>NC_139392.1:78495000-79095000 GCF_054392235.1 Sus scrofa | reverse complement strand
ATTGGACCCCTAGCCTGGGAACCTCCATATGCCGTGGGAGCGGCCCAAGAAAAAGCAAAAAGACAAAAAAAAAAAATCTTTTACTGTTGAGTTGTGAGGTTCTTGATGAAATCTAGATACAAGTTCTTGTTCCTTTGTTTTGAACATTTTCACCTGATTTTTCATTTTCTTTGACTGTCTTCGCCAGTGTCTGTGCATTAGACAGAACAGGCACCTCTTCCAGTCTTCATGGACTGGTCTTGTACAGAAGATAACCCCCATCAAGCAGCCCAGTTAGAGATTCCGGGGGTCTCTACCAACTCTTTCCCTCCTCTGGGAGAAGCAGCTAGCTGTTGTTTTTGTCAGCTTACTCTCTGCTGAGGGGGTTTGGGAGGAGCTGTGGCCTGTGTCAGCCAAACCATTGTCTCTATTCTCCCCCCACGCAGCTAGGCTGTGCACACCTGTCAGAGATTCAAGGCAGGTAAGACAGCTGCTAGTGCTTGTGGCAGCCCTGGAGAAGGTGGGGTGGTGGACATGCAGATCTGCTCTTTCCTCCCTAGAGGGTGCTGACAGCAGGGATTTTTCACCTATTCACTCTCTGCTAGGCAGGGGGAAGGTCTGTGGCCTCTGCCAGCCCAAGCCACCTTGTGTGTTTTTCCCAGCTGAACTCTTCCAGGTTGTTGGAGCTCCAGGATTGGCGAGACAGAAGCTAGTCCTTGAGGCAGCCCCTTGGAAGAGCAGAGGTGTGGAATGTGTAAAGCAACCCCCTCCTTCCCCTGGGCTAAGCAGGGAACTGCCCAGGGCCCTGGAGGCTCTTCCTGATGGTATGGTGCTGTGCTGGGTACAGGGACTCAGTGAGACGGGTCCGGGTCTCCCTCCTGACTTCAGATTTGTGCTCTCCCAGGTGCAGGAGCCTTTTGGTTAGTTTCTGGATTTCTCACAAAGAGACTTTGTCTGTGAGTTACTGCTGAATTGGTGTGTTTGTCGGGGAAGGAGGGTCTGGGGCTTCCACTCCACCATCTTGCTGACAACACTCTCATTTCGGCTCAAAGGACCTCATTTAATATTTACATAAGGTAAGATAAAAACACAAAAAGCTCCCTGTTCTTTCCAAGATTCACTTGTTTTCTTGAATAAAGGCTCTTCAGATTGCTCCAAGTTTTTGGCTAATGTCCAGAGTTCTGAAAACGTTGATGATGACCATTCTGGCTAGTTCTGATTGCTTTCATGGAGGAGTGGATTTTCAGAGGTTTTTCTCCTGCCATCCCAGAAGTGCTTCTTTCCCTTGTTATTGAAAAAGCTCTGGAAAGTTTTCATCAGAAAAATGCATCCAGTAAGAGCTGTATATTAGATTTATGGCAAGGCATTGGTTTATTTGATTGTGGGGGCTGTTTAGGTAAGTACAAAATCCTTAGGGAAGAGTGAGTTGGAACTCTTCGGCACAAGCTGGAGCTGCTGTCCACAGAATTTTTTCTTCTGAGAAACTTCAGTTCTGCCTTTAAGGTCTTTCAACCTAATTGATCAGGCCCACCCAGATTATCTACAGTAAACTTTCTTAGTTAAATTGCTAAACAATTACTCACATTGCTCCTACAAAACACCTTCACAGCAACACCTGGATTAGTGTTTGATTAACTATTTTCATCTGATCTCGGGGGGGTGGGGGAAGCCAGGAGGTGTGTGTGGGGGGGTGGGTTGAGTCTCAGAAGGCAACAAGTTTTAAGAGCTGTGAAGAAGACAAGCCCAGGAGTTTCTACTGTGGCTCAGTGGTTAACAAAACCGATTAGCATCCGTGAGGACTCAGGTTCGATCCCTGGCCTCACTCAATGGGTTAACGATCCCGTGTTGCTGTGGCGTAGGCTGGCAGCTACACTCCAATTCGACCCCTAGCCTGGGAACTTCCAGATGCTGAAGGTGTGGCCCTAAAAAGACCAAAAAAAAAAAAAAAGACGGCACAGCCCAAACCAGATAAAGTTGTAGATGGCAATTTGACTCCACATGCACTAAATGGAAGGAAATTGACAGGAAACCTGAGAGTAGAGGCGATAGGATGCAGAGCAGAGAACTCCGGGGCCGCTTGGCTCTGTGACTGACGACCTCAGAGCTTACCAACCTGTCTGAGCCTGTCTTCTCAACTGCAGAAAGAAAAGATTAATCAAAACCATAGGTATAAGATTTAAATGAAAGTGAAGGAAAACGCTCCATAAACTATAAAGCACAGTGCGAACGCCTGAGTTAATATAAAGACTTTTGTCAAGATTAAGGTTTCATCACATTGATGCTATAAACACATTTATATAACATTAGTTAGACTAGCCAAGAAGACTGAAAGAAGACAAGAACAAATCTACACCGATGGTGTGTGTATCCTCTACCCACCTGGGAACAGAGACATGAGCCCAGTCAGCAAATCCCACATGCCCCTGAGGCTGGCCCTCTAGAGCTGTCATCAGTACACACAATTCACTTGTATATTTTTAGCATTTTTACTGCTGCTTATTTTTGGTCAAAAGAGGCAATGCTCAGTTTATGGCATTTTATTTAATTAAAAATGGAATAAGCCCACATAGGAAAAGTATTAAAGGAAAAAAAATGAATGGCTTCACACTTTAGAGACTCAGTGTTTGATGTCAGGGGCCTTGTGCTTGACAATGTGAGGATGCTCTGCTTTGTGTGCCTGGCAGTGTGTCTGCATTCACTGCAGTAACGTGTTCTGTCTGTGATGAGTCACTTATTTTCAGAGATGTAGAAACACCTGCTGATTTTCAGGAAACCAACTCCACAGGGAAAAAAGTGTGGGGTGGGAGAAGGATGGGTTCCATTCTCAGAAGTTAAGTGGAAAACTCCCTTGTTTTGTGTGGTTAAACCCTGGTTTGGGGATGTATAACTTCATCCAAAGCAGGAAGAAGCTCCTTTTTGGAATTTTGGGGGAAACTATCTGAGGTCATTTAAGGCACTGAGTCCACAGGGTAATGAGCAACCACTCCCCACCAGGCACTAGGAAGTTTGCTTGGGGGGTAGGGGGTGGAAATGCTAGATAAACCCACAGTCCAATCACATTCTCACATTACTTTTGGTGAAATTAAGTAAAAATAGCACATATTTCTTGCCACTGATCTCTTAACTGAGGGGTAATACCACCCGAGGCCAAAACCATTTTTAAAGTGTGTGTGAAGATATTAAAGTGGTTTCTTAAGAAAATAAACATATCACATATGTTGAAGAATTTAACACTTTTTTCATAGCACATACTGACCATATGACTTCAAGTTATGACCCTTTTATAAGTGGATTTCTCAGATAGTCAACTCCACTGGTAATTGTGATGTTAATATAATCACAGCAATTTACTAAAAAAAAATTCAAAAAGCAGTAGAGCTTTAATAAAAACCAAGGGCAATCATAAAATTGTAACAACTTTAGTAAAAGAATGACAACTCTCAGTGTCTCCAGATGGGAGGTGAAAGATCTCTGTAGATAATACAGCAATTGTAGCTGAAGTCCATGGTACTGCAGAAACTACTTTATGATACTAAAATGGGGCTCTCTTTCAGGGGTCAGTGAACTTTCTCTGAAAGGGGCTACCTAGTAAAGTGTTTTAGGCTTTGTGGGCTATCAGTCTTAGTCACAATTCTATACACTGCCACTATGGTTTAAAAGCAGCCATAGAAAATATGTAAATATGGGAGTTCCCACTGTGGCTCAGCAGTAACAAACCCAGCTAGTATCATAAGGATGCAGGTTTGATCCCTAGTCTCGCTCAGTGAGTTAAGGATCTGGCATTGCTCTGAGCTGTGGACTTTGTCTCAGGTACAGCTTGGATCCCTTGTTGCTATGGCATAGGCTGGCAGCTGTAGCTCCAATTAGTCCCCTAGCCTGGAAATTTCCATGTGCTGCTGAGTGTGACCCTAAAAGGAAAAAGAAAAATTATGTGAATGTGGCTTGGGTTCCATCTCAGGCCTGGGAACTTCCACAGGCTATGGGCATGGCTCAAAAAAGAAAAACGTGAATGAATGGGCATGGCTGTGTTTCAATAAAACTTTAGTTACAAAAAATCATATGGGTCTAGATTTGTGGTTGGCTGACCTCTGTTCTGATCAATAGGAAGCTGCCCTGTTCATATAGTACAAGTACAGAGAAAGGGGGAGAGGTAGAAAGAAAGGGCGGAAAGCATATTACAAAAAGTATTTAAAATTAGTGATCTGAGTTCCCGTCATGGCTCAGTGGTCAACGAATCCGACTAGGAACCATAAGGTTTCGGGTTTGATCCCTGGCCTTGCTCAGTGGTAGAGGATCTGGTGTTGCCGTGAGCTGTGGTGTAGGTTGCAGATGCAGCTCAGATCCCACGTTGCTGTGGCTCTGGCGTATGCTGGTGGCTACAGCTCTGATTAGATCCCTAGCCAGGGAATCTCCATATGCCGCCAGTGCAGCCCTAGAAAAAGACAAACAAAAAAATTAGTGATCAGGTAAGCATTGAGGTCCTGCTGTGTAGCACCGGGGTAGAACATTGATGGAAGATACTATAAGAAAGGAAATGTATATATATGTATGACTGGGTCACTTTGTTGTACAGCAGGAATTGGCACAACATAAATCAACTATACTTTAATTAAAATAAAATTAGTGATCAGTTCACTGGGAGGGTTTAACTACTTAAAGACAGTTTTTTCCAAACCAAGCCACTCATCAGAAGCACCTGGGAAAAACCTAACAGATTTTCAGAGTTCCCTAGTAGGCTAGTGGTTAAGGACTTGGCATTGTCATTTCCCTGGCTTGAGTTACTGCTGTGGCTCAGGTTTGATCCCTGGCTCAGGAACTTAACGCATGCAGCAGACACAGCCAAAAAAATTATACATTTTCAAGGTCCACCTCCAGAGACTGCAGTTTAGTAGGTCTAGAGATATTTTTCGACTCCCCTGTGAGACCTTGTGATTTATTTCATTTATTTTTTGGTCATACCCACACATTTATAGACGTTCCGGGCCAGGATTGAGTCCAAGCTGCAGCTGCGGCCTACACCACAGCTGCGGCAATGCCAGATCCTTAACCCACTGTGCTGGACCAAGGATCCAATCCTTGCTTCAGCAGCAACCCAAGACAAGACAGATCCTTAACCTGCTGGGCCACAGCGGGAACTCTGACCTTTTGATTTAAAAAGTCAAGTGAGGAGTTCCCGTTGTGGCGCAGTGGTTAATGAATCCGACTAGGAACCAGGAGGTTGCGGGTTCGGTCCCTGCCCTTGCTCAGTGGGTTGGGGATCCGGCGTTGCCGTGAGCTGTGGTGTAGGTTGCAGACGCGGCTCAGATCCCGCGTTGCTGTGGCTCTGGCGTAGGCCGGTGGCTACAGCTCTGATTGGACCCCTAGCCTGGGAACCTCCATATGCCGAGGGAGCGGCCCAAGAAATAGCAAAAAGACAAAATAAATAAATAAATAAATAAATAAAATAAAAAGTCAAGTGATAGCAATAAAATGCTGTTGGACTAAGAAAATGATAGGAAAATGGAGTAATAGAGATGGACTCTCATAAATTGACTTGTGTGGAACATTTGCTATAAAATCTAGGAGGGTGCATGCAGGCAAGCTCTTCTGATGCCGTTGAAGGAATTGGTGAAAGAGCTTTGACAGAGGAAGGGCGGCGGCGAGGTCTGGAGTCCCAGGGGGCACGAGGTCCATTGCTCATGCATTCAACCTTCAACCTCCAGTTGCCACAGAGCCACCCTGGCTTTGCCACGAACTATCGTGTGAGCTCAGACAGTCCCTCGGCTTCTCTGGGCCAAGGTTTCCTCCTCTGGGACACCTCTCCCAGCAGCAAGTGCAGGATTCCATACCACTCGTATCGCAGTGGATTCCGAGAAGTCCCAGCCTTTTCTCCCTCTCTTATGAAGTTAAACTAAACATAAGTGTGTAAGAGTGAGAAAAAGACTGGGGTGTGTTAAAGCCCCTTTGGTGGGATTTCACAGAATCGCAAAAACAGGACTAAACTTCCAAAGGACATTTGGTTTAGATGATGGGTTTCCTTTTATGAAGGAACTTTTACTAATCACTCTGGGGAACTTGTCAGCTCTACTTTTCCAGACGCTTACTGGTCTCCTGGGCCACCTTCCCAATAGCATTTCTCCCTTGCGCTGATACCAGGAGCCACTAGCCTGTGTGTGGGGAGAGGCTGAAGGCAGGTGGCCAGGCCGAGCTCCTGTGCGCAGGAACCCAGAGGCACGGCAGGCCTCTGCCCTTTACAGGATAACTTTTACTTTTAACATAGCAGTAACATGACTGGAGCTGAGTAAAATGCTATTTAAGATGGGGAGAGAGGGAGTTCCCATCATGATTCAGCAGTTAATGAACCAGACTAGCATCTCTGAGGACACAGGTTTGATCCCTGGCCTCACTCAGTGGGTTAAGGATCCAGTGTGGCTGTGAGCTGTGGTGTAGGTCGCAGACACGGCTTGGATCCTGTGTTGCTGTGGCCCTGGCGTAGGTGAGTGGCTACAGCTCCTATGGGACCCATAGCCTGGGAACCTCCATATGCCATGGGTGCAGCTCTAAAAAAAAAAAAAAAAGATGGAGAGAGGGGAGTGATGGGGCTTGATTTTAAGAGCTGGAGGAGGCTGTACTTTGTAGGACACACACTATGATTGCTGCTTTTATGCTAATTTAAAAATTCCTGGAAAGGCAGTGGTGCCGGGGCCTCAAGTCCGGATGCTAAGAACTCCGGAGCTTAAACCTCTCAGTCTCACATTCTTTCCACTCCCCTACTTCACTTTAGTGTATTATATATATTACCACTTCATTATTATATACAAATTCTTAATCTCTTGCATTTCACCCTTAACCACTATTTCCAAAAGTGCTGCATTAAAGTTTAATACCTCAGACCACCTTTTGTCCTTCTGTGAATCAGCAATAACCAGTTTTCTGCGACTAATGTGAATTCAACCCACGAAATTAAATAACCGAAATGAAAATAAATGTCTGTGTTCCAACTGACTACAGAGAAAATGGCACTTAAGCTCTCTGCTGACCACAGTCAGCTGTGCTGTAATGTAACATACATGTTGCTAAAAATCTGTGCTGTGCAAACTCGCCCAGTAAAAACCACAGAGCCCATGGGAATAATGGGGTACAACTCCCCAAAGCATCAGTGGTGATACACTGAAAAAAAAAAAAAGGAACCTATTAATACAAACAGTAGCACAGTTTTAAACATGCTAAGTGGTCAGGAAATACATAAATGTCGCAATAAATGTGGCGCATTACCTTGAAAAGACCTGGAGGATGCCTGTGGTCATAGGTAGTGGGTGTTGGAAGGGCTGCAGCTCTTGGGTTATTGAAGGTAAAGGGAGGAGGGTGACGTGAGGTCAGAGGCAAAGTCATGGCTCCAGATACGGGCAGTGTGCCCCCCGTGTGTTGAGCCGAGGTCAGTGTTTGAAGGATGTGTCGGGCACAGGTCAGCTGGGGCAGTTTCTGTGCTCATCAAATGTTCCTTGAGGACCAGCGGTGCATGCGGCCAAAGTGAAAAGTGCCTCAGGCTCAAATTATTCTCTCCCATATCGATCACATTAAGAATAACTGCATGTTCAAAACAAGCGCTGCAGCTGGAACTGGGTTTGCTCATCTGGCACCAAGGACAGTGGAACACTATGAAAAGCCTTCTAGCCACCAATGGTGTCCCAATAATGTTTCAAAACATACTGACAACTACAACTTGATTGGGAAAGGTAAAAAATAAAACTCTAACTTTAGAGGATATTCATTGAAGAGACTTCTCTATCCATCTTGCAGTGAGTCACTTTTGTCATGGAAGTTTCTATTATTATTTATTAGCAGTTCACAGGTTGAAGGCAAAGCTCTAGTTCCTGAAAAGTCTCAATTTTACTTTTACTTCTTCAGGGATCATCTAAAGATACTCCTAGTGCTGCGTATTTAAAATCTGTTAGCAACAGAGAGAAACACAATTGAGAGAGAGGCACGAAGGCTGCACCTTGTGAGTCATCAAAGTGCTTTATTTCGTAAAGCCTGGCTCATGACTGGAGTGTACTGTTAGCACTAGGAAATACAAGGCAAACGTCCTCACTCTGTCCCAGGAGTTGACCAACAGAAATGGAAGACAGAGACTGTTACAGACAAAAATAAAGCATTTTGTAAACTTCTAAAAGCATACACAGTTTGGCCACAAAGGAAACAGTTACTCAAATAATGTACGGGTACCTTCTCTTTACTTCAGGGTCTCACTTCTGTAATCGTGGATCAAAGAAACCACAGCAGAACTTCAGAACACTGAGAGGGACTTGATGCCAGAATGAATTACGGGCGGGGGTATTAAATCACCATCTCCATTCATTTAAACACACAAAAAACAGATTTGGACAACAGGTCACAGTGCCGTTGACATCATCTGTTGAGGATAACAACTATGAGAAGTCCGCAGATGAGCAGAATGGCCTTGCTGCTGGCTTCCCAGGATTCCAACTTGCTGTCACCTTGTGTGTTCGAGAGTCAACCCACATACACGGGGTGCAGTCACAGATCTGGTAAGCCCTGAAGTCAAGTCACTGGAAGAGGCAGTATGGCAGGGGGTATTTGCTGAGTTGTAAGTAATTATTGAAGAGTGGGATTTTTTTTTTTTTTCTTTTCTGAACCTGCCTACAAAAATCATCTCACGTTTTAAACAGAGAATTTCAAAGGCACAGCTTTAGCACAGTGTATAAATTGATAACCTATTCTAAGCAAATCTAGTATTCACTTGACGCCTTTCAGAAAATGCCAGGAAGTTGGTAAATACATGATCAGTGTTGGAAATTTATAACTTGATTAGACACAGCACAGTTTAGGGCAATGAACATACATAACCAGATCTGGGTTAAACATTTTCTTAAAAAAAAATCATTAGGTTAATAAATGTATATCTGGAGGAAACAAATCAAACCTTTTCCTTTTCCTGTAAAAGACTGCCTACCAGGTACTTTGAATAAAACATTCACCCCAAAATGTGACTGCAGGATACATTTCAAAATAGGACAAACATTTCACCTACACTGTCAAGTGACTTTACATGTAAACTTCAAAAATCACATGCTGTACATTAAATTTTTAGATTCAAAAAATCCCTGTTTTCCTAATAATGTAAACAGTAATATTGAGGGTTTCAATTAAAGGGATAATTCATAACAAAATACTATGGTTTAACAGGAGAATTGAGAGTTCTAAATGCTTTGCTTGCCTTCCCACTCTGGGAGATGCAGATACCATTGCCCAAAACGATGCACTTTTAAGGAAAGCTTTATTTTATTTTGTAGCATTAATTCCTATATTGCAACATAAGAGTGTATCAGTGAAGAAGCTCCAGGCAAGAAAAGAGAAGCAGTTTTCCTGGACATATTTACTGAGGTGAAAATGTACAGAGAGAGTCACCAGGGGCATCAGCTTCCTGCCGAAGGAGGGGTGTGTGTCCCTGGACACTGGGAATCCCGACACCTGAACCAGGACGCACGGGGGATGCCAGCCTCCTCCGCCCGGGGCCGGGGTATGACTGTTAAGGAGTGTCAGCGTGCGTAGTAGAGTGTGACATTTGCGGTAAGTTTTTTCCCCTCTTTTAATCACCATCATTATTATTATCTTCATTATTATTATCTTCATTATTATTACGAATACTGTCTCACATCTTTCAACTCCAAAAAATAAACTGATCCACAGTTTCTCGTGTGGTGCCGACCTGGTCGGTCTGACATGCGCAGCCTTCTCCCCGCCCCCTGCAGGTGCTCACTCACTCACTCACTCATTCGTCGACAGCTGCAGTCAGAGGGTTGTTGCCCCCAACACACTCTGACCAAAGCTGGTCGGTTTTCACTGATCAATGTTTAAGATACACACACAAACGCGCGCGCACACGTCAGAAATAGCTAGAATGATGCTGGGAAATATCAGGTAGCTGTTAAAGCGAGTAGCCCCCAAATCAGTCGTCTTGGCCTGAAGGTGTAAACGAGGAGGTGTGCTTCACTGAGTTTGGTTTTCATTTTTCCTGCGCTGAAGCCACCTCTGTCCTTCCCACGCTCACATCTGTCTGTGGCCGTGCAGGATGTTACGTCAAGATGTGGCCAATAAAGTCCAAAAAGCGCTTCGAATACTGTTCTGGGTTCACGGTGGAGATCTCTGCGCCAGCCTGGGGATGTGAGGGCAAAGGAGGAGTGACAGGATTACTACTCGGGACCCAGGCAGCTTCCACTGCAGCGGAATGAGAAGCCAGTCACTTTCCAACCTCTGCAGCCTATACTCTTAAAACAGCTGAAAATGTTTGGATATTGCGTCTGAATAACCAAGGCTCTTAGGAATCTGTGTGTGAAAATGAGGCAGAGTCGTAGGAACAACAGAAGCCATCACCACAGCACTGTGACTGCTGCCACTAAAAAAAAAAAGAAAAAAAAAAGAAAAAAAATCCAACCAACCACCTCTGGAATGCTCCCATCAGACGTGGGACCTGTGTGGCCTATGTTCAGAAGCCACGGGGAGAATACTTTTGTTTCTCAAGAAAGCAAATTGGAGATACCTTGAGAATGACACAAAGAGCAACATTTGCCCGCAGGGAAACTCTAATAAGGATGCAAGGGCTGTGTTGTTTTTTAGGACTGAGGTTAGTGGCTGGGTGCTCAAAATGAGGGGTGACAGCGGCAGCAAGCAGGCTCCGTGTCAGCTGCTGGGGCTCTTTCAGGCACTGTGACCAGATGAGACACTGCTGTGACTGCATCTCCCCCAGAGGGGCAGGGCTGGTCCCCACTGAGGTCAGTGGGCCGGGTGAGGTCCAGGCTCTGCACACAGCACAACCCCATACACAACTGACAGTGTTTCTGAAATAGTTCTGTGGCAAATGGGGGGTGATATTAGGCTAGTTCCAAAGCTGGGATGACAGCCTGTTCGATTTTACACTAGAGAAAAAGAGCCTTTAATAGAGGCTGACGTTCTGGTGTATCTTGGCTCCACACTGAGGGGAGCACGTCTCTCCTTCCAGTGTGAATGAGCCAGGGCACAAGATCATCCCTATGGGATGGGCTCTGTGGCCAGAATGGATCCCTACCATACAAGCATGGTGGAGACTCGTAACTTGTGAAGTTCAACGAGGCAGGTGGACCTCACTGGTAGGGCGGGGAGTGGGACAGAGCAGGGGCCCAGCTGGTCCTGGAGAACAACCCTCTCTCTCCACCACTGCCTAGTGACGGGATCCTGGTGAGTTACCCCATCAGCTCCCTTCCTCAGCTTCCTCATCCAGAAAGCAGGAGCACGCTAGTTATCCCTCACAGGCTTGGCCTGGGAATCCCACAAGTTCCCACAGGCCTGGAACAGAATTCTAAGCAAGCACAAGAAAAGTGAGGGATTTGTATTATGAAACTGTAATCTTACAAAAAACTTCTCTAATAGATGAAAATACAGTCCACTGTGCAGAAATAGAATATTGCGTACCCTGGAAGTGTCTGAAGCAGAGAACAGCGCTTCAGGTCTGAACATTTCATAGTAAAACACTTAGCTGTCATCATTCAGTCCTTTTGTCTGAAACATTTTTCTAACAAAACGAATTTGTATAATGTGCTCTCATGATGCATGATGCCTAAAAAGAAGAGCTGAGACTTGCCAAAAGCCCGGCTCTGACTCTGGCATCAGAATGTGACCCCTGCCGGGAACAAGGATGGAGGGACTGTGGGCAGCGCAGTGGGAAGGAGTGGACCCGAGCTGATCCCTGCAGGACAGGAAGCAGGGAGCAGAGAGGGAAACAAGACTGGGATACTTACACCGTGTTTAACAGTTTTTGCAGCGTGGGCAGCTTTCTTTTTTGCATCGTAATGAGTCAGAATGTCAATAATTGCCATAAAGTACACCTCTTTCCTAGGCGAGTCTGTAAAGGGATGAGAGCAGTGATTGTAGGACAGGTGACAACACCTGGAGAGGCTTGAGCTTCTGATGGGGCTGGGAGTCCAACTGGAAGGGATTGAAGGGATCCAAAAACAAAGGCAGCAGAGGCCTTTAAAAAGTCTTGCGTGTGCCTGTGAAACAGCTTATTTAGCTTTTTGTCCCCAGTTCTCTCTCAGTTTAAGAAGTAAAAGGAGGATATAACCCCAGAATATAGCAGAGGAGGTCCAACAGTAAGACTGAGTATTTTTCCTTTTTTCTTAACCTGCATATTCTTTAATAATTGTGTATTGCTTTGGTGTAAAGGAAAATGCTATTTTAAAAAATACTCTCTAAAACAAGTAGAAGTAATTACATTCCCTAATTTTTTTCTACCATTACATACAACAGTTCCTAATTCTCATTGGATCTAGTATCAAAATTGGATAAAGGCATATATCATCTACAATATCTTCTACTTATTTCCACGAATAGGATGCTGCTTCAATTATGAACAATAAGAAAAAGTACGTTTGACTATATCTAACTTTCCGTGTCCAAGAGACAATTTTGGTGAGCAAAATAAAAAATGCAACTACACAACGCAAACTTACCTGGCTGCTATGCCATGAGATATTTTTCTAAACAATGATGAACCACAGTTTTTATTAATCAGAGGCATGCTTTCATCTCTAAATTATTTTGGTGGTTTCCTGTGCAAGTAGCTCAGGTAGCATGTAGTATGCCTACAGATATCCCATCACCCAGATTTTGACAGATCTCACTTTAGAGAAGAGGGCCACAGACCCACCCCTTAATGGGGGAGAAGAGCAGAGGACATCAGAGCTTCTCCTCTGGCTCCCGGGGCCAGCATCAGCACTTCTGAGAAGGAAGTGGCTGGTGGCAATGCGATGCCTGGTGTGCGTGACGCGTCCATGGGAGGTTTGGAGTGGACCGCGTATGTACCTAGCTCAGCACAGACTTGAGACACTTGAGAGCCGCAGGAAAGAGAGACAGCTAAGAGAAAAGCTATTTGAAGACCTTCGTCACATATGGTACGGATATTCACACAAGCATGTGCATGTGCGCTGTACGTATGCAACACACTCCCGTTCTGTTCCCTCAACGTCACATAATTCAAGGACCTGTCACGTGACACTTCAGAACCAGACATGACAGTTACCTTTAACATACTCTTGTCCTGAAATCCATTAGGGGGACTCTGGAGAATGGTTCGTATAGGGCAGCATGCTTTTAACTGGGGTATTGATTCCTGGTAGATAACAATGCAAAAAAACCCAGACCAATGGTAGAAAAAGCGTTGATAGTAACCCCGCTTACTTTCATGGCATTTAATTCCATAAACATCAATGTTTGGATCAAACTCGCCCGGAGCCAAGGGCGGGGAGCTGTTGAGCGTGTTTCCGGGACTGTCGGGAGGGGTTCCGACGGGGTGGGTGCCGTCGCTTTCCCCCTCCTCCTCCCCGTCATTCTCTTCACACTCCACTTCTTCCTGCTCAGCTCTTTCCACATCGTGGATTCCTACCAGGAGGCTGTAGTCCATGAGCTTCAACTGCGCCAGAAACTGGAGGGTGGGAGGCGACATGGTCAGTTATGCCTTCAATCAACCCAGATTCCAAGAAAGCAAGCTCAGAAAAAGCGCGCATGGGGCGAGGCTGTGAGCGAAGGGGCAGCAGGAGCGAGAAGACAGTTTCCCCAGGAGCAGCCAGGAGCCTCCCTTAGGACGCTCTCATGGTCCCAGGCAGTTCCTCTGGCCCCAACTGCAGCCTCACGCTGTGAGCTGGCTCAGAGCTGGGATGATTTTCCCTGAAATGCAAAGCTGGATGCTGAGAGGCTGCACTGATCACATCAAGGTTGACTGCACCAGAGAGCAGATGCAGGACTGACGAGGAGGAGACACAGAGAAGAGTCCACACTGGCTAATGGGGAAAGCAGGGAGCTTCCAGGGGAGTCTCCCAGGACGGCTGGGGAGAGCACTTTGAAATGCAGCACACTCCCCGGAGGAGATTATCATGCCGTCCATCCGTCACAAGAAGTAAAAGACCAATGTCCCAATCAACCAGCAAATGCCCCTGTCACTGCTCTGGTGAACAAGGCTATCCTTCAGTCCCCTTCGGGTTTCCTTCCCATGGAGATGCTGAAGCCGGCTCACCCTCCAAGAGGCAGCACAGGCCATGATGCCCTTTCTCCCTCCTGCTCCAGCCCTGCCTAGGAGGTAACGTGCGGCACGACCCAGCTCTGTGCACTTGGCTACTCTTGTTGGCCGAGTTCCTTTTTGACTTTCCTTGTCATGCTTTTTATTTCTTCTTTTTTAGTAGATGCACCAGATCTGAAGCACAGTATTCTAATAGATCAGTTAAATGTGGTATTTGGTGTTAGGGCAAAGCGAGATAGCCCATCTGCCAGCTGAAGCCAAAAGGCTCTGGAACCCTCAGCCGGCGGTGCACAGGGCCCATGTCACCTCTGCCCCTGGGCTCTGGGTCTGAGAGGGCACATGATCCTGACTTTCAGAGGCCTCGGGCCCCCTTGCTCAGTGATGCAGAGAAGCTGATGGGCCTTGGGGGCTACTCTGACAGAATTTAGGAAGTAAACTTCCTTACATAAGGGTAACAAATGAAATGATAGGTCTTGAAGTGCTGGCTGCAAATGAAATCAATTTGCAGAGACCTGCAGAGCCAGTTCTTTCTCCCAGCTCTGTCTCTGAGCTGAAAGAGAAGCTGTGCTCCCTGAAAGTCGGGGAGGAGAGGACGGCAAGGTCCAGCTGTTTTCCAGCGCCTTCAGCCTCGCCTGCCGAGACTCCTGCCTGCTCACCCCCCTTCCTTAGCTTGTCTTTCTACCGAGAATCCCCTGGGGCCAGGCTTAATCTTCCCCATTTGTTCTGAGCTCAGAAACCAGAAATCCAACAAGTCTTTATGTTTAGATATTTAAGCAAGGTAGGAAAAAGCTAATACTAAAAGTAGATAGAAGCAAATCCTTTGTCAAAAACGAGTGCCGCAGAGCAGCCAACATACATGAAAAGATGCTCAACATCACGCATCAGGAAAATGCAAACAGGGAAATGCAAATCAAAACCACAATGAGATGCTACCTCAGGCCCATGAGAGTCGCTCTTAGCCAGAGCACAAATAAGTATTGGCGAGGATGTGGAGAGAAGGCGGGCAACCCTCATACGCAGTTGGTGGGAACGTAAACTGTCCTATTCTATGGAAATGCTGTGGAGGGAGCTCAGAAAATTAGAAACAGAACTACCATATGATCCAGCAATCCTGCTTCTGGGTATATGGCCAAAGGAAATGAAACTATCTTGAAGAGAGATCTGCATCTCCCATGTTCACTGCAGTATTACAACACCTGAGATGTGAAAACAACCCGTGTCTGTCTATGAATGAATGGATAACAAAGGTATGTGTGTGGACAACACACACAGTGGAACATTAAGCTTTAAAGAAAAGGAAATTCTTTTGCAGCAACACGGATGGAACTAGAGACTCTCATACTAAGTGACATAAAAAAGAGAAAGACAAGTTTCATATGATATCACTTATATCTGGAATCTAATATTTGGAACAAAAGAACATTTCCACAGAAAAGAAAATCATGGACTTGGAGAATAGACTTGTGGTTGCTGAGGGGGAGGGAGTGGGATGGATGGGGAGCTTGGGGTTAACAGATGCACTCTTGCCTTTGGAATGGATTAGCAGTGAGATCCTGCTGTGTAGCACTGGGAACTGTGTCTAGTCATTTATGATGGAGCATGATAATGAGAGAAAAAAGAATGTATACATGTATTTGTAACTGGGTCACCATGCTGTACAGTAGGAAAAAAATAATGTATTGAGGAAATAATAAATAAAAATGTATTTCAAAAAAATAAAGGAAATTCTGACATATGGTACACCATGGATGGACCTGGAGGGCATTATGCTAAGTGAAATAAGCCAGTCACAGAAGGATAAACACTTCATCGTATCAGATGTGGAACCTTAAAACAAGAAAATAAAGTCAAACTCATAGAAACAGAGGACAGAAAGTGGTTGCCAGGAGCTGGAGGGTGGAGGAAACGAGGGGCTTGGTAAGAAGGTACAAATTTTCAGCTCTAAGATAAAGTCTGAGGGTCTCATGTGTAATATGGTGGCCACCGTTGCTAACACTGCCTTGTTTAATGAAATCAGCTCCCCGGATGGCTGCCTGGCTCTGAGTTGGTAAAGGAGTCGAGCATTTTCTGGTGTTACTCTCGAGATGGGAGATGGGGAAGGCCAACCACTGCTGGTTCTGTGATGATTTAATGGGGCCGTTTGGGGGAAGCCATGGGAAGCAGCAGAGGCATCCTCTCTTGGGGGCTCAAAAAACTGATTTTATGGCTGGGGAATCCGCCCTCTGCTTTGCTTGTTTAATAGAGTACATAACACCTTAATTTTTTCCAGCTTTACTGATGTATAAATGACAGACACAATTAGACGTGTACAATGTGCTGATTTGATTTCTCGTGAAAGGATTCCCCCCATTGAGTTATTTAACATGTCCATCATCTCAAATATTTGTGTGTGCGTGCGTGTGTGTGCACACGTGCAGGGCGACAAGGCAAAAGCCTCTCTCTCTCCCCGTCCCTGCTTCCTCTGTGCCCTTGGAAGGTCCCTGGGACTGGATGCTGCCTAAACTTCCACTTCCAGTCCTCTGGAAAGGGGAGAATTTGATCTCATTACTCCCTGCTTAAGACTTTTCAGCGGGGTCCCATTTCTCACAGGGTAGAAACAGACTGACATGGCCTGTGGGACTTGGATGGTTTGGCCCCATCACCTCTTGGGCCATCTCCAACCCTGCTGGCCAGCCTCTGGCCCTCTCACTGTGCCCATTCACCTCCTACTTGACCTTCAGGTCTCAGTTGTAGGGCACTTGCTCAGAGAAGACTTTCCCAGTTCCTGCCTGATTGCACATGTTCCTCTAAGGATACCTGGCTTAGCCGCACACTCATTTTTTTTTTTTTGGCAGTGCCTGCGACCTGTGGAAGTTCCCAGGCCTGGGATTGAACCCGTGCCACAGCTGTCATCAGAGCCACAGCAGTGGCAATGCTGGGTCCTTAACCTGCCGAGCCACCAGGGAACTCCTACACACTGATTAGGTTATTTGAGTAATTTCTATCTTCCTCAAACACCGCAGCCTGACACGGGCAGAGGCTCTGGCTGTGCATCATGATTAATCAAATCCATCTCACCTGGCTTCATTAGTCCAGGTCCTTTTATGACTCAGATGTCCTCCAAGGGGCATGAAGCCTAAACAATAAAAGCTACCTGCCTAGGTGTTTTCTAGGAACTTAGAGTCAGCTGCATCTAGTTGAAGCTGAGCTG
Organism: Sus scrofa; assembly: GCF_054392235.1. NCBI lineage: Eukaryota > Metazoa > Chordata > Mammalia > Artiodactyla > Suidae > Sus > Sus scrofa. The sequence goes on along the minus strand of NC_139392.1, from coordinate 79,077,784 downwards.
ATTAAGGCTGGATAGGACCACCGACCCTCCAACTAGGCATTCGTGGGTGTCCTTTTGGCCTCGCAGAGGATGGAAAATTCTACCCTCAGATCTGGCAGAGGCCAGCAGTCTACTTTCACCTGTGCCGGAGGACGATTCCTGCACCTTTTGCCAATCGCCTTTTTCCACGCTCCCCCCTCCGCCCTGTTGCGCCTCACTCTGCCCTGCTGCTTTCTTTGTTATCCCATGAGCACTCCAGCCCCCTTGCCTGGGGGAGGCGGGGCTGAGGTTTGGTTCTCACCCTCTCTTTGTTTGGCCGCATCGCCAGTGCGCCTTCTCTGCTGCTGAACCTCGGCCACGTCGCTGCTAGAGCTCAGCTTGCTGCACATTGTCGGGCAGAAGGAACCTGGTTTGGTGACACCCTCACTGACTCGTGACTCCCAGGTAAGCGATGTAGCTACGTGTTCCTTATTGAAGGAGTGGGCTACCTACTGCTTCTTCCCCAGCCCACTGACCTCTAATTTGCCCCAACCCCTTCTTCTAATAACCACCCAAACTGAATAAAAACTAAAACTGAACCAGAAAACCTTCTTTTGAGCACCCACTGGAAGCAAAACGAGACCATTTACGTTAGAGCTTTTGCTTTGCGGAGCAGAATCTCTAACACGTACGCCTACCATTTCTTCCTTCAAAGGGGTGGTGTACAAATACTCTCAAGTGTGCCGTCTGTGCAAGAGTACAAAAGGGGCTGCCTGTATTAACTTGCCAAAGGTCAGGCAGGGAGGGGTGACAACCAGAGCTGCCCTGCTACATGAGGCAGGGTGGGTCTTCAGGCTCAAGTCTTCCCCTGGCACCTGGGCTGCGCACAAGGTCGGCCAGGCCCCGAGCTCTTTCCTGGGTCTTTGATCTGTGGTCAGACCACCGCTTGGGCTCCTCTCCCAGTAAAGAAACACTTGTAGTCAGTAAATCAAAGTGACTAGCTTCCAGCATCACCCACTAATCCATCAGTGATGTGAACATGCATCTCTTGGTAAGAAGTTGTTCCGATTTGCCCAAGATCAAGGAAACCCCTCGCAGCCCTAAATGGGTATTATGTAAATCTTCAAATCTGTGGGACTGAGATAGAAATGGAAAAGACCAAAGGCAGCACAGGGGTTAAGAGGATCGCTTTGACCCACTAAAGTATGAAACTCTTAAATAAAAATTCAAAAATACAAGCCTTGCGGTCAGATGGTCAACTGAATCGTATCTGCTAGTAGCTAACTAAACTCGGGGGGATGTGAAGAGGATTAGAGAGAATGCAGTGGAGGCAGGCGATGCCCTGCACGTAACAGGAGGGGCAGTTTCCATCGTTAGGCAAGTTACGACTGTCTGCGTTCTGGTGAAAACCCTTTTTCCATCAAGTATGTAACTTAAACGTGGTGGGGGGGCAGGCTCAAGTGAGGCGGGCCAAGAGGAGAAGCATGGGGGCGAGCTTTCCCAGCTCTTGACAAAACTCCCTTGAAAATCTCTTCTCAAGTAGATGGGAGCAAAATGCGGCAGTAAGCCTGAGGTGCTTGCTAGAGAAAGCTGCCGGTGGACGGCACCAAACTGCTGCAGCGGGCTGAAGATGACGAGTAGGAAAGAGAAAAGGGGTCCAGGACTCCCTGGAGGTTTGCCTCCAGCTAACACTGGGAACTTAAAACACATTTGCTGCTTTCTCTTCATCCCTTTAAGCTTCGAACGCAAATTATCTAAGTACATAAGATTTCAACGCATGAAGATTTTTAAATCTTCAGGTCTCCTGCTTTCCAAGTTCTTAATTATCTGCCAGACCTCAATCCACCTCTTTTCCCCTCGGGATATCCCATCGAATCGGATTCCCTCCTCATTAATTCCTCACAATGGCCAAATCTGAGCTGGTATCTTCCTCAAGATCTTTAGGAGCCTTGCCATGAACAAAGTCATAAAACCTGTGGCTAAAGAGCTGTTAACAAACGCTCCTTCACCAACAGCTTGGAATTCACTTTATTCGCTAACTTGAACACAATTACCACCTACTGAATTACCACCTCCCAACACTGTGACATAGGAGGAAGGTTGCGAGCGGCCCTATTTAAGATTGCATTTTCTGTCTTGTTAAAAGCCGTCATCTCTTGGAGCGCTTTGCCGGAGCGCGTCACCTTCGATCTCCCCCACATCTGTGTCACCTTCACGAAAGTCGATCAGCAGTTTAGGAGCAGTTTGGGCTCAAATCCCAGGCTGAATTTAGCAGCTGCTTGTCCTTGAGTAAATTAGCGCCTCTAGGCTCAGTTTTCTCACCCATAAACTGGGCCAGCAGCACTCACTCCCAAGGAGTGAGAAGAATGAGGAGGAATGACTGCAGCGGAAGGACTTGGGCGCCCACATCCCGCTACCCCCACCACTCCCTCCCCTCACAGCCACGAGGCTCTGGGCCCTGGGAAAGTGCCGTTTTGCACCCGGGTGACACCTAGATCCCAGTGTGAGTCAATGAGAGATGGGAGGACACAAGTGACTTTTCACTCTCCGAAGTGCTTTCTTTTGAAGAAAAGGGCTCCTAGATACTCATGTGTAAAGCTGTCAGAAATAAAGTGCTTTTCCGTAGCATATGAAGAGAACAGGATTTCAACTGCAGGAAAAAAGCAGTTAGATTATTTTCCTACAAAAATACTCATCTGTAATAAAGTCATCTTTTACTGAAAGCATTAAGTAACCACTCCCTTCCTCACAAAAAACAAAACCAACACCAACCTGTGCTTAAACAGGCTAGCCAGCTAAATTGGAAAGCATAAAACTGATGGAAAAACTAGATTACATTCTAGTCTCATTATCAAGATCAGATGTCAGGCTACTTCACCATAATTACCTGCTTAAAAATTTAGTAATGCTTCTGCATGAATCTCAAAACTAAGGACACTTATCAACCATTCAGAGTTTTTTTTTTTTTTCATGAAAGAACGCTTTATGCCCTGTCTCCATTTCAACACAACAGCTTAAGTGTGAGAGCCATGGATGGGATTAAAATTATCCAAATCCTCTAATCAACGGCATTATTAGAGACAATGAAAGGGCGAAGAGAATCCTTATGTAATTCAACTGTAAATTTGAACAGCTTCAGTTACATTATTTTTGGAGTTGAAATATCACAGTGATATACAGCCAACAGAAAAAAGATGAAAACCATTTTTCTAGTAGATCAGATAACCCTAAGGGCTATTTATAATTGCTAAAACAAATTATGCTCCAAATCAAAGACTTGCAGAATAGTAAATAAAATTCCCAAAGAGTATGTCTACCTATGGCGCTAAGTTATCATCAGATCAAGTTGACCCTCAAGTAAAAAGGGAAATACTTAACTCATTATTCATTTTAATAAAAACAACTGACAACTGAGGAAAAATAAATGCTTATTAATGAGAAAATGGAGAAAAACTACTTTTAAAAAAAGAAACTTGTATTCTTTGCAAATAACCATATTTAGGTTCTAACTGAAGCCTGTTTATCATATAGGTTAAATTGTAAAAAAAAAAAAAAAAAAATCTTATAACCTAAAAATAATTGTGAACTAATTTGGTCAGTCTGAGTGTCTTGCAATGAAAGATGTGAGAAGATGAAAAAGGAAGTTATAATACGGCTTCTGTCCCCATGGGGGATACAATCTAATGCAGGACACTCCTTCTCTGGCTCAAGTCATTTAGTTTTGAATGACTTGAGAAAGCATCTTTCCACAAAGCCTCCCTAAGGGGCAGCTCTGTACTGGTATGTGGGGAACTGTACTTCCAAGTTAAAACACACAAAAGCAACAGTTAAGAAAAGCGTGGTTTGGTAACTAAGAGCTCTCTTTGCATGGTTTTGTAACCTAACAAACTTCAAGAAAATAACTTTGCCTGGCCTTATTTCTAGAAGAATTATATAAAAGGAAGTTCAAAGGGAGAACTGCAATGCCTTTACAATAAATAAGATAGGGAAAGGTATATTTTTAATTCCTAATGTTTACAAAGAGAGCTCCGTTATAGACTAAAGGTGCATTTCCAGAGTGTTTTATTTCTCACAACATCCCCCATGACCCTGGTGTCCCTAACTGCCTTTGTGCTGTTCCCATGATGTGCAAGGCTGTCCTGATGGGCCCAGGGGCACTAGCCTCAGAAAGGCTGGTAGAAACAGCGTTCAGTGACTACGACTGGGTTTTCTAACACTGAGATGCAGTTCAGATGGAGAAAACCCACCTTCAGGCAGTCGATACAGATTTGTTGCGCACATGCTCTGCTCTCTGACAGAATGCAGTCCTTTCCCATCCACCCCAAGCCTAGCTGCTGTGGGCAGTCAGTCTGAATGGACTCCAGCCACGCAAAGGCTACCCCCCTCCTTGCCCCCCAACAGAGAAGATGTAAACCTGAGGGAGGCGATGCACGTGCGGGCCGTTGTCTGCCCTCTGGGGAGAGACCTGCCGAATTGGCACTTCTCTTTCAAGCAGATCACATATGAGATACACCTGTTTTTATCTGCCTTCAATAATGTACGATATATCCATTTTTGCCTTGGTTGCAGGATAGATGGTTTTAAAAGCTCCTAAAAACCCAACAGTGTTGACATTCATATAATGGGGCCGTCCTTTATATTGATTCTTTTTCCTTACCTCAACATCCTTCTTCAGTTTTTCCAGGAATACCTTTTTGTTGTTGTCATCAATATAAATCTTCTGACCCTCGTTAATGAAATCATTATCCTTTAAAGTTGGCAGTTCTTTGGCCTGAAAAGAATGAGAAAGAAACTTGACTAAAATCTTGAAAGTCATGTACAGCTTCCAATCCTGGAGGTTACATTTCCACCCCCTGGGAAGCTGAGGTTGCCCTGTTCACTGCAGGGGCCTTACCCAAGGCAACATGTGAGGTAGCCTGAGGGCCGCAAGGGGGCACTAGTGAGCTATGACCGCTGGAAGCATTCCCACTAGGAATGGAGGGTCCGACATACTCCATATCATGAGGCTTCTGTGATAAAGATTTCACGGTTTTCATAGGAATGAACCTGACTGCTTTCTTAGATTCATTTTCTAACAAGAAGTCTTCTGAGTATAGCATTCGTATTCTTGGAATTCTTTATCAGGAACCCTCGATTTTACTGCAGATACAACCCAACTGCCCCCCGCCCCCATCACACACACTCTTTTGGGGTAGCCTTTGCTGTACTCAGGTTACAAATAACACGTCATCTTGCTCAGGAAAGCACCATCCGTAATCATATCTCATCTCTGAGTCAGGAGAATGTGCAGCTAGAAGTCTGCCCTTTGAAACCTTCCTGCACACCACTCCAAGAAGGAAGTGGTCTTCACCTGGACAGCAGCAAAGGAAAATGTCTTTTAGCATGAAGCATATTAAGATGAGAGGTCTTACCCTTTAAAATAAAACGGTAGTGAACTGGCAACTAAACTGTACTTACACTGGCCAACACAAAGTAATGAGCGACTAGCAAAATTGGGTCATATGCCAAAAAAAAAAAAAAAAAAAAAAAAAAAATTGGTTTGTACTGCAGTATGTAGGACAAGAAAGGCAAATAGCTTTAAAATAGGGTGGGAGTTCCTGTCGTGGCGCAGTGGTTAACGAATCCGACTAGGAACCATGAGGTTGCGGGTTTGGTCCCTGCCCTTGCTCAGTGGGTTAACGATCCGGCGTTGCCGTGAGCTGTGGTGTAGGTCACAGATGAAGCTCAGATCCCACGTGGCTGTGGCTGTGGCGTAGGCCGGCATCTACAGCTCCAATCTGCCTACGAGCCTGGGAACCTCCATATGCTGAGGGAACAGCCCTAGAAAAGGCAAAAGGAAAATAAAATAGGGTTGGATTAGTGCCTTAGCACAGTAGGCTTCGCGTCAGTTTCATAAAATAGTGTGGATTATTCTATTTAACTTTGAAGTGCAACCTGCATTCTGGGAGTTATAACCACTCCTGCTTATTTCTTCTCAGTTGAAAGGAACTCAGTATATTGCTTTTCTGAGTACACTCACGAAAGCCTCCCTTCCACAAGTGCGAGCTAGATGGGGAAATAATCCGAGGAAAGAACACATGCTCCTTTCTGGTCTTCACACTGCCACCCTCCTTATTCAGATAAAAGAACTCACTGAGAACATCTACTGAGCGCCTTTCAAATGCCTGAGCTTTTTCTTCCTGTTCTATAAAGTACACACTCGCATCTAGCTGTACAAACAGGTATACTCAATCCTAAATGAGTAGCTTTGCTGCTCATTGTAACTTACAGAAAATTTGCAGTTTTGTGGTTTGTTTTTGAATTTGATACAACTACTGCCAAAACAGTTATCCTTAACAAAGCAAGTATAGCAAAGCTTAGAAAACTAAAGATTTCATTCGATAAGCAGTTACTGAATGCCTGTCAAGTATAGGAAGGAAAATGTAAACAGGTCATCCTTTGTATCCTAAAGGAATCTAATCCTGCAGAGTAAGAAAACAGGGCAGTGCGAGTTTGTAAAGCACACAGTTTCGTACTGTTCTTTGAGGGGAGACTGATCTACTTTCAAGTACTTTTATGCTGAATCAGAGTCTAAGGAAATGAAATGCAGTGCCGTCCTTCACAAAAATTAAGGGGCCTGGTAGACCAACTCCCTGAATTTGTCATCAATCATTGAAAAGTGTAAACTGTGAAAGAAAACCCTGAATGTGAAGACAGCATGTTAATGGGAAATGTTTGAGTCAATCACCTAGACCCTACGTGTTCTTTTGGAACTGGAACACGATGAAATTTCACAGTGAATGAAATGCAAGGGTCTTGGAGGGCAGTGAGAAGCTAAGCATTGCCAAAGATACCAAACTGGGTGCTTTAGAAAGGGCTGAAGCCAGATCCTTCGTCTCTTTCTTTTTAAATTATAGTTGATTTACAATGTTCTGTCAATTTCTGCTGTATGGCAGTGACCCACCAGTTGATATATATTCCATTGTGTATATGTACCACATCATCTTAATCCGTTCACTTGGCAATGAACATTTAGGTTGTTTCCATGTCTTGGCTATTGTGCATAGTGCTGCTGTGAACACGGGGTGGGCGGGGGCATGTATCTTTTTCATTGAAAATTTTGTCCAGATATATGCCCAGGAATGGGATTGCTGGATCACTGGCAGGTTTTTTTTTGTTTTTTCGTCTTTTTTAGGACTGCACTCACGGCATATAGAGGTTCCCAGGCTAGGGGTTAAATCAGAGCTATAGCTGCTGGCCTACACCACAGCCACAGCAATATGGGATCCAAGCTGTGTCTTCGACATACACCACAGCTCACAGCAACTCCAGATCCTTAATCCACTGAGTGAGGCCAGGGATCGAACCTGTGTCCTCATAGATACTAGTCAGTCATTTCCGCTGAGCCATGATGGGAACTCCTATATGGTAGTTCTATATTTAGTTTTCTGAGGTACCTCCATACTGTTTTCCATAGTGATTGTACCAATTTACATTCTCACCAGCAGCATAGGAGGGTTTCTTTTTCTCCACACCCTCTCCAGTATTTGTTATTTGTAGACCTACTAATGATGGCCATTCTGACTGGTGTGGGGTGGTATCTCTGTAGTTTCAATTTGCATTTCTCTAATAACCAGTGATGTTGAGCATTTTTCCATGTACCTGTTGTCCATCCATATGCCTTCTTTGGAAAAATATCTGTTAATGTCTTCTGCCTATTTTTCAATTGGGTTGTTTTGGTTTTTTTCCTCGTAGTTGTAAGAGTTGTTTGTATATTTTGGAGATTAAGTCCTTGTCGGTTGCATCTGTTGAAACTATTTGCTCCCATTCCATACGTTGTCTTTTCTTTCTCTTTTTTTTTAAATGGTTTCCTTTACTGTCAAAAGCCTTTAAGTTTGATTAGGTCCCACTGGCTTATTTTTATTTCTATTGCTTTGGGAGACTGACCTAAGAAAACATTTATATGGTTGATGTCAGAGAATGTTTTGCCAACAATGTTCTCTTCTAGGAGTTTTATGGTGTCTTGTCTTATGTTTAAGTCTTTAAGCCATTTTGAGTTTATTTTTGTGCATGGTGTGAGGGTGTGTTCTGGTTTCACTGATTTACATGCAGCTGTCCAGTTTTCCCAGGACCACTTCCTGAAGAGACTGTCTTTTTCCCATTTTATATTCTTGCCTCCTTGGTCAAAGATTAATTAACCATAGGTGCTGGGTTTATTTCTGGGTTCTCTATTCTGTTCTGTTAAGTTGTATGTCTGTGTACCAGTACCACACTGTTTTGATGACTGTAGTTTTGTACTATTGTCCGAAGTCTGGGAGAGGTATGCCTCCTGCTTGGTTTTTGTTCCTCAGGATTGCTTTGGCAATTCTGGGTCTTTTATGATTCCATATAAATTTTGGGGTTGTTTGTTGTGGTTCTGTGAAAAATGTCATGGATAATTTGATAGCGATCACATTGAATCTGTAGTTTGCTTTGGGTAGTATGGCCATTTTAATGATATTAATTCTTCCAATTCAGGAGCACGGAGTATCTTTCCATTTCTTTGAATCTTCTTTAATTTCCTTAATTAACGTCTTATAGGTATTTAATTTTGGGGGGTGCGATTTTAAAAGATACTATATTTTTATATTCCTTTTCTAATATTTCATTGTTAGTCTACAGAAACGCAACTGATTTCTAAATGTTCATCTTGTATCCAGCTATCTTGCTGAATTCATTGATCAGTTGTCGTTTTTGTGTGGAGTCCTTTGGGTTTTCTGTGTATATATCATGTTATCTGTAGAGTGACAGTGTTACCTCTTCTCTTCCAATTTGGATACCTTTTATTTCTTCTGTTTGTCTGATTGCTGTGGGCTAGGACTTCCCATACTATGTTGATTAAAAGTGGTGGGAGTGGACATCCTTGTCTTACTCCAGATTTCAGTGGGAAGGCTTTCAGCTTTTCTCCATTGAGTATTATATTGGCAGTGGGTTTGTCATAAATGGTTTTGATTATGTTAAGGTATGATCCCTCTATACCCACTTTGGTAAGATTTTTTATCACGACTGGATATTGGATTTTGTCAAATGCTTTTTCTGCATCTATTGACTTTTTTTTTTTTTTAATCTATTTCTTGGGCCGCTCCCATGGCACATGGAGGTTCCCAGGCTAGGGGTCGAATCGGAGCTGTAGCCACCAGCCTACGCCAGAGCCACAGCAACGTGGGATCCAAGCCGCATCTGCAACCTACACCACAACTCACGGCAACACCGGATCGTTAACCCGCAACCTCATGGTTCCTAGTCGGATTCATTAACCACTGTTCCACGAGAGGAACTCCTTTTTCTGCATCTATTGAAATGATCGCGTGGTTTTTGACATTTATTGATGTGGTGTGTGTCACTGATTTGCACATGTTGAACCATCCTTTGAACTTGGGATGAGTCCCACTTGGGTGTGCATATGATCTTTTTTATGTGTTGCTGGATTCAGTTGGCTAAAATTTTGTTAAGAATCTTTTCATCTATATTGATCAAAGATTTGGGCCTTTAATTTTCTTTTTTTGGTAGTATCTGTCTAGTTTTGGTATTGGGGTGATGTTGGCTTCATAGAACGTCTTTAGGATTATTCCTTCTTCAACCCTTAAGAAAAGTTTATGCAGGATGTACTGGTATAGTTCTTCTTTGTATGTTTGGTAGAGTTTGCCTGTAAAGCCATCTGGTCCTGGACTTCTGTGTAGGGAGTATTTTTATTACATACTTAATTTCATTTCTAGTGATTGGTCTGTTCAATCTATTTCTTCTTGATTTAGTTTTGGCAGGCTGTATGTCTCTAGAAAGTTGTCCATTTCTTCCAGGCTGCCAAATTTGTTGACATATGACTGTTTATAGTATGCTTAAGTTTTTTTGTATTTTTGCAGTATCCATTGAGACGTCTCCTTTTTTCATTTATTTTGTTTGAGTTCTTTCTCTCCTCTTCTTGGCAAGTCTGGTCAGAGGTTTGTCAATTTTGTTCACCCTTTCAAAGAAACAGCTCTTGGTTTTACTGATTTTTTTTTTTAATCGTCTTTTGAAGCTCTATTTTATTGATTTCCTCTCTGATCTTTATGATTTCCTTCCTTCTGCTGACTTTAGGTTTTATTTGTTACTAATTTTCTAATTCTTTTAGGTGCTGGGTTAAGTTGTCGATTCGAGATTTTTCTTCTTTTTTGAGGAAGGCCTGTATCACTGTAACTTCCCTCTACAAACTGCTTTTGCAGCATACCACAGATTTTGAATAGTTGTGTTTTCATTGTCATTTGTCTTGAGGTATTTTTTAATTTCCCTTTTGATTTTCTCATTGACCCATTGTTTTTTTAGTTGTATAGTCACCATGTGCTGTTTTTTCTCATTTCTTTTCCTGTGGTTGATTTCTAGTTTCATGTCATTGTGGTCAGAGAGGATACTTGAAATATGCTCTTAAATTTGTTGAGATTAGTTTTGTGCCCCAGTATGTGGTCAGTCCTTGAGAATGTCCCATGTGCACTTGAAAAGAATGTAAAGTCTGATTTTTTTGGATGTAATGTCCTTAATATATCAATTTAAGTCTAACTTTTCTATTGCATCATTAAGGATTCCTGTTGCCTTAATGATTTTCAGTCTAGAGGATCGGTCCATTGATATGAAAAGTCTCCTACTATTATTGTATTCCCATCAATTTCTCCTTTTATTTTATGTCTGTTAGTATTTGTTGTATGTGTCTGTATGCTCCTATACTAGGGACATATATATTGATGACTATAATATCCTCTTCTTGAACTGATCCTTTTATCATTAAGTAGTATCCTTCTTTGTCTTTATGGCCTTTATTTTAAAAAGTCTGTTTGTCTGGAGTTCCCATTGTGGCTCAGTGGTTAACGAATCTGACTAGGAACCATGAGGTTGCGGGTTCGGTCCCTGCCCTTGCTCAGTGAGTTAACGATCCAGCGTTGCCGTGAGCCGTGGTGTAGGTTGCAGATGCGGCTCGGATCCCGCGTTGCTGTGGCTCTGGCATAGGCCGGCGACTACAGCTCTGATTGGACCCCTAGCCTGGGAACCTCCATATGCCGAGGGAGTGGCCCAAGAAATGGCAAAAAGACAAAAAAAAAAAAAAAAAAAAAGTCTATTTGTCTGATATGAGTATTGCAACTCCTGCTTTCCTGTCTTTTCAGTTCTCATTAAGTATCTTTTTCCATCCCCTTACTTGCAATTTATATGTGTTCTTTGCCCTAAGGTGAGTCTTTTGTAGGCAGCATATTGTAGGCTTTTGTTTTTTTATCCAGTCTGTCAGTATGTCTTTTGACTGGAGCATTTAGTCCATTGACATTTAAAGCAATTATTGATAAATACCTATTCATTGCCATTTTAAACCCTGTCTTCCAGTTGATTCTATGTTTCTCCTTTTTTCCTCTTTTTTTGCTTGGATGTTTTCCTTTTATTTTATGCTTGTGTCCTCTTCTTTTGTTTTTGTGACTGTCTTGTTTGGTTTTGATTTCTGTTGCTGTGTTTTTCAAGTATGTTAACCCCTTCTTATATCTGCTTGCTTTAGCCGATAGTCACATAGCTTCAAACACATTCTTAAAAAAAAGTCTAGATTTTCTTACCTTTCTTCCCCACATTTTATGATTCTGATGTCCTTTTTTAACATCTTCATGTTTATCCTTTTGCTATTCCTTGTGTTTATCGTTGGTTTTACAATAGTTTTCCCCCCCTTTAGATCTGTATAGTGGTTTATTTAAGTGATTATATTCCAATTGTGATTTCCTCCATCCGATTTCTTCTTTATTAAGAGGAGCCTTTTCAGTATTTCTTTTAGAATGGGTTTGGTACTGCTGTACTCTTTCAGTGTTTGTTTTTTTGGAGAAATTCTTTATTTCTCTTTCTATTTTAAACGATATTCTTACTGGGTAGAGTGTTCTAGGCTGAAAATTTTCCCTTTTAGAACTTTGAATATTTCTTGCCACTCCCTTCTGGCCTGTAGTGTTTCTCTAGAGAAATCAGCTGACAGCCTTATGGGGGTTCCCTTATAATTAACACTTTGTTTTTCTCTTGCTGCCTTTAGAATCCTCTCTAGCTTTTGTCTTGGTGTGGGCCTGTTTGGGTTCAACTTGTTTGGGGCCCTCTGTGTTTCCTGTATCTTAATACCTGTTTCCTTTAGATTTGGAAAGTTTTCAGCCACAATTTCTTCAAATATATTTTCAATCCCCTTTTTTAAATTCTCCTTCTGTAATCCCTACTAAGTGTAGGTTGGCCCACTTTATTTTATTCCATAGGTCTCTCATATTGCTTTCATATTTTTTCATTTGGTTTTCTGTCTGCTGTCCTGACTGGGAGATTCCCATTATTCTATCTTCCAGGTCACTAATTTGTTCCTCTGCATCATTCTGCTCTCCAGTGCCTTTAACTCAGCTTGTGTCTCTGCAATGAATTTTCTAATTTTTCTGGCTCTTCCTTATATTTTCTAGTTCATTTCTAAAGTAATCAGCATATCTGCTCTTAATTCCTTCAGTATTTTCACTGTCTCCTTTTGTGAACTCAGTATCTGTCAGACTGTAGAGATCTATTTCATTGTTTGCTCCTTCAGAGGAATTCTCTTGTTCTTTTATCTGGGAATGGTTCCTGAGCTTCTCCATTTTACATATATTTTTTCTTATTTTGTGAGTTTAAGAGAAAACCACCATTGTAGTCTTGGAGGGCTGTTTATATGCAAGAGTGCCCCTGAGTATTTTGTGAGGGCTTACCATTTATTTTTGGCATGAGGGTCTCTTTCCTCAGTGTGAGTAGGCTCTTATCCCCTTGATAGGGTGCTGCACATGCTTCCAGGGAAATGGAGTCAATGGGCAGGGCTAGTAGCCAGTGCTTGGTTGCTGGGCCCTTGGCAGTGGCAAGGACCCATGGGAAGGCAGTACAGGCCTCTCCTAGTTGGAGGGCCCTGGGAAGTGGCGGTGACCCTCAGGCAGGTGTAGGCAACACTGGATTGTTTGGCAGTGGCAGCAGCAGAGTGTGTGCATTCCCAGGGGAGTGACAGCAACAACAGGTGGAGCTTGGTTGCACCTGTGTCCTCTGTGCTGACTTCTGAGGTGACTGGGGCTGTAGGTAGTACCTGTTCATGGATCCCTCATGGTGGCGGGCTGTGCCCACCTCTGGAATCTGAGATGACTGAGTTTGCCCCTGCTGCCTATAGACTGCACAAGAGACACCCCGTTGTGCTTAGCCCATGCAGGAGGCACCGCATCACCCACAGCCCGCTCTCTGAGAGTCTGCACTTGCACAGAGAAAGACATTTTCATGGCAGTCCTCCCCTCCTCCTCCTGCCCCTCCCCAACAATGGCTCCTTGCTTCACCTGTGGGCCCAAACCTCCTCCCAGGTTCCTTGGCTGTGGCACACTGCTCCCTAGCCCCTCAGGCTATCTCCACTCAGCCAACCCTGGGCCTCTTCCTAGAACTGACCTCCAGAGCCTGCATCTCAGTGCCCCAGCCACCTTCCAGACATCTCAGGCTGTGGTGTCCCGGAAGGTGGTACCAGTGGTCTGCGTGGCTCGCTCTCTGCTTTGCCCTCCTCAGTCCAGCTGCCGTAGTTATTCTCTGAGGCTTTGAGGTCCCTCCAGTTTGGCTGATCTCCCTGTTGGCCAGGTGGCTTCCCAGGGTGTGGGTTCCTTTCCTCTTTCACAGCTCCCTCTCAGGAGGGCTAGTCCTGTCCTGATTTCTTTCTTTCTTTTGTTCTGCCTGGTTATGTGGAGGGTTTTCTTGCCCTTTTTGGAGGTTTAAGGTCTTTTGCCAGCATTCAGTACAAATCGTTCTACATGCAGATGGGGTTTTTGATGTATTTGTGATGTGTTAGGGAGAAGTTGAATGCCACATCTTATTCCTCTGCCTCCTGCTCCTGAAGCCAGATCCACACACACACACACACACACACACACACACACACACACACACACACAGGAAATGAAGGCCAGTGACTCTCCAAATGACAAGCTGACATCTGTCTAGGGGAGTGTGGTGTGGTGGGTGGGGGCATTAAAGATTAAGATCAGCCTAAACTCTGCAGCTCGTTTTTCTATGTCTAAATAAAGAAGGGGAGAGAGATTTTTGTTTATGTGTGAGCAGGAGAAACCTGAAAGCAGGGATGGCAGGCTACAGGCAAGGTGGCTGTGAATGTCACCCAATCCATGCTGGTGATACCTGTCGCATTAATGAAGATGAATGCAATTTCAGAGGCACCCCAGCAGAATTACCTCCTGTGACAGGGAGAGTATAATCCTACCTCATAAAACTCCGGACACTCTGTACTACATTACTAGGCTTGTGAATTTCACAGGCAGTAGGGATGTATTTAGATTGGATCAAGTTCAAAAAAGGGCAACCAGATTGGTTAAAAGACTTAAGGGCTTATTGAAAGGCTCAAGAGGTGTAGGCGGACCCTTAGGGCAGCTGTGAGGGGAACCCCACACTGGTCCATAAACAGCACCAACCCCTGCCTCTGCCCCCTTGCTTGTGTCAGCGGGATGGCAGGGTGCTTGGCAACACCAGGACTTTGAGGATCTGAATCCTGAGGGTCTAATCCTCCACCCACCCAAGAACTTCCATATGCCACAAGCACGGCCCTAAAAAGAAAAGAGAAAGACACCATTTGTTTTGAGGGAAGCTATTTCGCTATGAATTAAGGAGCATAATAAACTCTAGATCTAACACTACCCACACAAAGGTGGTCTGCAGAGCAGTGCAGAGTAATTGTGGGCAGCAGCAGATCCCACCCTTCGCTTTGCAACACTGGATTATCTACACTTAGGGGAGTTTTGAAAGCCTTGAAGTCACTGGGTCTGGTTCTTTTTTTTTTCTTTTTCGTTTTTTTAGGGCCATACCTGCGGCACATGGAGGTTCCCAGGCTAGAAGTCCAATCAGAGCTACAGCTGCTGGCCTTCGCCACAGCCACAGCAACGCCAGATCCGAGCCGCCTCTGTGACCTACACCACAGCTCACGGAAATGCTGATCCTTAACTCACCGAGTGAGGCTAGGGATCGAACCCGCAGCCTCATGGTTCCTAGTCAGATTCTTTCTGAAAGACATCAGCTCGGAAACACTTTTGAACTGGGGACTTGGAGGCCGGCAGTCAGCCAACTTTCCGAAGTGGTCATAGCTTAAGCTTTATTTACTCACTCTGAATTAAGTTCTCCTGGCCAGTTGCAAGTAGACTGAGAGCCTCCAAGTGTGATGAGGAATTGCATCACCTCACATGGTACTTGCTGGGAGGCAGCGCCAAGGGGGAACGAGGCATGGGAAGGGCTTTTCTTCCTACATCGCCCTCCCTGGGACTCACACGGGCGCCCAGGCCTTGGCAGGGGAAGTGAGGCTGTGGACCACCAAACTCAGCACCAAGGCTGGCACAGCCCAAGTCTAAGGAAGCAGTTCTACCGGGGTGGGCTGGACTCCAGTGGCAGTCATCTCCACTAATGTGGCATGTAAACGTACCAACGCGGCTAAAGGCATAAGCACAGGGACACCAGTCACCCTGCAAGCCAGCTTTCCTGCTTCTGTTGTGCAGATAAAGTCAGCAAAGTATCTTTCCTTGGCACTCCTGCCGGGTGATGCCAGACCCCAATCAGATTCGGTGCGACAGAGACTGGATTCAGGCCACCTGGGTTGTTTCTTAGCTCCCCCAGTTACTGTGTAACTTGGAGCAGGTTACTTAACCTTTCTGTGTCTTGGCCATCTTTAAAAGGGGACTGGCACCCAGCACCGCTGTGAGGACTCCACAAGTTCATATACCTAAGCAGCTTAGGGCCACGCTTGCCATGTGGAGAGTTACATCTAAATGTTTTTGTTGTTTGCTGGTCATGTTCTCAAGTATGGTGTGTATACTGAGAAAAGTTCATCACTAATCCAGAACGAGATTTTGTTTTTTAATTGGCATATTTAACACTGAGAATAGCTGGGATGTTGCGAACCCGCTGCTCAATCTGTCCAAGCCTCAGGTTCTTCAGCTACATAGTGGAAAATCAGTAATACCTATCCAGTAAGGTTAGCACGTGAATGAAATGACAGGAAACAAAGTTTTCGACAATGAGAACTCACTACAGAAGCACGCATCTCAGCTGCACATCGGTCATTTTTGACCATTACCGATACGGTCACATGGTACTTCCTACTATTGAAGAATATAGACTTGCCCCTCGTCTTCTATCCTTCCTGACTTTTTAAAACAAATAGGCTCGTTAAATTGGGGCTCTCAGTCATCTAAGCCATGCTTAAAACTGTCTGTGTTTTCAAGTTTAATCAGGCACCAGTGTCTCATGCGGCTTCTCTACATACTGCCTAAGTTTTCAAGATGCTTTTGCTGATTGCAACCGCCCCCCCACCCCCGCCAGCATACACAAGTGTAAGGTTATTTCATGTCACTGCCAGATAAGGTGCATTACAGGTGACAATGGCGTAAGCCCCTGCCTTGGCTGCTTTCCAAACCTTTTCTGTGAAGTCTCTTGGCCCAAAAGACCTCTGGTCACCGCCAAAGCTCTCCCTAGCTAGAAAACCTCACTGAAACCCAAATGAGAAAAAAACACTGCTTTATAATAAAAATTGGGTAAGTTAAATTTTTAGAGTAACAAAGTATCTGTATTTCATATTTGTTAATATGGAATTTAAGTAATACTTTTTTATGTATATGGCCAAAGAC
Organism: Sus scrofa; assembly: GCF_054392235.1. Taxonomy (NCBI): domain Eukaryota; kingdom Metazoa; phylum Chordata; class Mammalia; order Artiodactyla; family Suidae; genus Sus; species Sus scrofa. The sequence goes on along the minus strand of NC_139392.1, from coordinate 79,061,177 downwards.
AAATATGCTTGTATCTTAATTTTTCATGGGTTTAGTTTTTCCTCAGTGAGTAGATGATAACCGTGGGTAATTTAATGAGTGTAATTTTGCTGACCTAACGTGGAAATTCACTAATTGAAATCTCAGAAAAACAATGAAAACTAGAGAGTAATAAGCTCCTTGGGAACATTTCACTTGCTATGAGCTGTAGAAGAAAACTTTCATTATAAACATGCCCTGCCCTCATTTTTGTAACTATACTATTGGACGAAGAGTTTTTGGTTTCTTTTATTAAAGCACAGCATTAGAAGCTCTAGTTCAGCAAGTCCATATTCTTCAACAGTAAGAAGCACACTATTAACAGTATCAGTCTTGGTCAAAGATGCTTTATGTGTAACTAAAACACGAATGGGCGGGAGAGTTGAACACACAGAACCGCGTCTGAGCTTAAAGATGAGCAGCATGCAGGCAGAATTCTAATGTAAGATGCATCTGAATATACTTATTCCCTAGGGTTCAATGAAAGCTATAAATGATCTCTAAGGACAGACCTGGCCAGGGGTTTGAGATTTTTAAAAGAGGAAAAAATTCAGAACTAAGAGCTACAAAGTCTAGAGCTTTCGTTTCAGAACTGTGCCTCTGTGGCCAGCTTAGCAAAGCCCCAGGTGTGAAGGCGGTGGCCAGAGAGAAACGACAGGACCTGGGAGAGCAAAGGAAGCACAGAGCCCTGCTGCTTCCCACTGCAGGAGCAGAAAAGAGATTTTAAAAAGCCAGGCATTAGAACCTTCCTTTTTCTCCTTTTTTTTTTTTTTTTTTTTTTTTTTTCTTTCCATTTTTGACCACCCCATGGCATATGGAGCTCCCAAGCCAAGGATCAGATCTGAGCCGCAGCTGCTGCTGGGCTGGGGATTGAACCTGGTTCCACTGCGCCACAGTGGGGGCTCCAGAACCTCCCTTCTGGTACAGGGATATTTAGCACTTTATAGCACTTTAAAATTTTAAATTACTAAAAATCCTGCACATTTTCTGAAAACAAAACCCCAAAAGATGCGTCCCAAAAGGATTTAAGTTATTCGTTTTCAAACAGAAAGTAACCTGATTGTAACATAACTGTTTCACTGGGTTTTGTGACTTGGTGTGTGATTGCTGTCATCTGCATGAAGTAATGCTAGACGTGTTAAGAGTTAGCAAAGCTAGAAATTATAGAGAACTCTTATTTTTAGTGTGATTAAAAATCAATTGGATAACATATTTTAAAATCACAAATATCTAAAATCTATTTATGGTTAAACTTCAAATAAAGAATTCAAACTAAATGTACTGGATTTTTATCATCATTCTACAGCTAAGCTATACAGAGATTCTATTAAATTGCCACTGACAGGAAAATAAAAAATACATGTACTTAAAATGCACAGAGCCAAAATTTATATAATACAGCGCCATGTTTTAATTTCTGCCTGGATAGAAACCTTAACAGGAAGATGGAATGACCTGTCGCATTGAGTGTTTAATGCAGTCAGGATTCTGGCACCAGAAGTTTTCACAGCATAGGATAATAAGACACAGTGTAGCACTCTGTGACGAAAGGACTTGTATTTTAGAAGGAAATGAATTTTTGTTCAATGTGCTCATTTGGCAACCTGTTTTTAAAAAGCTGAATTGTAAGCCTTGATGTCAAAGATTGCTGCCTGGTATCCCTTTGATGGACCATATTATGACACTCAGAGCTGCATATACAACATAAAAAAAATGTCCTAATTATTGCCTCATGTTAGGAGTCTGCTTATGTTCCTGATTTGTTATTCCAAGCTCACCTAAATGAAAATAAACTTGCAAAAAAAAAAAATAATAATAAGCCTCCTTTGACCAGAGCTTTCCAAAATAACTTCATAAAAATCTGAGTCAGAGGGGCTGAAGATAGACCCCAGAAACATTTCTGTAAGGGAGAGATTTCTTAGGTAACCCTTACACTAGAGCGCGGATAAAGATGATTTGATTAGCATCACATGTGTGGTATCAATTTTAGGGTAAGAAGAGATGTTAAAGATTTTATAATAAAATCAGTTCTGCATCTCAAAACATCCAAGCCACAAATTTGATACATGAAAGGCCAAATTAGTGAATATGGGTAAAGTTCAGACAGACGTATCAAAGATAACAGGTGTTTTCTCACAAAAAGTACATATAACAATCTAACAAAAGTGGAATGTCTGTACAAGTTCACAGCTTGGGACGTGGTCCAACACATCATTAATAACTAGTAATTTCCACGATGAGAATGTTTACATTTGTGACCAGCATCTGGACAGGGAAGTCGTATTTTTTACTTTGAACCTCTGTGTCTATGTGTAAATGTAGAAAGAGAATATCCCTCGGCATACTTGCACAAACAGCGCTGCAACTAAGAAGCACAAAACTCAAGAAGCCGTTTCCTAATTCTACAGTGTAGAACCGCTAGGGCTGGTGGACCCCAGCTGTTGGTTATTTATTTCCCCTAAAAGCTTATATTGAAGAAAGTGAAAGTTACTCCTTTTCTAATACTCTCAGACTTCACAGAATGGCCCTTTGAGAGACACCACCACCAGCTGTAACATGACAGTTAGTTTATGTGTGAGCCCTACACATAGATTTCACATCCATCTGACTGGAAGAGCCTGTGGCACGGATGTCGATGGGGATAATTTAAGAAATGTCGAAGTCTGAAAATGCAAAAAGTTTGCTAAATCCCGTAGTTTCCGGTTTTAGACGAATCTGGTAAACATCCTATCTGTTTTAATAACTGTACACCTGCAGCGGGTTGGCTTAAATACAAGGCACATACTGTGTTTTAGAGGTTGCGTCTCCATTCCAACTCTTTCTGGAGCCAAGTGAATACCTATCAGCTTAAAAAAACTGCCATCTCTAATAGCACTGCTCCACGTGTGCCTGGGATAATCTGAGTCGAGTTGACTCCGGCAAAGTGAGGGTTTCTACACCACCAGGAGCCTGACTGGCCTGAGCACTCTAGTGCTGTCATCTGGGAGATGTCATCTCTCTCACATGCCACTCCGACCAAATTCCAAACTTAGAAAATCCCACTTCCCAGAATAACCCTCATTATTTACATTACAGGGTTCTTAAGGCTTTGCTGAGACATCTGCAGAGGGATTTAACAGCTCGGAACATTTTTTCCATTAATAACAGCAGTCATCTTAACCCATACCTAGAACAGACAGGATTTTAGCGACTGTTAAACCTGCCGAAGTTCACCTCTGCAGGAGGGAAAGCTTCATCTGCAACAAGAGACTCCTGCAAACCTTAAAGCATGAGCCTCAAGCATACAATGAAATCCTTTAATTTTGCAAATGAGGACAAAGCGGAATGACTTCTCCCCAGACTTCCACTGATGCCAGAGCAGGGGCTGAGACTCGGGATTTGCTAAGGCTCCGTTGGGTGCCTTTCCCCTCCAAACCCCCATTTGTGAGACATCTCTGGGCCAGGAGGCAGATGGCCCTGCTTCTGCCCCAATTGGAACTTCCCCCTGCACTCTGGGCGCCGGGACAGGTGTGCCTAAGACTGGCTGCTAAGGGAAGTGATTCACTTCCATCTGGAGAGAGAAGACCTTTTGCAGAAGGTTAAAAAGCACTAGCTGACTTTAGGGCCTAAAATCCTTGACAGTCTCCCTTTAATCACCCACTGACAACAGAAAAGGAAGCACTCTTTAATGGACAGCAAAGAAAGAGTTCCAGAAGGATGCACTGCTGTTTTTGTACCCTACTCCCTGAGCCTGCCATCTCGATTACCTTGCCTTTAATTCCACCCAAAGAACCAAGTGGAGGTAGGTATTAATGACAACTGGTTACAACTGAAAGATCACAGAAGAAATGCTGAAACTGGTTTAGGAAAGCATTTTTGGATGTGAGACTATTAACGATGAATTTTCTTGAACCTTCAGTCAATAATAGGTAAAATGTCAGATGGTGACGGTCGCTTAATTGCTACTGCAATTCACAAGTCCTAAGAATTGACCAGGAGGCTTTTTGTAGCCCATTATCAAAGTGTCAACACTGATTATTGCCAATATAGTTAAACAAATGCCAATTGCAGGGCAGCTGTTTTCTTTCAAATGGGTTCCAGGGAGAAGGTTATATGTTAAAAGGAATCTTCTTGTTGTGACCCTGTGACTCCATTACACAGGCTTTACTTTACCTAATAAAACCAGACATGGGTTTTGAGAAGAACTGTGCAGAATGAGGAACAAAATCTGTGTAAATCCCCAGGACTCCCTCTCTCAAGATATGGGCTTTTTTTTTTTTTTTTTTTTTTTTTAAGAGTCAGGTCAAATCCCCCAGAAATCAAGTGAGTCCAGTTATGTTTTCTTTTACTTGCCTGGATTCCCTGCTGAGTCGCTTGCTTGCTGGCAGCATGCTAAGACTGTCATTTGTAAAAAGTGGTCCGCTCAGCTATAATTACTAATTTGATGTCACACTGGAATTGCAGCGCAGCTGTGAAAAGATGGACCACCAGGGAGATTCGCATTTCTGTCTCATTTAGAGGGGGCTGAACTGCTGGAGCCATGAATGGAAGATGCCCTTCCATTAATAAAGGAAAGAATTAAAGAATAAAACAAGTCATAGCAGCTGTCAGAATTTGACAACGGTTTAAAAAAAAGCACTGTTCTGCTTTTTAAAAAAAATTCAAGACATCTGTACATGCGTGTTCTGATACTTGTTGCCACGAAAGCGATTCCTTTATTGTAAGAATATAACTTCTTTATTTTCTTCAGTTCCATCTTCATTATTATGCTAATGCAAATCGCACTAATTACGTGTCAAGCTCAAACTGAAAAGATGGGATTTGTCTGCGCCTATATCATGAAATATGTGAAATGACAGTTTTAAAACTTGTCATCAACAAGTGAAAAGTGTGGGAAATTGAAACAGCTATAATGACGCACATGAAAGAAAAACGAAGAATTACTAATTAAGCCACGTCAAGGGAGATACTCTATGAAAAATTGTTCAGTGCAATTTTATAACCATGGTGTAGAGAATATGGTTATACAGTGATGGCAACGAAAATATTCTGGCAAACCATTTGGTTTCATTTAGAAAAGGCAAAAATGCAGAAAATATTTTCAGCCTTCTCCAAGGGTTTTGTAACCAGAGGGAACAGTGATTGTTTTGATAACATTTATGGTTGTATTTGTGAAGACAAAGAAGATGATGCTTTTTGGCAGAGTCAAAAATAATAACTGATTGTGGAGAGAAAACCTGAAGTCTGACAGAAAAAGGAAAGCAAAGACTTTTTTTTTTTTTTTAAGAATTTAAAAACCGGGGGTTTTAAGAGTTCCGCTCCATTAATACATTTCATTTATTTTTATGTACTACAGTTTAGTAACTGTTGCCTTGGTTGTTGCTAGATGACAAACAAACTAGAACAGAGACACGACGTCCTGTTGTCATCAAGGCAGGCACTGTCCCCGTGGGTCACCAGCTCTAATTACGTGTACATCCCACATCTCTAAGCTCCCCGACCTCCTGCCTGCCCCGGTGAGCACCTGTCACCTTAGAAAGGCAGGCGGATGACCTCCTGGAAGAAAAGCTATCAGGAAGTCCAAGCCCAGAAATAAAAAGCACTCAATTCTTCCTCGGGCTCTTGTGTAGACACTTTGAATGGTTTACACTACAGTAAGCTACAGTGACACAGACTGTATTTACAGAAATACCTAAACGCCTCAAATGGAGGAGATACGAATTGGCTGGTGTGCCAACATAGAATGAGGCCAGTTTATTTCGCCACTTTTTAACTTTTAAATCCAGACTCCATGAACTTGCCTTAGTACCCTGTGTAACCCCCAAACAATGTTTTTGTCAGTGAAACACTGTAGTGAAATGCTTCCTCATTCAACTTCATGATTCATGGGGTTAATATGATTTTTTGACAAAAAGTCTTTTTAAAAAAAAAAAAAAAAAAAAGGCAGTACCATACAGTGAAGAGAAGTGTGAGCTCTGGGCTGGAACCCCTGGCTGTGTCGCGTCATGACTGTGGGACAAGGTCTGAGAACTTGGTTCACACAAAGGAAGTGATACCAGCACCCACATCAAGGGGCTGGTCAGGGCAGTTGGCACGGGCCCGGCTCGGGTCGGGCATGGCCACCTTTCCAAGTCCCGGGACACTGAGACAAACACCACCACCTCCCAGGTAGTATTTCGCCTCTGCCCCCAGGTGCGATGCAGCGTGGGAACTGAGGCTTCTGGGTCTTGAATCTGCCACACGCGAGGAAGGGCAATCGGACCCTGACCCCAAAGGGGCTCCCATCCGGTTTCTCTGCGCCCCCCTCTGAGGGAGAGGATTTGAGGAACAATCTGCACACATTCAGCGTATGATAGAAGCAGCCTCAGAAAAGTGGCTTTCTGCTAAAGTCTCATTTTCATGTCTTTTCACAGAAACCTGCCCCAGTAAAGGGCTAAATGTCTCTGGTGGGGGGCGGGGTGGAACCGTGGTGAATGCCAGCAGCTCCTGGAAAGCACGAGGGCCCAGAGGCAGCAAGAGGAGGGACAGGTTGCTAACCGACTGCTCTGCTCCTGATGAAGAGACGGCACAGCCACGTCAGCTACCGTGGTCTCCTTCATTTGTGTCCTTGCTCAGGATGCGGCGTGCCACCGCGCTCACCCCACTGGCTGCAACTGTCTGTCTGGGCACTGGTTCCCGCCAGAGCAGAGCAAGCCCCTGGGGGTGGGACCTGAAGAAATGGAAATGAAGGGGTGGGGGGAGCTGCTGTAGTCACGAGAGACTTGGGCACAAAGTAAAAATGGAGTGACCATGCCCAGCGGTGGCTGGCATCGTGTCCACGCTCTTGGGCTGGGGCTGGCTGCTTCTGACGCTAGTCTGTTTCTTTTAACAGCCCAGGAGAAAATCCCGCTGCTACTCAGCCTCTGAGTTTCTCATGGACTAAAACTTAAGACACTTGCTTGAGTCTCTGGCACCTGGAAGAAATGTTTACATAGCAACGTGGAAGTCGACAGCTTATCGTCTTCTGCTGCTTTTGGTCAAAGCTGGTGCCTTCGAGGTGATTTACAGGGGGGTTGGCCGTGTGAAAATTTGCTCCCCGGGGCACAGTCCAAAACTCAAACTGTGAGAGAAGGAGCCACCCTCCCCTCTTCTGTGCCTCACTTCTTAACCTGCTGCCACCTGGGTTTCTGCTCTCCTCACCATCACTGACGAGGTGGTGGGGGACGGCCCTGCTGATAGAGCCAATGGGTAATTCTCAGTCCTCATCCCACCTGCCCGCACAGGCGCCCGGGACCTGGGAAAGTGCTCTTCCTCCAGTCCCTGGGATGCCTCTGGAGTGCAAGTTTCACGAAGTGGGGCGCTGGACACAGAGGCATTTCTCATCCTGCTTGGCAGCATGCTTGCTCATACTAGACGCTCAGTAAGTATGTGAACAAATGACCCAGGCTTTCCTCCTCACCGCCTGTCTGGCTGGTCTTTTGCAGGCTCTTCCTTTACCCAACCCCTTAAATGATGACCTTCTGGGGGCGCCAGACGTGCTTCTCTTCTCCCCAAAACTCGTCCTGGGTGACCTCATCTAGGCATCCCTGTCTTTACTGCTCATCCTCTCTGGAGGTTTCCTAAGCCCTTTTTTTCCCAGTGGAAGCCCTCTCGGCAGCCTCTCGTGGCACCTCTGTTCTCTTGCCATGCTGACGTTTCTACTACTGCGCCTGCTTTCCTCCCTTTTTCAGTGAGTGGGATCAACACCTGCCCACTGTCCAAGCCAGAAACTTGGGGGTCATCCTGAACCCCACCCTCCCTCCACACACACACACGCACACATACCCTGGTACCACTCACCTCCCAGACACACACAGACACACACACACAGACACACACACACAGACACACACACACACCCTGGTACCACTCACCTCCCAGACACACACAGACACACACACACACACACAGACACACACACACAGACACACACACACACACACACAGACACACACACAGACACACACACAGACACACACACAGACAGACACACACACACACACCCTGGTACCACTCACCTCCCAGATTAGCTCCAAGTTCTGTGGCTTCTTCCTAAATCTCTGCTGTACCCCCTTCCAGCACCCCAGGGCAGGCCACCATCCAGGTCATTTCCACAGCCTCTCCAGCTGGTCCTGCTCACCTCTGTGGCCTCCCCTCCCCTCCAACGAAAGCGCCAAGCGCTCCCTCTCTTGTACGCTCTGCTCTTTCCTGCCTCTTTCTCTAGCTCACCCCTGCTTGTCCTTCAGGCTTCCAACCACCACCTCTTCCAGGAAGACCACCCAGCCAGACTTTAGGTGCCCTTGCTCCATGCTCCCTAGCCATGCACTTATCACGTGGTACTGTCACTTCCAGTTTAACGTCCACAGTGCTTTGCTGGACCTGTCTGTGCGATTCATTATTTTAACCCCTGAAGATAAGACAGCGACCATAAAGACATTCACAACCTTCTGGGTGCATTAAGTAAGAGGGGATTTCCAAATCTATAAAACTGAATGATAGCATCCTAAACATTTAATTTAAAAACAAACACCCATGAGCTCAGCTTTCAAATGGTTTGGTCAAGAAATGGCACTTCAGCGTGAGGAGGAGGAGCTGGGCGCGAGCGGCACCTTCCATGTAAGCAGCTGCTGATTTGGTTTACGTACAGAAAGCTCTTTCCACATTCTTAAACTGCTTCCAGTTGAATCTGTCTAAACTTGCATAATCGACAGAATGTTGTTCAAATATTACCTCATATCCAATGACTCAGGAAAAGGTAAGTTTCCTCGTCCCTAAGTCTTTGCACAAAAAATACTCTAATCGGATCTTAACACGTTCCGGTTGGAAAGGAGTTTGAGGGTGAGGCAAGCCAACGTTTTACAGGTGAATTTGAAGCCCAACACCATCATTTTACAGGTGAGAGAACTGGGGCCCAGAGGTAAAGACACAGACTCAAGGTCACACCTGGCCTGCTGGCCATAAAGTGGGGTTAGGACCTGGGTGCTGAGGGACCTGCCAAGTTTGGATCGTGTTGACCTTGGAGGCGGCAGGATTTCAAGATCACATTGATGAGCAATGTTTCACCCACAAACACCACCGGCCTTGCTCGGCAGGGCAGCTCACGCGAGGAGGGACTGGGGCAGAGGGAGGCGGCAGGCGTCACAGCGGGAGGGCGAGAAAGAAGGATGCAGAGCACGGGGGAGGGAGACAGGCACTTACCTTTTCTTTGTCACTAGCTTCCCTGGCCACTGTGGAACCCTGGAACAGAAAGAATGAATGAAAATATGCACACGCGTGGCATCGGTTTCGTGCTGCAACACACACACGGTCCAGGCAGAGCGTGGAAATACACGAGCACCAGCTCGTTTTGGAGCCTCATCCGAGGTCAGCACTGCACCCCTTGCAGGTCTTTCTGCCTCCCGGCCCCAACCCCTTCCCTGTCACGTCACCTGTGCTGTCCTTGCCCTGGTTCTCATCCTGCTGGAAATCAGAAAACCCGACAGTCCTAGATGATGCCTGTGCAAACGCTGGGTCCAAACCCTGCTCTCCTCACATCGGAGGGTCTTCAAAGTGAGGTGGGCCACCAGCCGGCCGCAGAGACCAAGGCCTCTTTCCCGCCCGCATCTTGTAGAGGGGGGCAGGCTAAGCCCCTGCCTTTGTCCCCTGGTTTAGGGTCACAGATGAACGTGCTCTCCTTACGTTCTGTGGGGTGAGCCCAGCGGGTGCTGTCTGGCCCCGTCTGCTTTGGAGGCCCCTCCAGACACACACATGCATCCCTTTTGTGAAAAATCCAGGCTGAGTGTAAAGTGGAAGAAAACACAGTTCTTGGGCTCAGGAATTTGTACTCCACCGAGCTGGTTTTCAAAAGGATGCTCTCAGTTCTGAGGTGGGGGTGGGGTGGGGAGGAGGGCCCTGGGGTAGAGTTTAAGAACAGAAACTGCCCTTTGTTTGTGGAAGATCTTAATGCAAAAAAAAAAAAACAAAAAAAAAAACAAAAAAAAAAGGGAAGATCCTAATGCAAAAAAAAAAAAAAAAAGACTGGGAAACCACTGGGCAGTGATTTCCTAACTTTAATACAACTGTGAATACTCTGTGCTCCCTGGTGCCCACGCAGTGTCTTCCCAGCGGAATAATCGCCTGGGGGAGCTCACAGCCCAGTTTGCATCTCTCCTTCCCCTCAGGCACTGGGCGTCCACACTGCCCTGAGGTGAGCAGAGGGATCTGGTCACCTGACCACCTTTTAAAGACACATTTATGGGCCCAGAATACGTGCATATAGCCTTTCATTAAGAGAATGTCTATATGACTTGGGGAAAGTTAAAGCAGCTTCTAGACTGGCCATCCTTCAGATTCTGGCTCTGTGACCATCTTGCATGCAGGCAGCTCAGGCTTTCGTTAAGACATGTGTGACCTGTCGTTCACAGATGGGAGCCAAGCCCAGGCCAGAAGCTCCCCGGGGCTAATTCTCCACCCCAGCGCTCAGCATCCCCAGGTCTGGTGGATCTGAGAGACCCTGCTGCCAGCCCAGGGAAGATGCTCGTAGCTTCTTGGGGCTGTGTCAGAGGAGCACAGAGCTGACCCAGCAAGCGAAGAGGAGCCATGGGGGCTGGCAGTGAAGGAAAGCCCTCTGCCGCCTGAGCTCAGCAGCTTCCGCTGGCAGTGGACTGTTTTCCTTCCTTCATGGATTCTGGAACATGGTCCACAAATATCTTCCTCTACGTGCTGAATGCTAAGAAAGAAGGTTTCCAAATTAAAAGGGGGTAATTAGTACTTGAGTATTAAATACTTGTAATACCTGGGTTTTGTATTAGTAACGGTTGAGTAATTCCTACACTTATGGGCAGAGGAGGAAACTATTCCTCTTTGTAGCTTTAGCCAATTTTTTAAGTCTGTGTTTTCCCCTCCTACAGTATAACTCACTCTGCTGCTGATTCTCGGTGACACTTCGTCTCTATGTAAATGCAGATCATTAGCCTGGAAAAAACCCATCCAAATTTAAATTCATTCAGAATGAAAAATTAAAACAAAATTAAAAAGATAAGTCAGTCGAGACCAAGCGTTTGAGCCATGAAATGATGCCAGAAGTCCAGGTGCCCCGACAACTGAAAGTCCTGGTGAGAACAGAGCTCATTTATTCTACAAGCTAAAAAGGGAGCTGAAATCATAACGTGCAAGGTTAAATTAAAACTGTAATACCTAGACTATAAGCATAATTCACAGCAGGATATGCTGACTGGCTGCCTGCTCAAACAAGGCACTATCTTAAACATTTGAGGAGGATAAAAAAGTAGGACCGAAAAAATTGCTTTTAAGCGACTTACTCACTAGCAGAATGGTTGAAACAACCAAAATCACCCACCAAAGGCTGTTGCTGGACATGACGGGTACATATCTCTTTAACCCTCACAAATACCCAGCAAGGGAGATAAAATAATGTTTCACAGACCAAGAAACTGGCTCGTAAAGGTTGAGCATCTTGCATGGAGCTAACAGGTAATAAAACCAGGACCTGTAGCTTCTGAGGTCATCGGGATTCTTACATGGGTGAGTCAGACCCACAGGCAGACCCCTTGATACTCAGCAGAGTGAGCTCTTTGCAACAGAGATGGTGGCCAAAGGGCCTGTAGGGTGGCTGGGATTTCCAGGGATCAAAAACAGCTATGACTCGGAGGCAGGACAGAGCAAGACTGTATTTGGGAAGCTTATATGGTTGAGCCGCACTCCAGAGGGGAGATGAGCCCAGACCACTTCCCCACTCTTAGACTAGCATCTCTCAGTGCGGTTCAGCACCCAGGGGGCTCAGGACTCTTTGAGGAGTTGTGACTTTGCAGACCATCTTTCTGACAATACTGAGACACTATTAGCCCTTTTCATTATTTACTATTTGCACAGATACTGCAAAAACAATGGTGGGTAAAAAACTGTTGGCAGCTTAGCACACATCCAACAGTGGCCCCAGATGGTACTCCTGGAGTTTGACATAAAATAGATTATCCTTGAGGAAGCAGTGACATCAGTCTTATTAAATCCTGACCTGGGAGGACAGATCTTGCCAACAGTCTGTGTGGGGAGTCCGCACAAAGCATTTCTGTTTAAGAACAGAAATTTTTTTTGGTGATGGTTTGAGTTACCAGCTGAACTAGCCACTTTCTTCAGGAAACATTTTTCTAGGAGAGGACACTGGGAATCTGTTTATTCCAGTTGGCATTTAGCAGGCGTAAGAACTAGCTGCTGGCTCGGCTGTGTGCTGTCACTTCATAGGAAGCAACTGGTGAAATTTAAGCTTTCAAGTGAAAATGAAAAACAAATTTAAGCGTCAACCCACTACCCCCAGCTTGACAGCTTCTCACGCCTTTTCTGATGAGGCAGGTGATGGAGAGATTAGTGTGGCTGCTTGACACTGGATGATGAAGTGTGGTGCTGGTGAGAGGCACGTAGCTCAGCCCGTCGTTCTGAATGCCCAAAGCAGGAGGTTTCAGACCCACACCTTTTTTAAAAAGTTCACGGATATGATTTTAGATTCCACACTATAACTCAGCTTTGAGAAATGACCGCTTGTCAGGGCAGGTCTAACATCAAAGAAAAATATCCACGAACTTCTGAAAAAGTTTAAACAAGCCCTTCCTTCCCTTTTCACTACATATCTGTGTGAGGTCTGATTTTCTTCATATACTTCAGTCAGATAACCTGGCAAGAGACTTAGCGCAGAACCAGAGAGAACCTTCCAACCATCTCATACTAAATTAGACATTAAAGAGCTCTGCAAAGATGCGAAACAGGTGCCACCTATCTCACTAACTTTTGATTTGGAAGAGAGTTCCCTTTCATAAAGGTATGCTAACATGTAATGGCTTGACTATTTTAAGTTTTAAAAAATTTCTCATTTCTAACATTGTAAATATCAGCAGACAAAACTTCTATAAGCAGAAGCTTCCGGGGTCCTTTAAGGAATTTAAAGTTTCGAGGGGGATCCTCCTTGAAGGACTTTCACTTTGAGATCCACTGATGAAGCCCAAAGGTTGGCAGACCTTTTCTGAAAAGGGTCAGAGGGTAGGTGTTTGGGGGCTCTGTGGTCCAGGGCGGTTTCTGTGGGAACCACCCAACTCTGCCATCACTGCGTAACGTGGTACAGAACCCACGGGCACAGTGGGATTCGGATAACACCATCTATGAAACGGCTACATTGGACTTGCCACACAGGCAGGTGGTAGCCTGCCAGCCCCTGACCAGGACCCGATCCCTGCACTCGGGCCCCTCACTCCCTGTCCTTTGAGACGGCCCGTCCCCAGGCCTGTTCCTCAGCCTACGCCCTCGCCTCCCTCAGGTCTGCCCTCAAGTCCTCATCTCAGGAAAGCTTCCCTGACCCCCTATGCAGAACTGCACCCCGTCGCCAGCCCTCCTGCCTCTACTCTGTCCTCAGCACTGACCGCTCCCTCGGATACGACGGACTCACGCTTTTTACCTAGTGTCCGTCTGTCCCCACCAGAGTGTCGGCTCCCCGAGTGCAGGTTTGGTCTGTTTTGTTCCTCACCCTATTCCCAGCCCACAAGTGACCATTGCTTCACACAAAGGAGCGCCCTGCTGGCTGCCTGGTGGCTTTAAGCTCCGAGGGCCGCCCACGTGCTCTGCACAGTCAAGTCGAGCATGTACAGCCTGGACGAGCAAACTTAATAAACACTCACGGAAATCAAGCTCACCTTTAAGTCGTACTTCCTATATACAGATAAACGGTGGCTGAACACATTCCTCGTGACAATCACATATATTTCAACTCCGTCAACATTGAGCCGGTACATGCCCAGGAACTGGGGAAGAAGGGTGATCCCATGACATTCCACTATATACTGCAGAGGAGAGGAAGAAAAAGGGGGAAATGACTCCGTCAAAAGGTGTTCATTCAGATGTAAAATGTGACTCTTCCGCCTGTGGTGTTTATACAAAGTGATCATGGTTCATACAACCAGTAAGGTTCTCTTTACCAAAAACGACCCATGTTCGTCCTGCTGAACTGCAGACACAGATAAGAAAATTCAAGTTTATCTCCAGAGATATTTTTTTAACATTCCAAACTAATCTGTAAAGTCAAAACTTGGATAAGTGGAGTTCCCGTGGTGGCTCAGTGGGTTATGAACCCGACTAGTATCCATGAGGACATGGGTTTGAATCCCTGGCTTCGCTCAGTGGGTTAAGGATCCCGTGTGGCTGTGGCTGTGGCATAGGTCACAGACGCGGCTTGGATCTGGCGTTGCTGTGGCTGTGATGTAGGCTGGCAGTCAAAGTTCCGATTCAATCTCTTATCTGAGAAGTTCCATATGTCGAGGCTGTAGCCCTGAAAAGCAAAAAAAAAGCAAAAGCAAAAACAAAAAAAAAAAAACCTTGGATAAGTAGTCTAAGGTCAGAGGACAAGTGACTGGTCTTTTCTGTAATTCCTTTGAGGTGAAATCACACTCTACCTGGGGCTGCCAAGGTCCTCCCTAAAAGCCCTGATGATGATTTTATGGGGCCAGGGGAGCATCACTTGGCCACTAAAGATCAGCCCTTTCTTTAGTGTTGAGGTCAAGGTTAAAGAGAAAACTGTGGAGAAAGCTCAGTGTTAGAAGTTGGGAGAGTTGGGCTCCAGTCTTGGTTTTCCTGTTTCTTATTCAGACACTAATGTTGAAGCTAAGTTGCCCATCAGAGCAGCGGGAGGCAGAGAGATGGAAATTCTTTGGCTCCATGTTGGATTCATGAAGTCACTGGACAAGTCCCAGCACTGATACCATCTAGAGAGTTGCAAAAACACAACATGAGTTTCTTGGTCTCTAATGACCATACCCCTAAACGGCCACAAGATGGAGACACTTTTCAAAAGACCATCTTTATAAACTGGGTCCCAGGGCACTCTCCAAAGGGAACTTTGGTTTTCCTTTCTTTACAATGGGGGGGGGGGGGGGGAAGGAGATTAAAAAAAAAAAAAAAATTTATGCCAATCATAGATGTGTGAAATCCCTAGGATAATGAACAGCATGAATAGGATGAGTCCAAAACTGTAAAAATCATACTCATTTACAGAGAGACGCATAGAAGAATGGTATTCATTCATGGTAATGGTGAAACCTGGGGCAACTGCTTTCTTCCTTTTAAAAAAATTATACTGTTGGAATTTTTCTGGTTTACAGTGAGACTTTTATAAAAAATAATCAGAATGCCTTTCAAACTTTTTAGTGATAAACACTGTCAATAACAACTCTGATAATACTGAGCCATCTTGGGGTTTTTTTTAAGCCTGTGGTTTTTAGCATTAAAGAAAAGGTGAACAGCATCAATACAGGAGTTTGATTTTTGCCCCTCTGAGTTGTGGCAGACTTTAAAGATGCTCCTGCCCTTTTAAAAAAATCTTCGTGATCGGAGTTCCTTTCTGGTGCGGGGTTAACGAATCCGACTAGGAACCACAAGGTTTCGGGTTTGATCCCTGGCCTTGCTCAGTGGGTTGGGGATCTGGCGTTGCTTTGAGCTGTGGTGTAGGTTGCAGATGTGGCTTAGATCCCGCGTTGCTGTGGCTCTGACGTAGGCTGGCGGCTAAAGCTCTGATTAGACTCCTAGCCTGGGAACCTCCATATGCCGCGGGAGTGGTCCAAGAAAAGGCAAAAAGACCAAAAAAAAAAAAAACAAAAAAAACAACTTCGTGACCATAACTGGTGTGTGATGGATTTTTCTGAGTCTCACCCCCAACCTGTTCTTAATCTGAAGTCAGATCAGAGGAACCTTTCTTTCTGTGTCTCATCTTTCAAGAAAACCCTGTAAATTAACTGGAGTCTTGCTAATATAAAACAGGTGGCAAAGAGCTCTTGGCTGAAAAGATTTCTCACGTCTGATATAAAGAAATGTGTTAAAGGAGTGGTCGTCTGATGCCTCTGAAGAGGGATGGTTGGATGGGCCTCAAAAACAGAGACCAGGGGAGCTGTGTAAGCTCAGCAGGAAGGATGCAGGTTTCCGAGCCAGAAAGATGTGGGGGGCCCGCCTGGTGCCTCCATCCACCCGCTGTGAGATCCTGGGCAAGTCACTAACCACGCTGCATTTCAGGTTCATCTTCTGGAAAACAAGCACCCAAATTCGTGCCAAGAAGGTGACGGTGAGGCTTACAGACAGGAGGGTGTCCAAATACCTCGCCCAGTGCCTGCGTCTGTACTACCCTTTCTCCTACTGCAGAGGATGAGGAGCAGAGTTATTTTCATTCAAAACTGACAAGACATTTTGATAGTACGCTTCTCTGCTCTGTGCTCCAGACTGACTCACAGACACGGTCTGGGGGCACACAGGCTTCGGTCTGGCCGTTCAGCTCCCCCACTTGTGTGCTCTTCTGCTCAGATTATTCGAGTTGTGGCCTATCTTCTAAAAGTCCTGCTTGGCAGAAGATGTCTCCTGGGTCACAATCTCTGCACCGAGCCACAGAAAGCCACCGCAGAAAAGAGCAGGTACGAGCCCCGACTCCTACCGACGAATACGTTAAAGAAGTCTGAAAACTACAGGAGTCGTCACTGACCAGCTTTTTTCTACCCAGAGAAAAACACACGTAGAGATTACATTCTGCAAGTGTTCTAGCTTTCAGATTAGATCAATTGCTGTATATTTAAAAGCTGATCAGATGTGATCCACTTCACCAGCAAGTTACTATGTGCACTTTCTCAAAGGTAAGGCTCACGGATAAGGCTCTTTGATGAAAGCTTGGAAGAAGATATTTGGTAACCTTAAAACTCCTGCATTAATAAATATGTACAAAACCACAATTGCAGAAAATCTATCATGTTAGAGTCCCAGTAATGACAAGCAGCAGTTGGTACCAAAGCTTTAGAAGAGCATATATGGGCCAAAACTTTGTAGAAGAGAAAATTCTTCCCATGAATCAAATTTCTGGGGGGGGAAGAAATATGCTATTTCACCTCAGTGAAAGAACGAAAGACTCACTGTTCTATGAGCACCGTGGCTTGGGACCCTGGACTGTAACACCAGGAGTCACTGCGTGTGACAGCTGACATAGGAGTTCCCGTCATGGTGCAGTGGTTAATGAATCTGACTAGGAACCACGAGGTTGCGGGTTCGATCCCTGGCCTTGCTCAGTGGGTTAAGGATCCGGTGTTGCCGTGAACTGCGGTGTGGGTTGCAGATGCAGCTTAGATCCCACGTTGCTGTGGCTGTGGTGTAGGCTGGTGGCTATGGCTCCAATTAGACCCCTAGCCTGGGAATCTCCATATGCTGCAGGAGCAGCCCTAGAAAAGGCAAAAGAAAAGGAAAAAAAAAAGACCAAAAATTCCCCAAACATTAATTCCTCAGATTCCTCACCAGCTGACGGAGGAGGCACTGTGCATATGCTGATGCTGGGGGGCACCCCCTGCCCCCAAGGCACACACACAGCTCCTGGAGGTCCCTCATCCAGGGAGATGGTAAACGCATGGCCACGCCACACTGCTGAGCCTTCTGGTCCAGCTCCACATTTACTAGCTGTGTGACCTTGGGGGCATTGTTCAACCTCTCTGTGTCTCTGTATTTGGAGAAGGGGGTAATATTAGTACATAGAGCACAGAGGTGAGGATCAGGGAAATGGCACTGGGGGTGCTGCCGGTGACTCCAACAGGAGCAGGATGCAACCGAGACCCTGGGAGGGCGGGGCGGGGAGAAGGGCGGGAGGGGGGAAGGAAGGAAGCGGGGGAGGCCGAGGGAGGCAGGCTTCCCACCCCGTGTACTCCTAAAATGCTCGCAGAGAAACGGACTCTGTTTACAGCGCTCTGCCTCAGAGTCCCTGCTCTCACCCATCACACCCTCCTGCCTTCTGCTCATTCCGTCTAAATGCATGATGGGAACCCCCGAGGTCAAGGACTCCATAGACCAGAGACCCTCCAAAAACGAACAATATTGCATGTGGGTGTATGCATGTGTTTATAAAGTAAGGTGATATTTTAAAGAATATGAAACCCCCCAAATTACATTTCTCTCTCACGTTGCTTTTACGAGCACTATCGTAAATCGTAAATCTGAGCACTGTCCCTTCAAAAGCCGAAACATCACTGACAAATTAACGATCTGTAAACAAAGGCTTCAAAGATTATTTTAAAAGGCCGTATTGTTGGCGCTACAATATCATGATCAGTTTTTTGGCATGAGCACCCTTTTTAATAGTGAAGAACAGTCTCAGCATCTTTTTTTTTTTCAATGGCTGCACCCAAGGTGTATGGAAATTCCCAGGCCAGCTGTGGCAACACCAGATCCTTCACCCATTGCACTGGGCCAGGGATCAAACTCACACCTCCACAGCAACCCAAGCTGCTGTAGTTGGACTCTTAACCCACTGTGCCACAGGGGGAACGCCTATTAATTTCTTTTTAACACTGGCCATCTAAGAATCTAACCATCTAAGGAAGAATATGTGCTTCCTCCCTTTCACATGCTTAACTTGCAATTCTTGTAATTCCAGGGTCGCTCGTTAAAAAAGCGTAGATCTTTCTTTTACTTGCAACCACTGTCCTGACGCTCAAGGCCACCCTTCCCCACAAGGTGAAGGACGGAATGGACATGGGGCCTCCCCACCTGCCGTCTTAACACCTCAGTTTACAGCCTCACAGGTGCAGGGTCCCAGTGCCACCCAGGAGACTCTTTCTAGAGGTCAAATGACTCTGTGGACCTCTGTCCCCTGCCACTCTGAGGTCTCAAGGGAGCCAAGAGGCCACAAATGGACCAAACATTTGGCAATGCTGGTCACCTGCCTGTGGCTCAGGAACTCGGGGCACACGTCAGACAGAGGGATGCTCTTCCGTGAGGGCCCTGCCGCGTGGATACAGGACCCAGAGCCTGCCCTGCAGCGGCTCCTCAGAGCTGGCCCTTTCCGGAGGCACTCCCATCTCTGGCACAGAGCCAAGCTGCTAATTCCACCTCCGCAGGCTCTCTAGGTCACCTGCAGCCAGGCCAACCTCCTCTCACAGCCAACAGGGAAGGTCTGTCGGCACCTGGACTGGCAGCTTTCAGATGCTTGCAATTCAGTGATGACACCGAGCTTCCCTCTGAACCAGGTGCCTAATTTTTAAAAAGTGACCTTGACTATCATCGATTCTTCTTACGCTCTCTGTATGGAGCTAAAACCATCACAAGGATTCTCGGGGTCAGGATCCACATTCTCAGTGTGAAATGCACCCCGGTACCTATGTTTGCATTTTTCAGATATTGTTTTTAGTATTTTTTCACTTTTGCATTTTCATAGCTGGATGCCTGGTGTCACCTCGCACTGTTACTGATCAAGCAGTGGCTTCTGTGTTTTTCCAGAGTGCCTCAGACACTCGTATTCACTGGCAATACTTGTCTATAACCTGTTCCCAACAACGACAGCTTTTACCTTTTCCTGTCTTCTTTTAAAAAAACCTCGTATATAACTTCATGTCACCAATAAAGGCAAATTTTATCTCTTCATTAGACTCCCTTAGAACTTCTTCCGGGATAAGCGGCTTGTGAGAACTATAATGGAATGATAAACTGATGTGGTGAGATTGAAGTTTAAAAACATAAAATGCGACACCCACGAGATCTCAGTTTCCTTTGCTCTTTGGCGCTCAACAAGAATAACAAGTGTTATGAATCCTCGATTTGTTGCTGCTTCTCGTGCAAAATGAAATGCCATTAAAAGATGCACGGCTGACTGAAGGTTTCAGTAGAGAGGATTCCCAGTGATGAACAGGAACAGATAAATATTTCTCTCTCTACATGACAGTGTGAACCCGGGCCCTGGCTCTTGGAAATTGCTCTTATTATCATGTTTCACTCATTTTTTTTTCTTAAAGAGGCTTGAAGTAACAATTTAATATAGCATCAAATTAATACTTCAGTGAAAAGTCTTGTTTCAGCTAATGGTTTTGAAAGGTTACATTATCTGTAATCCTTATTGTGCCTTTGCCTATGTATACAGATCACTGCAACAGTGTTTTTTACGGGGGGGGGGGGGACAGAGAGAGAGAAGGGGGAAGGAAGAAAAGGAAAAGAAAAAAGAAAAAGAAAAAGGTAGGAAGAAAGAAAAAAAGAAAGATGGAGTTCCCACTGTGGTGCAGTGGGTTAGGAACCTGACTGCAATGGCTTAGGTCACTGCAGAGGTGCAGGTTCAATCCCCAGCCCCAAAAGCAGTGGGTTAAGGACCCAGCATTGCTGTAGCTGCTCCATAGGTCACAGCTGTGTCTTAGATTCAGTCCCTGGCCTGGGAATTTCCATGTGCTGGGACTGTGGCCATAAAAAAAGAAAGGAAGGGAAGGAAGAAGAGAAGTTAAGGTCTTCGTTTAGAAGGAAGCCAAAAAAGAATGTAAGGATGACTCCATTCAAGCTGCTATCAGTACAAGATGGTACTACTTTTTAAAAATGTAATAACAATCAGGCTGAAAAGGAACAAACATTCCTCTGCAGTATTTACAAACATTCTTGGGGCTGAGAGATTGCAGAATCAACCTGAATGCAAACACTGGGGCTCCTAAGTCTGTTACACTGACCCATAAATAACATCATCATTAAAGATGAAATGACTTTGCAAAAAACACTTCACCGTAAGTACAGAGAGCATTTACTAAAATGCAGAATGACTGCCCCAGGCATCACAGTGTGAGGCGCCCTGGAGGCCTTGCCACCCAGCCTTCAGTTGGCAGCTCCTTCTAGGCCTGCCCCTGTCACTGTGGCCCAACACAGCATCTTCTGGGTGGGCGACCCCAAAGGGCCCCAGCGTGCTGGTTGTGGTCTGCGGGGGGTGCTGCCTGGCAGGCAGTCTGCCCTCTCCCTCCACGCAGGCCTCTCCTCTTCCTGCACCAGCTTCCATCCCTAATCCGTATCCTGACCCCACACACCCTGCGTGGCCTTCCGCTTGGGCCAGTCACTCCTGAGGGTCAGCAGACACAAGAGGCAACAAATTCCCCCAGGACTGGTAGAGGCAGGACTATAGGAAAGAAAACTTGGAACAGCTCTGCCTCAAGCACTCGAAGAAATGAGCAAATAACCACAAACCCCAAAAGGATCAGGAGTGCACTGGCGGATTTTTTTGAGATGAAATTTCTAGAAGGAAAAATAGGATCTCTGAAGTATAAAAATCATTGGATAGGGGAGCCTAGAGGTTAGAAGAGCTGAAGAGAGAATGAGGAGTGGGTCAGACAGCTGAGGAATTGACCCCAAACTGAGCAGAGATGTTTGGAGACAGAAAAGGGGAAAGCTGGGGACCTGGAGGCTAGAAGGAGGAGGGCAAGTCCACAGCTGCCGGAGAGAGGAGGGGAGAAGCGGGAGACGGTGATGTACAAAGGAAAAGGATGACAGGATTGCCAGAAATTGGGGACAACGTGCAGAAGGAAAAGCACGCTGACAAGGAGGCTGGGCAGCCCCCTGGACACCTGGGGGACAATGGCCAGGATGCTGGGAACACGGTGACTCCCCATCGGCAAAGTGGAGCTGGAAGGGGCGCTCCCTGGCCTCAGGGACCCTGGAGGTGGCAGCGCCCTCCTGAAGACAGAAGCAAGAAAAGCGTGTGCAGCTTCTGATGGCACAGAAGCTCTGCTGGCGCTGCCTTTAACGGCAGAGTTCCAGGTGCTTTGAGGACTTAAAACTTTATGTGCTTCGTGTTCTCCAAAGAGAGGACAAAAGCCCAATGAGCAGACTCGGAACGCTTCTCTGGCTCTGGAGAGCAGGTCCTGCGCTGCCACTTATGGGGCTTCATCGGCGTCCCCGGTAGCGCATGAAAAACAGCATGGCAGGTCCGCCCGGTCTACTGAGTCGGAATGTGAATTTTCATGTGATGCTGGGGGAGGGGGGTCTGTCTTTAATCAACAGTTTGGGCAGTGCTGGTGGAGTAACTTTTCCTCTTTGGGCACCACACCCTCCATTTTTTTTATTTTAATTTGTGGGTCTTATGGTGCCTATTCTCAGTTTCCCTCTATGGCCAATGCCACCATCCTTCATGGGAGGACAAAAAGATATATTCCAAGGAGGGGCCAACGAAGTCAAGCATTCGCCCCAAAATCCTTTACTGAAATGAAAGGTACTAACTAGCTCTTTCAACAAGGATTTCAGGACCTTCAGGTGTAACGTCTAGATTCAGCTCAAGTGACACATGGCACCCAAATAACAAAGGATAAGAAGGGATTTTTAGGTTACTTTATCAAGTTATCAATTCAGTCACTTTGAAATAAAAATAAATTTAAACCCTATATTTCAAAACTGTAAAAGATATTCCCAATGTTATTTTCAGAAGGCATTCCTTGATCATCTACGTTGGAACTTGCTTCTTCCCCTAAAATTTCTAAAATTTCACTAACATTGACTGAATTTTAATTAAAGCTGAAGCTACATGGTACCAATACTCCCAATGAAGTCAGGGCAGTTAAACAAATCATCAGTCAATTAAGAAGAAAATAAGGCAAAACGGTTCTTGACCGTTTTTTCCTTTTTGAATGCTCTTCTACATTGCTTAGCTCATCAGTTGGCAATCATTTATAAGACCCGAGTTTGTTCGGACCTAACAGAAATTTGAAAAAGATATTTTAACCAAAACAAGTGATTTTCCCAACTATAAGAAAGGGAAAATAGACTTATAAATAAGTCTGCTCTGCTTAATATAAATTTTCGGTTGGTCTGAAAGATGATGCTGTGCTTTCTTAGGGCACAGCGGAAATGAGGGTAGAATTTGGGTAGCCAATAAAGACCAAGGCAAGATGCTGGAGCCTGGGGGAAAACATCTAACTCCGTAGGATGGATTCGAATCTTCATAACTCTGCCTCAGGGCTACAGCCTGCCAGAAACCACGCCCCCTAGTGGATTGAAAGAGTTAAAGATTTCAACACTGGGACAAGGGAAGCAGCACAAGAAAGGTATTTAAGGATCTTAGTCAATCATTTACAGAGCACTCACCATATACCAGGCACTGTTCTGAGCAGGTTATAACTATCAATTCACCTAGTTAGCACAGCACTGAATGAAGGAGGTACTACTAGCCACACTGGACAGATAGAGAAGCAGGTGTGGAGAGGTTAGGTAACTTGGCCAAGGCTACACAGCAGGTCAGGGGCAAAGCAGCCAGCTTCAGGGTCCCTGCTCCATGCCACCTGCCACACGGCACTGCTGGTGAGGCTGGCTCAACAGAAAATCAATCCCACAAGGCATTTATTCAAATATCTAGCAATGTTCCACTTCTCCTAAGGCTAGCCTTAGAATAGTTTTAACCTTCTAGAAACACGGCTGCAGTTCTGGATATATTTTACTAAAGCAAAAAGCAATGAAAGAAAAAAAGAGAAGCCAAATGTCAGTAAGTCCATCCAGCATGTTCCACAGGAGCTGCCCTCTCTGAGAGCCTGTGCCATCTGTTGATACACCATTTGAAAGCCTCAAGACTCATCTTCTGGGCAGTTCAGAAGCAAAGGCACATTCGGAGGTAAAAGCAAGAAGAAACAGAAGAGCTGACAGTTACCACTGAAGCAGGAAACAAATTTTAAGACTAGACATAAATCCTAAAAGTGGTCCCAGTCACCTCACATCCTTTTTGGAATTAGGTCAAGAGTAAACACCTGGCCCAGGGACTATGGTCAATAATATTGTAATAACCTTGTGGTGCACTTAATCTATAAAAATAAGGCAGCACTACGCTGCACACCTGACTAATATAATACTGTAAGTCAGCTATACTTCAGTTTAAAAAACGAGCAAATAGGCGTTCCCTTCATGGCTCAGCGGAAACAAACCTCACTAGGAACCATGAGGTTGTGGGTTCAATCCCTGACCTTACTCAGTGGGTTAGGGATCTGGCATTGCTGTGAGCTGTGGTGTAGGTCACAGATGCGGCTCGGATCTGGCGTGGCTGTGGCTGTGGCTGTGGTGTAGGCCGGCAGCTGCAGCTCAGATCAGACCCCTAGCCTGGGAACCTCCATATGCTGCAGGAGCGGCCCTAAAAAGACAGAGACATAAAAAAAAAAAAAAGAGTAAATACATGAACAAATGAATGAATGAAGTACAGACAGCAAAACTAGGGTTCAGAGATCACTTAAATAACCTGTTCATGACAGGCTATGATCTGGGTCTCCTACTCTTCAACTAAAGTGCTTTATCTATTTTTATTAAAAAAGATTTTTTTTTTTTTTTGGTTTTCGTCTTTTCAGGGCCGCGTGCGGCACATGGAGGTTCCCAGGCTAGGGGTCTAATCTGAGCTGCAGCTGCCGGCCTACCCCACAGCCACACTACACCAGGTCCGAGCCGAATCTGTGACCTACACCACAGCTCACGGCAATGCCAGATCTTTAACCCACTGAGTGCGGCCAGGGATCGAACCCGCAACCTCATGGTTCCTAGTCAGATTCGTTTCCACTTCGCCACGACGGGAACTCCTAAAAAAAATTTCTTTTAATGGCCACACCCATGGCATATGGAAGTGTCCAAGCTAGGGATCAAACTCACCTCTGCAGTGGCCTGTGCCACTGCAGTCGGATTCTTAACCCACTATGCCGCAGCAGGAACCCCCTACCTAGAGTCCTTGAAATAAACTGTATTAATTATGGTGATTCTCAACCACTAAGACCCTTTACGTATTAAATATTTTTCTTTCAATCGTATTGAGATATTCTCGGCATACAGCACTGTACAAGCTTACAGTGTGCAGCGTAATGATCTGACTTATGGACACCATGAGATGATGACCACAGAAAGTTTAGGGAACATCCATCATCTCAGAGATACACAAGAACAAGGGGGAAAAAAAAACCAACCTTTTTCTCTGTGATGAGAACTCACAGGAGTCACTCTCAACAACTCTCACATATAACACAGAGCAGCGTTAATTATATTCCCCCTGCGGGACATTACAGGCCTAGTACGTATTTCTCTCATAACTGGAAGTTGGTGCCTTCTGCCTGCCTTCATCCAATTCCCCACCCCTGGTAACCACAAATCTGATTCCTTTTTCTGTGATTAGTTGCTTATTTCTTTTTGAGGACTAATGGACCTAGAACGGTGTGTTTGAAGGTCAACACTAAGACCCTGTAAGTATATTTAACCTATGATTTACAAGCAGAAAAATACAGACGGTGAAGAAAATGAGAAATGAGCTTTTTCTGAATCAAGAACATATCAAGAAAATAATCACTTTGTAGGAGTGAAATGAAATATTTAGTACTGTGAAAGCCCCTGGAGCATGTTAATAGACTTATTTTGGTCCCCAACGTATTTTATGTAATACTGATGACATGTCAAACCTGCATGTTCACTTGCAGGAACCACCCCAGAGGAAACGTTTTAGACTGTGATTTCTGTAAAGTCAAAAAATTCTGAACTCAAAGATGTCATCAAGAAGTTGATATTTGAATTGCATGTCACATTTTATTAGACTGGCATCACAGTCACTTGGCAGAAGAGTATGTTTTCATCAGTCAGTGAGGTATTACATTGCTTTGGAAGTTCAGAGGCAATTTAAAGAAAGCATAAAAAGAATGCATCAGTGCGACGTGAGGTTTCAGAGGGGCAGAAATGAAAGAGCAGGCAGTTTAACAGGTGAATGGCTGAACACTGCCTCCTATTAATTGATTCAGAAGCCAACACCTTAGCGTTTTCCCTCCCGCAGGTACTGACCCAGCTCGTTAGCATTACCTCCACAACAGGCAACAGCATAAGGGCTGTGGACCAGATTTCAATAGGAATAGATGTTACATAAGATGTATTAGATGTTAAAGGAATCTTGAGGCTGACTAATGGTTTTGAAAAACAAATCCGGGGCAGCCCCAAGCTTCCAGAAACAGAATGCAGCTTAAAGACTTTGAGAGACCTCACTGCCAGCAAAATGCAGTCGATCACATTTGAGAAGATCAGAAGAATAAGCAGCTGCCAAGAAATAATTCCTGGTATTAGAGCCTGAAGCGTGACCATCAATTAAGGAAGCTGCCTTTTACAGACAGACACCTCCGAGCCCACACATCCAACCGGGCAGTAGTCACTTTGAGAGGCTAATACCTGATGTGATGGTTTTAACTCCTTTGGTTAATAGCAACAGTGTGTGGGTGAAACACCAGCTTGGAAGTGACTGCTTCAGTGCTGCCATCAACAGGCACATTCAGGCCATAAGACTGCGATTTCCCAAGGTGACATAGTGGTTACTGGTCACTGTCGCTACGGCCACCACCACATGGTGAGGGCCTCATGGGCAGCAGGTTCTGAGTAGCTGACTTACAACCTTCCAGACTCCGGAGTTGGGTGGTATTTTTTATCTCCAATGTATAAATCAAGAAACTGAGGCTTCCGAGTGCAGGAGTCAAGCGGTTAGTAAGTGACAGGGCTGGGATATGAACCCAGGAATGTCCAACACTGGACTTCATGCTGTTACGACTTCACAGTAACGATGACCTCAACTCCAGCTGGGACCTGGGAACAGTGCCCTACCAGGCACTTGCTGGGAGTTATGGGAGTGGGAGTGGGGGGATGCTGTTCCCAACAGCAGTTTCCTTTTATCCTCAGGTGATTCTAACAGGATAATGCTGAGGGGTGAAAAGCAGACAGTGAGTAGACAAACACCCACTTTCTAAAATCAGAGACTTGGAGTTCCTGTTGTGGCTCAGCGGGTTATGAACCCAACTAGCATCCATGAGGATGTGGGTTGGATCCCTGGCCTCGCCCAGTGGGTTCAGGAGCCGGTGTTGCCGTGAGCTGGGGGTGTAGGTTGAAGATGCAGCTTGGATCCCGCACTGCTGTGGCTGTGGCATAGGCCTGCAGCTGCAGCTGTGATTCGACCCCCAGCCTGGGAAGTTCCATATGCTGCAGGTGCAGCCCTAAAAAGAAAATAAATAAAATCAAATCAGAGACTTTCCTTGGCAGCTGTAAGTGGATTAGTCCTCAGAGGTCGACACCTCACTTCCGCTATCTGCAAAAAACTTCTGCAGTGTCACCACCTATGAAGTTGAGTGGCTGTAAAACCAGAACGGTAATCATGGCAACCACTGCAGAGAAGGGCCGTGGGATGACAAGTGTGACATATCTAACTAGTGACCTGTCACTCGGTGATCCGGCCACCGGCGTGTTTCAAAGCCCTCACCCGTTTCTAACTCGACTGCAATCTCTGGCCTTGAGGAGACCGCATCACGCCTGTCAACCTTCTCAGAGTTTCAGAGAAAGATAACGAGACATTACCTGGTGGTACTTCTTGAGGATGTTGTGCATCTCGGCCACGTCTTCGCTCGTGATGGTCTTGATGACGTACCTCCTGTCGTAGGACGTGTGGAACCGGGCCCCGCTGCGGGCCTGCGAGTCATTGGGAAGGGGTGCGCTCCTGGTCAGGGAGTTCTTCCCGCAGGACGACGACGACGATGAGGACGACGACGATGGGGGAGGAAGGAAGAGCACCGGTTAGAGACGTGGCTTTCTCACGCCCAGGTAAGCTGCTGTCACCACAAGGCGTCAAAACCACGTGTGCTTGGAAGAAGGCGACGGGTAGGACGACCACACTGTCTATGCATCGCGACTCACGTGGCAAGTCCGTCAAATGAAATGAAAACAGCGACTCTAACGTCTAGAATTATGACGCCAGGTACTTTGTTCACCTTGTTCTTTTGAGTGGGACAGGAGCTCAGATTTCCTTCTGACTAAAACAAGGTTCCCGCCACGAAAGGGTGTTTCACATTCACGGAGTGTCGCCCTGGAGGACAGGTTCTCTGTGCGCAGCACGGCTCCCGATTCTGATGACACTCCCCGAAGCGGCGAGACCCCCGTCCTTTCACAGATGAGGAGGCGGGGGTCAGAGAGGGGTCATAACTGGGGGAAGGCCATGCAGCTGCTAAGGGGAAGAGCCAGAATGCCATGCCCTGCGTGGCTGGCTCCGCACCCCAGTTCTCCACAAGCCGACCCCTTAAGTCGTGAAGGACTCAACTGGCCAACTCCGCTGGCCCAGCGCGTGCGCAATGAAACGGCGCCTAGGATTCTGATCTGGGGCCCCCCTCCTTCCCCCGCCCCCCGGCCATTTCTGAGGACGATTATCTCCTGGAGGGGACGCAGCAGGGCTCTGGGCGGGCTCCCCTGCAGCCTGTCACTCCAGCCTCACGCCATCCACACTGAGAGCTGTCTCCCCTGCTTTCCCGTGTGACTTTCCCGTTTGAATCTGCTTTCTTAGGGCCTCCTGGAAGTATCCCCCCCTCCACCGTCTTACACTGGTCACCAGACCAGTGGGGTCAGCAAACCCCCCTGGGTCACGGGTCAGAGGAAGTCTAGTCCTCACGTCTGTTCATTGTGCTCCTGAGCACCGAGCTGCATTCTTCCCACCCCGGGACTGCGCAGGAGGGACTCAAGGGGGGACATGGTTGCTCTTCACCTTCCTCCCCACAGGCGGGCACACAACGGTCCCCGTGAACCACAGCCTGTCCAGTTACGGGGACACGGATGCCTTTAGAGAGGGGGTGGTACCAGTGCATCACGACCGTCCATAAATGAGCTCCCGGTCTGCCTAGCGCAGTCAAGCCTCCTTAACCTGCCCTTCTTCTTCAACGGAAGCCAACGGGATGGAGCATCTGAGGTCTAAGGACACTGCAGTGCTGCAGTGCTCATGGAGGTGCTCCTCGGGCAGAGCCAGACGAGGGTGCTCTCACCTCGGGGCAGACCCTGGCGCCCTGCCCCAGCATTCCCTTCTGAGACAGCGTGTCCTGCTTTGCAGGCAAGTGGGCACACCTGCCCCGTGCAGAGCCGTTCCTGCCAATTAGCTGAATATGCTTTCCTTAGCTTATTAAAAACTCAAGACAAGGGGTGGGGGGAATCAAAGCAACGCCCCATGACTTTAAATAGCAGGATTAAGCCAGCTGAAATTCATTAGACTGAGATGGAGGAAAAGGATTTTCAGGATGAAAATGGCCATATTCACAAGAGTTTGATTCTCACTTATATTGTTTTTTTCCTCAAAAAAACAAAAATTCTCCTTTATACCACTTCCTACTAAGAATAAAAAGGAGGAAAATCAAAGTGAATGCCCCCTTTGGGGGTTTTTAACACTGGCCAAGAAAAGCAATCATTGCTCTTGGCTAATGGTCTGAATTTCCTCTCAAACATTAATCTATAAAAGGCTCTTCCAAATAAAACAAGAACACTAAGAATTGTAAGATTACAAATTGTTTTCAGGCATAAAAATCAAAGCAGGAACAATCAGCCTAATGAAAGCCAGGTGGGTCAGGTTATAAACTTGGTAGAACTGACAATACATGTAAAATCACATTTTGGGGGGGGAGGGGATAGAAAAGGATCATTATATTCAGCAAAGGACAGAGCTGCAGCAGCATCAGTTGCATAGACTGTTTTCTTAGGCTTGTTGGATATGAAAGTGTAACATGCTATCATGAACCAGTGGAATCGAACAGAATTGAAAGCTGCAGAGTCAATGCTTCTCAAACTTTAATGAGCAACGGAATCACCTGGGGAACATGTGACAATTCAGCCTCTGACCCAGCAGGTGTGAGGTGGGGCATTTGAAGAAGCAGATGCTGCTGAAACGGCAGGTCTGCGGATCACAGTGAGAATCAGGAGTTCACGGAATCGTGGCTAGGATGTGATCTGCGTGGGGCAGAGTGTGGAGAGTCTAATGCATTAAGTGCTACAGTTACAAACGCACCTGCCTGGACACTGGTCCCAATGTAGTCTGTCCAACTTCGGTTTGGTTAAAATGGGACACTTTACAGTGAAGATTAATAATGCATTGCATTCCCCGTATGAATTCATCAGCTTCCTATCAGGAGTAGAACCTAAAGCTAACGGGTTTCACTAGGAACCGGATATTGCTCCCAAAGGGAATGATACTGTTTAATACTACTATGCTCAAAGCAATGTTTGGGTTTACAAAGCAAAGCGCTAGAAAGGCAGAGTCAAAGATGCACCAACTCCTTGGCTAAGATGCTACCTCCTTCCAAATTCTTTGCCTTTCCCTTCAGTTTCAAAGACATTGATAATTAGGTATTACAGACTTTGTGTAACGATATTGGCCTTCCCATAATGGCCGGGGCTATAAAGCGTCAAACATTCTAATCTTGATTCTGCTTTAACTCAAGTTTTTCAATAATCACATAAGTAGTCCCAATGCACAATATCTTCTTTCAATGTGTGGAAGAATTTTTTTTTTTTTTTTGAAGGGCCGCACTTGTGGCATATGGAGGTTCCCAGGCTAGGGGTCGAATCAGAGCTACAGCTGCTGGCCTACACTACAGCCATAGCAACTCTGGATCCGAGCTGCGTCTGCAACCTACACCACAGCTCATGGCAACACTGGTTCCCCAATCCACTGATCGAGGCCAGGGATGGAACCTGTGTCCTCATAGATACTAGTCGGATTGGTTTCCTCTGCACCACAATGGGAACTCCAGTATTTTTTCTTTTAAAAGGCCCTTGGTTTTCCAATAACCAGTGAAATTAGGAACAGGCACATTTTGTCAAAATTCAGGATGTACCTTTTATAATCACTATACATATAAAAATGTATGAATCAAATTTACTGAAAGCCACAGACAAGCAGAAAACATGTGATCCTCAGAATGACTCTAAGACCTGGACAAATGCATATTCATATTTATTTCCACAGCATTCCTAGGAGATAGAAAGGGCCAGGTGAATTTTCCCACTTGAAAACACTGAAATTGGGGTACCATGGGGCCAAGTGACACACCTTGGCTCCCGCCTGAAAGCTTCCTCTGAAGTAACCAAAAAGGGCAACTTGCACGGCTAAACTTTTGCCATTAATTAACACCATAATCACTTTTGCTAGGCTTTCTTTTTTTTTTTTTTTGCTTTTTAGGACCGCACCCGTGGCATATGGAGGTTCCCAGGCTAGGGGTCCAATCAGAGCTACAGCTGCTGGCCAGAGCAACGCAGGATCCAAGCTGTATCTGCAACCTACACCACAGCTCATGGCAACGCCAGATCCTTAACCCACTGAGCGAGGCCAGGGATCGAACCCGCAACCTCGTGGTTCCTAGTCGGATATGTTTCTGCTGTGCCACGACAGGAACTCCTTCCTGTAGCGTTTGAAATAAGGCAGGAGTGTGTTGGTAAAGGGGGTACTGAGTAAGGCTAGTCTGGGGCCTGCAATGTTCGCCAACACTCATCAACCCTCAGAAACGTCATCAGCCTCTTTGAGCCTCACTTCCCAGGACCATAAAGTGATGGAGGATAAGGCCAGGGAGAGGGCGGGCGGAACTCCCCGTCGGCTCTCCCACAACTCCCCAGATGTATTTCCTCGAAGCCAGGGCACATGGCTCTAGGCAGGGCTGGGCCGTCAGCCCTCAGGAAGCGATTCGACTCTTCCCCACAAAGATCCGGTCGGAAGAAAGTCCAACCGCCACCTCAGCAGGGGCGTGATGATGGCTCAGGATACTCGGGCCAGGATTAAAGAGAGGCGACAGTTTTGAGAGCAGCATGGAAACAGCACACCACGGGTTCCGGGCGTGCTCAGGACAGCTGTGGCGAGCGGGAGAGGACGGGCCAAAGGAAAGAGGTCGCAGATTCACAGTGAACACGGCCCAAGCAGTCCGCTCTCTGGAGCAACTGATACTGAAACTCCTCAGTGTCCTCTGGTGTCGCGAAGGAAGGGTGACCCACAGCCTCACAGCCGGATTCCTGGACCAGCTCGGGAGGCCAGGAGGAGAAAGGCTGAGAGAAGCGGAGCCCGGGAGTGACCGCCAGGAGCCCCAGGGGGTCCGCTTATGAGTAAATGAAGCTCACAACCACCTTTTGGTTGGTGACAGGCTGACAGATAGAAGCGACCTTAGAGACTGCTCCGAACCGCCCAGTTTACAGGTCAGAAAACAGAGCCCCAGAGGGCAGAAACCCTGGCTTTCTCATCTAAGTGGGACGATTCCACGGGAGGCCTCTCGGGGGCCAGCATCCCCCCACCGCTGCCACCCCACCCCGCGTGGGCTCGGAGCCTCGTGGGCATTTCCATGGGATCGCTGCAGTGAGATTTTTCCGTGGTGACAAACACCTTCCGAACACAGGACGAAAGTATGAGCCAGCTGGCACAAAGCCCAACCTGTTTCTCATTTTCCCAAGGAAAACGTGTACAATGGCTTCAACAACAGCCTCGATGCTAACGCAGCCCAGAGTCCTCAACCTACGCTTTGACGGACACGTGTGCAGATCTCTCTGGCCCCGTCTAGGACCGTCCCTTACTGGCCTTTATCGGTGAGGGACAGGCATGGGGTGGCGTTCTCTGGAGGCAAAAGCTGACACAGATGTGTTTGGGAACAAGGCTTGAGGACAGGAAAGGCACGTGCGGCTGAGCCCTGGGCTCAGAGTCAGACAAGCTGTGAGGCAGAGACCTGGCTGAAAGAAGCCTGGCACCTGGGACTTCCTACAGTCCTGTGGACGGTGGTGACAATGTCAGGCCTGTGAACGCTTCACATTCCTGACCATGTGGCACAGCTCATCGTGTCTGTTTTAATTAATCCACCTGTTCTGAGAACTGCTGGAGGTGGGCACTCTCTCTCGGTCACTGGCTTTACAGGCTTGTCCTGGTCTCTGTCCCTCCCTGCTGACAACCATACGGGTTTTCTTGGCGAAGAATGCCAACACTGAAAGGGGCAGTCTTTATACGGAGAGTGCTCTGGGTTTCTCTCTACAACACGCAACTGAAAACAAGCAAGCGAGCAAACAAACAAAAAACCAAAAGAAGAAGTCAAGACAAAATTTGCAAGTTAGGACATGATTAACTTGGACTGAAGGTCTAAGTGAAAGCGCTATTTTTAAAAAGTCTTCTCATCTTAACCAACCAATTTAAACGGCCAAGTCTGAGAAGAAGATCTGATCCAATCTAAGGCCTAAAAAGTACCACGTATAGGAGTTCCCGCCGTGGCACAAGGGGGTCGGCAGCATCTTGGGAGCTCTGGGATGCGGGTTCGATCTCCAGCCCAGCACAGAGGCTAAGGATCCAGTGTTGCTGAGGTCGCAACTGAGGCTTGGATCTGATCCCTGTCCAGAGAACTCTATATGCTTCAGGGCAGCCAAAAAAAAAAAAAAAAAAAGGACCATGTATAGGGTTGGTTTAGTCTTTGTCAGGATAATTCCCATTTTCTAAATTAAATACTCACTCTCGGGAACCTTCACCTTTACCTGCCCCTCTTTATGAGAAAGTTGCCAGATAAAATTACCCAGTGAAATCCACCTAGTGTTTGGAGGGGTCTACTCTCATTAGAAAACAAATTTCTTGTCATGGACAAAGCTTAGGGAGTTACATATTTTTGTCATAAGCTGACATTTTAAAAATTCAAAATCTGGGATTCTGAACCTCTCAGTGCAAATGTATGACTGTGTAAAACAAAAGTAGATACGTGGGGTCAAGGTCACAACACAAGTGACACTTTCCACTGGTCTTTTGAAATGTCCTAACAGACCTACCCACGTCCAGAAGCCATCAGAAGAGCAAACGTTTGAACTCACGATGAACACACTCATCAGAGGTTCTGAACCTCCAAACCCTCTCTCTGTGTTACATTTAGTTTATGCATCTTTTCCCAGGTTCATAAGGTCATCACAAGCAGAGGTCTGATGACATTCAAGTTCCAAAGAGCAGAGCTGCTGAACCCAGAAGACAACATAACAGCATCAGACACGGGGAGTTTCAAGCCAAGACGGCGTGACTTTGGGCAAATTATTTAAGCTCTTTGTGCCTCGGTTTCTGCACTTGTAGAAAAGTAATAATGATGAGAACTAGCATCATCGGCATCAACAGTCTGCCTGGGAATTAAATAATACAGTGGTTTTATAATAGTGCCCGGAACAGTAGCCCTCATTAATGGTAGCTATTATTATAAATAGCAAATTTCAACCCGGGGACCAGAACAACATCAATAAATTATTCTGAAGCTGGTAAGTCAAAAATGAAGAAGGACTTAAAGAATGAGTTCTTCCACTTGGCTCTGCTTCCTTTTCTCCCCCCCACACCCCCACCACCAAGCCCCTCCTCGGGACCCAGTAAGCATTAAGAACCACATTCTTGCCTCTCTCATGCTCTGCATTTTACAGCTTCCTTTCTACAGCCCTCAGTAATAAGCACTCGCAGTTCTAAAAAGAATTTTAAACGTTTTACACAAAGACGTTTTCTTTCTTTCTTTTTAGGGCTGCCCCCGCGGCATGTGGAAGTTCCCAGGCTAGGGGCTGAACTGGAGCTGCAGCTGCCAGCCTCCACCACAGCCACAGCAACTTGAGATCCTTAACCCACTGAGCGAGGCGCCAAGGGTTGAACCCGAATCCTCATGGACACTAGTCAGGTGCATCCTGCTGAGCCACAAGGGGAACTCCACAAAGAAGTTTCAAGTCAAATAGTCCTACCCCACAAGGTCCTCCGTCTGTCCTTGGCCTCTGCTCACCTCCCAGCATCCTCTGCAGCCAGAGGGCAGGTGCGGTGGCAGAGGAGGAGAAAAAGCATAAACAGAAACAGTCGGAGAGCTGGGGCGACTGCTCCCCAAGGAGAAGGGGCGGGGAGGAGGCTGGCGGAAGATGCCAAGGAACCTGCAGATACAGGGAGTCTGATGTCTGGGTGACCTTGAGGTGGCAGCGCGGGTGAGGTGGGTGAAATGAGGGCTTGAAGGGAGAGGAGGAGGTTTAGAAAAGCAACCTGGGAGCTGCCAGTCTGGGAAGTCATTTGTGGGACATGTTGGGCTATCCCAAATCTACAATCCCATTTCACGCAGAGCCTTGAAAGGCTTAATTCAACATAGAAAATAGACATATAATTGAAATCTGACTTGGCGTCTGCCCACAATAGTCACTCATAGCCTTCCTTCACTATCTTTCTTTCCTTTTCTGGTTTTTGGGTCTCAGCATGTATTAGATTCAGTGAGAAGTTAAGGGCTGTCAGTACCCCTCCTCCCCCACTCCTTACTCTGTTGTCTGATTATCTGCAAAGAAAGACTGTTAGACTTACTGGCCTCTAAGTTTCCCTCTTGCTCTACTAATCAGTATTCACTAATAGTTACTGCTTTCAGTTTGTAGAGACTTAGGAAATGGACAATAATATTTTGCTATTAGTTTGGGGGGGAATCTGACCCATGTATTCAGACTACAAAAAACACATGCTTTTATTCACTAGCCACCCTTTTCTTTAGATTTGATAGCTGCATATTATAAACTACGTAATTCCTTAAATTCACTTGGTCTAAATGGAAATAATATTATCATCAGCCCCTACAACAAGAAGAAGGCAGCCAAAACTAATGGTTGGGGGGAGAAGGCCTCGTACTGAATATAGCTGATCTTCAACCCCGAACATTCTTCTCCCTTCATGGCTTTACTGAGATATAATGCACATACGAGACAATTTACCTATTTAAAAGCATACAAATCAACAATTGTTAGTACAAAGTGAAACAACCATTACCACAATGAATTTTAGAACATTTTCATCACCTGCTAAAGAAAACTCTGTACCTATTAGCCGTCACTTCCATTCTTCCCCCACCCCCAACTAGGAAGCACTCGTCTGTCTGTCGGAGAGATTTGCCTGTTCTGGGCATTTCCTATGATGCAATCATACGGTACACAGGTGCTTGTGACTGGTCCAAACATTCTCCTTGCACATCCCCTGAGCACACTCACCACCCCAAGGGACCCCTGTGCCAGCTGTAGACCCTGGGCTGTCTCTGGGTGGGTGAGATGACACCATGGCTTGTCTCTTTTCAGTCCAGGGCTGTGGACATGTGGCAGCCAGTCAATGCTGCCAGGCTTGAAGGGGAGTTGGGGGTAAAATAAACTGTTTGACAAGAATTAAATTTCTAGGGCAAAGCTATTAGATGCAGCTCAGAATAGGACAGTTAAGTCCATTCTGCTGGATGATCTTAGTGCCGGATAAGTAAGGCCCTTTCCTACCACTTCTGTTTCCTGTGACCAAATACATCATGGATCTTACCATATCCCATCTCAAACCTCAACGGCTGTTTTAAACCCTAGTGCCATGTCAGCCAGGAAATAAAGGAAGGGAGATGCAGCTCACTCTTGAATGGCCTTCTTACACTTATAATTGGAAATTTATTCTCCTTTCCCTAAAGCAAGGGATTAATGGTGCTGGCTTCCTCCCCAGCCCTCTAAACGTCTGCATTGAAGATGTTTATTTCCACAGTGGGAGGGCTGGGATTACTGGGGCCTGGGGGGGGGCGGCGGTGGAGGAAATGTCAATTTAATTAGCTCATCCTTAGCACCAATCTTTCTATACTTCTCGTTAAAATGTCATGACTTATCAACCATTATGGTCCCTTATCCATTTTTAAAATACCCAAGCATCTTGAACATTTAATTCGCTTGAACTACTCATACAGTCTTATATATATTTGGTGGTTTTATTTTTTTCCCCCATTTTGATATGAGTTTGCATTTCTGCTATAAAAAATCATGGATGAAAGTGTTTCTGTTGAATCCCCAGAAAGGCCACTCGCAATCAGGTCTGCCGTGTTCAAACGTGTAAAAGCCAGCACCTTACAAAGGAGACGTGGCAATATCACACACAAGAACTGAGTGACAGTCACCTGCTGGCGGTGACTTAATAAGATTCAGAGATTTGAGGCTGACAGGTCCTCAGAGAGGATGGCGTCCTTCATTTCACAGATGAGAAAATTGAGACCTTCCAGGGCTAAAGGATGGGATTAAGTCACAGCATCCATCACAGAAGGTCCAAGACTCAAAGCAGCTTCCCAACTCCAAGGAAGATGTTCTGTCTCCCCACCCGGGCTCCCTGGTTCATGGACCTGAAACCTGGACGCCAATGGCTGTCCTGCTGACAACTCAGGGTTCTGATTACAAGCCTCACAACCCACAGCCTGGGAGCCACAGCACCGAGACCAGGCTGCTTCCTGGGTTTGCATTTATTTGATGGATCTGAGAGAGCAGATGGTCCTCTGACCTCGGCAGGGAGGGAGAGACCAACATGCTGATGTGAACATCATCAGCAGGAATTTATCAAATGCCCACTGTGTTTAAAGCCCTGTGTTACGCTCCTGGGGAATTTCGTAGGAAGTCTGAGCTGTGATCCCAGGTGTGGCATGGCTTTCACTGCCGAGGGAGCAAGACACGGTGCAATTTAACACTTATTAATAATGGAACAACTTATCAGAAAAGAAAGACACAAAAACGAACAGTGATGAACAGCAGAGAAAGACGACCAGTTGTAGGAAAGTTGCAGAGTGAGATTGCCTCGAAAAATCTCAGGCTGGTGCTTGACTGAGATTAAAATACCAGAGGCCTGTGTCCCAGGCCCCTGATAAGCAAACAGGGAGCATCTGACCTGGACAGGAGCTCCTGGGACAGGCTGTCAGCACTAGGCTGAAATCAGACTTTATCCAACGTGGGAAAACATGGGCAAACTGGAAGCCGGAGTTGTCAGGTGGGGCGGTTTGGGGTAGGGCAGCAATTGGTTCAACACTTAAGCAGCAGAAAAAGCATGTGAGAAAAACCTGAGGATGCTGATAGGCTGGGAGGGGGTCTCCCCAAAAGACTATCAAGAGACTTGTCTAATCTGAGGGGCACCCTTTGGTTTCCAACTGCGGTGGAGTCTCTCCGATATTCATCGTGAGGTTCACAGCAGCAAAGTAGAGAGGCCAACGAGTGAGACGAGAAACAGCGGAAGGGCAGGCAGGGCAAAGCCCAGAGACGACAGTTACACAGGCGTCAAAGAGCTTATCTGGCTGGAGTCAGCAAATCCGGGGAGGGGGGACAGTACAAACACTTCTGTGCCTGTCACCCCCAGATCTGGGCCTCTGCTCCTGACCCCAGTCACCAGACACCTAACTACATGCTGGCCAGCACCACACAAGCACCTCAAGGTCACCTGTACCTTCACAGGTTAAAAACTCAACTTCCTCCCTCTCCTCCCCCACCCCCACACGTCCCCCTCCCCCTGCACCCCTATTCTCCTCCTCTCAGGGTCCAACACCTCGGCTCCTGTCCTTTGCTTCTATGTTTTCTCTTCCCATCCTGTGAAGCTGCTCTCTGCTCAATCCCGTCAGTGCAAGGGCCCTGGGTTCATGCCTCTTCCTCACTCGTTGGGATATTTCATAGCCTCCTAATTTCTCGACCTCCCTTTTGTGCATGCTACACACAACCACCTCGATGAGCTTTTAGACAATCCAGATGTCATCACACCACTCCCCTGTGCAAAACCCACAGGGCTGCTCTGGGACTGAAGAATCCAGTTGAGGTCTTCAGCTCTGTTTCTACTTTCTCCAAACTCCCGTCTTTATCCTCCCCGGGCCCCCCACCATCCGATTGCTTCTCATTTCCAGAGCTCTACGGCACTTTGGCCCAGAAGGCTCACTTCTCCATAGATGCTTGCCTCAGCCCTCCCTCTCTTTCTTCCCAAGTGCTTCTCAAATGCCTGCCCAGAGCTGGGCTGGTGCTAACCTCCGGGCCTGCAGCCCTGGTAAACAAGCCAGGCTCACTTCCTGCCTTCAGATGGTTTAAATTATATTTGGGAAACCTACATTTGAAAACACCGTGAGAGACTTCGTAGATACTGGCAGAACTTTTTTCAAAGTTAAGTATACTCTAAAGGTCTTTAAAGTCTGAGCAAGTTCTTTTTAAACTTGGATCAAGAACATCAAAAGTTTACACCATTAGCTTTTTTAATTATTTTAAAATTAGAATTCTCTGTTACTAATACAAAGAAGAAAATGCATCAAATGCAAATAATGAGGGATTCTAATTCAGGAGACGCAGCAGCGGCAAAGTAAACCTGATATTATCCTCCACAAAGAACCAGAGGGCTCAGTTTCAATTATGTGGTGTATTTAGCTTTAACTGTATCATCGCCGCCATCCTGCAGAACTTTTTGGTTTCTGGGGGCCAACCCTCTCCCCACAGCTCAGAAACTTTAACTGAAGCCTCTAGTTGACTTCCCAGGCCTGTCACAAGATGTTCTGACACTCAGAGATTGGAAAGAGGGATGCAGGTTTTCTTGAAGTATATTAATAATCAAGACGGCTGGGTTTTGGCAAGTCTCATTAGTATCTAACACGGAATATGTTGTGTAATAGTTAAAAAAAAAAAAATTCCTTCATCCTTTCTTCTCTTGCCGGACACATAGCGGGTGCAAATAAACACACACTAAGTTGATAATTGTGCATGATATCACCCACCTGTGGGGACCAGAGGTTAAAGTGGCAGAGGTTATGGAAGAAACAGAACTGCGGCAACAGTAACAGTGAGGCCTCTGTGGGAGCATTCATGGTGAAAGACATCATAAAAGAATGCTAATGGGCAGTCACACTGTCCCAATAATGATCAGAAGAACATAATCTGAGCCTATTACAAACCAATGAAATAATTTTAAGAAGCACTAATACGCTGGAGAAAGTTCTGAATCTGGAAGCACCAGACAGACACACACACACAGGTTTACGTGTGTATGTTAAATGATACTGTTATTAATGATGAATATGGTAGAACTGCTGCTGGAACTTATCTTTAACAGCAAGAAAAAGAAGTTCTATTTTTAAAAGACCTTCAAGATATCAAAACCAGAGGAAAGATACAAGTGTTTACAGAGACAGCAGGGATGCTTCTCAGTTCTTTTCAAGGAGTTTACCTTGGTTGCTGGAGGCCAATTAAGTAGGCTAATGACTATGTTCTACTTTGATCAGATGGATCAATACCGACTTTTCTCAGGTGCAGCAAAAAGGCATTCCTGTAGGCAATTGGGGCAGGTGGAGAACATTTACCCATTTGATTTAACACGAAGGTTTGAATACTAAAGAAACACGACAGTAGAACTCCTTTTTGCTACACTGACTTAAAACCATGTGTCCAATAAGCAAGCATTTCAGAAAAATAAACAGAACAAGGCCCGAGGCAACACCGAAGGCCTGGGCCCCTTCGGCAATCCCGCGCCTCCAAAAAACGACAAGGCCCCAGATCACTGATGGCACTTTTCAAATCTGATTGAGAAAGAGAGTTCAGTTTGGTACTAAGCGTCAACTGGCATCTGTTACCTGTTCTGGCCACAATGAAGGAAGCATCTGGGCAGTGGTGAGGCGATGATGCGCAGAGCAGCTACGCTGACAGCTCCCCTAGTCCCCACCCGGTCCCAAGGCCCCTGACTGCGGGCCTGCGCAGGCGCACACAACTCCACCTCCCCGCCTTCAGTGCGCAGGCGCCTGGAGGCACCGCTCCCAAGCCAGAATTGGCACAACTTCCTCCTTTTTTTCCAAACCAAGCAGCCAACAAAGTGGGTTGAGCCCCACGTGTCTTTAGGGGTTTTTGCTGTTGTTGTTTGTCTTTTTAGGGCCACACCGGCCGCAGACACAGCAACGCAGGATCGGAGCCGTCTCTCACGTACACCCCAGCTCATGACAATGCCGGATCCTTAACCCACTGAGCGAGGCCAGGGATCAAACAGCACGCCCTTATGGATACAAGCCCGGTTGGTTAACCGCTGAGCCAGGACAGGACTTCGGATCCTGTCTTCAGTTTAAACGTAGGGGCCCTACCCCAGCTGAAAACATTTTAAGAGGTGTAGACACTGGGAACGGAATATAGAAATGGGGTTGGAAGCCAGTATAATTGGCAGCCGAAGCCACGGATTCCACAACCTTAATTTAACCCGCAGGTGATAGAATCTGCAGGTGCGGAGGGACTGTGTATCTCTGATTTACCAGAGTTACTTTTAAACACCTACTTTTTT
The DNA here is from genome assembly GCF_054392235.1 of Sus scrofa. Classification (NCBI taxonomy): domain Eukaryota; kingdom Metazoa; phylum Chordata; class Mammalia; order Artiodactyla; family Suidae; genus Sus; species Sus scrofa. The sequence continues at coordinate 79,020,544 of NC_139392.1, read as the reverse complement.
TTTTTTTTTTTTTTTTATAATAGAAATACAGATGCCAATGAGAAAGCAGCAATCAAAGTGCCAAGAGCACCAGACAGGACTGAGGGAAGGGGCGGTGTTCAAATGATTAATGACACTCGCACCAGTTCTCCCTTTTACTGATCGCTCCCGAGTTTAACAGACTTGCCAGTTGGCTACGTATGAATCATCCTCCATTTGCCTAATTTGCCTTCGAAGTTTGTACTTCACCATTTGCGTTTAGGAAATATCAACTTCCATGGTTTTGGTTTTAGGGGGAAAAAAGAGAGGGAAACCGAGCTCCTGTCCTAATATTTCAGCAACTAAAGATCTAACGGGTCCACTTTAGATCTCATTCAACAGGGCTGGTTTTCAGAAGAAATACAAGAACCTGATTGTGGCGATACTTTGGGGAATCTAACAAGATCTTGGAGCACAGGTGCTGAAAGTCAGTTTCTCTGAAACCCCAAGGTAGCTGTTGTATTAAAAAAAAAAAAAAAATGGGGGGAGGGGCAAAGGAAGGAACACCTTGAATATAGCATCCAAGGAGATTTTCTTTAGAGGCCAAAGTACGGAGTTCATTGTCACATGGCCTCTTTAAACGTAAAAAGCATTCTTACACAATGCAGAATGACCCTTTTTATTTTATACAAACCCTGTTTACTATATTCAAAGTGTGTTCTTTAACGGTGACTTATTTTTGTACAGGGAAGTGTCAAGTCCAGGGGTGATGGGAATTCCTTCTCTCTTACACAGGAAGCCCAAACCTAAACGCTGGCTCCAGAGCAGATTTTAAAAGCAAACCAAGTGCCCATATCCCACTTCCCCTCAGCCCTCTCTGGGGCCTGCTGCTCAGGACTTGGACCTCCCGTGGGGACCTTGGCCTTGGTCTCCAGGGGAGGGGCTGTCACAGCAGCCTGGCCAGCACTACTTTTTCAAAACATGGCAGCTTGGAGGCTTCTCATGCCTGAGTGAGCCTGTGAGAAATTCTTGGAAATTTGCAACAGTGGGCAGAGAGGGAAGGCCCACAGGTCACAGGAAAGTGCATGAAGCCTGATTTTCCTTAGGGCCCTATCCTTTAGGGGAAAGCACAGGGGGAGCTGTGCCAACATCCACCCTGGAAGGTCACTCATGGTGGCAATAGGACATGTAATGCAGGAAGAGTTAGGATTTTTGGTTTGGGGCAAATGAGAGTGTTTATTAGATTTAAAATGTCAGTAAAATGAATGGACTGTCATAAAAGACCAGGAAATAGCCCTTGAATCCCCTGACTTCGATTGCTGCTTTTTTTTTTTTTTTTTTTTTTGTCTCTTTAGGGTGGCACCCGTGGCATATGGAGGCTCCCAGACTAGGGGCTAAATCGAAGCTGCAGCTGTCAGCCTACACCACAGGCACAGAAACTCGGGATCCAAGCCACATCTGTGACCTACCTCACAGCTCATGGCCATACCACATCTTTAACCCACTAAGCGAGGCCAGGGATCGAACCCGCATCCTCATGGATACCAGTCAAGTTCTTGACCTGCTGAGCCGCCAAGGAAACTCCTAATTTCTACTCTTTAAAAAATTCTTGGTTTTTAGGAATCTGGCTGGATCTATGAAAATCAGGGAAGCAATGTCAGGCCCTTTCTTAGGAGAAATGACAGCACCATGAGCTCGACTGTAAAAGTCAAAACTGAGAATCAGGCAAACCTGGAGAGAAAAGCACCAGGGCACGTCGTGATGTGCTGGGTCCTGAGAGCAGAGCAAGGTGTTGCACAAAAGCGTCCCTGGGACTGGTGGGCTCCTGCTGGTGACAGGGTCCCATGGTCACTACACCACTCCGCACCGCAGGGCACCAGGGGACGGAGGAGCCCTCTGACCAAACGCCGCGAAGAGAATCGGGGGGCCGATTTGAAAAGCAGCAAATCAGCAAGAAGGAAAATAAATTTCTGAGCTTCCTCAGTAGCCTCTACAAATACAGAAAATGCGAATTCAGCACCACATACACAACTGCATGGGCGGTCAACACATCTGAGGGCAGAAATCAAAAGGAGGGAGCAAAAGTGCTCTGTGAAACTCACAGGCTTGCTCTCTCCCCAAAGAATAATTTCTTTTCCTGCCGACCACTGAAATCACATTGCATAGTGGTCCCTAGTGGAAAGAACCCTTTATTCCAGGAAACACCGAAAACTTCGGATACAAAATGAACATTACTATTATCTCATTACTCGTCATGACAAAAACGTGGGTCCTAGTTTACAGAGCAAAAGGCACAACGAAACCCATTCGACGCAAACGTTACACAAGCAACTCACCTGGAAATCCTGATCATCGATTCCAAACCTCTCCCGCAGGTTCCGGAAAACCATCGGGCAGTATTCCTTAAACTTGAAGTGGCTCGGCATGTTTTCTCTGAAACAGATTGTGAGATGAAGCTCAGACGTACGAAGACTGAACCAGAATTGAATCTGCCACCACCTTGCTCTCCTGCTGCCAAAGAAGTGCTTGGGGTTCCCAACCCACAGAAGGCACAGGTGGGTTTCAAGGGACCAGTGGGGGACAGTGGGGAATCAGTGAAAGAAAAGCAGAGTTTGGTGAGTCAGAGAAGGGTGGCAGACAGAGCCACAAACAGCTCTCGCCACGCTCGTCCTGGGTTACTTGCTGATCAAAGCTTACAAACCCAGCCAGACTGTCTCTCACTCCTGGATCCACCTGATTTATCTTTTGTATAAACACCACATTCTCAACTCACACAGAATAGATCCCCTCAAAAGGTTAACTTTAGGAGTTCCTGTCGTGGCACAGGGGAAACGAATCTGACTAGGAACCATGAGGTTTCGGGTTTGATCCCTGGCCTTGCTCAGTGGGGGAAGGATCCGGCGTGGCCGTGAGTTGTGGTGTAGGTTACAGACGCGGCTTGGATCTGGCACTGCTGTGGCTGTGGCTGTGGCCGACAGCTGTAGCTCTGATTCGACCCCTAGCCTGGGAACCTCTATATGCCGTCCCTCAAAAGACAGAAAAAAAAAAAAAAAAAAAAAAAAAAAAGTTAACCTTTAAAGGTATCATGAGAATAATTATCATGTCAGCTTCACATCAGAACAGTGGCCCCACTGGGAGTTCCCTAGTGGTCTAGTGGTTAGAGTTTAGGGTGCTTTCACCTCTGCGGCCCGGGGTTCCATCTCTGGTCTGGGAACTGAGATCCCCACATCAAGCTGCTGCATGCCACCGCCAAAAAAACCAAACTAAACCAAACCAAACAAAAAAACAAAACAAAAAACAATGGCCCCACTAAGAAATTTCACAACTGACTTCACATGGGAGGGCCTTCTCTGGGGCTCATCCCACTCATTCAGAATGGCTTTCTCCTTTGTGTTCACACACAGACACCCCTACATGGTGGACTCTGCACACCAAACAATAGTACTTGGTATATGTGTCCATTTTCAACCACGCGCCTGACTGTGAACCCTCTGCAGGCAGGACTGTTTCTTACACAGCCATGTACCACCAGCTCTCAGTGGACTGCCTGATACACGAGGGGCTCTGTCATGACGTCTAAAATGCCATTGAAAAGAGGGAAACAGTGTCACTGCCCAACTGGCAGCCAGCTGCGTTTTGGAAAAACACCTTAATTCTTTACTGTTCTAGGAAGTACTCGTTTCTGTTCATAAAGTAATCAACAGCAGGGTTTTGTGTAAGAAAGCGAGGTCCATAGCTGCTAAAAAAAAAAAAAAAAAAAAAAAAAAAAAAAAAAAAAAATCCAAGCAATTTACAGCTTCAAACATTTAAATTGTAATGAGAATATCACTTTTAACATATAAGACATTCATAGAGAACAATATGCCATATGGCAAAAAGATATTACCCAAGAGGGCCTGCTGTTGCTTTTCTGAAGGTGACAGATGGTTATGTTTATCACAGGATTAACTTCATCAGCAAAACTTTACTCCCACCCATTGAAAAAATAATGTGATTATAGAAATTCACAAAAATCCCACTCTTGGCAGCCACGTCAGTTCCAGCAAAGGTCTGTGTTTGTACTTACTTGTTAAAAAGGTGATTGTCCACCTTTATTTTTGAATAGGCTTTGAAGTCGTCTGGCATCAACATAACAGGGATTTGAACATGGCTCAGTTCATTGATCTAGAAAAATATAAAATAAATGGCATAGGTTGTTACTATTTAGGTGGAAGGGGCTTGACTCGAACAGGTCATTCACCAAGAAAGCCTGGTGGATGCTTGATCTTCCCACCAACTTTCCTCCGTGTTTCTATCCCAAGTCATCTCTCCTGCTGCTTTCCTCACTCTGCCACTAGACCTCGCCACTGCCTCCCGCCTCACATCCAGCTCCGACTCCCCCGGTTCATCCCTGTCTGCTGCTGGGTCTCCAGGAAGACCGTGGGAAGAGAAGGATGCTAGAGGGCGAACCTCATGGCCAAATGCCCCTGCTTTTCTCACCCACCTTCCCACTCCCCCTCCAGAGTCTCAGCCCAAAGCCCCTTTGGTCACATGTCCAGATCAACTTCCCTCTGTGGAGAAAATATTATCTGAGAAAGAGGGTTTTTAATTTCTGACATAAACAGTTATCGAATTAAGGGGTATGAATACTTCTTGAGATAACGCTATATCAACTCCATTTGTGCAAAGCCCAATTACAGTTCTGTGCCTATCAAATTATGGCAATGACTCAATCAGACATCACTTTCAGCTCATTTCGTACTACATTATTAAAATCTCCTTTTTGTTACAGCCCATAAAAAAGTATGAAATGGCCACTTAACCAAAACACTAGACTAATTTAAAATGATATAATCTCTCCCATTCAGTTTATTCAAGTATCTTATAACAGTAAATAATTCTCAGAGTACATTTGTGAAAAATTAAAATCTACATATCTTTATGCTAGTACTGGCATATCAAAGTTTGAGGGGAAAAAAGGGGAGAATCAGAACTGAAAACCAAGCCCTGTGACAAGCATTTAGAATAAAGCCAGTGGTGAAGACTTAAACATAAGACACAGCACCATTAAACTCCTGGAAGAGAACACAGGCAAAACATTCTCTGACATCAACCTTACAAATGTTTTCTTAGGTCAGTCTCCCAAAGCAACAGAAACGAAAGCAAAAATAAACCAATGGGACCTAATCAAACTGACAAGCTTTTGCACAACAAAGGAAACCATTAAAAAAACCAAAAAGACAACTTACAGAATGGGAGAAAATAGTTTCAAACGATGCAACTGACAAGGGTTTAATCTCTAAAATATACAAACAACTTTACGACTCAACAGCAAAAAAGCCAACAACCCAATGGAAAAATGGGCAAGGGACCTGCATAGACATTTCTCCAAGGAAGATGTAGAGATGGCCAACAAGCACATGAAAAAATGCTCAACATTACTGATTATTAGAGAAATGCAAATCCAAACTACCGTGAGATACCATCTCACACCAGTCAGAATGGCCTTCATTAATAAGTCTCCAAATAATAAATGCTGGAGAGGGTGTGGAAAAAAGGGAACCCTGCTACACTGTTGGTGGGAAGGTAAGTTGGTATAACCACTATGGAAAACATTATAGAGGTACCTCAGAAAACTAATACAGAACTACCATATGACCTAGCAATCCCACTCTAGGGCAGATATCCAGACAAAACTTTCCTTGAAAAAGATACATGCCCCCGCATGTTCACTGCAGCACTATGCACAATGGCCAAGACATGGAAACAACCTAAATGTCCATCGACAGATGACTGGATTAAGAAGGTATGGTATGTATACACAATGGAATAATACTCAGCCATTAAAAAAGAACAAAATAATGCCACTTGCAGCAACATGGATGGAACTAGAGACGCTCATACTAAGTGAAGTCAGAAAGAGAAAGACAAATACCATATGATATCACTTGTATCTGGAATTTCATATACGGCACAAATGAACCTTTCCCCAGAAAAGAAAATCATGGACTTGGAGAATAGATTTGTGGTTGCCAAGGGGGAGAGGGGAGGGAGTGGGATGGACTGGGAATTTGGGGTTAACAGATGCAAATTATTGCCTTTGGAATGGATAAGCAATGAGATCCTGCTGTATAGCACTGGGAACTATGTCTAGTCACTTATGATGGAGCATGATAATGTGAGAAAAAAGAATGTATACATGTATATGTAACTGGGTCACCATGCTATACAGCAGACAATTCACAGAACACTGTAAACCAGCTATAATGGAAAAAATAAAAATCATTATAAATGAAAGGAAAAAAAGAATGAAGCTAATGGCAATTAACTTCTCAATATCTTGTAGAAATAAAAGAGAGTAAATAAAAACAAAGGAATTTTTCAGGGTGACACGGAAAAATGAAGGCACAAACAACTTCATATTGCTTTCACCACATTGTAGAGAAAAAAGCTGGGGGAGAACACAGTAAGTGAGTCCTATCACATCTCTGCTTCCAGTGGTTACTGAGAAAGCCAGACCCAATCCAGAAGCAGGACCATCCAAACCCATTCACTCCTCCCTCGGGCTATTGATACAGTATTGGCAACAGCCTCTTGCTTAGAGAGCAAGCAGGGAAGGAGGGACTGGGGGGGTCCTTTCGGCTTTAGAAATCTCCTGCTCTGAAAAAAAATGTTTTGTGGTAAAACCATGAAAACTTTCTGCCCCATGGGAGTTCCCGTCGTGGCGCAGTGGTTAACGAATCCGACTAGGAACCATGAGGTTGCGGGTTCGATCCCTGGCCTTGCTCAGTGGGTTAACGATCCGGCGTTGCCGTGAGCTGTGGTGTAGTTTGCAGACGCGGCTCGGATCCCGCGTTGCTGTGGCTCTGGCATAGGCCAGTGGCAAGAGCGGCCTAAGAAATAGCAAAAAGACAAAAAAAAACAAAAACAAACAAAAAAAACCTTTCTGGCCCAAATGGAGAGTGTCAGTCATGTGGGAGGTTCCCTCATGGATGCTATTCCCCACCCATCCTTCCGCGAGGACAGCCCGGGAGCTTCTGCTCTGTTTGGCAGAGCCCTGTGCTCACCCTCACGGTGGTCACAGCCCGGAGGGGCACGCACGTTAATTAAATAAGGTCACAGTTGTAAAATGCCAGCAGTGACAAGTGCCAAGAGTGAGGACGTCATCGGGCTACCAGCAAGCTCTACGGCGGCGGGGAGGGGGCCGGGAAATAGGGTCGCGCGAACGAGGCCCTGCGGCAGGGTGGGGGTGGGGGAGATGGGCAGTTACTGCGTTAGGAGTGCAGAAATCCAGGGGGCACGTGGCCAGATGGGCGTGCCCGGCCTCAGAGGGCTGTGGCAGGCCCCAGGGGAACAGCAAGAGACGACAGAGAGAGCAGAAGAGAAGGAAGAAGATTCCAGAGACAGTGAGGGGGTGAAAACACAGGCCTGTGTGACCGGCCGGAGGGGGGGTTCCATTTACTGAGATAGAGCATCTCAAGGCAAGAGTTCAGTTTTGAACCTGTTAAACTGGTTGTGCTCTTGAGACTTCTTAAGCATGTCAGGAAGGCAGGGGTTCTTGTGGATCTGATGTGGGGGGAGGCTGGGGGGGCTAAAAAGATGAACACCTGCGTGTAAGGCATGGTTTCTGCCCAGGGTGAAGGAGGTGGCCTGGAGCGTGGACGGGCTGGGAGGCGGGAGGGGCGGGAAGCAGTCTTGAAAACCATCAAAGGTCCACAGCCTGGAAGAGGGGAGGATGCGGAGAAGGGCTGCAGGGAGGGGATGAAAGCAGCGCTGCTCCGGAGACAGAAAGGGAAGGGGGAGTGGAGGACACAACGGGACAAACTGTGCTCCGTGCTTCTGACTGGAAAACGGCAGCGGGAGGTGCTTGGGGACCCGGGAGTGGGGCGTTGATGGAGCACGGCCATGGAAACCAGGCTGCGGGACAATGCGGAGGGCTGGTGATGGGGCAGAGTGCAGACCTGGATCTGGCAGGAGAGAGATGAGGAAGGCGAGGGGTGGAGGAAGGGGCTGAGTCCAAAGGAGGGCTCTTCTGTGCTCTGGGGAGGCAGCTCCTCGGCCAGGAAGAGGGAGAAGGGATGGGGCTGCCTGCGCGCAAGCGGCAGAATCTGGCCGAGGGGAGAAAGGTGCTCCATCCGGGCAGGATGAGCCTGGCCATGTGGGAGGGTGAGAGGTGGGCCGAGGGGTGCAGAGGCTTAGGGGACACGGGGAGCTCGAAGAAGAAGTGATGGCAGAACGTGGGAGAAAAAGTCCGAAGAGAGAAATGCGACTGGGCTTTGCGGCAGCTTTGGGAGTCCATTTGCCCTGATGGTTAAAGTTACAGGGAACCAAGAGAACTTGCGGAGTGATATTCCAGGTGTTGCTGGAGGATGACTGGGTTTCTTGGGGTTTGAGGTTTTTGCTAGTGGGGTGGACCATAAAGATGTCCCCACGGGTTGCAGAAAGAGCAATGGAATTAATTCTAGGATGACCACCAGGAAATGGAAAGTCAGTACAAAACACGTACTCCTGACCACAAAGTGAAGGACAAAGCAGCAGGGGTGGACAGCTGGAGGCTGGACAGTAAGTGTCCCGGGAACCCCGGGCAGGGAGCTGTGACAGGTGTGCGGAAGGACTTTCTGGGAGAGAGGGAAGCCCAGTGTGACTCTTGGAGGATAGAGAGATGGGACTAGTGTTTCATTTAAATACATTTCTACATGTTCCATCGTCACTAATTGAGAGATCTCCCTAAACAACGGAAGGCTTGGCCCTCGTTATTAGGCAAGAAAAGATGAGAAATCAAAGATGATCACACTTCAGCTTGGTTTACAGAGAGTCATAAATGATAAGACTAAAAGAGACCTTGGCAAGTCCACAGTCTCCCCTCTCACTGTGGATTACAACACAGCCTGTATGGCTGTACCTTTAACCTGGGAGGCGTTTGACACTGAGTTGTATTAAACAGGGACTCCACTTTCTCTCTCTTCTGGGTGGTCTTTATTTCTCAGTGGCTTCACATTTCCTTTGGGCTGCTCTTTCCCCCCCTAAATTCTCTCCTCATGGCCATGTGAGCAGCTAGATCTAACGACTTGTGAATGAACACTTCACAAACCAGACGATCTACCACTTAAAAGAAGCTCTTAAGTAGTAAACAATATTTTTCAATAGTGTATCCATGAGCCCCATCTTTATTTTTTCATATGTATTTTGGCTTTTTAGGGCCGCACCCGCGGCATATGGAGGTTCCCAGGCTAGGGGTTGAATTGGAGCTCCAGCCACTGGCCTACGCCACAGTCGCAGCGATGCCAGATCCGAGCCTTGTCTGTGACCTACACCACAGCTCACGACAACACTGGATCTTTAACCCACTGAGAAGACAGGGATCAAACCTACGTCCTCATGGATACCAGTCAGATTTGTTGCCACTGAGCCATGGTGGGAACTCCTATATTTCTTTTCTATAAGCATGTTTTATTTTGTTATGTACTGGGCTCATCAATCATTCATCAGTTTTACTGAAATGTATTAATTATAGTGCCACCTGATAATTAAAAAGCCATTTAAGTTCCTGGATAATTCTCTGCTGTAGCCTATTACTTTGACGTCACACAAACTAAAAGTACCCTTGTCGGTGATTCACATTAATGACCTGATGCAGATAATGACAAGGAGCTATTGTTTTGAATAAGGTTAGTTAATCCTATTTCTTCATTTCTGTATTCTACATAGGACAATGGTCTCTGAACTCTAAATTTCAAGACAAAATTCTTAGGTTTCTAAGTCTTCAGTTTGAGAAAATTTTAATTTATTACCATTCTACCTAGACCAACCATTCTATACAGCCTACCTTGAAACTGGCAGCAAAACCAATAATGGTTTATCATCATTAGTTGACATCTGCTATCATCAGCATTTTTGTTTTGTTTTGTTTTAGGGCCACACCTGCAGCATATGGAAGTTCCCAGGCTAGGGGTTGAACCAGAGCTACAGCTGCCAGCCTACACCACAGCCACAGCAATGCAGGATAGGATCCAAGCCTCGTCTGCAACCTACACCACAGCTCACAGCAATGCCAGATCCCCGACCCACTGAGCAAGGCCAGGGATCGAACCCACGTCCTCATGGATACTAGTTGGATTCATTTCTGCTGCAACACAATGGGAACTCCCTATCATCAGCATTTTAACAAAGCATTTATACCTTTCTTTCCATCTTTCTTTATAGATACTCTACAGACACATAGGAAACACACACACACATATACAGAGTTTCATTTATACGTTACATAGTATTCACGAAAAAACAAAAAGATTTGTGCTAACCATTCCTATTTTTTCAACCATTACTATTTGAAGGAAACAATAACACACTTGTATAGGAACAAGCATGCATCATGAATTCCAAATAGTTTTTAATTTATGGAGATAAAAGTGCTTTTGGAATTTATCAAAATTTTAATAGGTTAAACAATAACTGAAAGCACTTGTTCTATTATTAAGACCACATTTAAGGTTCCTTCAAGTTGCAAACATTTAATAAGCTCTCACAACAAAAGTGCAATACCACTTTATACTTGTGAAGTACTTAATAAGTGTCAAACCGCTTGGGCAAATAGTTTTTCTTTTTCTCTTTGTGCTGACAGTCACAGTCGTAGTCCTTTAAAGCTCGTGATGGTACAAGTATATTACAGACACCCCCATGCAGAGAGGCTGTAGGCTGGGTCTTCCAGTGCCCTTGGAAAGGGTCTCTCGTTCCCATTTATGTTGTGCTAGTCACCCCCCAAAACAGACTGGTGTGGACCAGCCCAGACTTTCTGCTTAGCCACTGGGCATCAATGTGGACAGAGCCAGGCCTGGGCATCAGCACTGAATAAAGAAGCTTCGTTGGGAAGATCAACAGACACATGGGCAGAGTAGGGGAGGAGAGGGCAAGTAAAAAGTTTAGTGCCAAGTGCCCAAATGTTCCTGATGGTATTACAGCTCAAGCGTGGGGGCAGGGGGGAGAAGAGGGAGAGCTGTAGAGAGGAAGATACTGCAGATACGCAGGGTGGGGGAGGGGAGAGCAGGCGAGGCTCCCCTCGGCCTTGACTCACACTAATACCTTGCTGCTGATCCTTAGTGGACACCTGCCAGAAGTTCATTAACACAGCATCTCACCTGATCTTTAACCAAATGGAGTAAGTACTATTATTATCGTCTCCATTTTCCAGATAAGAAAACTGAGGCTTAGTAAGATTTGGCAAACTAATCCAGCCTAAATCTTCCTCAGTCAGGCAACTCACTTGCGTTACCCCAAATTATGAAGCTCAGAGAGTGGGGCTGGCTGGCCCTAAGAGCCTTTGGAGGTCCCGACAGACTATGAGGTCAGGGTCACGGCAAGCTCAGAAGATGTCCATCTGAAATACAAGTCTTCATTGTGTCAAAAACTTCTAAAGGAGTCCTTTCCTTCTTTTTGTTTTAAGGAGTAATTAAACGACTATTTAGAATAAAAGACTAAATGCATGCTTAACTGAAGATGCACCACAACCTACAACTACATCAGCTGTGATTTTATAAGTGTAATCTAAATTTGGAAAAACATATATCACCGAAAAGTTTTCATTTGTCTGACATTTCTTGTCATTTCAAAAAAGGGGAAAAATCAGAGTTCCCGTCATGGCTCAGCAGAAACGAATCCGACTAGGAACCGTGAGGTTGCGGGTTTGATCCCCGACCTCACTCAGTGGGTTAAGGATCCGGCGTTGCTGTGAGCTGTGGTGTAGGTCCCAGAGGCGACTTGGATCTGGTGTTGCTGTGGCTGTGGTGTAGGCCAGTAGCAACAGCTCTGATTCGACCCCTAGCCTGGGAACCTCCATATGCTGTAGGTGCGGCCCTAAAAAAAAGACAAAAGACAATAAATAAATTAATTAAAAAGGGGGAAGAAATAAATATTCCTCAAAGTTCCATCAAATCTTAATGAATCATAAATAGTGTCCTTAAAGGATATGAAATCAATTTCCAAAGCAGTATTTATTAAAGCAAATTGTTGAGTTTTCCTTTATGAAAAATATAATTAACATATGGTACCATAAAATTCATGTAACTTTTCCTTTTAAAATACTATATGACCAGAAAAGGTATCCTGATTCCTCTCTGCAGCAAAATATTCAAATTTCTATCCCACTCAAATTACCAACACTGTAAAACATAGGGTTTTCCTCTTAGTTTGTTTTCGCTTTTATTTATTTATTTATTTATTTTGTTTTTTGGTTTTTTTTGGTGGAATAAGTCTGCTAACAGCAATAAGTGTCATTCCTGCAGATGTAACCCTGAATTCACACTGGCTAGAAAACCAAGTTTGCAGTTAAGCTGCAAAAATGGGAATAATAAATAGCTACTGGACAAGGAATAAACAAGTGAGGCCCAGCTGGTAATGTCCCCGAAAGCAAGACAAACAGAAGTGTCCCCACACAGCCAGCTCACATGGAGATATTTAAAAACTTAACTTCACTAATTTATATGGTTTTTTTTTTTGGGGGGGGTCTTTTTTTGCCTTTTCTAGGGCCGCTCCCATGGCATATGGAGGTTCCCGGGCTAGGGGTGTAATTGGAGCTGTAGCCGCCGGCCTACACCACAGCCCATAGCAACACCAGATCCTTAATCCACTGAGCAAGGCCAGGGATTGAACCTACAACCTCATGGTTCCTAGTGGGGTTCGTTAACCAATGAGCCATGATGGGAACTCCCTGATTTTTAAGACAAGAGTATGTTTACAACTTATGAGGCGTTATTAATGATACCTAGTCAATTCAGATATATTCACCCTACATACCGTGTTGTCAGATTAAAACAGAATTTGTGTTGATTTTCATTCAGCCAAGCTTAAACAAATAGGACTGGGGGAAAAAAAAAAAAAAAAAAAAACAACAAATCAGAAAAGGAAATCTCTCACATGCAGGAGACACTGGGATGGCTAATCTGATTATAACAGGTAAGTCACTACAAATTACACCACAATAAGATGAAATGGAGGATCCAGCATGAGAGTCCAGGGGATGCTGCTGATTCCTGGGTGCTGGTGGGCAGGGCACGTCCCAGATTGGGCCAAGCTGGACATGGCAAGGGTGGAGATTATCTTAAAGGGCCTATTCGTTCTTCCTCAAAATCTCAAAACACAGATTGAAGCGGGCTCAGTTTATCTCCTAAACAACATTTACTACTACTTAAATATGAGTGCATATTCTAAAACACGATTCGATGATAACAATAAACTGGGTAGACTGAACAATGACAAACCAAGCAAGAGAAGCACAAAGGATTCACAATCAGTAAGGACCCAATGGGAAAAAGAACCGGAATGCATAACTGGACATGACTGTAGTTTTGGATACGGTTTTAACTTTAATTAATTTCTTAGGGAAATCAAACAATAAATATGTCAAACTAGATCCCTAGACTTGACAAGTTTTGCAATTGCTTCCAGCTTCTACAAAAGGATCCTGACTTCACAATAAAAAAAGGGGGGGGGGCAACAAATATACCACTAATGTTAAAAAAAAAAAATCTTCCTCCCCACCCTTCATATTGGTGTTTGAAAACAGATATTTCCACTTACTGGACTCATTCCCCCCCCCCAAAAAAAACCCAAAACATTCCTTTGTGACTCTAGAGTTGATAAGCCTAGGATTCCTCCCACCAAATAAGTTACTCTGAACATATCTGCCCTGGGGTTCATTGGCTATAGGAAGTGAATGAGTAGAAAACTACTGAGAGGTAAGAGTCTAGGGTATTTGGAGAGCCACTGGAACAACCCACAGCTGGATGTTCTAATGCTTCCGCCCCTGTTCCACAAACAGCAGGGGCCATTCAAATGCGAATCGGAGCTTTCCCTGGTTCTCCCCCAAAGGTGTACAAAAAGATTTCAGGCACATTTCTGAGAAAGTATTTTCCATAATGTGACCTGGAAAAGGTCACCAAGACTGTAGGAGCCTCTCCGTGCTCTTGTCCAGACCGTCGGCACTCACCATTTCTGGAAAGCATGGGGATCGGGCACTTGGGGAGCAGCAAGGAAGCAGCGCGATGTCAGAACATTCAGGGGTAGAATAAAGAACTTTGAGAAAAATTAGGTGGGCTGCCTAATGGATACAAAATTGTCTAAATTAGGTGCAATACCTATGACCACCAGTTCCAAAACACCTTCTAAAGAAGACTTTTAAAAAATTCTTGTATTACATCTATGTGTTTGTAAAATGGGAATATGCCACCAATGCATGTAATTTAAGTTTTATTTTATGACTGTGGCAGCAACCTCAGAACAAAGACGATCATAAAGGCACCACATCCTCTTAGTTTTTTCTACTAATTTTCTTAGCAAGTTTGTGGCAATGGGGGAAGATCACCTAAAATACTTTATCTGATTTTTACTACTTGATACCTACTTATACTTTCTTATTCCATATTCATATATATGTCTGTATATATATATAAACAAACTTGAACATCAGCTCTCATTTGGAAATAATTTTATACTCTTGTAATGAATATAGGATGAACTAAGTAAGAATTTTTAAAACTGATGTCTCAATACGATTCTAGCATGAAGCCCGCTCTTGGAATGGCGTGGCTCTCATTACAACTTACGCTGCAAATTGAAGAGCAATTTGAAAAGTTCTGAGGTTTCAGAGGGGCAGACACAGCAAATTAGAGTCAATTATAGAGGGAGGAAAAAACAAGCAGTTAGAAGTATCTGTGGATGGTATTTTTATTTGTCTTGAGGCAAGAGGTCAATTTTCCACACCTGCTCCATTGATGCTTGTTTTTCTAAGAGCATTTTCTGTTTTCAAAGTTAATATCTTTCTATGGGCATACGAGACAAAAATCAAAGATGCAAGGATATTTTCATTAAAGCCTTCTTTTGAAATGTGAGCTATTTTCAGATGTCTAGAAAATAGATTTTTTATTTTGACGAGCCCAATAAAACTGTTCTGAGGGGAGGAATGTGACTCAGAGCACAAAGGTCTGCCGTTCCAGCATCCACCAGCTCCAAAGTCCAAGTTAATATGCTTGAGGGGATGTGTCTGTTGAACAAGGATCATTAAATCAATCTTTTTTGATGAATGGCTACTTGACAAAAATTAAAACATCATCAGGAATATTTAAACTCTTGCTCGGAATCTTACTTTAATTGGTAACACAGGCCTACACTCTCCCGTAGACCATCTGTCAACTCGGTATCTTCGGGCGTAATCAGAGCTGTCTGACGGGTGGTCCTCACTTGCTGGCCAGGGGCCAACTTCATCCAAAAGAATGAAGTCACAGTAAAACTTTACCTCCCGAAGAATCTGACACGAAACTTTTGAAATAGGCCAAAGATGCGTAGGCTATTACAGAGGTAACACAGCCTTTAAAAAATACAAAAAATGGAGCTCCCGTTGTGGCTCAGCAGGTTAAGAACGCAACAGGAGGGTGTGAGTTTGATTCCAAGCCTTGCTCAGTGGGTTAAGGATCTGGCTTTGCTGCAGGCTGTGCCCTCTAGCCTGGGAATTCACATATGTCACAGGAGCACCCGTAGAAAGAAAAAAAAAAAATTTCAAAAAAATTTGTACCAATGAAAACAAGGTCTTAGCATGGGAATGTGGTCCTTTCCAAGGGCCCCAGACTGTGACAGAGCCCTGGTCCTCCCGCTGCTTCATCTCTGCCTAATCTTAAGAGAATTGCTTCCGCTCTCTTGATCTCGCTTTCTACTTTTTAAAAAAAGGAATTGGATAAGATAGCTTGCAAATGATGTATTGTTTGGCCTAGACTGTGATTTAGAAAAATGCCTGAATTAATCACCAATTTCTTTCAGACGGGAGAAAATTTACATACAGATTTGGACTTCTGGCTTCTTTGAAAAACGGGAAGACCTGGCACCCTGCCTGGCCTCACTCCAGGGCTGAGTGGCAGTGGTCCCTACGTCTTCCACCCAGATGTTTTTGCTCGGCCCAGGGTTTCAGCCTCCCCCAGGCTCCAGAGCCTGGCATGCAGGAGACAGGCTCCCAAATACAAAGGAATCCTGCGGCAACTGTCCACAGAGCTTCTCTTCATTCCTAGAAGTAACATATACGGCCCCAGGAAGTTTGGCATTCATAGGGGAGGTGGGGACAAGACACAAAGAGAAGCCACAGCTCCAGTAGCATAATCAAGGACAAGGCATGATCCTGGGCCTTCCTTGAAATCGACATAAAGACACGGGAGGGGAGTTCCCTGGTGGCCTAGTGGTTAAAGGATCTGGCATTGTCACTGCTGTGGCTCAGGTTACTGCTGTGGTGCAGGTTCATTTTTAGCCAAGAAATTTTGGCATGCTGCAGGGCGCGGCCAAAAAAAAAAAAAAAGACATGGGAAGGATGCTAAACAGAGACAGTGTGCCTGCAGCTGCCTGGGATTACATTCACGGGGGTGGTGGTGGTGGGGGGCATGGAGGTGGACACTGAAGAAAGCTGGGGGAAGAGGGACTAGAGCCACGTGGAGATGACCCCATGGGTTTTTTTTTTAGGGCCTCACCTGCGGCATGTGGAGGTTCCCAGGCTAGGGGTCTAATCAGAGCTGCAGCTGCTGGCCTTTGCCACAGTCGCAGCAATGTCAGATATGAGCCGGGTCTGTGACCTACACCATGGCTCACGGCAAGGCCAGATCCTTAACCCACTGAGCAAGGCCAGGGATCGAACCTGTGTCCTCATGGATGCTAGTCAGGTTCATTACCACTGAGCCACACGGGAACTCCAACCCCATGGATGTTGAGGCCACCCCCCCACCGGCCATCCTTCCCGGGTACATGAGCCAACCAACCCTCGAAGCCAGTGGAGTTAGGTTCCTGCCGCTCACCTCTGACGACATCCAAATACAACACTCGAGTACTCAGTGGAGGGGGAATGAATACAAAACTCCTTCGTGGGGAGGTGGAGGTAGCAAGGGACATGAATGCCAGCAGCAAGGACACAACACTTCAAGAAACTGATCTCGAAAGTCTCAAATGAACAGATTTTACTTTTCATAGTCTGATATCTAACAGGCCAAAAAGCTGTACTACCTCCTGGTGGCTTTCTCTATATTCATCCTGCAACGAGGTCACCCTAGAAGTACAGTCCCCCAAGTGGATTGTCAGAGAGGCTTCCATGAGGCACTGGAAGACTCCGGGCTGGCAGCAGTTGCAGCAGGAGGCAGGTGTGGAGGACAGCAGCCTCCTGCCATATCCATCTGCCAAAAAATCACTCAGAAACCGCCACGCACTTAGAAAACCTATTACTTACACACCATCAATAAAGCCTATGAGAAGATGGAGAAGGGGCTGGACATGACTAGTTCAGCATTTTATTTTATTGGTTTTTGTTGTTGTTGTTGTTGTCGTCACGTGGCTGTGGCCGAGACATGCAGAAGCTCCCAGGCCAGGGAGGGAACCCGTGCCACAGCAGTGACAATGTCAGATCCTTAACCCACTGAGCCACCAGGGAACTCCAAGTTAGGCATTTTTTTTTTAAAAAAGGATTTCTTCAGCAGTTGGGAATCTATAATAAGATTCCAGAACGGAAGCACTGAACTCCTGATTCCGTTAGGGCTGGACTTTTAGTTTTCCTTTCCATCAGCAGAACAGAGGGGCTGCTCATTCTGCTGCACAAGAAAGAACAATATGAGGAAGGTTACATTAGCACTTTCCACAGCCTTCCCGGATTCCCGCTTCAAGTCATGAAGTGTCCATCTAATTTTTATCTCCTTCCCTTCCAGCCACGCTGCTGAAATGACAATAAAGGAAGCTTGAGAAGGAAAAACAATTATGACAAAGAAAACTACAGCGCAGACAACACATGAGCAGAAATTTCAAAGAACTTTTAAAAGACAAAGAGAATTGTTAATTGACAGAAGAGGAGAGAAAGGGAGTTCCCTGGTGGTCTAGTGGTTAGGACTCGGAGGGGTCAACCCCTGGGAGGTTGACCCCTCAGTCTGGGAACTGAGATCCCACATTAAGCTGATCCATGCTTAGCCCCCCCAAAAAAGAAGAAGAGAGAAAGATGCTCTCTACACGCCCATGGCCACTTTGCTCTCAGAGATGCAGAGCCGAGCGCCTCAAAGTGCCTTGCCTGTTGCCAACCACTGTCCCCACAGGACATGGGGATCGGTCTTTGAGAAGTGAACCCAAGGGGCTTCAGAGGTGGGAACACCAGGCACAGAGCAGGGCCGGGCTGGGGCACCGGAGGAGTGGAAATACCGCTCTCCCCCCTGAGACCTCAGCCCTTCGCCTCTGCTCTGCTACCATCACCGGCAGCCTGTGGCCACTCCCTGGAGGACTCCTTGCAGGAACAGAGGCCCCCGAGAAAGGCTGGCCCACATCCCGACCACATTTATGTACAAGCCAGTCAAACGCTGCTGCTCCATGTGCCCAGAACACAGGATTCTGTTTTCCATTGTCTCCTTCTGGAATGTGAATGGCTAGCAATGAACAATCAGGTATGGGAGGAAAGTGTCAGTTATGGAAGAAAAGGACTGAAAGAAATCTGTAATTTTTAGTGATAGTTAACCCCACATAACATTAAATTATGAAATTCAGCACTTGGTGAAGCACTCAAACTAACTGAGACCTAGCAGGGTGAACACTACTACTTTAACCAAAAGCTGTGTGTTATTTTAGCCAAAACAAGGGATGGGGAGTTCCCTGGTGGCCTAGCAGTTAAGGATCTCGTGCTGTCACTACTGTGGCTCCGGTCCCTGCTGTGGCATTTGTTCCTGGCCTGGGAATTTCGGGATGCCACAGGCGTGGCCAAAGATAAAAAATAAAAAAAAGGAGGGATGAAAGAAGCAGTGAAAAGGCAGGAAAGCTATAGCATCGTCCATCACGGCAGAAAGTCAACAGTTAATCTCCATAACCGACAAACTGATAAATAACAGAATAAGCCTGGTACCTAGAAATACAGGAGTAAGTACCAGGGGAGGTTATCCTTATAGTTATTATTGTAGCTGCATCAAAGTGAAGAGGACTCTAGCATGTTTCTGCTTTTGGTGTTTGCTAAATTATCTCATATTCAAAGAACTACTGTGTGCAGTTGAGAGGGAAGCAGAGCCCAAGGACCTGAACAAGTTGCAGAATTTAAGACTCAAGTCATGCATTTTCCCTTTTCAAAAAGACAAGGGTTCCATCAAATTCATGGACTTTTGCAGGGGTCAGAAGTGCCTGTCCGTAGCATGCTACCGAGTGGCAGACACATCAGCACATCTTAAGCTTCCTTGCAAAGCGTAGGTGAGGCTCAACATCAAGTAAAAAAATAAATGCTTTTTAAGAAGAAATCAAAGCTTTGAAAAGAGATCATCCTAAAAAAAACAAAAGCAAAACCAAACAACAAAACAAACCAGATGCTGGGAAATGTTTCCACTGTTTTGTGATCCTGTAGCCCAAAACAATGTGTCATCTGAAAACTCCTGTATCCTCTTACTCAAAAACTTGGAAATAGATAACTCTAGCCCATGAGAAGCCTGTTTCAAAGGTCATTTGTGACTGGGTTTTGAACCTGTGTGTTAAAACTTTAAAAAAAATACCTTCCAGTAAATTTAGAGATTTTCAGGGAAATTAAAATTTAACATCTGAAAGTCCGCTGAAAGCTGTCAAGTCAACTGATAGGTTGGGCTGAGACAAGGCATATGATGGTTTAGTAAAAGTGGCCAGTCATCCAGTTCTACGTACATTTGCAAATCTTATTTATTTATTTATTAATTTATTTATTTTGGCTTTTTTTTAGGGCTGCACCCCAGGCATATGGAGGTTCCCAGGCTAGGGGTTTAATCCGAACTGTAGCTGCCTGCCTACTCCAGAACCACAGCAACACCAGATCCGAGCTGTATCTGCAACCTACACCACAGCTCACGGCAACACCGGATCCTTAACCCACTGAGAGGCCAGGGATCGAACCCGCAACCTCATGGTTCCTAGTTGGATTCATTTCCGCTGAGCCATGACAGGAACTCCTAATTTATTATTATTATTATTAATACTATTATTATTTTTACATTTACAAATCTTTGTGAGTATATTTTTCAGCCATTAAACAAAAGCCATTAAAACCAAGAATCAAAATATAGAGAACCTTAGAGGTATCTTTCAAAAAAATCAGGAGTTCCTGTTGTGGCCCAGATACTAGTTAAGAACCTAACTCCATGAGTATCCATGAGCAAGAGGGTTCAATCCCTTGTCTTGCTCAGTGGGTTAAGGATCCAGCATTGCTGCAAGCTGCTGCATAAGTCACAGATGCGGCTTGGTTCTGGTATTGCTGTGGCTGTGGCATAGGCCTGCAGCTGCAGCTCCTTCAGCCCCCAACCTGGGAATTTCTATATGCCGCAGAAAAAAAAGACCAAAAAAAAAAAATAATAGATAAATAAATAAATAAATAAATAAATAAATACTAGGAGTTACCTAGTGACTCAGAGGGTAAAGGACCTGACATTATCAATGCTGAGGCTCTGGTCACTGCTGTGGCACAGGTTCCATCCCTGCCTGAGAATTTCTGCATGCTTCGGGTGCTGCCAAGGGTGCAAAAAAAAAAAACACAAAATTTTCTTCAAATATACAAAGTATACGGCTCTCATTGAAAAATTAATCATTTTGACTGGGCAAAAGATTTTTTATTGTATTAAAATTATTAAAAAATATTTAATCTTGGAGTTCCCGTCATGGCTCAGTGGTTAATGAATGTGACTAGGAACCATAAGGTTGTGGGTTTGGTCCCTGGCCTTGCTCAGTGGTTTAAGGATTCAGTGTTGCCGTGAGCTGTGGTGTAGGTCGCAGATGCGGCTCAGATCTGGTGTTGCTGTGGCTCTGGCGTAGGCCGGCAGCTACGGCTCGGATTAAACCCCTAGCCTGGGAACCTCCATGTGCCAGAGGGGCGGCCCTAGAAAAGACAAAAAAAAAAATTTGATCTTACTATTTCACTTTTAGAGATGCTGTACATGATACACATTAATATTTGCGCATGAATATAATGCATAAATAACTATACATGTTAGCATCTTATATTTCATCCACATGATGTGTGATCAAAAATGATGGGAGTCCTAATGTTTCAGATGAACATTTATTTACAGTGAAGACAATAAACTTCTACAGTTAAGGAAACATACACTTACCAGGAGAACAATGACTTAATGATGGCATTTATAATAAAACTCAAATACTACAGGAAGAATTAAATACCAACAGAGCTTAGTCTATACAGTAAAAGAGAAATATTATTATGGGACAATAAGTGGGTGGAAGCTGAAGCAAAAAAAAAAAAAAAAAAAAAAAAAGAAATTCATTGTTCTAGGAGGGGCTTTTCAAAAATACACCTATCTTTACCCATCTCCGAGCCCTGTGTGGGGGAACAGGAATTTGGTTGAGTGTTTTGGAGAATAACAAATGCCCAGGTATTTTTGACAGAATCCTCTCCCCTCTGCTTCTCCCCACCCTCTCCCAGGGGCCCAGAGGTCCCTCTGCAGGCTCTGAGCATTTAGTGAGCCTGGCAGAGGAGAAAACTCGATCCTGGTACATTCCTGCTGGCCAGAGGCGGGCACGGCGCACAGCACTGACTTAGCTAGAGCAAGAGCTCATTTTTAAAAATGTCCCCATCAAACTTTCTTATATACCTGCTTTACCCCTCCTAACAATAACATTCTCGCTGAACAGGTGAGAAGTTAAATAACTCAGCAGAGAGGGTAAATGGGCTCCCTTAGATCATGAGAAAGGTAGACCTAGACACCTCTCTGCTAAGGTTCCCAGCAACACAATTCGACACTGGACCGTACAGTCCTGATGGGGGTGCCCCCCAGGAAAGAGATGGCACTCCAGCCACCCCGGTGGCCCTGCCATTTACAAGGAAGCAGGGGTCCAGCTGAGCCCCTTTCTGTGGGTCTGAGGAGGATGCAAATTAGTATTTATTCCAGGAGCCAGGAAGCAGGCGAGGAGGGTCTGAGGAGGGAGTTTGCACAAATTTTCAAAGTTGGGAATATCAATTTATATCAAATGATTGCAAGAGACTCACTTGGCATCTAATCTTTTTGGCATCTAATCTTTTTTTTTTTTTTTAGGGCCACACCTGCAGCATATGGAAGTTCCCAGGCTAGGGGTCGAATACCTGCTGCTGACTGCCTCCACTACAGCCACAGCAACACCGGATCCTTAACCCACTGAGCGGGGCCAGGGATCAAACATGCATCCTCATAGATAGTAGTCAGGTTTGTAACCCGCTGAGGCACTACGGGAAACTCCTTATCTAATCTTCTAATCACAATCTTCTAGGTTAATTTCTCCTCCCCCCTTTTTATAATATATTTTGTTCAAAAACTTCAGAGGAACTTGCTTCTGAGCTTTCCTATCTGATGTGCTGAATTAGTCATGTTTTCCTGGTGAGTTACATTCTTGGGCCCCAAAGACTATTTCAAGCATGTGTAAATGCATTTTTCTAAAAAATGCAAGGCGATAGGCGACTCGTTTTGTCCAAAAAAGAAATAATTGTTTAGCAAACAATAGTCCAAAACTATTTTATTCAGAACAAGAGGATATTGTTTCTAAGACATACCAAACTACATTTCTTACATAATTTTCTTTTGTCACTGAAAATGTTTCTGAAATTTGAGGAAAAGCTAAACTTAGATTTCAGTTGAGGTTTTTCAGAATACCTACACTTCTATCACAGTCAACTGAGGAAAATCACTTTTTTTGGATAGATACGAATTTATTTTCTACTTTGCTTAAAGCACAGGGGTGGGGTTTTAAAAATTATCATTAGCCAATTTCTTTTTCATGGTTGAAAATGGAACTTTTTTTTTTTTTTAGCTTTTTAGGGCCACACCTTCGGCATGTGGAGGTTCCCAGGCTAGGGGTCAAATCAGAGCTACAACTGCCGGCCGACACCACAGCCACAGCCACGCCAGATTGGAGCCACGTCTTCGACCTACACCACAGCTCATGGCAATGCGAGATCCTTAACCCACTGAGCAAGGCCAGGGATCGAACACGCAACCTCATGGTTCCTAGTCGGATTCATTTCCACTGAGCCACAACAGGAACTCTGAAAATGGGACCTTTTTAACCCTTTACTTAGATGCATACAAACTCACAAATGTCCTGAAGTGCTTTACAAATAACAAAAAAATAATCAGCACTTTTTAAAACCTGTTTTTAAAAAAGCTGTCAACATTTCATGATTTATTAATTTTCAAAAACATGTCACACCCAACAAATATATACCTCCTATCCATAAACTATCAAAAGAACAACAACAAAATGCTACTGTTTGTTTTCATTGTTTTAGGAAAGAGAGCACTTGCTATCACATGAGTTTTGCATAAATGAACCTTGCTTTTCCCTGCCTCCTCGTACATAGAATTCTATGTATTCTACCAGCTATAAAAATAGATAAGCAGGAGTTCCTGTTGTGGCTCAGCGGCAACGAATCTGACCAGAATCGATGAGGACACAGGTTTGATCCCTGGCCTCATTCAGTGGGTTAAGGATCGGGCATTGCGGTGAGCTGTGGTGTAGGTCACAGACTCGGCTCAGATCCTGCGTTGCTGCGGCTGTGGTGTAGGCCAGCAGCTGTAGCTCTGATTTGGCCCCTAGCCTGGGAACTTTCATTTGCTGCAGAAGTGGCCATAAAAAGACCCCCCTCCAAAAAAAAAGCAAAGCAAAAACCCACAGAGAATTAGATGACAGAGAATCTTAATTCCTAATTAGATGAATTGACATTAATTTCTCATTCTCTATATGCTATGGACATGACTTAATGAGGCAACACACCAGATTTAATCTAGGCCCTTCTCACTAGATTTATTTATTTATTTATTTATTTTTGGTGTTTTTACGGTTGCACGCACGGCATTCCCAGGCTAGGGGTTGAATCAGAGCTGTGGCTGCCGGCCTATGCCATAACCACAGCAATGCCAGATCCGAGCCATATCTGCGACCTACACCACAGCTCACGGCAACACCGGATCCTTAACCCACTAGATTTTTTTTTTTTTTTTTTTTTGGTCTTTTTTTTTTGCTATTTCTTGGGCCACTCCCGCGGCATATGGAGGTTCCCAGGCTAGGGGTCGAATCGGAGCTGTAGCTGCCAGCCTACGCCAGAGCCACAGCAACAAAGGATCTGAGCCGCGTCTGCAACCTACACCACAGCTCACGGCAACGCCGGATCGTTAACCCACTGAGCAAGGGCAGGGACTGAACCCGCAACCTCATGGTTCCTAGTCGGATTCGTTAACCACTGCGCCACGACGGGAACTCCAACCCACTAGATTTTAAGTCTAGAAACTTCTAAAAGGCTGAACAGGGACTGTCATCTTAACTGTTACAAAAGATCCAAATGTTCCTTTCCTCATTATATTTCAATCATTCTTCCCCCTCAATCATTAGAGGCTAACAGTGTTCATTAAGATAAAGAACAGACTGCAAGTGGGCATTTAAAACCCACTTCCTGCGCCAGCATTAAATATATTCCCGGGAACAACACAGGACATAAGGCTGCCCTAAATGGTCTAAGGAATGGTATTATGAGGCAGATCTTAAACACTGTGTTAGTTTTTTAAAAAACATTCTTTCAGGAATGTCTTTTTTTTTTTTTTTTTTTTTAACCTTAACTTCAGGAGTCAACTTTTGCATTCAGAGGTACCCTAAAGCTAAAGGTTCAGAGTCTGAGGTGTGCTTGCCTTTGGAAAACACAATTTCAAGAGCTGATCAAAGTTTATCAGTCACCTCTCATAGAAGGCGAATGTATGAGAGGAAAATGTGATTATGATAACTCCCAGTTCATGTCCTGTCACCTCTGAATAAATTCATTCCTGGTAATTTGTTCTTCTACCTCTGAACTTGCTTAAGATAAAATCAAGGGATGCTGTGGGAAATCCCATAAGAATCCTGAATAATTTTTAATCCTAGCAGAGGAAAACCAAAATTTTACTGTTTCATGGTGAATTATCAGTTTGTCTCATGCTCTCCTGTTTTTCCCCCTTTTGTCACATGTCATCACATGCATCTTAGGAGAGGCCAAAGGAATGGCATTTACCTATGTCCCTCAGCAGCAGGAAAGGACACTCTTGGCCACGAGCAAGTCATCGTGACCTGATGAAGTCTGGTGATGACACAAAGGAACCACAGAGACCTTTGAAAGTGAAGAAGGAGAGCTTCAACCTGTGCTCACTGCTACCAATTCAAGATAAAAAACAAGAACAAAAATCACTCTCCGTGGTACATCCTAAACTGGAAGGCAGCCCAAAGCTACTGTATTGCTTTTCTGTTCATTAAGGATGTGAGATCTAAGAAATATTTGAAAGAAACCAGCATTTGTTAAACCAAAATCTAATATGTGAACAAAGAGAAGGAAAGCCACTCAAGACTTTGCTATGATACATGACAAATTCCGCTTTACATGGCTGCCCTCTAAGAACGATGAGGCCTTTTATTATTGAATTTCAGAAACCCTAAGATATTCAGTGATAGCCCCAATGACCCTCAAATAAGAAGGATACGCAATGAAGTCCTACTGTACAGAACAGGGAACTATATCCAATCTCTTGGGACAGAACATGATGGAAGATAGTATGAGAAAAAGAATGTATATTTATGAATGACTGGGTCACTATGCTGTGCAGCAGAAATTGACACGACACTGTAAATCAACTACACTCTAAAAAAAAAAAAAAAAAAAGACAAACTGGAGTTCCTGTTGTTGCTTGGGGGTTATGAACCTGACTGGTATCCATGAGGATAGGATGCAGGTTCAATCCCTGGCCTCGCTCAGTGGGTTAAGGATCTGGCGTTGCCATGAGCTGTGGTGTAGGTCACAGACACCACTCGGATCTGGTGTTGCTGTGGTTGTGGTGTAGGCCAGCGGCTACAGCTCCAATTGGACCCATAGCCTGGAACTTCCTTATGCTGCAAGTGCAGCCCTAAAAAGCAAAAAAAAAAAAAAAAAAAAAAAAAAAGACAAATTAAGGAAACTATCAGACTGACTATAAGTATTTGTTGTAACAGCAAATAAAACTTCTCATAATAAGAAAAGTTGGTCTACAATCATCTTTTTTTTTCCCCTAACAGGTTATAAGCATGTTAAGTGTGGGAACTCGATTTTCTTAATCTTTCTACATTCCTGAACACTTCAGGGACTAACTATAACAAAGAGTTGTTGAACAAATTTTAAACTAAATCTTTCACATAAATGTAACAGGGACTTTACTGTTTTATCTAGCGAAGACAAATCCTGATATTTATATCAAAGCGCTCAGAAAAACCAAAAGCTACGATAACCAATTACTAAATTCCTGTTTACGGAGTTACCAAAGTTTGGGCTGACAAGAATGTAAAATGACTTACAGAAAGATTATTTTACTGGCATAAAGGAAATATTCTACAAATGCTAGTTCCCCCAGCTGAACAAGTCTTGAAGAGTATGTTTGTTTTTGTACATGTGCCTAGCATTTCAAATTTACAAAGAATGTTCACACCCTTATTCAAATCACCATTATAGTATATGAACCTGTGACATCATCCAAAGGCCCAGAAATCAGAGGAAAAAAATTGTACTCTAAGTGCTTAAAGTGTTACTGTACTTTAAGGAAACAATAATTCCTCACCCTGAAAACAAAACAAAACAAAAAACAAGCTTCTCTCCCACTCTCATATAATTTGTTGTCAGCCAATCAAACAGAACATTTATCAGACTTAGTTCAATAAATCTTAAGAATGCATTGTTTTAATACACAAGCACCTTTAATCCCAGGAGCTCTAAATAAACACTATTGAAAAGCCTAAAAAAAAAAAAGAAAGAAAGAAACCAGCTATTATAAGCATGCTTTACTTACATGGGGTTAAATGTTAACTTATTTGCATTCTTTAAAAATGTGGATTCAGGAGTTCCCATCATGGCTCAGTGGTTAACGAATCCGACTAGGAACCATGAGGTTGTGGGTTTGACCTCTAGCCTTGCTCAGTGGGTTAAGATCTGGCATTGCTGTGAGCTGTGGTGTAGACTGCAGACCCAGATCGGATCCTGTGTTGCTGTGGCTCTGGCGTGGGCCGGCGGCTACAGCTCCGATTGGACCCCTAGCCTGGGAACCGCCATATGCTGCGGGAGCAGCCCAAGAAATGGCAAAAAGACCAAAAAAAAAAAAAAAAAAAGTGGATTCCTAAAGACCTCTGTAGACCCAGGATTACTCTTAAGACAATGACAGCAATATCCCAAATGGGATAAACTAGATGGTGGTAACCATTTTTAAAGGAAAGCAAAATATCAACAGAGTTAACTACAAAATAATCTGTCCATTAAAAAAATTATATATTTCATTTCAAAAAGCAAGAGTGACTTTTAGGTAATACATAAACAACACTGGAGATAAATTTAAAATACAAATAATCACATAAGCAAAGGTAAAATTTCAACTGGTTTATCACTTTCACCGAGCAGATGGGCCTAACCTCACTAAAGCTTTAGAAAATGTCATTTTCCTGGAGTTCCCATCGTGGCGCAGTGGTTAACGAATCTGACTAGGAACCATGAGGTGGCAGGTTCGATCCCTGGGTTTGCTCAGTGGGTTAAAGATCTGGCGTCGCTGTAAGCTGTGGTGTAGGTTGCAGATGCAGCGCGTATCCCACGTTGCTGTGGCTCTGGTATAGGTCAGTGGCTACAGCTCCGATTCAACCCCTAGCCTGGGAACCTCCACATGCTGCCAGAGCGGCCCTAGAAAAGGCAAAGAGACAAAAAAGAAAATGTCATTTTCCTAATTTGATTTGTTAACTCAATCTCACACACTTTACAGGGAATATAGTTTCTATGTAAAGTGTCACTTCACAACAAAGATAACAGAGCCTATAATTACTGATGGCAATAAATGTATTCAATTCTAAAGGTGGGGGGGGCGAACCTGCCTTTCTAAAAGATTTCTTTCCAAAATGGGATCAAGGAAAAAAAGATATTTTACCTTCACTCAATCATGGAAAAAAGGAAGAGATATTAGGTATTGCTATAGTCTGAGTATTTGTGTCCTTTCAAAATTCATATGTTGGAGTTCCCACTGTGGCTCAGCAGAGAATCAAACTAGTATCCATGAGGATTTCGGGTTCGATTCCTGACAGTGGGTTAAGGATCTGGCATTGCTGTGGCTGTGGCTGTAGCTGTGGCTGTGGTTGGCAGCTGCAGCTCCAATTTGACCCCTAGCCTGGGAACTCTATATGCTGTGGGTGCAGCCCTAAAGAAAGCAAAAAACAAAAATTCATATATTGAAATCTTAACCCCCAAATATGATGGTACCAGAGGTGAGGCCTCTGGGAGGTGCACAGCTCATAAGGGTGGGGCCCTGATGAATGGGATTGGTGCCCTTATAGAGAACCCACAGAGATCCCTTCACTCTTCCGCCAAGAGAGGACACAGAGAAAAGATGCCAGCTGGGAACCCAGGAAGAGAGCCCTCACCTAAAAGTAAACATACCCACGCCTTTTTTTTTTTTTTTTTCTTTCTGTCTTTTGTCTTTTTAGGACCACATCCACGGCATATGGAGATTCCCAGCCTAGGGGTCCAATCGGAGCTGTAGCTGCAGGCCTACACCACAGCCAGAGCAATGCTAGATCCCTAACCCACTGAGCGAAGTCAGGGATCAAACTTGCATAGTTGGGTTCGATAACCACTGAGCCGTGGCAGGAACTCTGACCATACTCATGCTTTCATCCAGAATTTTCAGCCTCCAGAACTGTGAGACATAAATGTCTGCTCTTTATAAGCCACCCAGTTTGTAGGATTTTGATGAGAAGCCCAAATGGCCTAAGACTGATGTTACTCCCCGAAGTCGGCCTTTTGGATAACTGGACCATACACATGATGCTCTGTATGTACCCACCTGACTCATCTGCTTGCCCACCAGGGCAGGTTTCCAACTAGAGGCCGGAGCACCAAGAGAGTACACAGGACAGAGTCCCTTCTTGTTTGATGGGAAGCTATAAATGATACCAAACCATTTCCTCCACCCAATGGCCAATTTTAATAACGACCTACAGTGCCCCTGACCATCACAGTAACAGGTTACTTAGGCACCTTATACTCCTTCCTCTAACCCTGTGACATAGAACCCTAAAACTAGGCGTGCTAGTGGTGTGTATTACATACTATGATGTTACAAAAACTGTCTCAAATGCTCTGCTTTGGAGCCATGCACAATACGTTACATGTTGCTACTTAGGCATTAAAATGCAGAATTACTAAATGATTGTTAAAAATCTAACTGGATGGAGATGATCTTGTTAACACATGAAATGGAGTTCCCACCATGAAAACTGCTTTACCTTGTGAGTCTCCCGAGTCAGCAGCTTCTAGAACGTCTGGATTTGTTCCCTTTACACCAATGACCATGGAGGTCTGTTTTTAGATATTGGCAAGTGTGGGATCATCAGCAAAACATTAGAATGAGCCAGAGAGGAGAGCAAAAAACAATGAGCAGAAAACTCAGGCAGCCTCAATTTCAGGAACCAGAGCACCCGCTAAAGTGAGATCAGATCTGCAAATCTGAGGTCTGACTCATCCCCTGCCCGTTACAGCAACGTACCTGAGTCCTCTCACTTTCCTTTGCCATCCATCCCAATTAAGCCAGCAGACTCGGGCCAAATTTGACACATCAGTCCTCTCACTCTTTTTACAAGAGTAAACACTAATGAAGGGCGAGAAGGTTGGCAGGCACCAAGACGACAACTTCTCACAGGACAGGAGCCAAGGCATGTTATGCCGCCCAGAAAGCGGCACAGTAAGACCGTGGGACACTCCCCACACCAAATACCAGTGCACTTGCGCTTGGCATGGAGAAGCCCTCTCCTATACATTATACATATTCGTCTTTTTAGAGCTGCACCCGCAGCATATGGAGGTTCCCAGGCTAGGGGTTGAATCAGAGCTGTAGCCCCTGGGCCACACCACAGCCACAGCCACAGCCAGGCAGGATCTGAGCCATGTTTACCACCTACACCACAGCTCACGGCAACAGCAGATCCTCATGGATGCTAGTCAGATTGATATCCACTGAGCCATGACGGGAACTCTTTTTTTTTTTAATAGCGTTTTGTAAATAATGATAATAATAGGCTGTAACCCATAGAATAAAAATCTATGAGTTCAGGAGTTCCCGTCGTGGCGCAGTGGTTAACGAATCCGACTAGGAACCATGAGGTTGCGGGTTCGGTCCCTGCCCTTGCTCAGTGGGTTAACGATCCGGCGTTGCCGTGAGCTGTGGTGTAGGTTGCAGACACGGCTCGGATCCCGCGTTGCTGTGGCTCTGGCGTAGGCTGGTGGCCCGATTCAACCCCTAGCCTGGGAGCCTCCATATGCCGCGGAAGCGGCCCAAAGAAATAGCAAAAAGACAAAAAAAAAAAAAAAAGATGGAGAACCCGGTCCAGATGGAAGGCAGCTAAGAAGACAAGATAACCAAATGCAACCTGTGATCCTGGACCAGAAAAGAAACTAAAATGGGACAACTGGGGAAATGCGGATAAGACCTATCAATCACATAATAATACTGTATCAGTGTTAATGTTCTGACCTTCATTAACTGTTCCCTTGGTTACGTATGACAGTAACATCTGGATAAAGGGTGCAGGGGGATTTGTTGCACTATTTTTTTTTTTTCCTCTCTCTCCTTTTTAGCTTTTTAGGGCCGTACCTGAGGCATATGGAGGTTCCCAGGCCAGGGGTTGAATCGGAGCTATAGCTGCTGGCCTACACCACAGCCACAGCAACTCGGGATCCAAGCTGCATCTGCGACCTACACCACAGTCACAGCAACGTCGGATCCTTAACCCACGGAGCGAGGCTAGGGATGGAACCTGCATCCTCATGGATACAAGGCGGATTTGTTTCCACTGCACCACAGTGGGAACTCCTTTTTTTTTAGGGTGGCGCCTGTGACAATATGGAGGTTCCCAGGCTGGGGGTCCAATCAGAGCTGCAGCTGCTGGCCTATGCCACAGCCACAGCAACCTGGGATCCAAGCTGCGTCTGCGACCTACACCACAGTTCACAGCAATGCCAGATCCTTAACCCACTGAGCCAGGCCAAGAATGGAACCCACATACTCATGGAGAGTGGCTGGGTTTGTAACTGCTGAGCTGCGATGGGAACTCCCACCATACTGGTTTTTTGCAGCGTTTTTATATGTCTGAAGTTATCTGAAATTAAAAAGTTAAATTAAAACTGTGTTTTTAGGGCAGCACTTACACCACGGTTCCTCCCTGTAATCATCTGTACCCGGCTCACTGAATTTAACCACTTGGTCCTACCTCAATTTGCAGCTCCTATGTCACACATGCACCTTACACAGTGTTAACTGGAGTATGTCTCTGATACCCACTGGGAGAAGAGCACCATCTATTATGCTCTATGAGCAAGAGGTATGTCCCTTGGGGTCAGGACATGTAGTTAACATTCCAGGCACCAGGTTCAGTGCCTGGCTCAGTGCTGAATGAATGAATGAATGAATGAATCTTTAAAGCTTATTTTAAAAAATTAAAATTATGGGAAAAAAGACAAGGGGAATAGGACATGAAATATTCTTGACTCTGCTACAATATCCCCCATTATCAAGTTTGAGGAATAATCCCCAGTTAAGCAGGGGCGGGAGCCTAACTTTTGCAAAGCAGTCATGTTTTATTTTTTGTTTTGTTTTATTTTATGTTGGTTTTCTATCTGTGCAGTAGCTCTTCATCCTCAGCATTCATCATTTCTAAAAATTACCAGTAACAACACACCCTCGGGGCTAACATTTATTTAGGGCTTTCTACGTGTCAGGGTTCTGCGAATTGCTTTAGTCTTCCTTAGGAAATCATCTGAACAACCCTGGGAGATGAGCAGGACTGTTCCACTCCACGGCCCTACACAGATAAGGAAACTGAGGCTGAGAGCAGCTGAGTGACGGGCTCAAGGTCATCGTGACCTCTAGAGTGTGCCCTGACTCCGTTCACCTAGTCAGACCCACTCCAGAGCCTGGGCTCTCAGGCATGACCCTCCACTGCCTCTTGTCTTAGATACACATAAAGAAATAAAAAGGACATCCATTTTAAAAAGAAAAAACAAAACCAAGCCACCTGTTTAATTACTTAAAAGTAACTGGAGGAAAACTGCTTAAGGGGCAGATGGCAACCAGATAAAACAAACACAAAACGGTCTGTGTCTACACTTGTCCACTTTCCTTGCTCAGTTTTCTGCTCTTTTTATTTTGCCCAGTTACCCACAGTCAAAATTCCTCACCGAAAAAAATCCCAGCTTTTGCCTCATCTGCTGGTACAGGGAGAGAAAATGTAGCGTTACCCTCATCATTCAGCACAGACTGCAGCTTCTGGGTGCTCCTCGCAGCCTGGAGGGAAGGATGCAGGGAGAAAGGGTTCGATGGGGGTGTGGGCGACACGGGGCAAGAAGCCAAGAGGGAAGGGGGGCTACTGGGGCCCAGGGTAGCCCACCCCAAAATGCACCTCAATGCCATAGCGATTGTTTCGAATTAAAGTTACTAAGAAACAGCTAACCCGGAGTTCCCGTCCTGGTTCAGTGGTTAACAAATCCAACTAGGAACCATGAGGTTGCGGGTTTGATCCCTGCCCTTGCTCAGTGGGTTAAGGATCTGGCGTTGCCGTGAGCTGTGGTGTAGGTTGCAGACTCAGCTCGGATCCTGTGTTGCTGTGGCTCTGGCGTAGGCCGGCGGCTACAGCTCTGATTAGACCCCTAGCCTGGGAGCCTCCATGAGCCACGGATGCAGCCCTAAAAAGACAAAAAGACCAAAAAAAGAAAAAGAAAAAAAGAAACAGCTAACCCAAGCCGGACACTGTGTCTCTCCTTTCTGTCTCCTTGGAAGAGAGAAATAAATTTCCCATGAAAGGTCCACTCCCTGCATCTGGAAGTAGAAAGACGCCCTTATCAACAAAGAGGGAATTCAGCCCAGAAACCTATATAAACAAACCTGGTTACCTCTTTGACTATTCCAAGCCCAAACTCTGTTTAAATTCTTCACTAACTGGGTACTCTGAACCTCAGTTTCTTTGGCCCATCGATTCCTCACAAATGTATCGTATCTTTGTCTATAATGTGTAAAGGCTACCTGCTTTGGCTACAACTTGGGTCCTGTTTCTCTGAGACCTCCGGCGCATGAAGTAAAATGTTTTCTGTTTCTTCTCTGAATCTGTCTTGTGTCACTTTTATTATTATTCCAGCCAGAACTCAGCAGGGCTAGAGGGGGAAACTCCCCTTTCACAACGGAGCTGCCACTCCCTGATGCCACTCACAAAAGCTGTTCATAGTTCTACTCTTTGCAGTTCCCGAGGTGGCGCAACAGGACCCCCGGTGTCTCCAGAGTGCTGGGGTGCAGGTTTAATCCCTGGCTCCGCAGAGCAGATTAAAAGATCTGGTGTTGCCACAGCTGCATCGTGAGTCACAACTGCGGCTCGGATCTCTGGCCTGGGAACGTCATTGGCTGTGGGGCAGCAAAAAAAGGAAAAAAAATCTTTTCTCTCTAAAAATACTTCATAAAAGTGATAACCAAGGAAGCAAGACAAGAAACACTAAACCGTTTAGCGAAGCTTTATTTTTGCAAATCCTGGCCCCACCATGGGAGCAACTGGCGATAGGAAGTGGACAAAGGTGGTGTAAGTCTTTTCAAGGCATCTCCGCGGCAGTGTAGCTGGAAGGACCGCCTGAGGTCCAAGCACTACCTGGCACTTGGTCAGCGCGCCTCGCAATATCCCCAGGTGCTACTCCAGAGGACTAGTACATCTTGGATGACTTCTATTCAAACGAAATGTGGTTAAATCAAAATGCAATTATTTAGATAAATACTAGCGATATAACGTAGACCAGGATAAAATATCATCAGCACGGCTACATGTGACATATGAAAGTTGTTAAGAGAGTAAATCCTGAGTTCTCATCACAAGAAACGATTTTTTCTTTCTTTAATTTTGTATCTAGATGAGATGATGGATGTTCACTAGACTTATTGTGAAAATCACTTCCCGATGTAGGTTAAGCCAGATCATTGCGCGGTACCTCCTAAACTTATACGGCGCTGTGTTTAGAGACATCTCCATAAAACCGGAAGAAAAAGAAAGGATTAGTTGGCTTAGAGACTGGAGGAGCCCGAGACTAAGGTGAGAAACTACAGCAGATGCCCTGCAGTGAGAGTCAGGGGCAACCCCAAGCGCCTGGAAAATGTCTGCCCACAGATTACAGCCCAGACCAAGGAACTCAGCCCAAGAGGATGGGCAAGGAGGCCTGACCAAAACAGGATTGTGTCCCGCAAGAAGCCCTGCCCGTTTCCCCTCCTGACCACCAGCAAGCCTCAGCCAACGTTACATCATGCCTTTTCTTCTGAGAAACGGTAATGTCACCTTCCAATTGTCTCTTTTGGCTACTATGGGCCTTCCTTTCCTTAATGGTTGCACATTTAGACTTGCTAACAATGCTGTTCAAACAACTTCAGGGGTCTGTATACATTTTTGTTGCGCTCTTTTGCAACAGTATCATGTTCTGCATGCATACAGGTTACTGCTAACCTGCTTGGCACTTGCTCCCTTTTCTTTTTTTCTTTTGATGGCTGCACCTGTGCCATATGGAAGTTCCAGAGCCAGGGGTCAGACTGGAGCTGCACCTGTGGCCTACACCACAGCCATGGCAATGCCGGATCCTTAACCCACTGAAGAAGGCCAGGGATCAAATCTGCATCTTCATGGAGATATCAGGTCTTTAACTCACCATGCCACAATGGGAACTCCTACTTGTTTTATTAATTATAAAGAAAGAGCATCTTCTAGAAGTCCAAATTTAGGAATTCCCTGGTGGCCCAGTGGGTTAAGGATCTAATGTTGTCACTGCTGTGCCACGAGTTCAGTCCCTGGCCCAGGAACTTCCACATGCCCGGGCATGTCCAAAAAAGAAAAGAAAAGAAAAAAAAAAAGGTCTGAATTTAGAAAACTAATTACAAGTTGACTGTTCCACATTAGAAAAGGAGATTGCTTTATTTTGTTTTCTTTCTTTTTTTTTTTTTTTGCTTTTTAGGGCCACACTGGCAGCATATGGAAGTACCTAGGCTAGAGGTTGAATAGGAGCTACAGCTGCTGGCCTACGCCACAGCCATACTGTGGGATCCCCGTCAAGTCTGGCACCTACACCACAGCTCAGGGCAACACTGAATCCCTGACTCACTGAGCAAGGCCAGGGATCGAACCTGAATCCTCATGGATCCTAATCGGATTCACTTCCACTGCACCACAACGGGAAGTCCCAGTGACTGCTTTAAATAAGGATTCACTAAAGTGTTCCTTTCCAAGGCCCAACTTTCTGTCTCTCTCAATTCAGCACAGTTTTTTGGGAAGCATGGATTTTTTAGTCTCAAGAGGAACCCTTTAGGAAGGAGCACACAGCTGCTACAAAAAGCAAAAATCATCTCTAGTTTCACAACTGGAACTAAGCTGTAGAACGAACGTCTCCCTAACGGTCAAGGTTCACTGTTCTTTTCCAAAAGCAACCTCTACACTTGGTGGAATTTCCCTCCTTGAGATCCCCCCGACCCCCGCCTCCAGGCAAGATTCCAATTTGTATAACATCTGGACCTTCCAGAAGAGATAATTACTGCTCTTTAAATGAGATTTGAAGGACATAGTCTATGTATCCACATTTTTTAGAGATCTACATTCTGAAGGGAGACTGAGATAGGAGGGTTCAAAACCAAGTGACAGAAACAGACATATGGGAGATGAGTACCAAGTGCCAGCAATGTCGTGGGGAGAGAGGGAGGAATAAGCAGAGCTCGGGCAATTTTTATGGCAGTGGAAATATGCTGGGAGCTCCCATCATGGCGCAGCGGAAACAAATCCAACTAGGAACCATGAGGTTGTGGGTTCAATCCCTAGCCTCGCTCAGTGGGTTAAGGATCTGGTGTTACCGTGAGCTGTGGTGTAGGTCGCAGATGCAGCTCAGATCTGGCGTTGCTATGGTGTAGGCCAGTGGCTACAGCTCTGATTAGATCCCTAGCCTGGGAATCTCCATATGCCGCTCTAAAAAGACAACAAAAAAGAAAAAACAACTCTGGATGGTACTATAATGGTGGATACGTGTCATCACACATTTGTCAAAGCCCATAAAATGTACAAAGCAGAGTGAACCCTAATGTGAACCATGGACTCTGCTTGGCAATGACATGTCAATGTTGCCTCACCGGTGGGAACCGATGTATCATGCGGTACAGGATGTTGGGAGTGGGTAGGGTGAAAACTCTCTGTACTTTTCCCTCCATTTTGTTCTGAATCTAAAACATCTCTAAAATATAAAGTCTATATATACATATATAAAGTCTATATATACATTTTCTTTTTTTTTTTACGGCCGCACCTGTGGCACATGGAAGTTCCTAGGCTAGGGGTCGAATTGCAGCTGCAGCTTCCAGCCTACACCATAGCCACAGCAACACCAGATCCAAGCCGCAGCTTGTGGCAAAACTAGATCCTTAACCCACTGAGCAAGGCCAGGGATCGAACCTACATCCTCATGGATACTAGTCAGATTCTTAACCCACTGAGTCACAATGGGAACGCCTATTAAATTTTTTTTTAAAGTGCTATCAGCATGAACTGCTATAACAACATCATGCAGGAAAAGACTGTTATCCAGGGAGTTTGTCTGAGGAGCCAGACCTGGGAAGAGGGAAAAGACTTGGGGTTTGGATATGAGAACACGTCACTAACGTGGGAAATGATGTGGAGGATTTCAAGGGACCAAGTGACAGGCCCTTAAGGGCCAGGCTGAGAAGGCTGGTTTCTGTTCTGCGCGGGGTGAGGAGTCACAGAAGGTCCTGAGCCAGGGGTCCAAGACAAGGACCATCTGAGGATTTAGCTCCTGACTCTGTGGGGTGGAATGCCCAGCAGAATGAAGCCTGGAGGCCAGCTGGTGGGGGCACAGGATGTGGTGATGGGGACCCAGGAGGGTAGGAAGGGATGGGAGGGGCTAAGAATGCTTAAGGGGTTTTGAGCCTATGAGACTGGAACGGTGAAGCCATTACCAAAAATAGGAAACACAGAAAGAGAAGTAGATTTAGGGCACGTACAAGATGTATTATTTTGGGTATGCACAGATTATTCATGTGGAGAGGTCTAACACGCAGCTACAAATGTGGTTCTGAGGCCAAAAATATTTAAAAGCAACCTGAGAAGAGCTACTAATTAAAGCTTTGGGAGAAGCTGCCGTTAGAGAAACTGATTATGCTGCCAAGGGGCTCATTCAGAGTGAAAAAAGAAAATGGCCAGAATCTTCAGGAAGAGGACTTGACAAAGGAGCCTGAAAAGGAGTATTTAGGGATAGAAGGACCAGAAGGAACAGGCAATGTTCCCTGCTGGCCACACTCAGGGAGTACAGACACCTACCTCTATTGTCACCATTCGTTCATTATGTCCCCTCCCCATTTCATTACAGGTCATAGATATCAGCAAAAACGACACTGGTACTTTGTGGAAATTGACTACCTAGGATAAAGAACATAGACGTGTACTTCAAACATGAACGAGTGACTATGTGGTAGATGCAGAGGAGTGGTCCCTGGTGAATCCCACCTCCTGCACCCATACCCCTAAGTAGCCCCTCCCTCACTGCCTCTGGTCTTGGCTGAGCAGGAGGCTTATTTTGGCCCACGGGACATCAGCAGAGGACATGAGACCACAGGCACGAGCCTGACAAATTTCTGTGTCCTGGGCTTGTCCTTCTGGGATGCTGCTGCTGTGATGGCCTCAGCGGACCACTAGACATTCGAGAAGGGCCATGAGGGGCCACCAGCTCTAGCAGGTTCTCCAGCCAGATGAGACTAGAAGTAGTGACCAGCAAAGGCTAGCCTGGACTGCCGAGTCAGGAGCAAATAGAGTTGTTGTTTTTCAGCCACTAAGTTTTGGGGGGACTTATTGCACAGCAGTTAATAGTTGCAGAACATTTTAAAGGTTGGGGGCACAACACATATATGCGGGGAGATAAGAAAGAGCAAATGAAGAAGTTTGAGGTTCAGAATGAAAGGCCATCTATCCATCTCTGGACCCACAGAAGCCTGAAGATGGCTCCATGCTATGAAACCACGGTTGGTCTTTAATGGCACTGAGCACATTTTCCAGACGGCTCTTTTTATTTTTTATTTATTTTTGCTTTTTAGGGCCACTCTCGCGGCATATGGAGGTTCCCAGGCTAGGGGTCCAATCAGAGCTGTAGCTGGTGGCCTACACCACAGCCACAGCCACACCAGATCCTTAACCCACAGAACAAGGCCAGGGATGGAACCTGCGTTCTCATGGATGCTATTCTGGTTCGTTAACCACTGAGCCATGAAGGGAACTCCCAGATGGCTCTTTTTAAACGGCCACATTCTCACCTGTGGATCCCACTCATGATCTACAAATACAGATTTCAGAATTTAAGAACAAAAAGGTCCTGGAGATGACCAAAAGATGAGGAAAAGAAAACCAACGGAGTGATTCATTTCTAAAGCACCACAAACTAATTACTGCTAGCGTCAAAACCAGAATCCAGAGTGGCTACCCCTCAGCCTGATGTGCTCTGGGCTGTACAAAGCTGCCCAGTCAAAACCACACTCTTGGCATAATTTAGCCTGTACAGACTATTCATAGGTCCACTGCTCTCAAGAAAGCCAGCCTCTCTCAGGCGCCAGTGCACATGGGGCAAGTGGTCCTTCCCTCTTGGTCAGGTCAGGCTCAATGCTTGGATGGAACCATCCAGGTGGTGCTCAGCGAAGCCTGGAGCATGAAGTGCACAGGCTAAGGGCTGCTGTGGAGTTGAGACAAGCCCAGAACGCAGGCCACCACTAGCACCAGAGCAACCGCAAACCAGGCTTGCTGAACATTCAGGCCTGGTGTACAGCGAGTCGCAGGATGAACAGTACGAGTTTACTAGAGGGCCTCGCCATTCCTCTGAAACAGGCATTTCTGATGCACAGGCCGATCAGAATGGATAATAAGAGTGAAGGCAGCTCTGGGATGGATCTACAAACACTGTCTCTGGAACATCTGCCCTTTGGAGACCGGGTGCTCCACCACGTGGCTGCCTTATCCTCCCCTCCCCCTCTTCCTGTCCCCAGGGACCAAAAGCTACAGTGGAATTTGACTGATGATCCCTACGGGGCTCCAGGAGGGTTGCATTGCGGGTAATAACCTGTATTCTGAAGCAGCGCTCATCTTCCTGGTGGACTGTGCGTGGCTAAGAATACGTTAATATAATTAAAATAAAAAGCACTAGGTTTTGGTTTTAAAAACACTATGTGATAGAAAATTAGGTGTGGGGATATTAAAAGCCCATCACAGTAAATGAACTCTGCTGTCCCTACTGCACTGTCCCTTTTCTTGGAACAATCCCTTTCTATCTCCCTGTTAAGTGCCTATACACATGTGGCCATGTTCTTTGGCTCATCTGACCTAAACTTATAACCTCTCTCAGTAACTCTTCTCCCCTCTCCCCAGAATCAATTTTCCTGACTTCCTGCTTTCAATTATCCTTCAAGTATGTCTTGAAAGGAGACTCTACACTTAAGTCTGAAACCAAAAGGAGGGCAGAAGAGTCCACCACTCCTGTTCTTCCTGCTCTCTCCTTTTTTCCCTACTTTCTCTCGAGCCCATCTAAACACTTTCCAAAACAAACATTTTAAATAGAAATTGCCTTCTACCCTTTCCCTAAGGGACAGGAAGCACTTTTTTAAACAGAAGGAAAAAGGAAAAAAAAGAGTTGTCTGCTGTTAGTCTACATTCAATCACAAGAAATCCTCGGACCCACTTTTTCGGGTTTTTGTTTTAAAAGAGTTCCGTGGAACCTTGGAGTTCAAAGAAGGAGAAGCTCAAAAACCGCAAGGGCCTTGGGACAGTGATTATGGGTTCGTCCTAAAAGATGAGCAGTCCTATACCCAGCTAAGACTCTTTCCTGTAGCTATTTCCATTTTTTAATAGTCACAGATCTCCAGCACTTGTTTCAAAATAAATGTGGTTGTGGTGATTGTTGTACACCTATACATGTAATAAAATGCATTAAGTAATTTTTTTTCAATAAATAAATAAATAATAAAAGTATTTTTGTTCCCACCACCCTGAAGGCGCGCTATTGACTAACAGGGTGCTTAAGCTGGAGCCACATGCACTGACCCATTCCTTCAACCAGAGGCAGCAAAGTCAACTTCGTTTAACAGATCTAGAAAACAAACTGATGGTTACCAAAGGGGATGGCGGGAGAGGGATAAATTAGGAATATGGGATTAGCAGGCACACTTACTATGTACAAAATAGATAAATGACAAGGTCCTACTATATAGCACAGGGAACTATAGTCAATACCTGCTAATAAACTATAATTGAAACAAATCTGAAAAAGAATATATATATATATACACACACACACTTATATTTATAATATTGTGTTTTATATATACGTATATGTATATAACGTAGTCATTTTGCTATACATCAGAAACCAACACAACATTGTAAATCAACTACACTCCAATAAAATAAATAAGTAAATAAATACTTTGATCATACTGACAAAAAACAAATTACTCATAGTCAAACATGTGAGGAGAGGGTTGGGGGGTGCCGAATCCTAAGGACACCCACCAAATCAAAGACATTGGAGAAAAAAAACTAAAGCATGTAAGTCAGTCAATAAAAGGCAAACAGATGATCCAAGGAGACCAGGCACAACAATACCTGGAGCACAACTCAGAGCATGAAAGTAAGCAAACCAAAAAGCGCTCAGAGAAACCACAGCTGAGCTTTGCCAAAAATGCCCTCCTGGGCTCTCCTGTTTATACGTAAGGGAAGGCACAAGGACAGGACTTTTTAGAAGAACTAACGGTGTAATTCACTGAGAGACACAAAATAAAGGAATTTCTCTTACTTTCTCCCTTTAAGATTTGGGATCAGGAGTTCCCCTCATGGCTCAGTGGATAACAAACCAGACTAGCATCCATGAGGACACGGGTTCGATCCCTGGCCTCACTCAGTGGGTTAAAGATCTGGTGTTGCCATGAGCTGTGGTGTAGGTCGCAGACAGGGCTCGGATCCCATGTTGCTGTGGCTGTGGTGTAGGCCAGCAGCTGTAGCTCTGATTTGACCCCTAGCCTGGGAACCTCCATGTGCTGTGGGTGCAACCCAAAAAAGACAAAAGACCAAAAAACAAAAAACAAAAAACAAAAACAAAAAAAATTGGGGATCAAGGACTTTAAAAAAAAAAAAAAAAAAACCGTATGTTTTTTTTTTTCAAC
Organism: Sus scrofa; assembly: GCF_054392235.1. Classification (NCBI taxonomy): domain Eukaryota; kingdom Metazoa; phylum Chordata; class Mammalia; order Artiodactyla; family Suidae; genus Sus; species Sus scrofa. Next base: position 78,979,349 of record NC_139392.1, on the reverse strand, counting down.
TTTCATCAGGTGCAAACAGACTTGGAAACAAGCAGGGGCCAAAGTGGATAATAAACCCAAGAATACAAATTGGTAAAAACACAAAGTGTGCACCATCACAGAAGAACGCTCATCTGAAATTTCTCTAAAATTATACCACAATTTCTCACAACCCAAAATGCTTCCAACTTTTCCAATCAAAACCCTTGTTTGCTATAGCTAATAAAAAGAAGTAGCTATCGTGTAAAATTGAACGTCTTTTCTTTACATGTTCTTATTAGAGTATAGCTGATTTACATTGTGCCAATTTCTGCTGTACAGCAAAGGGACCCAATCATATACATATACACACTGTTTTTCTCCTATTATTTTCCATCATGTTCTATCCCAAGAGACTGGCTATAGCTCCCTGTGCTATACCGGAGGACCTCATTGCTTTTAATAGTTTGGATCTACTAACCCCAAATGCCCAGTCCACCCCTCCCTCCCCTCTCCCACCTGGCAACCGTAAGTCTGAAACTGAACATTTTTTTTAATGACCTCTTCCTTCAATATGCATAAGAGAACTTTTATGAACACCAATAAAACTAAAAAGGTGTATTTAATTCACAGAAGTGGGAACAATTAGTCATGAATCGTCTTCATCTGCACAAATCCACAGGCCGTCCAAGCAGAACACGTGAAGGAAATTACTATGCTGAATTTCATCCAGCTCGCAGCCATATTCCAATTTTCAAACTTAATTGAAACTGGCAGTTTTACTCAGAAGACTCAAATTTCAATCAAATGGGTATGTTCTCTCTTTTTTTTAAAAAAAAAAAAGCAAAAGAAAAATCAGGATGTCCCAAGCAAAGGATTAACAGAGCTTTGATTAGAAGTGCCAGGCACGCGTTAAACAGGTGTTTCGAATTACCACTTTTATTAAAACACAATCCTTTACATGAAGCTCACTGGATTTTTTTTTTTTTATTACCTCTAGAATATTGAAAGAAAATGTTTGTTTGGCTTAACATAATAGGGACTCATAAACCACCATAGGAAGAATGATGATGGCATTATATCTGGGAAATTCACACCTTTGGTAGCAGCACCTGGTATTTTAGAACCAAAAGAAACCCTGGCAACAATCAAGTGCCAGTCTTTCTACAGACCCAAGAATCCCTTGGGGTGAGATAAGAAATGAGATTCGTCCTGTAGCTTGAAGGGAACAAAAAATTACATGAAAGGGTTTAATGTTGGCTGGCAGGATGGCACTGTGGCAGCAAGACAGGCTGGCAGAGACCCACTGCCCCAGAAAGGACCCCAGGAGTGGATTAGGCTGATGCTGTGTGATAAGGCAGCACTCCGGTGGCTTGGTCCCTGCTGTGGGGATTTGCCTGCCCTCTTCATGGAGTTCTGCTGAAAAAGACAATCATGGGCACATGCTAATATTTAGGCTTCTTGCTCAATCCAATTTATTTACCTTCTTCTCAGCCTGTGGGAAAATGGAATCTAGACGCCAGTGATTGACACTAAGTTGCTTAAACACGGCTCAGTTTTGTATTCCCTAATGCATAGTGGAAATAATGAGCAGCTGAAACAGATGAGAAGCAGTTGTAGTTAGATGAAAGAGAATGATGTTTAATACTCGATATAAACATAGAGCAAAGAGATGGAGCCCAGTGAGATCTAGGGAAAAATTATCAAGCAAAAAGGCAGTACACAGCTGCGAGAAGCAAGAAAAAAATGAGGGAGGGGAAAACACATTTTTCACATTTCATTTTAAAACATTTTGTTTGTTTTTTAAATTTTGTTGCTTTTTAGGGCTGCACCTGTGGCATTTGGAAGTTTCCAGGCTAGGGGTCAAATTGGAGCCACAGACATAGCAACCCAGGATTTGAGCCACCTCTGTAACCTACATGACTCATAGCAACGCAGGATCCTTAACCCACTGATTGATCGAGGCCAGGGATCAAGCCCAAATCTTCATGGATACTAGTCAGATTCATTTCCGTTGTGCCACAATGGGAATTTCTGAAAAAGTATCTTAATGCCTCTATCTTATACGATCAAACATTATCAGATAGCTAAGTGCAACATATGCTAGTAGGGCACCAGTGTTTTTTAAATAGATCACAAATCTTCTGGCAAACTTATTATATTCAATGACAAATGATGCTGCAGACAGAAAAGCAGTTTTATCTTTTTATTTTTTTGTCTTTTGGTCTTTTTTAGGGCTGTACCCACGGCATATGGACGTTCCCAGGCTAGGGGTCAAATCGGAGCTGCAGCTGCCAGCCTACTCCACAGCCACAGCCACAGCCACAGCCACAGCAACATGGGATCTGAGCCACATCTGTGACTTACATCACAGCTCATGGCAGTGCTGGATCCTTAACCCACTGAGCAGGGCCAGGGATCGAATCCGCAATCTTATGGTTCCCAGTCAGATTCGTTTCCGACAGCTGTGCCATGACGGGAACTCCAGAAAAGCAGTTTTAGACTTGGAGGGCACATTTCTCTAACCTCCTCACTTTATAAATGAAGAGACTGAGACTCAAGGGCCTTTGGGGAGAGCTGGGGCAAACCCTAGGACTCAAACTGCCCAGCCAGAGGTCCTGCTTTTACCTCCCGCCCTTCAAATGGTCCTGAGTTCACCAAGGCTGCTCCGCCACAATAAACTCAGTCTGGCTCAGAAAACAGATCCTAAAAGATCACATTAAGGTGATGACAGTGGTATAAAAAAGTGATTTTTTCTTTTCTTCAAGAGACTACATATTGACTCATTTAATGCACAGTCAACCCTCTCTTCTGAATGCCCAGCTCAACACCCATCTCCCTCCCCACACCCATCTGGTTACCAGAGGAGTAAGGACTCTTTATGCTGGGACCCTGTTCCCTGGCCATCAGAGTTCCCTACTCCCACCCAACTGTCAGGTCCAGGGCTGGCTCCAGCCCCACGCAGGTGCAATGAACCTCCTTTCCCAGGTCAGACATGGGACCTTCACGCTAGCCTCTCCCCACTATCAAATGATGAGGTATAAAGAATGGAGACCATTGGAAGTTCCCCATGGTCAGGGGTAATGAACCCAAGTAGTACCCATGAGGTTGTAGGTTCAACCCCTGTCCTCGCTCAGTGGGTTAAGGATCCAATGTTTCCATGAGCTGGTCACAGACGTGGCTCAGATCTCACGTTGCTGTGGCTGTGGTGTAGGCTGGCAGCTGCAGCTGTGATTCAACCCCTAGCCTGGGAACTTCCATATGCCGAGTGTGCAGCTCCCCCTCCCACCTTCCACCCCCAAAATAGAGAATGGAGGCCGTCAGTGTCCTCCACAATCGAGGCTGGAGGAGGCTAACACAGAAGATCAAACAGTAGGGTCCTAGCAGCGTCAGTGGCCCTAGTTCCTGCCTTGTACCTAGTATCCTGAAGACAAAGCCCTCTTTCTGCTCGGCTAGAATTGGGTATAATATTTAGTAATATAATTAACCCCAGTAAAACACTTTTAATTTCATGATCAACTCCCTAGGAAACTGATAACCCCGGCACAGTGCACTGCAGATCAACAAACAGGGCTACACCCGAAAGCCAACTTTCCATGGACACAGTGAAGAAGCAACGTCTCTGTTTTCTGCAGCCTCTAAGGGCGGGAAAGACCCACCTCTGGGGTCATGATGTGCCTCCCAGTGAAGACAGTGCCCATCCCCACTTGCAGCTGGAGAAAAAGCCAAAAGAAAAGGAAGAAGAGGGAAGGTTAGGTTTCCTGGGATTTCTGACTCTTATTACTTAAAAAAAAAATAATCCAGACAGCCTGACACTGTGCTTTCATTCCTCCATCTCATACAAAAGAACTTGCATTTTGCTTCTAGGTACTTTGTGCTCATCTATTAGGTGGGGGTTTTAAACACACACATTTTTCTTACAAACAGCCTTGGGCTCTGAGACGCAGGAAGCAGATCCGTTTGGATGGCAAACTATCAAGACCACCCTTACTTCTGCTGAGAATAATTGTTGGGGATGCCATCTGTTTATCAGAGCAAAACCTGCAGTCTCTGTGCGGGGTTTCTAACTCCGAGGGACACGTTTTCCTCCTCTTTTGAACCAGAGCACAAGGGGGGTGGAGCCGAGGGCATCTCCCAGGAGGCATCTGCAAGAGGCTGCTCTTTAACCCCCACCTGCAGAGTCAGAGCTGACCCGAAGCATTAAACCCGCGCTCGGAAGAACGGTGACGATTATCTACCCAGATCATTCTCCAGATGAACCGGCTGATATATTCTTTTCTTTAATTACTGCCTTCCTTGTAGGTAGACTGAGTCTCCTCACAAAAAAGAATCCGCCGTGGGGTGGGGGCGGACCGCACCAGGATCAAAGGTGACTAGGCTATCAGCTTGGCGGGCCCAGAGATGTTTTCTCTCCCTTAAGTAAATAAACAACCTTGTTGACTCTGAAGTTTCTTTTTTTTTCAAACCGGGATGGAAAGCCACTTTCTCAAAGAGGCTCTTTGGTAGCAGGAGATGAAAAAGGACAAGACTTCCTAACTTCTATCCTCCAGACTCTTGCTGAGCTCCAGGCGGCGTGTTAAGAGCATGCCTGTGTGTCTGCCCTTGGGAAACACTCACAGGGAGGGAGAGTCATAGTCTAAGTCTTTCTAGATAATTTGGTGACTAAATACCGTGAGTGTGTGTGTGTCTGTTTTCCTGCTTTGTCATAAAGTAGATGCGTCATTATTTTGTGAAAGGGTTTGCGATGAAGAGGCAGGGACAGATAAGCATGTGAAAGGAGCAATGGGATCAACACAGACGCCAGCAGTTTGATGGTTGAGGGATCCTAAACCCCATCCAAGACCCATCTGATCTATGCAACGTGAAAGATAATAACACAGGGGTTAAAAAATGACAAGAATTCAGTGTCTTCAACTACAAGGGAAAAAAAAAAAACCATTGACTGGTGGGACGGTTGACAGGGAATGTTTCTTCCCACAACCAGCCCTCGCATCTGTGTCTAAGTAACAAGGGAACAGCCCCCAAAGGTCACAGAGGAGGGGGTTGTGGAGACTAAGCAGTGGGTCCATTGGGGAAGCAGGGAGACCGAAGCCACAGTAAATAACCCAATGAAAACATGCTACTGACAATGAGTATATGCAAAGTGACCCTCTGGGATTGCAGGCAATAAAATCTCCAGTGAGGAGCAGGAGACTTGAGCCCTAGCCCTGGAAGCAGAGGGCTGAGAACAACAAAACGAAAACAATGTGTGAAAGGAATTAGGTTCCAAGAAAAGCATTTAGAAGACAAAAATAAAATATCAAGGAGAACATCTCAGCCATATTTCACTCCTGGTGAACCAGGCTTATCTAAAAACTCCCCCCAGTCCTTCAAATTCGATCTCTTTCCCCTCTAAGCCAGCCTGGGATATTCCATTCTAACTGATCTTCCTTCCAGGCACTGAGCCTCTGCAGGCTCTGTTCCAGGCCATCATTCGGTGTGTTCATACATATAGTTTTCCTGCACTGTTTCTGCAAAGGTTGCACCTCAAACTATACGAAGAAGAAAAAAGAAAAAAGAAAAAAAAAAAAAAAAAAAAAAAGGACCAAATAATGAGTGATACTATGTATACAAAATTCAGACAAAAAAAAAAAAAAAAAAAACAGAACTTACCACTCATTGAAATAAAGAGACAAATCTGCATAATGCAGTCATTCTCTGAATATTCTGTTACCCAACATTAACTGGTTCTTACTGTATCAAAGAAGCAGAAAAGCAGTCAAGGAAATTTCTTCCAGAGAACAGCTTCTTTCCATTATTCCTCTTGTTCAGATTTTAATGAATATCTTTGAAAATCTCTAACCACTTGTTCCAGACAATGACCTCTCTGCCTCTTCTAAAGATTTTCCTCAGACTGAAAAACACTTAATAATTGGAGTTTGACCCTTTCCTGTCATTTCATGCACCTCTCTGATTTTATGGGAGGGGAGCCTGAAACACTAACTTTTTTTTTTTTAAATGCAGTTTATCTCCAGGAAGAACAGAAAGCGGATTAACCACAATCAAACATTAACAAAACAAACAAACCCCCAAACCTTGCTCTTTGTGGTCTGGAAACAGGCGGGTTTTCTCCCCAGGCTTCAAGGCAACAAATATAATTGAATGCAACTATTTAAAACATACTCCAAGTATTTTGTTGCTCTAACTAGCAAGAAGTGCCTTTGCCAGACCACAAGGTCTTTGAGAGATCAATTTGGCCAATAAATGCTGGGGATAAACATTCCTGAAATAAGAAAGCAGAGAGATGTTTCTGATCATGAGAACGTGGCCCAGAGACATTTGCTTGGGATAAATAAGCACCCTCTTGTAGCAATACCTTACCATCAAGAGCTAATCATGTAACTTCCCTCAAAGATCTCATTTTTACAAGTCAGAAAGCCCTGATATTAAAACAAACAAACAAACAAACAAACCAAAAAAACTAACACAGGCACTGGGTTATTTTTCATTCATAGTGCTAATTGGGGTTTGGCAATATGTCATTCAATTTTTCAGAAAAATTTTCCAGAAATTCTTGCAAATGTGAGACGGAGCATGCATGCATTTGTTTAATGGATTCTCTAGAAGGCTTTGCCAAATTCGAAACATTCCATCATGCATTTATTCACCAATTATCAAGCAACTTCTGAATAATTTAACATTTTCCCGTATTCCACTGACTATCAGACGACTGTGCTGTCTCTAAGCATTTTTTTTCGCCTTTGACTCTAATTTTTCAAGTCAAAGAAAGTTCCTTTGTTAGGTTCGTATTTTGAAAATATTAACTTGGCCATCGAAGGATTCATGTTCCCCATAAAAAGGGGCAGCGTGACAATGCTGAATGTGAGACAAGATTCTGACCCAAAATACATGTCAAATTGCCACTTCTTTTCTACACAAATACCATGTTGCTTCTGGTACCAAGTGTAGCTCTGGGGTCCGTGGCTACTCAAGGGAACAAGGGATTGACTCCGCAGGAGGGACAAAAGCTGACCCCTTGGTGCCTCCTGCAGTGCAGCAGGGAGGGCTGGCCCTGGACAATATGCTTACGTAGATTTATTCTTCAGGAAACTGCCACCAGCCACTTCTTTCCTATGTTTCCCTTACGGTCACTGGTCATTCCTAACACCCTTCTCTCCCATCTGGTCACAAAAGGTCCCCTGTGTTAGCTGCAGGAAACTGACAGGACACCCCCAGTCTCAGTTTCCCATCCCTTGGGGACTTCTCAGGTAACAGATGCCAACCTACTAATCCATGGGAGGAATTTATTAGTGGCTGTGTTTGGCTGTCAGGTCAGTTACTCTTTTGATAGCCTCAGTTTTCTCAGCTACAAAACGGAAACAGGCTCTGCTCCACATACTTCACTGAGAAACATCAGGGTCCACTAAAACAGTGCTCCACCAATGTGAGGCCATATCAGACCCGGATTCTGTGAATAATCTGGATTTCTGGTCTCAAAAGTAGTCTCTCATTCACGTTTCACTCACGGTATGCCATGACAGTTAACGTCACAAATGCATTCATTATTTTAAATGAACTTTTCTAGGCACGGTTTAGCTGCTAGCAGAACTACAGTTTTTAGAAATGGTCTATTTTCAAATATATATTCCCCCGCTATTTAGAATGGATAAAGCAATGAGGTCCTACTGTATAGCACAGTTAACTACATCCAGTCTCTTGGGATAAAACACGATGGAAGAAAATATAAGAAAGAGAATATATATATAAAGGGACCCAGTCATACCTATGTATGTATGAGTATATGTATAAATGTATGACCAGGTCACTTTGCTGTGCAGCAGAAATTGGCACAATATTGTAAATTAACTATAATTTTTAAAAAGCTAAAAAGAAGATATTCCCCACTAAACTTTTATTTATTTATTTATTTATTTTTGGGTTTTGGGCTGAATCTGTGGCATATCTAAGTTCCCAGGCCAGGGGTCTAATCAGAGCTTGCAGCTGATGGCCTATGCCACAGCCACACCAATGCCAGATCAGAGCCCTGTCTGTGACCTACACTGCAGCTCACAGCAATGCCAGATCCTTAACTCACTGAGAGGGGCCAGGGGTCGAACCTGCATCCTCATAGATACTAGCCAGATTCGTTACTGCTGAGCCACAGTGGGAACTCCTCCAAAGGCTTTTCTGTCAGCTCCACGGAGACGCTCAAGAGCACTCATGCCCCAGTTCATGATGCCAGAACCCGGGCAGCTTTCTTTTCTTTTCTTTTTAGGCCACACCATGGCACAAGAAGTTCCAAGGTGGTGTAGCCTAACACTACAGCTGTGGCAATGCCAGATCCTTAACCTTCTGTGCTTGGCCTGGGATCAAACCTGGGGCGACAGAGAGACAAGCCAGTCACTAACCCACTGCACCACAGCGGGAACTCCAGGCTGCTTTATACTCAACATTTCTTTCACTCTTATTCCCAACACTCAGACACTCTCCGAGTCCTCTGAGCTCCTAAAGAGCATTTATACCTCTCCATCTCCACGGCCGCCACCCCAAACTCAACCCCACCCCACCCCCGCCCCCGGCCTGTCTACCACACCAGCCTCCCAACTGGTCTCTGCTGGGATCATTTAAAACCACTCATCTGCGATCGCTCTCAGACTCAAAAGATGACTCCCTGTTGCTTTTAGGCAACAATCTTTCTTGGGACCTCAAAGCCTTGCCTGATAGGACCCTACGAAACTCTGTAGCCCTGTCACCTTTCACACCCCACCTGGCCTTCTCTCCTCCTTCCACTGAGCCCCAGGCGTCACTTCCTCTGCCCAGAATTCTCTTACTCACCCCACTTCCTGCTTCACCTGGCAAACTCACCTCCACCTTTAAGGCTTAAAGGCACCTTCCTTGACCCGAACCCCACCCCCATCTCCAGTCCAGATTAAGCCCCACTATTATTAAGTTACTTACAAGCATCCTGTGCAGGCCCTTTTCGGCCTCCTTGTGACTGTCACCACGGCTGTCTGTGTGGTGTGTTTAGTGTCTGTCTCCCCAGGAGAGCAGACCAGGACTCTAAGTTCAGTGCCACCCTGGAGCTGGCTCAGGTTCAAGCTCCTCGGAGCAGCCGCACTCACCACCATTCGCGCTTCCTCCTTGCCTGCCTTCCTGCACGGCCGAGCCTGGGGCTACAAAAGCATGTTGCTCAGACTTTCTTGACGGTAGCCATCTGGGCATGCAACCACAATCCCAACCTCTCCAGCTCAACCTTGAGCTGCTGCTTCTGCCTTTGCAAAGATTCTCCAAGCCACTGTTAATACCCACTGGTCCATTTGATTCCTTGTTATCTGTATCAGCGGCAGTAACTTCCGGTTTTTCTAGGTGAACGCTCAGACAGAGCTCCACTTGTTGAGTGACTGCTTGATATTCATGACCAAATTTAAAATCCACACCCATGACCATTTTTAAAATTTTTTTTTGAGGGCCGCACCCACGGCATATGGACGTTCCCAGGTTAGGGGTCCAACCAGAGCTGTAGCTGCCAGCACCTACATCACAGCCACAGCAACACCAGAGCCCAGCCGTGTCTATGACCAACACCAAAGCTCATGGCAAAGCCAGATCCTTCACCCACTGAGCGAGGTCAGGGATCGAACCCACAACTTCACGGTTCCTAGTCGGATTCGTTTCTGCTGTGCCACAACGGGAACTCTGACCCATGACAATTTTTAACTGTTCACTTTAGCAGCTGTCTTATAGGCCACTGGACTGTGGTATTTTATGGGGTGACTCCCTTTGCAAAGCAAGGTCTTCAGAGTGATGTAACACTGCGGTTACAGTTCCCGGAAGAAATAATTAAAATCAGAAAGTTTAAATAGCTGTGATAAACGTCATCAAGCCTATTTATTTTATGTGTGGAAGATTAACACTGGCTTTTAAGACAGTCAATGAGGCCTTAAAACTCAAAATCAAAAACATCTATCAGTGTGTGATCAGTTCAGTCTTAGAGCTCAGCTTATATTTAACATGTGCAACAGATGGAAACAGAAAAAGACATTTGGCTCAACAAACAATATACAAATAATTCTCAATGGAAAATGCTGCTTCTCGCTCTACCTCAATGCTGCTTTAAAATGTCTGTAGGAAAGGGCCACCCCTAGGCGTATGAGTCAGACTGGTTTCAAGTGAAGTTCAGGGCCACCGCGGACAATTCAGAAGGAAAATATGAGGAACAAATAAGGCAGAATGTATAGAAAAGGAGGAGGGGCCACCCACTGGCCTCAGATCTGCAGGGGGGGGGCTGGAGCGTGGGAAGGAAGGAAGTAACGGCAGGCAGGCAGATTCGGTCCTCAACGCAAAGCCACTTCCTCCCACTCCCCCCCACCCCCCCGCCCAGGCCCCCAAGTCACAAGAGGGCCCCTGAGCCAGGCTGAGGAAGAAAACCGACTCTCCAACTTCTAAATCTTTTTATCTTCTCTGCACAGCCAGCCAGGGAAGTGAGGTGTCAGCACCAACAGGCTGTAAGTTCGATCCTCCACCTGCACCTTTTCTTAATGGCTCCGTTCAGCAGAGTCACCACACTGCCCGGACAGGCAGGAAAGGGGAAGCCAGTTTTTGCCCATCCACAGCTTCTGTCGTGGTGGGTACAGAACAGCCGGGAGTAAACCTGCAGAGACGCCTCTGGACGGCAAGGCAATCCTGTTCTGAGGCGTTGCTCTGAGGTTCCCGGAGTTGGTCTGACAAATATCAACGACACCCCCGAGCTAAGAAGACTGGTGACGTCTGAGGAGCTGCAGGTCAGCATCATCTGGAGGTCAGTGCTAATGCCAAGGTGAGACAGAGGTAGCCTCTGAAGCGACCGCACGTTTGGCAAAGGGTGGCCTTCTGGCTGAGTGCATCAGTGTCCCTGCTTGTCACGGGGCAGAAATTTAATGACGTGGAAGAAAGGAAGTCCCCCCGGCTGGAGGTTCTGGAAGAGCCAATGACTTTCTGCTGGGCACAGAGGCCCACGGCCATTCCTACTTCCAATTTAATTTTGGAAAACAGAGGTTTCAGGAAATTTTCCAGGAAAATGTAATCTCGTAATTACTTCCAGAGATGCCCTGAAAACCATTCCTGAAGGATGGAAATTATTTTATTTCCTCAAGGTCAGCCGGTCACTCAGCACTTCTTGAACTTTCCCCTAGGAGAAACAAGTTTAGTTAAGGAAATGGGAAACACAGCTCTCACCTTCTAAGCACTGACAGTGTGAGGAGAAGAAAAAGAAAATGGAGAAACAGACCCTTCGCATGGACAATTTTCCAATCACAAAGTATTAAAAAGCACGAATCAGAGAATTGTATTAACAATGACACCTGTGGAAGGTGTTTTGGGCCAGGGCTAAGGTTTCAGAATTTAAAAGAGGGTGAGAGGGAAGGTAATTTGATGGACTGAGCAGAACTGGTTTAGTTGTCGCTAAGAAGTAAAGCCTTCAAAGAAAGGTTAAATTATAAAGAGATGCCACATGTTATTCCCAGCATAGGATCTGGTCCTTCTGCTGGGTAGACCCAAGCGTGCCCCAGAGTTGGCAGCAACCCAGTGGCACAGAAAGTAAACTGATCTGGAGCCACAAGACCTGGTTGTATAATTTCAGGTGAGTGAAAACCCCTCAGCCCTCTCCTCACACTTGGAAACAGGGCTCAGAATATCGCCCAGCTCTAACACAAGGTAGCCGATGAGACAGGTGAGACCGCTTTGAAAACTAGGAGAGGTAGTGCCTGTGAACCTTCAAATGAAAACCCAAGGGGAAGGCTCTGGAAGAATGGCTCTGGAGCCTCGCCGAGGCAAAGGCAGGGGAGGGAAATGAGTGGCTGCAGGTAAGAGTGTCACACGGAGAGGGAGGAGATGAGGCTCATGCAACGCAAGCTGATGGAGGTACCACTAGGTGGAAAAGTAATTACACCCACCACGGAGGAGGCAGAGTTCCTTAGATTTCTTGGGAAAGAGGTTTTCTTTTTTTTTTTTTTTTTTCACTTTTCTTTTTAGGGCCACACCTGCAGCATAGGCTAGGGGTCAAAGTCGAGCAGCATCTGCCACCGAGGCCGAGGCTTCCGGCAATGCCAGATCCTTAACCCACTAAGTGAGGCCAAGGATCGAAGCCGCATCCTTATGGATACCAGTCGGGTTCTTCACCTGCTGAGCCACAACAGGAACTTTGGCAAAGAGTTCTTAAAACAATGGGACAGGCATTGTAGGAAGTTCTGCTCTCACTGTGTCTGGCAGTATCTGCACGTGTGAACAGAGTCTGCAGGGCTGGAGCTCTTTGCAGGAATGGAAGGCCTGTCTGTGACGGCTGCCTTGACCTTCAGAACCATGGAGGTTCCCGCTCTGCCTCTGCAGAAGTCTGGTGCCCTGTATTTCAGATGCCATCTCTCACTCTCTCTCTTTTTGTCTTTTTAGGGCTGGCATATGGAGGTTCCCAGGCTAGGGGTTGAAATGGAGTTGGCTCACCACAGCCACAGCAAAGCCAGGTCCGAGCCACGTCTGCGACCTACACCACAGCTCACGGCAATGACAGATCCTTAACCCACTGAGCGAGGCCAGGGATTGAACCCATGTCCTCACAGATGCAAGTCAGGTTCGCTTTCACTGAGCCACGGCCGGAACTCCCTCAGAAGCCATCTCTTGATTGAACCAGCTCACAGCTCTGTGGTCCGTTTTATTTGTTTTGAAAACACAGGCTAGTCTCAAGAACAGGGGCCACCACACATCATTTTGATGGAGTTCCTTCTAGGCTTTTTAGGCTCAAAGTTGTTTGCAGGTGGCTGAGCCTATGCGGTAAACCATGCTGCAGCCTACTTTTTCTGAATTAAAAATTCATCGGTGAGAAGGGGCTCAGTAACTATTCATTGAAAGGTGAACATGACTAAATGGCTAGGCAATATTCTAACATACATCTGAACCATGTATGTTTTTTTTTTCTTAAAAAAAGTATTGTTGACTTCTGTATTTCATCACACCCATGATTTGCTCAGGGGAAAGTTTAGTTTCTAGGTTCCTTTATCAGGCTAAGGGCATCGGCCCCCTGGAGATTCGCAAAGGAGCAGACACCAACAATTCTCCACTGCCATCAGCCTCATCAGCATCTTGGGAGGGTCAAATCAAGAACCCTACCTATCCATGCAAGTTCTGGGGTGGAGCAGCGGGTTAAGGATCCAGCATTGCCACAGATGTGGCACAGGTTCGATGCCTGACCTGGGAACTTGCACAAGCTGCCAGTGCAGCCAAGGAAAAAAAAAAGAAAAAAAACCAACCAAAAAACAAAATCTTACCCATCCTTAAAGACCAAGTTCATGTGCATCTGCTCTATGAAGCTTTAATGCCTCATCACTCCAGCCTCACTTAGACACTACTCTCAACCCCTAGAGCACACTGAATGAAATAATTATATGATCACCACATAGCTCTTTAATGTCATGTTATTTTTTTCCTTCTTGGATTAGTCCTGCCTTCCTGTGCTGGACACCTGCTGTTCTTGCCACTCCTTCTGGTATTGGTGTCCCAGGTCCTTACCTGGGGACAACCAGCCCCTCTTTGATTCCCAGCCCTGCCCCAGAAGTGGAACATGTGAACCCCCAGGAACAGACACATAACCCAGCCTAAATCAGTGACAGTCAGGCCCAAGACTCTCATTCAACCTTTTTTTTTTTTTAACCTGCGGCATAGGGAAGTTCCTAGGCCAGAGATCCACTGTGGCAACGCCAGATCCTTTAACCCACCGCACCAGGCGAGGAATGGGACCGGCATCTCTGCAGAGACCTGAGCCACGCAGTCGGATTCTTAACCCACTGCACCACAGCGGAAACTCCTCTTTGAACTTTTATTAGGGCAAGAGACACTCTCCTGCTGGACTCAATGATGAAAAAATGTAGAGCTGGGGTGATCAAAGCCATCTTGCCACCAGGAGGGTGAAGATAAACACTGAGCAAGTGGCACTGAGACAAAAGTAGCAGGGAGTAGTCAACTCGCCGAGCCTCTGGGCCAAATGACACTTGGACTTTGTGTATTTGGGTCAGTAAGTTCCCTTCTTGATCAAGCCAGCTTGAGTTATTCAAACCAGTTTTATTTTTTGCATCCATATGTTTTTGTTTGTTTGCTTGCTTCTTTAGGGCCACATCTGAAGCATATGGAAGTTGACAGGCTAGGGGTGAATCAGAGTTGCAGCTGCCTACACCACGGCCACAGCAACACGGGATCCAAGCCGTGTCTGCATCCTACACCACAGCTCACAGCAACACTGGATCCTTAACCCACTGAGCTAGGCCTGGGATCGAACCTGCATCCTCATGGATACTAGTCACGTTCTTAACCTACTGAGCCACAATGGGAACTCCCAAAACCAATTTTAAATAGAGTCCTAAATCATTTACCAATTGGATTTTAAACTCCCTGAGCCGGATTTAAGTGTCCTCTGGTGCCCAACAATACCAAGAACAGTGTTCAATGTCTAATGCACACGTTGGGTCCAGGGCAGTGTTTTATTTTGCTCTGTTTTGGTCCCAGCACCTAATACCATGACAGACACATCAAACATCAAACATCTGTACGTTATACCTCAGAACTCAGGCTTCCAAATGGAATAAGATCCTCTCCTAAAGGTCCTGACCCCATTACCGCCAGTGGTGGAGACAATGCCGCTAGGAAAGCTGTGCTGCCCACCCTCTGCCCAGCCCTCGGACAGCCAGGAAGAACAGGTGGGCACAACCGCTAACCACTTTAGGTCGGTGAGTGAGTTTTAGGAATGAAGCTCTGGTCTTTCTGTCAAAGCTCCACATTTCAAGGGACTAATACTGGCCTTTTCAAGGAACTTCTTACCTTTCATTTTTTACTTTCATGGGGCTCTAACAATTCCTCCCAGGGCAATTTCAGATTTCTGTCTTCACCTGAAGGATTCCAAAAGGATGTTTTTAATCTCTCTACACTATAGAGCAAAAGAACAGAACAGTGTCCCTGGAAGACTATTTTTACAAAAACAACTAGAAAAGAAAAAAAAAAAGCTAAAACTAATTTAGATTCCATAGCACTCAACATTGTGTATTTCTTCTTTTTTAGTTGTGGCAAGACAATATCACAGGTCTATTCCCTCTTAAGTTTTTAAGTGGACAATGTATCATGGGTCAGTATGGGCCCAAGGTTGCAGAGCAGGGCTCTAGAACTTAATCACCTTGCTCTTTGCTCTTAATTAAAATATCTTCTCAAAGAATATGCCCACCAAGGACAATGAGATCTGATGATACTGCTTGAATTTTGGAAAGATTTTCTCTATCCACCTGACTCTTTGAAAGGCATACAGTATTGCAGGCCTGGCCACCTGCAAAGCTTAAAGTTCAGGCATGAGATGGGAGAAGGTAGATGGGAATTTTTTATTATTACGATAACTGCTATTTTATTTTTTTACTGTGAGTTTTTAAATGGGTACAATCATGCTAAATTTCAGATCCAGCATCTTTTGGGGGGGCGGGGGAGGGGAGGTATAAGCTAGCACTATTGTGAAATCATTTTCAAAAGGCCTTACAAAAGGGACCAACCCATTTTGGGGTTTACAAACCATAATGAGGTCATGATAACAGAAACATGTGGCACCCAAAGGACAGACAGGAAAAGAAACGGGTCATTTTCCCCAAGTAATCAGCTATGAATAGATTGCAAAACTACTCGACTCACCCAGAGGGGAAATCGTTTTCTATAAATTTTTGTTGATCTTCTCAGAACTAGACTTGCAAGGGTTTGCTCTAAGTTGAACATGTGGCAACAAAATGTCACGCCATGATATAAATCATTTTAGAAAAATACTGCCAATTAGAAAATGCAACGGTTCTGAAAAATGACTCCAAGTGTTGAATGTGACATAAACTGCAATGAAAGAGATTTTTTTTTTCCTGGAAAGAATTGCAACACGATGCAACATCATACCATCTTTAACACTTGAAGTACATGCCCAGGTGGAGAAATTAGTCATGGTACATTAATGTTTTACATACATACAGGAATCTGAGAACTTTGAAAAAATGTACGTTGCTTTGATGCAAATATATTGAGAAGAAAAACTGAGAAGGATAATCGGTTTAAACTACAAAAAGGTCAAAATACAGTGAGACAGAGAAAATAACTCAAATTCAAGAATCACAATTAGAAGAAATTCCATACCTATCTGGTTAAAAAAAAAAAAAAAAAAAAAAAGCCTCAAAAAAACAAGAAGCTTCTTTCACTAGATTTTTACCAAATCTCCTCTATCTCCCCAACCCACGGGGATTATATAGTTGCTATGTAGCGAAAGATCCCACAGGAATGCGAATGAGGATGTCCTCCTTTTTAATTAACTCTAAGCCGCTATCCTAAACCCAGTAATATCCGAGGCATTTTACATATATTATCTCATAAGGTCTGCAGAACAATTCCATTAGATATGAATTTTTAATCTGCATTTTAAGGGGAGGGAACCCAGTTCAGAGCAGTTAAATAACTGGCCCAAGATCACAAGGTCACATTTCATCCCACCGCAAAACCCAGGTCCTTTTGATAAAAGGACCCAGAGAGGCTCTCCAGGCTCCTGGGGGCTGCCTGGGGCAGCTCAGCGCTGAGGAATGTGCCCCAACCAGAAAGAACCTCAGAGATCAGGAGCCAGCCCTGGCTTCCCTCGGGCCAGACACACCACCAGCCCTCCGGCCTCAGCACACACGGAGGTTGGACTGGGTGCGTCCTGGCTTCTGGTTCTGAGAGTTGAATTCGGTTTGAGAATATCTAGCTTGAACCATTTAATCATTTTCTTTTTCTTTTCCTAAGCATACATCACCCGAGGCACTCACAATACCTGTTCCTCTGCACTTTTGAGCCACAAAATAACTCAATTACCCTAAGGACACGCTGGACGGAGGGTTTTCATTGATCCACTGGAGATCTTCCAGAGGCCGTTTTCAGGGGGAGAGGGCTATGGTCGTGACCCTCCCTCCCAGCCCACACCCCCCCCACCTGAAGCAGAACTCAGTCCCTCCCAGCTGCAAGGTACAGATGTCCTGTCGTCATCACACCCTGCAAGCTTTCCACGAGTGTCTGCCATGCAAAACTGTGGGCTCCAGGAAGGCATGAATTCCATCTTACCCCCATATCCTCAGCATCCTCTCCTTGCTACAATGCTGCACCTATAATCAGTGTTCACGTGAATACTGAATTTTCTTTTTTTCTTTTTCTTTTCTTTTCTTTTCTTTTTTTTTTTTTTTTTTTGGTCTTTTTAGGGCCACACCTGCAGCATATGGCGGTTCCAGGCTAGGGGTCTAATCAGAGCTGTTGCTACCAGCCACAGCCACAGCCACAGTAATGCCAGATCCAAACCACGTCTGCAACCTACACCACAGCTCACAGCAATGCCGGATCCTTAACCCACTGAGCGAGGCCAGGGATGGAATCTTCAAGCTCATGGTTCCTAGTTGGATTTGTTTCCGCTGCGCCACGATGCAAACTCCTTTTCTTTCTTTCTCTCTCTCTCTCTCTTTTTTTTTGTCAGCATATGGAGGTTACCAGGCTGTGAGTCGAATCAGAGCTCCTGCTGCTGGCCACAGACACAGCCACAAACACAGCAGTGAAGGACCTGAGCCACATCTGTGACCTACACCACAGTTCATGGCAACGCCAGATCCCTAAGCCAATGAGCAAGGTCAGGGATCGAACTCACATCCTCATGGATATTAGCTGGATTCATTTCTGCGGCGCCAAAACAGGAACTCCTCTTTCTTTTTCTTTCTGTCTTTTTTTTTTTTTTTTTTTAAGGGAAGGCGGGAAGGCAAATGAGAGGAAAGAATCTAGGTGATCTATATGCTTCATGACTCACAGGATCCGATTCAACACACACCAAGCACAGGCCTGTTTCATTATGCATAAAAGACCTATTCCTGAAAGGTAAGGAGATTTATACCCTGACTCATCTTGTTAACAATTTCCAAGAATCTTAACCTTAATTTCAAATGGAGCGTTGCCTTACACTTTTCTTTAAGACTCTGTACATCCTTCATTTCCTGACAACAATAAATACTTAAATGTACTTAAGAGCCTCTATAAGTCAAGGAAATTGTCAGGATTTTTTTTTTTAAAGCAAATAATGTGTCATGGAATCTGGACACCACCTCAGCTAATCTACACTGTTAAAGACTTGAGTGATTTAGACTGTTTATCCCTGCAGTTGCAAACCACAACATGAAAAAATCATTTGTTATCTGCATGCATCCAAAATGAATCAGATTAAATCAACTGTAATGAAAAAATAAACATCCTAAAAACAAACAAAATGAATCAGATGGAGTTTTCTTATAAAAGATCCATATTTATCCTCCAAATTCATCTTGGTATTTTTGCTGTTTTGTTTTTTGCCATGCCCATGGCATGTGGAAATTCCCAGGGCTAGTGATCATACCCACGCCTCAGCAGCAACCTGAGCTGCTGCTGTGACACCACCAGATCCTTGCACCATCACACAAGACAACTCCAAAATTCATTTTGTTTTTAATTCAGACCTGTGTGTGTTAGGCTATACACCTCTCTTTGAATGCCTTTAATACACAAGAACTTGTCTTAGAAATGTCACCTGTTCTGAAGTGGGCCGTGGAACCCTGTCATCAGGGACACCCTCCTACCCCCATACCCTGTCTCCAAGGTGGAACTAATCAAGACACCTTCAGAGGAGGCCATGTGAATCCAGGTTTGAATCAGTAGGAAAGAGGGAGGAGTTTCCGTCGTGGCTCATTGGTTAATGAACCCGACTAGCATCCAGGAGGATTTGGGTTCGATCCCTGGCCTCACTCAGTGGGTTAAGGATCTGACATTGCCATGAGCTGTGGTGCAGGTCGCAGATGTGGCTTGGATCCTGTGTTGCTGTGGCTCTGGTGTAGGCTGGCAGCTATAGCTCCAAGTGGACCCCTAGCCTGGGAACCTCCAAATGCCGTGGGTACAGCTCTAAAAGAGACAAAAAGACAAAAAAAAAACAAAAACAAAAGGAAAGAGGGAGCAGACTACGAGAGCGACATTTCCTAATGATGGGAGAGCAGGGTGGACAATATAAAGGAGGAAGCAGAAAAGCAGTGTGCCCGGAAGCAAAGGGAGTCCTGGCTGGAAACAGAAAACCCCACCCGCTGGACAGAAGCTCGAGGCTCAGAGAACACCTTCAGCAACTCAGCCCTTGCCGTCCCCAAGCGGTCCCTGCTGGTTTGCAAGCAGCCAGCCTGCTGCCCTTCATATTCTGGACCATTTTTCTTTGCACTTCATTCTAACCATCTAAATTAGCGTGTGCATAAGCTCCTTGGGAGTTCTCTTTGTGGCTCAGTGGTAAGGAATCCAACTAGTATCCATGAGGATGTGGGTTCCATCCCTGGCCACACTCAATGGGTTAAGGACCTGGCATTGCCGTGAGCTGTGATGGAGGTCGCAGATGTAGCTTGGATCTGGTGTTGCCGTGGCTGTGGTGTAGGCCAGCAGCTGTAGCTCTGATTCGATCCCTAGCCTGGCAACCTCCATATGCTATGGGCGTCGCCCTAAAAAGACCAAAAAAAAAAAAAAAAAAAAAAAAAAAAGCCACAAACAAAAAATAAGCTCCCTGAGGGCAAGGAACTTGCTTTTTACTGAAGTTCTTCCCCTTCCCCTGACAGCTGGTATGGGTAATAGGTACCCAACAAATGCTGTCTCAGTCAGTCAGTCAGTGAGTGAGTGTATTATTTCTGAGCAGGGAGTTACAGACACTTCCTGCAGAATCTAGTGTTGAGGACCAAAGAGAAGAGGCTGAGAATGAGAACCAGTCACAGGAGGAAAAGCACAGCTGAGCACAGGGGGGATATGAGGAAGGGGATGGGGTGTAGTAAGAATCCTAGGAAATCAGAAGCCAAAATGGAGCCCTCGGTCTGTGGGAATAAAAAAAAAATTTTTTTTTCTTGTCTTTTTTAGGGACGCACCCGCAGCATATAGAGGTTCCCAGGCTAGGGGTCAAATCGGACCTGTTGCTGCCAGCCTACACCACAGCCACAGCAACGCCAGATCCGAGCAGCGTCCACGACCTACACCACAGCTCACGGCAACACCGGATCCTTAACCCACTGAGCGAGGCCAGGGATGGAACCTGCGTCCTCATGGTTCCTACAGATTCATTTCTGCTGCGCCATGATGGGAACGCCCGGAATAGAAATTCTTTAACCAGAAGAAACAACAGCCTCGACATCTGACTCTAAAAAGCTGGGCGCAAGAGGAAAACCCAAATAAGTACCCACCACTTCTGCTGGAGGAAGCAGAGAGGAAAAGCTATCGAGACTCAGCACCAAATCAGTATCTGGTCCATGGCCGGTATCTCTTCATTGTAGAGTCTGTACTAACTCTTATCTACTACATTCTTCACTGTGCTATTCCTCCACATTCTCATTTTTATAGATTAAAATCCTTTAATCTCGCTTTTCTATCAGACTACATCGTTCCATCAGTTCTAGCTCCTCTCTTCCCACATTCCAAATCCGTTCCCTTTCCACTTTCCTAAATAGAATTCAAAGAACCAAGAGCCCTTTGTAAGATCAGAAGAGTTTTCTTCCTGGTTTGGGTCCAACATTTCAGTGAGATTCTACTGAATGCTGAAGAGGATATTTGCAATGTTATGCTGGGAGGTTTCCAAAAGGCAACTTCAATTTGAGAGTTGTGGGCAGGCCAAGAGATGCAATTGAAAACATTTTGCACATAATTAAGGATTCCTGCCTCTAGGGTTCAGCTTTGCCCTTTAAGATGCAAGGCACGTCATTGTTCATCTGGGGGGAAAAAGAAACTTTTGGCCCCATCTGATGACCACTTGAATGGCTTAAAAATGCACAGTACGGATTTCCCATCGTGGCTCAGTGGTTAATAAACCCAACTAGCAACCATGAGGAGGGGGGTTCAATCCCTGGCCCTGCTCAGTGGGTTAAGGATGTGGCTGTGAGCTGTAGCATAAGTCGTAGACGAGGCTTGGATCCAGGGTAGGCCGGCAGCTACAGGTCCAACTCGACCCCTAGCCTGGGAACCTCCATATGCTGCAGGTGCGACCCTAAAACAACAAAAAAAGGAAAGACAGAAAGAAAGAAAGAAAAAAGAAATGCACAGCGCACCTGCCAGGAAATGGAGAAATTACACTAACAGAGTGTGTCTGAACACAGGGAGGTGGGGAAAATGGTAAAAGCCGAAGGCAGGGACATCTAAAGATGGAGATACAAATCTGACTATCTGACCAAGCTGGGAATCTGCAGGCCCGAGTATAGGGTGGGACCCACCCATGAAGGAGTGTCTAGGACAAGCAATGCCGCCCACAGGCAGTTCGCCACATCCAGAGTAGGTTGCCCAGGGTGCGGAGAGAGGGGAGGCCGTGGTAAAGTCCTATACTCTGGGGCTGGCCTGGAATTAGGATGCACATTCTGCTAATTCTACCAACTGTCCAGTAACCACTGGTAAATCAACGTAAATTGAGAGGATCCTGGCAATTCCAGTGGGATGTAAAGCCTTGGCTTTCCAGTTAACGAGCTGCATGATTTCCAAGGATATGCTTCCGCGCCTATTTCCCTCTCTGTAAAGAGAACTGTGCTACTGCTGTGATGTTAACACCAGTAGGGGGTTAGTATATATTTGCTCAATCAGTAAATAAAGGAATGCTTAACTGAAAGAATGATAAGACCTGGTAGACAATTGTTGTTAAATAAACATTCACTACTTTGACCTTCCTTTTTCCTTTAACTCTGAAGAACCTTTGTATTTTCCATAAGGTTTTCTGTTTGGCTTTTTTCTTAACGTATCAAATGAACGGCCATTTTATGCTAATTGTAAGAGGATGCATGTTCATTGCAAAAAATGAACGCATACATTCCATTTGTAAAGTGAGAAATATATTTGTATGTAGCCACTACATTTCATAAACTTTGAGGTTATCTCCAAATGCCAAAAAAAATACAAGAGAAGATATAATCACTCACTCTATCGTCCAGAGATATCATTATCTTTTGACATATTCCTCGAGACCTCTTTCATGCAGTGCTAATACCCAATATATAAATATATATATATATGTATTCCAAAAATGGAATACATATATATATATATATTATTTGACAAATTCTTTACCAATTTTCCATATAAATACGGCTACATCATGATTAATTTTAATAAGATTCAACTGGACAGCCATTCTATAATTTAACCATCCTTACTATTGTGTATTTATAATTTTTATACTTGGCCATTATAAACAGAGCTGCATTATAAATATCACTGTACTTGCACTTTTTTGAAGATGTTTCTAATTAGCTAAACCATGGTAAAGTCCTAGGAGTGGAATTACAGGGTCAGATATAGGAATATTTTGAAGCACTGAGTGTATATATATATTGCCCAGAAAGACTTTATCACTTTTTTTTTTTTTTGTCTTTTTAGGGCCACATCCATGACATATGGAGGTTCCCAGGCTAGGGGTCCAATAGGAGCTGTAGCCACTGATCTACGCCACAGTCACAGCAGTGCCAGATCCAAGCTGTGTCTGAGACCTACACCACAGCTCATGGCAACACCAGATCCTTAACCTAGTGAGAGAGACCAGGGAGCAAACCTGCATCTTCATGGACACTAGTTAGATTTGTTTCCGCTGAGCCACAACAGGAATTCCGACTTTATTATATTCTTATCAGCAATGTATAACTTAGACAAAATAGTATGCCTTTATGGTTGCCAAGTTTTCTCCATTTTTTTCTTTTGATTTTACTGTAGTAAGCACTGATGATAAAATATTTTCATTTTTTATGTGGTTTAATCTTCCAAAGTCGCAAATGTATCAATCTCTCCCTTTTTATTTTCAGTTTGGTATCTACATGTTTTTACACAAAAATCCTACAATTTTGAAATTTCTATTTTTAATACTAATAAATGTTTTACAGATTTAACACAAAAGGAATAGCTTTCTCATGTTAATACAAATTATTAGCCCAGAGCCTCAGATTATTTTCATTTGTAAAGAAATGTATTTTTGTGTAGGTAGCACATTAAAGATTTGGGGATTATACCATGATGGTAAAAACACAAAACTGAATATTAGACATCATCGTTCTTTTGCTCCCTCCTGTAAGAACTTTTATTTTGTTTATATTATATAGACATGGGGTTCTTGAAAAAAAATTTTAAACAGAGAAAAATTAGGGAAAAAACAGAAAAACATCACTGTATACTAATACCTAAGATAACCACCATTAATATTTTGAACATTTGAATGTATGTATCTTTATGCATATATTCAATATATTCATATGGAGACATATACATAATATATACACATATATACTTTTATATAAACAACTGGCTCTGTATCTGTCTTACCACTTCACTTTTTTTCCCCTAACCTTCCTGCCCCTCCCAAACCACAGAGCCAACACTGACAGCTTGGCTCCTAGGTATGACAACAATAGCCATGCAGAAGAGGAAAAACAAAACAATTTACATTAAAAAAAAAAAGAAAGAAAGAGAAAGAAAAAAACCCACACAGATACTTTGTCATTTTAAAATCTGGAATCTTACTACATATACTTCTCTGAATTTTTCTTTCTCTAAGCTACATCATAGAATTCACCCAACTGGTCTCTTTCCCAATTGGTCTAACTCACTTTTAATAGATACTTAGTATCCCTGAGTATGACTGTAATACAATTTATCTAGCCATTCCACTACTGAAGGCTATTCGCTTTGTTTCCAATATTTTGACACTATACACAATCATGGAATAAATATACTTGTGCATATAAAACCTTACTAACCAGTGCTTTTATTTCTAGGGAATAGGTTATCAGGAGTTGGGCTGTGTGTACACTCTCTATACACTTTTAATATTGATAGATATTAAAAGATAGTTTCCCCGAAAGATTATAAACATATAACATTCTCTAACAATGTTTGAGATAGGCTTCTAATAAAGTTGACCAATTAAATACTGATTTATCATTTATATGCTGAGGAAAAGAATTAAATACTCACTAATCACATTTATATTATTCTCCCCAAATTCTAATGATATTGTTTGTGCTACTTTTAATACTATATTTGTTTCCCACTAACACTTTTTTTTTCTTTTTTGACTGTCCCACAGCATATGGAATTCCCGGGCCAGGGATCAGATCTGAGCCACAGTTGTGACCTACACTGCAGCTGTGGCAATGCTGGATCCTTTCACCCACTGTGCCAGCTGGGGATCGAACTTGCATCCTGGCACTGCAGAGATGCCACTGATCTAGTTGTGCCACAGCAGGAACTCCTCCCACTAACACTCTTATCTAATCATTAAGGCCACTCAAGGGACACAGAAAATAATGTAAAGTTTTCCACCATGAATTTCAAAAGAAACATCTGAAAAATGCTGAGCACTACAATGACTTTAAAATATATTGAATAACTTACTGATGATCTACCACAGTTTTTATGCTGGCCATCTATACAGTGGAAAAAACTAAGTATGTACAAAAGTCACAAAGGAAACCAGGACCTTTCAAGGCCTCTCTTCCCAATCTATGAAAGAGGAGTTTTTTATGCAGCAGGAAGGCATTAATTTAGAGAATCTATTTTGAAAAGTTATAGATCCAAAGAGATATAATCAAATACTTAGGGAGAACCAAGGACCAGCTTTAAAATCGACTCAGAAAGCTGCTCCAAACCCAACGCAGCCTTCTGTCAACATCTTGGGGCCGGCTTATCATCAAGAAGCGCTCGATTCAGTCTGCACGACCCCAACTGTGGTTCTGCTCACTGCACTGTTTCCGGGCACTTACTTTTCTACAGGCCCCGCCAGACACCGAGTTTAAGCCCCTCTGAAACAGAGCTTTTTTTTTTTTTTTTTTTTTTTTTTTTTTTTTTTTTTTGTCTTTTTCTTGAGCCACTCCTGCGGCATATGGAGGTTCCCAGGCCAGGGGTTGAATCGGAGCTGTAGCCACCGGCCTACACCAGAGCCACAGCAACGCGGGATCCGAGCCTCGTCTACAACCTACACCACAGCTCACGGCAACGCCGGATCGTTAACCCACTGTGCAAGGGCAGGGACCGAACCCGCAACCTCATGGTTGGTTCCTAGTCGGATTCGTTAACCACTGAGCCATGACGGGAACTCCTGAAACAGAGCTTTTTGAGTAGTCACCTGCATTTGATAAACCCTACCCGTGGGCTCCCCAAGTACGCATCTTCCCCTTAGTTTTTTAAAAAGGTTTTCATCGTTCTATGCAGCTAAGAGTGTTAATGTCAGGGCAGAAACCGAAACACTTAGTCATTCTCATTGCTGCAAGAAGCTCATCATTGGCTGATGCCATTTTACAGGCTGTGAGTAAAAAAGGCAGGTGAATCCAATTCACTATTTGCTTTAGGAAAACTTACCTTTAAATAAGACATTGACAATTAATAATCATACCAAATAAAGTGGGAAGAAAAAATGCTAACCCAGACTATAACTTTGTAAAAAAAAAAAAAAAAATATATATATATGTTTCCAACCCACAGACTATAACTTTGTAAAATATATATATATATAAATATATATATACATAAAGTGTTTTGACAGCACAGAAATTCTTCATCAGATTCAGAATAATATTTTCCACATCATATAAAACACCTTATTTTAGCTTATAAGAGTGTGACTATTAATGGTTTCATCTGATGCTTAAAAGAGCAAGATCTTGATCAAGTAGCAAGGAAATTAAAATAACTACAGTTCAATCAAATTTCATTCAACAGCCTTAAATTAAATTTCTCATGTAGGAAAAAGAGAGTAACCAGCAAATTTTGATGTGTGTATTCATATACAGCACACCACTCTTCAAATACTGGGTCATTTATTTCAGGGAATATCAAATCACAATTATAGCAGCAAATAACTTAAGATCTCACTATAAACTCCTTGGCTTTGAATGTATTGGCTTTCATCCAAAAGTTTTAAGTGGGAAAGTCACATCAATGTGGTTTTAATCATTTTTCAACAAATAAAGGGTCGTTGATAAAACTCATGGTCATGAAAACAATTAACACCTGACAAAGGAAAGAGTTTTCGTGTTACATGCATTTCCCTAGACACACACTTCACACTAAAACATTAAAATGGGAGGGTTAGAGATTAAAATTCTCCTCAAAAGAGAATCCTTTTCTTGTATTTCCTGATTAGAAAATACATGTGTCTTTCAGACAGTTTTCCCCCACTTGTAAAAACAACTTGGGGAAAAAACTTTGAACACCAGTTTTAAATCCCCTCTGAGACAGAAGTAGGTCACACTTTCACAACTGATATGACTCTTAACCATGGAAAATCCTGAAGTTGTCAGTGGACTCATATAAGCAGTATTTTTTAACTGCTCTCAAAATTTCTGCATTAAAATTTTTAAAAATTCCCTAAAAGTTTCTCAGTAGGTGGAGGTTCCCAGGCTAGGGGTCAATCGGAGCTACAGCTGCTGGCCACAGCCACAGCCACGCCAGATCTGAGCCATACACCACAGCTCGCAGCAGTGCTGGATCCTTAACCCACTGAACAAGGCCAGGAATCAAACCTGCATCCTCATGGATGCTAATCAGATTTGTTTCCTCTGAGCCATGATGGGAACTCCTCCGTAGGTGGTTTTCTTTTTTTTTTTTTTTTTTTTTTTTGGTCTCTTCTAAGGCCGCACCTGCCGCACATGGAAGTTCCCAGGCTATGGGTCTAATCGGAGCTGTAGCTACCGGCCTACACCACAGCCACAGCCACGCAAGATCCAAGCTGTGTCTGCAAGCTACACCACAGCTCTCGGCAACGCCGGGTCCTTAACCCACTGAGCGAGGCCACGGATACGAACCTGAAACCTCATGGTTCCTAGTCGGATTGTTAACCACTGAGCCACGACAGGAACCATCACTAACTAAAAGACAACAAGGTGATTTCAGATGAAAACTAAGCCTTTCCTGGCTAATTAGAAAAAGGCTTGCTTTCTTTTATTTTATTGTTGGCTCAATTAACTAAATGACTCTGCACCACATTTCAATATGGTACAAAGTAAAAGCCCTTTGCAGGCTGACATCTCAGGTAGCTCCCAACTCATGCAACTTGCCCTAAAATTTAATGTTATAGGAGTTCTCTTAGGGTGCAAAGGCTTAAGGCTCCAGTGTTTTCATAGCTGTGGTGCAGCTGAGAACTTCCACATGCCATGAGCAAGACCAAAACAAAAAACAGAAAATTAATTTTATATAGGTATGTTTTTTGAAACTGGTCCACAGAATTCTATGACCCATATGTACATGAAGTACTGACTGGGTTTGTTTGTTTTGGTGGCACTTGTAGCAGGTGGAAGTTCCTAGGCCAGGGGTCGAACCTGAGCCACAGCAGTGACAATGCTAAGTTCTTCATCACTAGGCCACCAGGGAACTCCACGTGTTTCATGTGTTTCACTGCTGAAAATACCAGAAAATAATTTGCTTTGCAATATCCATTCTATCACCATTTGACATTAAACAAAAAACTAAACACTAATGGAAATTATATAAGAAAATTTTACTTAAACCCTGGTGCTTGAAGTAAAACATACTTTTGGCTGTTTTTATAAAACAAACAAATGAAATACAGTTTAATAGCAAACTTTGGGGAGGTACCTCCAAGTCTGGCTTCTGTTAACTATTTGGCTCTTTAATATGTATACAGAATAGGAGTTCCCGTCATGGCACAGTGGTTAGCAAATCCGACTAGGAACCATGAGGTTGCGGGTTCAATCCCTGGCCTCGATCAGTGGGTTAAGGATCCGGCGTTGCCATGAGCTGTGGTGTAGGTTGCAGACTCGGCTCGGATCTGGCATTGCTGGGGCTCTGGCGTAGGCCAGGGGTTACAGCTCCAATTAGACCCCTAGCCTGGGAACCTCCACATGCTGCAGGAGCAGCCCCAGAAAAAGTATACAGAATATACATACATATGTATATATGTTTTTATGTTTCATTTTTAGTGAAACACTCCTGGTTTCAATACCCATGTTGTTGCTAGTTCTATGTAATACACTATTATATAGAAAATTATCAGTCTAAATTTGTTTAGGAAAAACATGCTTAACTGGAGAGAAAGACAATTGAAACATTTCTACAGAGTTTTCAAGAAGAACTCTGAGGATAGGGGACCCTATGCCTAAGCCTTATGCTACTTCAAAATGTATGGCTCTGAAATTCTCTGATAGGTGTCACAAGTGCTAACCATATGGTTCTCAACTATAATCAGGGGAGATTTTTTTTGGTACAGAAAGAGATAAAAAGGAAGAGAGGAGAAGCTGTAGATCAAAAAGAAGGAAAGGAAGGTAGCTTGTGTAAATGATTAAAAAACAAAAAACAAAAAAAAAAACCTCTCAAGTAGAAACTAAGCTATGAAAGGAAGAAGGAAAAGGACACCACTAGCTGCATAATTCACCTCCACTGAGTTAGGAGAGCAAGGCTTGTGGCGGAAAGAGGCAGAGCTGTGGGCACAGCAGCTCAGACCAGAGGCTGCTGGAAAGGAAGTCACAGCTCAGAGAACAGCAACCAAATGGATTTAGTTCCAGGTGCAGGTACGGGGGGGTGGGGTAGGACTAGAAGACTTAAGTTTTTGCCAAATACTCATCACTAGTCAAAAAATAGAATTGGGTTTTTTTTTTTTTTTTTTTTTTTGTACTTTTGCTATTTCTTGGGCCGCTCCCGCGGCATACAGAGGTTCCCAGGTCGGGGGTTGAATTGGAGCTGTAGCCACCAGCCTACACCAGAGCCACAGCAAAGCGGGATCCGAGCCGCGTCTGCAACCTACACCACAGCTCATGGCAACGCCGGATCATTAACCCACTGAGCAAGGGCAGGGACCAAACTCGCAACCTCATGGTTCCTAGTCGGATTCGTTAACCACTGAGCCACGACGGGAACTCCCGGATTGGTTTTCTGATTCCCAGCCTGCAGATTTGTTTATTTGCAGGAGTGCAGTGGAAACACATGTGATCGTCGCTGACATACTGAGCACAGTTACAGAAAGGGAGGCTGGGCTAGCCACGGGGACAAAGGCTTCACCCCAATGTCGGAGGAGTCTCAGCAGATATAAGTGACTGGCCAGCATGACAATGACCTAGCCCGCCTCTTAGTGCTTCATCAATTGTGGTCTTAACAGAGTAATCAAACAACACACGTAATTGAACGTGTTCTGACAACTAAAAAGGAAGACTGCACACCCATCCTGCAAATTCTACCTGATTGACTAATTTCTCTCCAATGTAAACAGCTCTGCCCTTATATTCTCTGCAGGCTCCTTTCTATAAATTCCATGGGTTCGTGAATTTGTCCTCTCATTCAACAACTGTTTACTGCATTTGTCCTGTGCAGTGGGCTCTATTCTAAGGGCTAAGTAGTGAGATTAATAAAATGACTGTAATTTTATTTTGTGCTCATCCATATTTTCTGCTTTTGCCACAATGGGATTATATTGTTTATATCACTTTCAAAGCTAAATCAGTAAGAACTCACTTTTATACTTCTCCATGGTAGCTAAAAACTTCTCCATGGTAGTTAAAAACGACAGAAATCTTAAAGGACCGTTACTTGAATGCCTTTCCCTCTACTGAAGACTCACCAGGCATTACGGTGAATGCTGGTGTTTACAGTAATTTCTTAGTGAACAGTTGGGGAAAACGATTATATATATACCTATGTATGTATATATAGGTACATATACAAATACACGTATGCGTGTATATATAATATATATTTATAAATATACACACACGTAGAAATAAGAATATATTAGTCTAAAATGTTATCAAAATAGCTAATTCAATACTATTTAACGTTCTTGGCAATAAGCAACTGTAGAAAGAAATAGGAATAAATAAAAATGCAACAAAAGAAGGAGGAAGAAAGACCTAGTGAATCTTGACTACAGGTCTCTTCTGGACAGAGACAGGCACTGATTTATTTTTAATGAGGGCTGACATCCGTTAAGTGCATGCTATCTATGGTCGCCACTGTTCTAAGGCGTTGACTTAAACCATCTCATTTCATCCTTAGGGCCTGCATGTGGGAGGGGGCAGCCTGCGTGCCCAGCATTGCTGGAGAGACCTTGATAAATAAGACGGCATATGGAGCTTCCACGACATCTGTGTGAATAATTACGGGCATGACGTAAGCAATGGGGGGGGGGGTCCAACCTGGTCTAATGAGCCAGGGCAGGCCCTTTTTTTTGGCTTTTTTTGGGGGGGGGGCTTTTTAGGGTCACACCCATGGCATATGGAAGTTCCCAGGTCGGGGGTTGAATTGGAGCTATAGCTGCCAGCCTACACCACAGCCACAGCAATGCCGGATCCAAGCCGAGTCTGCAACCTACACCACAGCTCATGGCAACATGGGATGCTTAACCCACTGAGCAAGGCCAGGGATCGAACCTGCATCCTCATGGTTACTGCACACCCATGGTTACTGCACAGTCAGATTCGTTTCCGCTGAGCCACGACAGGAACTCCCAAAGGCAGGCCTTCTTGAGGACATGTCATTTTGAGACTTGAAGAAAGGTTACTGAGAAGAGACAGTTCTCACTTTTAATTGCCTTAACTTCCAGATTTACTAAGAATCTGCACATATTATGCAAATACACATGCACACACACAAATTAGCAATCCAGGACTCTTCTCCGAGAATCTTTTTCTAGCTAAATGCAGAAGAAAAGCTGTTCTTTCATGGAGTAGGCAGGCCCATTACCATGAAGAAACACAAAAATGTTTGGACTGGCACCCGCTGGGAAGAATAAATTATCAAGATAACCAATCAAGTGTTCATATGAAACAACTTCTTTCAGCAACCAAAGCTCCAATATAGGTCAAAATTATTACAAAAATATGCAGCTATGTAAATAGTGCTATTTACATGCACTAACAACAAAAGCCATATAAGGTATGTCTCAACTTAAATCATAGGTTCTCCCTCAGAAAGATTCCCAGTCATTCTAATTCTCTTAAGGATAAAGACCAATCAACAATATGTAGTTATTATTTAAAAAAAAAAAAAAGAAAGAATAAAGGGGAGTTCCCATTGTGGCTCAGTGGGTTAAGGACTCAATGCTGTCTCTATGAAGATGTGGGTTCAATTCCTGTCCTTGATCAGCGGGTTAGGGAATCCCGTGTTGCCATGAGCTGTGGTGTAGGTCACCGACACTGTTTGGGTCCCGTGTTGCACGTAGCCTCAGGGAATTTCCATATGCTGCAGGTATGGCTGTTTAAAAAAATATATTTATGCCTAGCCATCTAACACCTTTGATTCCATGATACCATATCAGCAGGAGCATGAGGAGGGGCAGACAAAGTGTCCCCCACCCCACACCCCCAACCCCAGAAGCCCTTAAGGGAGGGATGGGGCTAAAAGCACAGTCGGAATCCAGAGCACCGCCCGCAAAGGGTGAATATATTTATACTTTCGCATCGCTTCCAGGGAATTTTGAAAATGGATAGATTCCTTATCCATAGTAATTTAACCTTAAAAACATGCTCACTTCAGTTTCTTTTGATGCTTATTTCTCACTAATGCAAATACCTGAAAATACAAAAGCGCACCTGAGAAGATGCACAGGGACAAATCAGCCAAATGTGTGGGACATCCACATGCACAGGAGAAGACAGACGTGAACATTTAAGCCCAGGAGAGATGGGTGCAGAGATAAACTCCAGAAGAAGAGATTAGGAAGGAGCAGAAAGAGACAGACACCTGGAGGGATGTGAGACAGACAGGGAGATAAAAACCAACAGATAGAGACAGGGAAACAGGAGTCACACCATCTCAAACCAGAGTCACGTCAACCTGGATTCAGGATGTGCTGGTTCAGAGTGCTGCCAAACGCTGAACAGTAAATACCTAGCCCTCGACATTCTCAAAAGGTAGGCTCGGTAATCAATCAAGAAGCAGCAAAGGGGATCGAGATATGACACACCCAAATATGCCACTCTGGCATAAGAATTCGTTTAGGCTGAAAGGCAACTGGGTTCCTGAAATCCTGGATCTACCTAAATGCAGGAGCTCTCAGAACTCACCTGTCATACACTCTGTCCTTGGCAGCAGTTCCAACCTCCCCTTCTTGGAGAAGAGAGGTCAGTGCCACAGGCAGACAGACTTTGTTTTCACAAGGAATCATATCCACCATCTATTATTTTAAGGGCCCATTTCCAGGGACTCCCAGTGACTTCCAAGAAGTCATTTGCTACCCTCTCTTCCTCCCTTTAGCATCCTAAATGAGGGAGAGACCCCAACTCCTCACCACTCCTTTACGTTACTGGGTACCACAGGTGTGTGCACCGCGCACAAGTTAATACATCTGCATTTATTTCTCGCTGGCTAATCTGTCTTCTGTCAGCCTAATTTACAGGGCCCCAGCCAATAAAGCTGTGATGGGTAAAGGGGGAAAAAAGGATGTTTTTCTTCCCCTAGAGGAGCAAGGTAAAATTTTTCAAGAAAATGCATGAGCTCCTTAGAAGCCTTCTAATATTAGCGCAGCCTTATTTCAGGTGCAGAAACAGACCCAGGGATCTCGCGTCCAGCCTCCCTGTTCAGACGGTGGCCCTAGGCCAGTAGTAACTCCTCTGAACAGACCTGGGTTCTATCTGACTTGCTGTGTGAGTCCCTCTGGCCCGGAAGCCCTACAGATGGCCTGATCCCCCAGGGCAGCAACTTCGAGGGAGTTCAGGTATCACCTCCTCCAGGAAGTCTTCCCCCCCTGCTCCTCACTAAGGATGGTTTGGGTTCCTTCCCTACATCAAAAAAATAGTCCGTACATGTTATCGTTATGCTCCAATGGATGATCCCCCCACTGAATTGATTCTTTAAGGGGAGGAACTGGGGTCCATTCTTTTGTTTTCCCAGAACTTAACACAGGAAAGCACAGTCAGTGTTTATGAACAAATTCATTAAAATGATCGCAACCATCAAAGGTAGACCTACAACTAGAACCAGGTGTCCCAGTTCTGGTCTGGGGGCGGGGGGGTCCTAATTTCAACTTGAGAGCATATTAAACTCAAAAGTAGCATGCAATACCCACAAGGAAATTTCAAAAAATATACAAATCATTCTAACACCACTTAAAACACATACCAAACACAATCCCGAAACAACCATAACTGCCTTTTCTGTTCTTCTCAGAAGGGTCACACCAGACCCTTCGGAGAAAAAGGAAAAAACAAAACAAAACATCCCACTATTCATCTAATTGTGGACTATTATGTAATAGGGAGATAGAAGGCACTGTTCCCAATCCAGCCTATAATAAACCAGACCCTTCCGCAGGATGATTGACAGTCCTTGTAATTTTATCACAGGGAGAACAATAATAGATACTATTTTTATTCATACCAGTATTTAATCCTTTTTCCTCAGTAATATACTGGATGGCACTAATTTCTATGGGTTAATTATATATTCCCTCAAACAGAATAGGTTTTTCTTTAGCTTTGTTTTATTGAATTCACAGAGCCATCCCAGAGGAATAGCACAGCCAAAGGAAATTCATTTCACCAACGAACGACCAACTTCTCTTCTGCAGCAATGTGCCTGGCAAGCAAGTCTTCTCTCCTCTACCCTCTCAGTTTTACACAGAACCTTTGCTTTGCTTCTGCTTCTTCCTGTTTCTAACGCTGTGTCGTGTCTATTTTGTGCATGCTGACAACCAAACATTTAACCACAGGGATGCAGACTTTCACTTTCCCTAATGTCTTAGAGCAAACAGCAGGCACCGCCTTGCTCATGGTGGGTGTTTACAGAGCGTTCACCAGCCTTAACGGCTATACCGACATAGTCTCCCTAGCAATCCTTTGCACCTCCTATCACTTCTTTGGCTGAACTGTTCCTTCCAAAGCAGTTTCCAGGCTTCTCGGACACCTCTGACTCCTAAGAACCAGGCTACAGCAAAGAGAGACAGACGGACTCGGAAGCAAAGAAAGGGAAGTTCGCTGCTTTTACTCCCCAAATGCTGGTCCCCCAGCCTCTAGTCACACCTTCCACAAATGTTTTTGTTTGCAAATACCGTCCGCCAGACACTAATGGGGGTGCGGTTCTCACTGTTCACCCCAGCTGACAATGGAAGGGAGTATTTTCTTTTTTCTTTTCTTTTCTTTTTTTTTTTTTTCGTCTTTTCTAGGGCCACTCCCGTGGCATATGGCGGTTCCCAGGCTAGGAGTCAAATCGGAGCTGTAGCCGCCAGCCTACGCCAGAGCCACAGCAACGCGGGATCTAAGCCTCGTCTTCGATCTACACCCCAGCTCACGGCAACACCAGATCCTTAACCCACTGAGCGAGGCCAGGGATCGAACCCACAACCTCACGGTTCCTAGTCGGATTTGTTAACCACTGAGCCATGACGGGAACTCCTGGAGTATTTTCCCAAAATGGAATTTTAGAGATTCCTTGTAGCATGACAAATATTTATTTTATGAAGAAATTTCCAGCTGGGCTTTACTTGGGCTGTTAAAAGACAGCCAAGGTAACTATTCCTCAAAGACATCTTACTTAACTGCCTTAAAGAGAACATAGCTCAGGATGGCCACCATCAGCATGTGACAGCTTTCTGGTCCTTCCTTCTTACAATTTACAGTGTTTATCACTCATACAATGTTGACTGGTGCATTGATTACTGGAAACATCTGTATTAATACCAGAGCAGAGAAAGTAACAAGCCAATGAAATTCTGTCGGAGCTACCATGGCGATGAGGTATTTACCTAACATCTTGGCTTTAACTCAGGAAAACCAGTAAAGAAGGCAGGTCAGGGAGTTCCTGTTGTGGCTCGGCGGTAACGAATCCAACTAATATCCACGAGGACGCGGGTTTGATCCCTGGCCTCTCTCAGTGGGTTAAGGATCCGGTGTTGCCATGAGTTGTGGTGTAGGTCACAGATGCGACTTGGATCTCGTGTTGCTGTGGCTGTGGTGTAGGCCGGCAACTACAGCTCCGAATGAACCTCTAGCCTGGAAATTTCCGTGTGCCGAAGGTGCAGCCCTAAAAAGACAAAAAAAAAAAAAAAAAAAAAAAAAAGAAGGCAGGCCAATGAACTAGCCATCATAAGTAAGGAAAATGGATGGTTGCCTGGAAAGGGCTGTCACGTCCATGCTATAGAGCATCAGGGGCAGAGACAAAGGCCAGGAAGCGTTAGCGCCTTTCTAGTTCTTGATCATCATCTTCAAGCACTCTCTGACGTTTCCTGACGTGGAAGAGGGACACCGATTTACATTTTGGTACAACGACATAATTTATTGTGCATGATCTATCACTTAAAGGCCCTGGGAATGCTGGTCAGTATTTGCCCCACTACCATTCGCAGGCAGGGAGGCGGGCTGCAGCCCCTCATGCTACTCCGCCCGCCTGCTCTGTGACCTGGCGGCTGGCCCCCTCTCCTCTCCGTGCCTCTCTACTTTCCGTCTCCTCCTGAGGTTCCCAGGAGAGCATTTTTCCTCTGTCCCATTCCATCGACAGCATAGGCTCAGAGACGCTGGTCTGGATAAGAGGGGCTTTCATTTCACAAAGTTTCCCACTTGATCAGACTCTTGACCAAGCTGCATTAAATAGCAAATAAAGGGAGACCACATCTGCATGAATTAAAACATGTCCCCTTCTTTTAGGAACGAGCATCAACAGAACTTCCCACTAAGCAGGCATCATTCCCAAAGGGCACAGTGACGGCTCCAAGACGCTGAGTACCAGTCAGTCTGAAGCAGAATCTATACAGTTCAACCATCAAACTGGTCACCTCTCAGCTTTCTGCCTCACTTCCTCCACAAGACAGCGTTTCATGCCCACGAGGCCATGTCAAGAAGGACAGTCTATAAAAATCTGAAGGTGGCTGGAAAAAGTTATAGATGGTGAAACTCTTCGTCTGACACACTCCCCACGTGCAAGGACAAGGGTGAAAGGGAATGTGCAGACTCCAAGACGGGCTGATGAGGGACACTGTTTGCACAGTGGCCCACAGTCCAGCTATTCAAAGGCCCTTCTTGCTGAAGAAGCAAAGCAAGAAGGAAAGGATTCATTTGTTCAATGAAAACAGACTGAGCACCTGCTATATTCCAAGCACTGCTCTAGGTGCTAAAGGGACATGGTGAAGGACCAACGAGAAAAAAGCTCGCCTTCACGGAGCTTCTCAGTTGAGGAGACAATTCAAAAAAGTCAATGGGGAGTTGCCATCGTGGCGCAGTGGTTAACGAATCCGACTAGGAACCATGAGGTTTCGGGTTCGGTCCCTGCCCTTGCTCAGTGGGTTAACGATCCGGCGTTGCCGTGAGCTGTGGTGTAGGTCGCAGACGCGGCTCGGATCCCACGTTGCTGTGGCTCTGGCGTAGGCCGGTGGCTACAGCTCCGAATTGACCCCTACCCTGGGAACCTCCATACGCCGCGGGAGCGGCCCAAGAAATAGCAAAAAGACAAAAAAAAAAAAAAAGTCAATGTACAGAGAATGGCAGGTGCTATGGGGAAAAGACTGAGCTAAGACGGATGGGAAGGATGGCGGTTACCATTCCGTAGAAGGGACTCGGGACAGGCCTCTCTGATACTTCCTGAGGGGAGACTGGAAGTCACCAAGGGACCAAGCAGTTCAGGACTGTCAGTGCCGTGTGTGTGTGTGTGTGTGTGTGTGTGTGTGTGTGTGTGTGTGTGTTATAAAGACATTGACCAGACTTTAGGACCATATCTGGCACAGGGTTAGTCCGATACAGGTCACACTGCCAATACTAGAAATATGAAGAGAAAAAAAGAAAAAAAAAAAAAGCACATTATTTTATTACAACGCCTTCCATTTCTCTTTGACATTCTAGTTACAGCATTCTGCTCATTTTTTTAAAAAAATTACAAAAAAAAAATGGGGGAAAAACTGTAATTGTAATGTATACATGTAAGGATAACCTGACCCCCTTGCTGTACAGTGGGAAAATTAAAAAAAAAAAAAAATTACATGTGTGGTTTCTGTAATCTGTGGGTTTCACAAAAAGATAGCAGAGGAGATTACAACACATGATTGCAAAAAAGGAGGTGTTGATTTCCGTGGGTCGAGCATCCCTGCTGTGGCCTGTTGGCTCACTGGTTAGTCCCTGGCCAGTCACTGGTGAGTCCAGCACAGTCTGCCCATCCTGGAAGTTCCAGTATCATGGGAAGTCAGACTGAAACTCACCAGGCAAGTCAAAGAGTTAAGTAACGACCAGTTTAAAGCTGCGGTTATAAAGGAAACAGACAAGGGGTGTACACGGGATAGGGCTGGGGGAGGTTTGTTTAGATACGGGGGTGAGGGAAGAATTCCTTGAGGAGTCCCTAGCAGGGAGGGCAGAATGTCCAAACAGGCTGTCAGGTGGCGCATTTGCATTCGGAATTGCCACCATTCACATGTTCAACAGCCACGGCCCTAGTGGCTGCTGGATGGGATGCTTATGCAGAATGACAAGACAGAATTGGCTCTGAGAGGCTAAATGCTGAAGACAAGGAACAGGTTCCTGTGGGCTCAGTACACTATTCCGCTTATTTATATAATTTTTTTGGACTTGCCCACCTACATGCAGAAGTTCCTGGGCCAGGGATCGAACCAGTGCCATAGCAGCAACATGAAGCCACAGCAGTGACAATGTGGGATCCTTAACTGCTAGACCACCAGGGAGCTCCTATTCTCTCTACTTTTGAAAAGTCTTAAAGTTTCCATTAATAGAAAGTCAAGGAGTTTCCGCTGTGGTGCGGTGGGTTAAGGATCTGGCATTGCCGCAGGTGTGGCATAGGTCGCAGGTAGAGTCAAATATGATAGGCCACTAAGGACTCTTAAAGGAATCTAAAAATAATAAAACACGCCCTACCACTCTGGTTCTTTTCAATGAAAAGCTGACCAATAATTATGCTAAAGTAGATTTTACAGGGCCAGCACATAAGTTAAAACTCCTCTAGGTTTTCACTCCTTTTAAACAAGTAGGAATAAACAATGTAAAAATTCTATTTGATTTTAATTATTTGACTTTATTTTTTAAATGTCTTTATTCCGTCACAAGTGCCTGAAAAACATCAGGTACGTTCTTTTTAGCCCTGCTGATCCCCCTTTCAATCTAAGAAATTAAATACCAGTTACAAGACCTCAGCAAAGAGGCAGCAGAGGTTCCACTTCCCCCAGAGTGATCCCATTAGCTTATACATCAATATACTCTGGGTCTGTGCATTTCTTTATGTGGTCTCCCAAAATAAATGCAAATGGAAGATGTGGTACACTGAGATACTTTACTTAGTGGCCGTTTCCAAACCTCCCTGCATTTCTTTCACGGTGTCACTCTATGGAAAGTAGTCTATTCTCCCATCATAGAATATTATACAGCTGTTAAAACAATGCACTCCATAGGTATTATCCTGGAGGGGGTCGCCATTAAAAACAAAAACTTGGAACACAACCTATAGAGTTGAAAATAAATGAATAAAATAATGTAGTACTTTAAAATTCTCTAAAATCTTTGTGACCTTGGCTTAGGCAATCATTTCTCAGAGGGCAATCATTTCTTAGATGTGGCACCAAAGGCAGAAGCAACAATACCACCATTGGATAAGCTGGACTAACATGGAAATTGAAAACATTAATGCTGCAAACAATGCTATCAAGAAAGTGAAAGAAAATCCATAAGATGTGAGGTAAGATTTGCAAAGTTCATCTCCAATGTAAGGGACTTGTATCCAGAAGAATTCTTACAACTCAATAATAAAAAGACAACCTATTTTTATTTTTTTGTCTTTTTAGGGCCGCACCCTCAGCATATGGAGGTTCCCAAGCTAGCGGTCAAATCAGCTATAGCTGCCAGCCTGTGCCACAGCCACAGCAATGCCAGATCCAAACCACATCTGTGATCTATACCACAGCTCACGGCAATGCCAGATCCTTAGCCCACTGAGCAAGGCCAGGGATTGAACCCGCATCCTCATGGATACTAGTCAGGTTCATTAACCACTACACCACAACGAGAACTCCAAGACAACATATTTTTTAAATGGGCAAAATATTTGAATAGAGATTTCTCAAAAAAGATATGAAAATGGCAAGTAAGCATATCAAAAGATGCTCAACATCATTAGCCATTAGGGAATAGCAAATCAAAACCACGAGATACCACCACACACCCCCCAGGATGGCTATAATCAAAAAGATGACATTAAAGAGTTCCTACCATACAAAAAAAGTGGAGTACAAAACTATATATACTTAAAATTTTATAAAGTAAGAGTACATTTGTAAATTTAAAAAAGGGGGGCGGTTCTGGAGCAGCAGAAACAAATCCGACTAGTATCCACGAGGATGCAGTTTCAATTCCTAGCCTCTCTCAGTGAGTTAAGGATCTGGCATTGCCATGAGCAGTGATGCAGACTGCAGATGCGGCTCAGAGCCCGTGCTGTGACTGTGGTGTAGGCTGGCAGCTGTAGCTCCAACTTGACCCCTAGCCTGGGAACTTCCATATGCCACAGGTGTGGCCCTAAAAAGTGGGAGTGGGGGGAGGCTAGAACTAATAGGGATTCTCTCTAGATGGCAGAATGGTAACTTAAATATTGTGTTTTAGAATTTTGTTTTTTTCTAAATTTTCTCCAAGAAGCATACATTACTTTACAATCATAAAAATAACGATTTTTCAGGTGATCCACATGCACCAGACTATTCTCTCCCTTTCGTCTTTCACAGCAAAAAGTCACATATATCCCCAAGCCTTTTCCACTGGGTAACACTGCATAACAAAGCCTCCAAAACACAGTGGTTTAAACCACCACCCTCTTGTTGGCTCATAATTACGAGGGTCACCATTCGAGAAAGGCTCCATTCAGCTCTCCTAGAGGACCACCCGACTTCTGGCTCTTGGGGATGGCTGCCGGCTGGAGGGCCTGCCTTCTCCTCTTTGCCCCATCTCATCATGAGAGAGTCCAGCTCAGGCCTCCTTGTCTGGAGGCTGGTTTTCGTTTTCTTTTTTTTTTTTTGTCCTTTCAGGGCTGCACCCGCAGCATATGGAGGTTCCTGGGCTAGGGGTCGAATCAGAGCTACAGCTGCCAGCCTACACCACAGCCACAGCAATGCAGGATCCGAGCAGCCTCTGTGACCTATACCACACCTCATGGCAATGCCGGATCCTTAACCCACTGAGCGCGGCCAGGGATTGAACCTGAGTCCTCATGAATACTAGTTGGGTTCGTTACTACTGAGCCACCAAGTGGAACTCCGAGGCTGGTTTTCAAGAGGGCAAAATAGGACGGCGGGAGGCCTGTACCTGAGGTCACACAGCATCACAAGCCCACAGTCCACTGGTCAAAACAATTCCGAGGGCCAGCCCAGATTCACAGGGAGAGAGGCAGGCTCCACGTCTCGGGGAGAGAAGCAGTCAGGTGTGCACCACAATGGGAGGAATTGCTGGCGAACCTGTTTGCAGACAGTTTGGAGACAGAGACCCAGAAGAAACCAATTTCCAACCGAGTGAGCCCTTGGCTGTTGAGATAGATACACAATAGATGAACTTGGTTTCTGGCGAACGGCTGCTATATGGCCCCTCTTTTCTACGGTTCTTATAAAATAAGAGATTCACTCTAGTGAAAAAAAACTTGGCCCTTTCATTTGATAAAAATCACAAGGTGTTTGCTAAAACTTTGTAATTGTTTTTAAAAAATCACAGAAAAAAAAAAGAAAACTCTAATTCGGGGTCTTAGTAATATCTGGCTCTAGCAGGTATACAGTAAATATTCTAGGCTTTGTGGGGTATATGGTCTCTGTTTCAACTAGTCACCTCTGCACAACAGCAGCTACAGGCCACATACAAACAAAATGAGTGTAGCTGTGTTTCAAAAAGACTTATGGACATCGAATTTGAAAGTCATATCATTTTCACCTGTCACAAAATATTCTTTTAATTATTAAAAAAAAAAAAGAATATTCTTAGGTTGTGTGCAAAAACCATGCTTGGCTCAAGGGCCCTAAAAAAAACAGGCATGGGGCCCGATTTGGCCCACAGGCTATAGTTCACCAAGCCCTGTGCTACAGTTAATTCAAGAGATGTGATGAAAATGCCAAAAGAGGAGATACTCTGCTGAGAGCCTTAGATACACAACCACATGTATTTCCTGTGTCGAACAGTCAACCAGCAGCTACTGAATTTCTCACTCCCCTCAAACTGTTCAACTTAAAAGCCATTTTACTTTCCATTTAGCTTTTCTCACTACGTACACCATCAGTTTAACCTTGTTTTGTTACTAACAACACTAAGGCCCGTTTGTTTCCTTTCCCAGGAGACAGTAACAGCCTCCAAACCTCGGGTCAGCACACCTTGCCTTTATTTACCAGAAAATGCCTGCAACCTAAAAATCAGAAAACTACCCTATTCTGGGCATTTTATTCCCAGTGTAGTGTTTTATTTACCTGATTTAAAAAAAAAAAAAAAAGTTGGTGGGGGAGGGATAAATGGAGAAGACGGGATTAACACCAAATATATGTAAAATAGACAATGCACAAGGACCTCCTGTGAAGCACAGGAAGCTCTACTCACCGTTGTGTGATAACCTAAATGAGAAAAAAGAACGGAGGTATGTATATTATGACGGATTCACTGTGCTGTAAACTTGAACCTAATACAACACTGTAAATCAACTATATCCTAATAAAATTAAAAAAAAAAAACAAAAACCCAAAGATTCGGTTTACCTTAACCCTGCAAATACTAAAAAGTTTGGTAACATCACAGGATGGAACAGAGACAGGACTTCAAAGCCTATGTGATTTAAAGACGAAGGAAGAATTTTGAGCCTCCAGAACACTTTGCTTTTGAGAGACAATAAAAGCCCAAAAGAAGGGGGTAAAATATTGATGATCACATTAACAGTACCCATGAATCTAAAAAAAGAAAAAAAAAAAAAAAAAAAAAAAAAGAGGGCAAGTGACTAGACACTTGTCAGTTTAGCTAAAAACATACCAAAGGGAAATTTCTGCTGTGGCCAAGTGGGTTAAGGATCTGACTGCAGCGGCTCGGGTTGCTGTAGAGGCTCAGGTTTGATCCCTGGCCTGGCGCAGTGGGTTAAAGGATCCGGCATACGTCAGATTCAATCCCTGGCCTGGGAACTTCGTATGCCATGGGTTCAGCCATTAAAAAAATAAAAAACAAAATTAAAAAAAAAAACACAAAGGGAACAAACAACACTCTTGGTGCTAGTGGTGGTGGTGGGAGCCAGCTGATGAGGACAGACGGACTCACAGCCTCTAAAATACCAACAGTATCTGCTCCGACACTGAACCAGCCAGACCTGTCAGGCTCCTTCTGATCTGAATTTGGCTCTCAGCCTTTATTGGGGGGGTGGGGGGACACAACCAAGACCTGACGTTGGGGTCAACAGGAGGCATTAGCACTTGTTTGGGATACTTGGTGTTATCACCAGGCATCAGAAGAGAACAGGATAATCTTTAAACGGGCATCACTGCCTAGAAAATGCTGGCATGACCCCCACCCTGGGAAACAAACAGTGTGTGATCATCTACCGTGTGACCTGCGGTCCTTCTCTCACACAAGACTGATCTTTTGGGTCCTTCTGCTTTTTCTACCTAGCAGAGGCTACCTCTGATACCCAGGGGGGGAAAAAACCTTATTTTACATGCTAGTATAGTACAAATAAAAACGAGGAAACGTAACATTGGATCAAGTCAATACACTCACCCTGTTCTATCCCCAGCCTCTTAGCAGGTGACCTACGAGGTGACCAGTTACTGTCCCTGACCCCCACCCTCCAAAGTTCCGCTAATGCCAGAGTCAAGGCTTTCCTGCAGGGTCTGAATACCATTCACGTTTTACATTTTCACTTCATTATGTAGAGTTTGCCATCACCACTGAAGTCACCATAGAGACAGACTCCACACGCGGGGTGTAATGATGCTGAGTTTTTCAAACAAGAAGGTGGGACGAGTGCCCAGGACCTGAGTCAGAGCTGGATTTGAGCCTGACCCCAGCCCTTACAGGGTCAACCCAGCCAACACGCTCTCTCTGAGCTGTTTTCACACCTGTCCCATGTGAAAGCTGACCCATGCCCTCTGGCCTCTCGGGGCTGTGTAAAGGTGAAGCCGGTGACAAAGGTACAGCTGCTTTGTAAACGTTCAAACAGAAGCTATTTTCTTTTATCATAAACCTTCCTCCTCAGGCATCAACAACTAACTTTTGTTCAATTCCGCAGGGACTGGTAAAGAAGTGTCAGTGCAGTCTGTGCTTTTTGGGTTTTTTTGTTTTTTGTCTTTTCTAAGGCCGTACCTGTGGCATGTGGAGGTTCCCAGGCTAGGGGTCAAATCGGAGCTGTAGCTGCCGGCTTACGCCAGAGCCACAGCAACGCAGGATCCGAGCCGCATCTGCAACCTACACCACAGCTCACGGCAACGCTGGATCCTTAATCCACAGAGCGAGGCCAGGAATCGAACCTACAACCTCATGGTTCCTAGTCAGATACGTTAACCACTGCGCCATGATGGGAACTCCTATGCTTTTTTGTTTTTAATCACGGCTTCACCTTCTGAAACGGAAGAGTTATTTGTGACTATAATTTCTTCATTTGGTTTGATCCATCTTTTAGTTGCTCTTAAACCTTCTACCAAACAGCCCGCGCGCACACACACACCCAAGCATACTCATGATTCAAAATATAAGATCTTGAAATATTTAAAACTGCCTTGGATCCATCACTGGCTGCAGTAGAAAGCACATCAGGCAAATACCTGCTAGAAACAGCCTCAGTGAACCTGCTGTGAAATAACAAGTTTGGATCCTGATCCTTTCTATGTATAATGCAGACTCTTTTTTTTTCTTCTTCTTTTTTTTTTTGCTGTGGTTCTAAATGGGCTAACTTCAGTTCTCTGTACACAACCGCCCACTCCTGCAGTTTCAGATCTGAAGCAAATCACCTTTTACCTTATCGTCCCCATTGCTTTGCAGTTCTCCTATCTGTAAATGCTTATTATCAAAATGTAAATTCTAGCAATCTCAAAGATATGACTGTCTGCTTCTTGTTTTATTAAAAACCAGCATCAACGTCTATGGTGTGAACAGTCAACGTTAAATATCCTGTGTCCCTGTCCCGTGCTCCTTTCCTCACAGCCATGCTCTCACTTCTTTTGACGTTGTCAAAAAACTTTTAAAGCCCATCTCTCTGTGCAGCCCCCTCCCCGGGGTTACATCCAATGTGTTTACCATTATTCCTTGGACTGTACCTGTTTGTGTCACTATACCCTTTTGTGTACATATATTTATAATAAAACCATATACGCCCACCAGCTCTCCTAACCTCTTAAACATAATTCCTATCTCTGGAAAAAAAAATTATATTAGTGCAACATCATTCAGGTCTATCAGAAAACTGGAAGCTCCCTCCCAATACACAGTATCAGCTCAAGCTCCTTATTATCAGCAGACCCCTGACCTACACGCTACCACAGTCACCTGGGGCATCACCCTTGGAAGCAGAGTCACCTGCTGGAAACTGCTATGACATCTCAGCGGATGGCAGAGTGACCATCTGCAGAGTGCCCTCAAGTACTCTGAAAATTTCTGGGGAAAAGCCCAGTCTATTAATACTGTTTCCTAGCATTTCCCTGCCTTGCCGTATCATTTCGAGTCCTGCTTTGGGGGGTCCTTACAGCATTTCTTAGGCCCATCTTGCTCACAGCTGTTTCTCTTTAGTGCAACGAGTACAGCTGCTTTCCTTCTCGTATTGTTGGCTGTTTCAGCAAGAGTCCAGTCCAGTAAAGCAGTGGCTTAGGCAGGATTACTTGCATGCTTGTGCAACAAATGTAAAGAAAAAAAATCCTCATTACTGGTGACCATCTTGCCATTTAACGTCAACTATGGCAGAGAGGCCATGTGTATTATTTTTTTCTGGGATTCTAAGGTTTACATGTTCATCAGGATTTTGATTCTTAAAATGATTCTGCTTTGAGTGTTTAAAGATAATGCAGTGAAAATTATAATGTATAATTACAAAGCCTAAGAGATTTTATGCATGTGGCTTTCAAGAGGAGTTTAACAAAGTATCTATGCATATCCTTCAAT
Source organism: Sus scrofa (assembly GCF_054392235.1). Classification (NCBI taxonomy): domain Eukaryota; kingdom Metazoa; phylum Chordata; class Mammalia; order Artiodactyla; family Suidae; genus Sus; species Sus scrofa. The sequence continues at coordinate 78,934,350 of NC_139392.1, read as the reverse complement.
TGATTTCCTTTTATTTACCCAATGATTTTTTTTTTTTTTTTTCTGGCTGCACCCACAGCACGCAGAAGTTCCAGGGCCAGGGATCGAACCTGTGTCACAGCAGTGATAATGTCGGATCCTCAACTGCTAGGCCACCAGCGAACTCCATCCAGTGATTTTATATTTAGTACTGGGTCAAGTACTTACTGCAACATAGGCAGAATGGTCTAAGATATAAGTCTCTACTTCTCTGAATCATAATGTCGACTGTAATAAATTTCAGAAGAAAAGTGAGCCATTAAAATAAAATGTTCCCTGTGAATGTTTGGTCATGACACAGACTCAGAGTCCCAGGGTCAAGAAAGTTAAAAGCTGCACAAACTACAATATATGAAATAAGACACAGAACATACTGTGGAGCACAGGGAATACAGCCTATATTTTATAATAACTCTAAATGGGGTATAAACTATAAAAATATTGAATCACTATGTTATACACCTGAAACCAATATAACATTGTAAATCAACTATACTTTAATTTCAAAAAGAAAGAAAGTTAAAGCCTGCCTAATCCTATCACCCACCTGGTGCTGGCACCTGGGACAAGGACAGGCTTTGGGGGCAGCTGTTGTCAACTGCAGGCACGCACACTGGTAAGGGGACAATGCTCAATTAGCAGCTGTGTTCTTGGTTATTTGACATCAATAATAATTATACTTTTGTAATAATTCACTTTTTATACATGAGCAGATTCAAGACTTTTGTATGTCGGAGTGCCCATCGTGGCTCAGCGGTAACGAACCTAACTAGTGTCCATGAGGATGTGGTTTCGATCCCTGGCCCTGCCCAGCGGTTTAAGGATCTGGTGTGGCCGCAAGCTGTGGCAGAGGCGGTAGACGCCACTCTGATTCACCCCTAGACTTGGAACTTGCATATGCCTTAGGTGTGGCCCTAAAAAGCAAAGAAAAAAAAAGGGGGGGGAGAGAGAGACTATTGTATCTCTTCGCCTCTCGCTTGGATATTCACTCTTGACTGCGGGGGAAGGGGTGGGCTTCCGGCTGTGGGTCAGGAAGGCCGCCCCAGCCCAATCTGCCCCTGAGAGTTGCTGTGTGTGTGAATGTTTACACATCTTGTCTACCGCTATGGAAAAACAACAACTGTGAAACGTGCTGACCCAGCACAGAGTCGGTATAAGTTCAGGAACAGGAAGTTCATTATTCCCAGGCAGCTGACTTCATCCTTGGACAACTTGAACTCCTAGGTAGTTGTTCGTATCTACGAAGGAAACACCAGATCTCCCAATCGTGTCCATGGATTAGGTCTTAACCAAACCCCACAAAGGAACTGAGGGAGAAAACACTGAATCGCTGGGTCCCTTTTAGAGGCTTGGAATATGAATAGGTGTCAAAAAGACTGCTTCCTTCCTGGCAGTTATTCTAGATTAAAGAGCCCATCAATAATTAAAGCAAGCAAGCTCTGCTTTCTGTTTTAATCTATGAATAAAGGCGAGTGTGGTAACAAGTAGGTTACCACACCATTTCAATATTTTAAATTTGACACTGAGTATAGTTCCCCTCTTATTAGAGATGAGTAAAGGGCCCACTGAAATGAAAACTACATGAAACATTTTTTAAAGAAGAACATTTTCTGAATAGAAAAATCTGAAAGTGATCACATAACACAAAGGAGTTAAAATATGGTATCAAGAGTTAAAAGAGGGTATCAACAGAGAATAGGATTCTGCACAGACTTAAAATGAAGGATTATATCTAATAAACTTGAAAAGAGTCTCCAATATCAGGCACAAAGAACCACCGTGTAGAAGGTAGGTGCATATTTCTTCACCAGCAGGGCTGGCCTCTGGTGGGAAAACTGCATGGGCGCTAAAAGCATGAAATGTTTTTATCCGCAAAAGCTGAGGCATTGCTATTTCCATTCAGTTCCTTCCCTATGTGCTCGCCTGGAACCGAGAGCAAAGGATCTGGGCTTGTTGTAAGTTATCACATTCTCCAAATAATCCAATATAATCAAGACCTAGATTCAAGAAAGGACCCACTTAAGGGTTCATCTACGAGTCTGTCTGTAACTTGCAAGACACCAACCCACCCTCTTCTTTCTGGGCCAGGTGTTTCTTCTGGGAGCATTGTTCCCAAAGCCCCGCTTGCCTGAGTCCTTCAGGCTCCCCTCTCCCCTCCCGCTTCCCCGCCCCCACCCTTCCTCTAGGCCACCCCACCACACCAACTGGTCTGCGATGTCACCAACCCCTCAGATGAAACAGACACAGGGACTGCTCCAGGGACCTCACCAAGGGAACATATGACTTGAGCACATAAAGACATTTACCTTGGAAAATGAGGAACCCATCAAGGACAACCAGCAAAGCATGGCTGCTGCAAAAGGGGACGGTGCTGGGACGACACCTGGCAGGGTCTCCACTGACAGCCCAGCTTTTCTTTAGCAAAAGCAGCAAAAGCTTTCATGTCAAAAAAGACAGACGAGGAAGGAGTCGCTGCTGTCTGTGCAAGGGGATCAGTGGCGTTTCTGGAGCACTGGTTCCTACACAGGTTCCATCCCCGCCAGGCACAGTGGATTAAGGATCTGGCATCACCACAGCTGCAATGGAGGTCACAACGGTGGCTCGGATCTGACCCCTAGCCTGGGAACTCCATATGCCTCAGGGTAGCCAAAAAAAAAAAAAAAAAAAAACAGATGAATCATTCTAAGGACAGCCCTAAACTAAGCCAGAATTTGCTTACTCTCTTTTTGTATACTTGAGCCCTGAAGAAAGAAAAAAAAAAAAAAAAGAGTTCTGTAACTGCTGATCCTAAGAAAATATTTTATTCTAATTGTTTCTTTAAATGCGTATTAATCTTGACCTTATTAGCATTACATTAATGGCAGCAATAGAATCCTAATAATAATAACAATAAATAGCAGTTAGTGCCAGGTGCTGTCATAGGGTTTTTGTTTTTTTTTTAAAGGTCACACCCTCACCATATGGAAGTTCAAAGGTTAGGGGTCAACCTGGAGCTACAGCTGGGGGCTATGCCATAGCCACCACAATGCCAGACCAGAGCTGCATCTTTGACCTATACTGCAGCTTGTGGCAACGCTGGATCCTTAACCCACCGAGCAAGGCCAGGAGTCAAATCTGCATTCTCACAGGTACTATGTGGGGTTCTTAACCCACTGAGCCACAATGGGAACTCCTGTCCTAGGGGTTTTATGCATATGAACATACTTAATCCTCAAAACTACCCTCTCATAAGGGGAGGGGAGAACAACCCAACGAGCTAGGTGTTAGTACCATGTTCCCCCATCCTACCGACTTTGTACAAATGAGGAAACTGAGGCACAGAGAGGTTAATCAACTTGCCCAAGATCACAAAGCTACAAAGCGGTGGGCCAGGGTTGGAACCCAATCCGTCTGGCTTCTATGCCTCAACTCTTGGGTACTATGTAACCACCTCTGATAAGTCTTCAATACGGGATCAGGTCCCATTGAAATCATTAGGTCCTCTCCTTGGAAATCAGTCAGCTCTACAGATTTCCTTAGATCATTTACCATCTTAGAGTGTATTCTATAAACCGGAAGATTTTAAATAAAAAAACTGAAAGATTTTCATTTCTCCACTGGTGGAAGAGTAACATAAAACTGAAGTCATCTCCTCTTTCAAGAGAATTTTTCTTCAAAGAGCACAAGTAGGAGTTCCTGTCGTGGCGCAGTGGTTAATGAATCCGACTAGGAACCATGAGGTTGCAGGTTCGGTCCCTGCCCTTGCTCAGTGGGTTAAGGATCCGGCGTTGCCGTGAGCTGTGGTGTAGGTTGCAGACTCGGCTCAGGATCCCGCGTTGCTGTGGCTCTGGCGTAGGCCGGTGGCTACAGCTCCGATTCGACCCCTAGCCTGGGAACCTCCATATGCCAAGGGAGCGGCCCAAGAAATAGCAACAACAACAACAACAACAAAAGACAAAAGACAAAAAAAAAAAAAAAAAAAAAAAGAGCACAAGTACAGAAGAAAGGGTTAAAAAAAAAATCACGTTTCTTGAGGGCACTGCAACTATGAATACCGCCAGGGGCTTTTATAGTCTTAATCTCATTTTGTCCTGGTTCACAACACGGCAAGAAAGACCCACCCCATCTTACAGATGAGAAAACTGAGCTTGAAAAGACAAATAAAGGACAAATAACTTGCCCAACGCAAATGGAAGGGCCAAAATTTAAAGCAGTCCAGTCCCAATACCAACCCTTTGTTGATTAGGCAATGCTGCCTTGACTTTAAAATCAATATATATATATTTCCTTTAAACAAACAAACAAATTAACAAGAGGGTTCAAAGCAAATGCAAGCGTGGCTGCTGGGCATTCGGGCAAACGTTTCTGCCACCCAGCCCCTTGGCCGGCGCTGGCACTTGCTCAAGCTGGAGGATGGAGAGAAGTGTCCTTAAGCTTCTCACACATCATCTTACGTGTCCCCACGGAACGTGCTGGGGGAGGCAGAAGAGGTGGTGCTATTCACACTTTACAAATAAAAAAAGCCTGAAGAGGGCTGGTGGCTCAGACAACGCTGTTGTTTTGTATCTGTGCCAGATAAGAGCGAGAGTACACACCCGCCCACAACTTACTCCGTTCACGAGCAGTGCTTAGGATGCTGACTGTGACTCAGCTGAACCCAGCAGTCCTGCTCTGGCCGAGTGCAGGTCAGATCTGGCTCTTGTGCCGCCCTCTGTCCTTGTCGTCTTCCCTCCTGCACTGTCCCCCAGGACCTTATAGGACAAAAACCTGGGGTGCTTTTCTGGATCCATCACTTTTTTTCCCACACCCGTATGCGCTGGAGCCCCAGGCTCTTCGTATTCTCTCACGCCTTCTCCTCCTTCTCAGGGGGACAGATTTCTCTCTCAGTGTGTCTCTGTCTATGTGTCGTCACATAAGAAAGAAAGACCTGGGTTTTTATTTCCATTGCAAGTACTTACAGAATGTTTGGGTTAACTGAGTTTATATATACATATATACATATATTTACTTCTTACTTTTCAACATCATATATAAGCCTTAACGCCATCATTTGTGCAAAACAGAAATATTTTAACACTTGGAAATGTTCCTTATTTATGTACGCCCGACTCAAAGCCACAAAGGATGAGGTGGCTTGTCCATTACTGTGACAGTTGGATGTCATTTCCTGTGTTTTCAGTTGTGAGCTCCTGGTAGAAGAAAGGAAACCCGCTCTCGGCAAATGCTGGACCCACAAGGCTTTCGTAAGCAACTTTCAAGAACACATCTCAAAGCAGCACAACCCTCATGTCTCAAAAATGAGCTTTCCCAATAGCATTCCTAATAATTACTGAAAAGGAAGAGCTGTCAGAAGCATTTCAGAACTGGAATCAAGACTAAATTCCTTGTCGTTGTCAGTCTGGACCGTATATCAGAAACCTGTCAGTTTCTTTAGACGACAGCAAATGGTCTAAAATCTACACCAGATCATTTGAGGAATAGAGTCGGAAGCATTTCTAATACACTTAGCATGGAAGCTATATTCAGATTCTTCTCTTACAAAGGTAGGTCTTGCTACCTCTTATCGCAAACTGAATGCTTCTGAGAAAGATCCAAATCCTGCCTGTGACCTTGCCCTGGACGGAGATGGCCCTTCATTATGAGGAGTCCACAAGTCAGGTCCTCCTCTCACCAATCAAACATGGTTTTCACCACCGACCAACTTACCATAGAGTGTGCCAGCCTTCTCTCAGCCGGTGATGCACACAGCCACTCCAAGATGACCTCAAACTGTCACCAAGCCAGACTAGACAGTGGTTCCTGAAGCAATCATTTACTCCAGCTTTATCTTGGGATTAAGCCAGCATTAGGGGAAGGCCATACACTTGGCGGACATCACTCAGAGTCCCCAAGTCACACTCTGCCCTGGACTTTCACACAAGTCAGTAATGAATAGTCACGCATATTGAATAATTTTAATCCTCTTTTAATCAATCAGACTCATTCATTTTGTTGTTTAACCCCCTCCATAACAAACTGCCCCCATAGATGCAAACTATTGCCTTCGGAATGGATAAGCAATGGGATCCTGCTGTACGGCACTGGGAACTATATCTGGTCACTTGTGATGGAGCTTGATAATGTGAGAAAAAAGAATGTATACATGTATGTGTGACTGGGTCACCTTGCGGTGCAGTAGAAAATTGACAGAACTATGTAAACTATAATAGAAAAAATAAAAATCTTTATAAAAAAAAATTCTCCCCAGAACCAGGGAGTGAAAATAAACCAGTATTTGTCCTCCCATTAGACAAGGGTAGTTACAGCATAACTTTCTCAGGGCTGCCCTGAAATTCAGACCTAAGTCTTAAGTTCCAATGTCAGAGTGTCCTTAATCAAGACTGCAAAAGTTTACAGTGAGTATATACGGCCCTCTTCTTCTTTACAATTTGTTATTTTTACCCTGCTTGCTTTCTGCTTTCTTTTATCTGTATTTTTATTATTACAAGTCTCAAAGTCTTTTGAAGAGCTGAAACATTATGAAGATTTCAGCTTCATCACTAAGAAGAGGCATCTTGATTCACTTAGAAAACTACTTCTCAGGAAAGAAGGCAAAGCATATGGGTCTATGATAAAAGGGAAGGAGAAGAGGAAACTGAAGATGATCTCAGGGCCATATGCTGGGAGAGCAAAGGAACAGAGCAGAGAGATCTGGGGAGGAAATTAGGCTTTGGGGAGCCAGTTACCAATAGACCTTCACTAGTTCACATCTGGGGGGCTCTTGGTCATCTACAAACCATCCAGGGATGAACTTGACAAGAACACCTGGCCTGGTCTAGGTCAGCAGACGAGACTCTCAGTCTAGCTTATTACCCAGGGCTGTCTCCTCATTACTCTGCATCCATGTTCGCAACTATAAAATGAAGGGACTGGGGGGAAAGTCTTGAGGACTATCTGGTTCTAACATTTTATGATTTTTGAGATGGAGTCTAAGAAACGAAGAGAATCTGATGACAAAGGTGTCCATCTGGAATTGCTCCTTCGTTTACATACTGTGCCCAAAGAATCTTCTGAGGGGTGTGGATGGGGGAAGAGTAATAAGCAAGACAATCTACTGGGTGCCAGAAAAAAAAAATGACCAGAATGAATGTTTATAGTCCTTTTTACTTTAAAAGGTAAGAAATGCATCTTATATCAACACCAGCCACCTCATTTGAGTTCACATGTTAGATGGCCCTATGTTAAGAGTTTGGGTTATTTACAGCAGGATGTCATCCTTGTGGTTTTATTAAAAACAAAAACAAAAAAAACCTCTAATTAATGAGGTAGAGAGTGACCATAAAAATATTTTGCACAGTACAGAGGTGTTATATGGCAACATACATAAAAGAATTTCTTCTAAATTCACTGACCTATTCTACGATCACAAGTGGGCTGGCTGATTTTTTTTTTTTTTTTTCTAATGGGCTTACTTAATCATTCCCTTCAAGATAAAGATGAGGTTTTTATTTAACAAGAGCAGGAAAATAGCTGCCTTTTGGGAAGAAAAACTACAGAAAAAGCATTTTGAAAAGAGAAGTGTTTTTGTGTCTACAGAGAATTAGAGATACTTTTCTAATCTGCTTTACCATTTTTATCTTTGTTGTTGTTGTTGTTGTTGTTGTTGTTGTTGCTATTTCTTGGGCCGCTCCCCTCGGCATGTGGAGGTTCCCAGGCTAGGGGTCGAATCGGAGGGGCAGCCACCGGCCTACGCCAGAGCCACAGCAACGCGTGATCCGAGCCGCGTCTGCAACCTACACCACAGCTCACAGCAACGCCGGATCGTCAACCCACTGAGCAAGGGCAGGGACTGAACCCGCGACCTCATGGTTCCTAGTCGGATTCGTTAACCACTGCGCCACGACGGGAACTCCCCATTTTTAATAAATATAAAAAGTGTTTTTATTTTGAACTCCCCATCCTTATTAATATAAACTCTAATGCTTTTTTTTTTTTTTTGGCTTTTTAGGGCCGCTCCCGCAGCATATGGAGGTTTGCAGGCTAGGGGTCTAATTGGAGCTGGAGCCGCAGTCTTACACCACAGCCACAGCAACACCAGATCCTGAGCCGAGTCTGCCACCTACACCACAGCTCACAGCAACGCCGGATCCTTTAACCCATTGAGCAAAGCCGGGGATTGAACCCGCAGCCTCATGGTTCCTAGTAGGAATCGTTTCCGCTGCGCCACGATGGGAACTCCCTAAACTCTAATGCTTTTTGTGAGAACGTAATGAAAATAGAAAATTACTAGACATATTTTAACCAAATCGTCAGCAAAACTTTCGCCTAGCTGGTAGATGAGAATCATGAGTTAATATGTTTGGTCAGTAATGTTCTTCATCCATTTAGACCAAAAAACCTTTGTGACACACCTTTTTCACCCAGCTATTATAAGTTTTAAAACCAAATAGCAAAATAAATTGAATAGACTTTCAAACTGCTTTATCGCAAAGTGTTCACTGAGATTTTTATTTGTTTTCATTAAGAAAAAACCCCAACATATTAATGATCATTTTTACAGGATCAAGTTCTTAACTGTTAATATTTATTTTGTCTTTAGTGCATCCTTTTAAAACTGCTGTGTACTATAAAACATAAAATAATGCAGTAGCACACACATGAGATATATAAATAAAAGTTTCAACTATTGAGGGCCTGTACTCAGATTTTTTTTCCACTGATGTGATACACAATAAAAACATGAACACTTGGCAAATTTGTATAATCACACACCAGTTTATCTTTGTCTTTCCCAAGCTCACAAAAAGTAACAACTTTTAGAATCATTATTTACTTGTTGTCTCCCAAAATAATCGATAACTCCTTTAATCAAAGGACTTTCTGGGATGGCAACCCAAAGGCGGGGAAAAAAAAATCCCTTGCATCAGGCAAGTATGTCTATTACACAAATAGCAATTTACAAGTTATTTCTCTTTCTTTGGTAAGATTTTTTTTTTTTTTTTTTTTGGTCTTTTTGCCTTTTCTAGGACTGCTCCCTCGGCATGTGGAGGTTCCCAGGCTAGGGGTCTAATTGGAGCTGTAGCCACCAGCCACAGCCACAGCCACAACAACTCAACAACTCAGGATCCAAGCCATGTCTGCAACCTACACCACAGCTCATAGCAACACCAGTCCCTTAATCCACTGAGAGAGGCCAGGGATCAAAACCTCAACCTCATGGTTCCTAGACGGATTCATTAACCACTGGGCCATCATGGGAACTCCTTGGTAAGATTTTTGTTTTTTCTATTATAGTTGATTTACAGTGTTCTGTCAATTTCTTCTGTACAGCAAAGTGACCCAGTCATACGCATATATTTACATTCTTTTTCTCACATTATCCTCTATCATGTTCCATCACAAGTGACTAGATATAGTTTCCAGGGCTATACAGCAGGATCTACAAATTACTTCTGCATCATCAAATTCAATACGTAAAAGATGTCTTTCCACACATCACACCTAACTACATGTCTTGTTTTTCCTAACTATGAAAATACTGCATGCTCAGCAGTGGGTAAAAAAAAAAACCAAACTATAAAAAGATGTAAGTAATCACATACACTAAAGGATATAAATAGAAAGTAAAAAATTAACTATAATCCCTCTCCTCAGAGAAACGTGATATTTTTAAAACAAACTGCCTTCTCACTCAACATGCAAAGTCACTTTGCCACAGCAAAACATTCACCTCCATAAACACTTTAATAGTTACAAAGTATTTCAATATAAGGACACATCTTATTTCATTTACCCCAAATAACACACTAATGGGCATTTGTATTATTTCCAATTTGGTTACTACTATGAAAGATCTGTATGTTGGCTTTTGTTTTTGTTGTTGTTGTTGTTTTTTGCCATTTCTTGGGCCGCTCCCCTAGGCATGTGGAGGTTCCCAGGCTAGGGGTCAAATCGGGGCTGTAGCCACCGGCCTACACCAGAGCCACAGCAACACAGGATCCAAGCCGCATCTTCGACCTACACCACAGCTCACGGCAATGCCAGATCCTTAACCCACTGAGCAAGGCCAGGGATGGAACCCGAAACCTCATGGTTCCTAGTCGGTTTCGTTAACCACTGAGCCACGACGCGAACTCCTGGCTTTTGTTTTTTAGGGATAAAAGGTCTCTCCTCATTTGGTGTATCTGATACTTTCACGTAAATATTTCTAGCTTATAACTTATTGTTTAGGACTATTCTGCATATCACCAGATGAACAGCTTCTTCGTCTCCTTTTATTTTAGGGCAGCACTCACGGCATATGGAGGTTCCCAGGCTAGGGGTCGAATCGGAGATACAGCTGTCAGCCTACCTCACAGCCGCAGCAACGTGGGATCCGAGCCTCGTCTGTGGTGTACACCACAGCTCACGGCAACGCTGGATCCTCAACCCACTGAACGAAGGGATCAAACTTGCATCCTCATGGATACTAGTCAGGTTCATTACCGCTGAGCCATGATGGAGACTCCTTTTTTTTTTTTATTTTCCTTCTTATAAATAACCAAGCTGAAATGAATTCTTAAACGGTCTCTTGTTTTAGATTCAGAAACGGGAATGAATTTATTCTGAAATCATATTTGGCCACTGTGGTTAAGGAGAAAACAACAATTCTATTCAAAACATTGCTGTGCACTGAAGCTTTCCTGAACTCTTGCAAAAATTTTTCACATAAGGATACAAGGTACTATCTTAAAAACAGAAAAGGCATAAAAGATTTATATTCATAATTTTAAGTCTTTATTTTGAAATTAAAGAAAAACTGCATATTGTATATTAATACTGAAGTCATACTGTGTTCTCATTCATCACACTTCCCAAAGCCTATTCAGAATGGTCTGTGACTCATAAAACATGAATTAAAGAGATTTCTCAAATAAGATGGAGTATGTTCTGCTTTTTCGTATCAAACATTTAATATTTTTAAATAATAATAGGATAGGAATAATTCTCCGTGAGATAATCGATCACCCAAGTTAATATACATATTACCATCTCTTATTTTAAAAGGCCCTTAATTTTCTACTTAATTCAAGCTTAAAAAATAAAAATCAATCAAGGTTCATTTTTAAAATAAATATAGTCCCTAGGGTCTAATTTTAAAGCCTGCATCCATCTGAAACAGTCAGTAATTTAGGCCTCCTGAAAATCGGTAACTGTAGCTACTTCTGTCACAATAAAACACATCCACATAAAGTGGAAGTGACAGCTTATCTGGGTGGCTCTGGTTTATAAGCATGCCCCTTCCCTTCTTTCTAAGGGCTCTGCCTTTGTTCCTTCAATTTTCTTCAATGTTCTCAAGAGTTCTTTATCTTCAGCAAAAGAGAAATGTTACTTTTAATACTATGCAAAAGAGTTCATTAAAATAGGGAATTTTACTATATTATGAAAATATATAATTGACTTGTTCACTCCCAGTGAAAGGAAAATTAACCTAGGTTTCGCCTTCCTTGTTTTGTCTTTTTAGAGCCACTCACGTGGCATATGGAGATACTCAGGCTAGAAGTCGAATTAGAGCTGCAGATGCTGGCCTACACCACAGCCACAGCCACACCAGATCCCAGCCTCGTCTGCAATCTACACCACAGCTCATGGCAATGCCAGTCCTTAACCCACTGAGCGAAGCCTCGGATTGAACTTGCGTCCTCACGGATCCTGCTGGAGATTCGTTTCTGCTGAGCCACGAGGGGAACTCCGCTTTCTCCTTTCTGAACACAATCATCTAAACAGAAAAGAGCAGGGCTCTCCCAGTCACCAGGGGAGGCTTCACTCTCCCCAGCCTGACCTTGTAAAGTCAGCACAGGTGACGGTCATGTTTACATCGGGTAACACTGAGTGGAGCAGACAGAGCACAGAATCAAGCTCCAAGCCAACAACAGGACTACAGACCAGTGGTAACACTCAGCCTTCAAAAAGCAAACACACACACTCTATGGAGACCAGTGGATGTCCATTCATATTTTCTGAACAGACTCATCTGAATCATCCACAGGTCAAGTCTAGTGTGAGGCAGCAAGACTAAATAACTGCAAATTCCTGGCTGGGAGCAATCTAGTTGCCTGCCAATGAATGCCATTGGGTTGGGAATAGCATCAATCACGTAGGGTAGGACCAGTCAAACTGAATCGGCCATAGCAGTGGATACCATGTGCTCCTGGGATGCCAGCATGCTCTGCCTAACAAAGCACCACCTCCCCATGCCCCACCTCTGCTGTACTCCAGCTCAAAGCCAAGCTTTGGACTTGCTAAGAGAAGGAGAAAAGAAAGAGGAAGGCAGGGAGGGAGGAAGGGAGGCGAGAAAGGGAGAAAAGGAAGGAAGGAAAGAGAAAGAAAAGAAACAAGGAAGGGAGGGAGGAGAGAAGGAGGAACAGAGAAAAGGAAAGAAGGAAGGAAAGAAAGAAGGAAAAAATAAGGAGGGAAGTAAAGAAAGAGAGACAAAAGGAAGGAAATGATCAGGCTTTATTTTCAGAGAGCCTGAGGATTCTAAAGCAGAAGGAAGCCTGAAATTGTGAGAAGTGGGTCAGGTGCAAGCCGCTCTCCTCGGAGGCAGGGTCCTCAGGCAGTGAGTGGCCACGGTGGTTGGTCCTCCATCCTCCGGACGTGACAGCCCCCCACACCGCCCATGTGGGCACCCCTTTTATTACACACTGCCTTAAACTCCTCACAGGGCTTGAAATGCGTTATGCTCTTACAAATATATACGTAAAGAAAAGCCTATCTTTTTACTCCAGTCTTAGCTGTTGAAGTCAGAAATGCTCAGAGAGGAAGTGGGAAAGGGAATCTTGCCCACACGGCCAGGAGTGCAGACCTGGGCAGCCCTCTCTGAAGGCAACCTGGCAACACGTGCCAAGAGCCTTGCCGTATTCATACCCTCTACCCAAGTAACTCCCCCAAAGGGGAATCCGTTCTAAGGAAATCACTCAATATAAGAAAAAAAAAAAAAAAAAAAAAAAAGTGGGGCGTTCCTGTCTTGGTGCAGCGGAAATGAATTCAACTAGGAACCATGAGGTTGCAGGTTCAATCCCTGGCCCCGCTCAGTGGGTTAAGGATCCGGCATTGCTGTGAGCCATGGTGTAGGTCGAAGACCTGCTCAGATCTGGCATTGCTGTGGCATAGGCCGGCAGCTGCAGCTCTGATTCGACCCCTGGCTTGGGAACCTCCATATGCTGCAGGTATGGCCCTGAAAAGACAAAAGAAAAAAAAATTTCTGTCTTTTCAGGGCTGCACCCACGGCACATGGGGGTTCCCAGGCTAGGGGTCCAATCAGAGCTGTAGCCGCTGGCCTATGACACAACCACAGCAATGCCAGATCCAAGCCACATCTTCGACCTACACCATGGCTCACAGCAACACAGAATCCTTAACCCTCTAAGCAAGGCCAGGGATCAAACCTACATCTTCATGGATACTAGTCAGATTTTTTTTAAACAAAAAATTTCATAAAGAGAGATGTTGATAACAGTATTATTTATGGTAGCAAAGAACTGGAACCAATACATAGACTACTAAACCTTCGTTAGACTATTAGGCAATCATTAAAAATCACCACTGTGAAGATTACATACTGATATGAGGAAATACCTAGGCAGTATAATTGCAAAGAGAGTTTCCAAAAAGATATTGTAAAGAGACCCACCAAGGAGTTCCCATCATGGCGCAGCGGAAACGAATCTGACTAGGAACCATGAGTTTGCAGGTTCTATCCCTGGCCTCACTCAGCGAGTTAAGGATCTGGCCTTGCTGTGAGTTAAGGATCTGGCCTTGCTGTGAGCTGTGGTGTAGGTTGAAGACACAGCTGGCTCGGATCCGGCATTGCTGTGGCTGTGGCGTAGGCCAGCGGTGACAGCTCCAGTTCGACCCCTAGCTTGGGAACCTCCATAAGTGGAGGGTGTGGCCCTAGAAAGGACAAGAAGACCAAAAAAAAAAAAAAAAAAAAGATACCCACCAAAACATTAGCATCAACTGCTTCTGGATAAAATGATCATGGTAATTCTTTACTATATTTGTCAATATTTTTCAAGTTTTTCATGCATAAAATATACCATATACATGCACACGCATATATATATATATCTCTCCTCTCATTAGAACTTAAATTTCACTGAAACCATGTATAGCTTGAGTTCACCTAAACAAATTTATAAAGAAAGAAGTTCTATATAACACAAAATAAAAATAATCACTCTTACACGTGCACCCGCATGTTCATTGCAGCACTATTCACAATAGCCAGGACATGGAAACAACCCAAATGTCCATCGACAGATGATTGGATTCGGAAGATGTGGTATATATACACAATGGAATACTACTCAGCCATAAAAAAGGATGACATAATGCCATTTGCAGCAACATGGATGGAACTAGAGAATCTCATACTGAGTGAAATGAGCCAGAAAGACAAAGACAAATACTATATGATATCACTTATAACTGGAATCTAATATCCAGCACAAATGAACATCTCCTCAGAAAAGAAACTCATGGACTTGGAGAAGAGACTTGTGGCTGTCTGATGGGAGGGGGAGGGAGTGGGAGGGATAGGGAGCTTGGGCTTATCAGACACAACTTAGATTAGATTTACAAGGAGATCCTGCTGAATAGCATTGAGAACTTTGTCTAGATACTCAAGTTGCAAGAGAAGAAAGGGTGGGGGAAAAATGTAATTGTAATGTATACATGTAAGGATAACCTGACCCCCTTGCTGTACAGTGGGAAAATTAAAAAAATAATAATAATAATCACTCTTGCCTATTTACTGGGTCTTCATCACTGGCATTTTTAAACATGTGAGGATCTGATGCCAAAACCACAAAAAAAAAAAAAAAGGTAAGTCAAAAGGACACACTAGCTTCTTCTAACCTATATTTTTAAAATGTCCCTTAAATGTGCTCCTATCTTCCTACTTTGGCAAAAAGTGCCCCCAAAAAGAAGTGCCTTCTGGCTTTAACATAATTGTTTCTGAACAGTTCCTTCTCTGCCAGAGCTTCTGAACTTTTCATCTGTGTCCAGGCAGAATCTAATTGATGAACGAGCTGTGTGCCAAGCATTCGTTTGGAAGGTGGCTGTTTGTTTCAATGGGGAAACATATCCTAATTTCCTAAGGGAGTAAAAGCCTGGGGTCTTGTTCTATGAGGGAGGGTCATTTGAAAAAGAAGCTGCTTCTCGGGCTTCTGAGCACGGGAGACAGCCAGAGCGCATTTTCCCCAAGGCCAAGCTGAGGAGCAGAACCGCAAAACCAGTCATTCTGGAGCCTGGAAACTTAAGGAGTCAGTTAGTCCTCCCCAAGAGGACGTGTGTTGTGGTTTTTTTGCAGCAACATGGATGGACCTAGAAATTATCATGCTAAGTGAAGTCAGCCAGACAGTGAGACATCACCATCAAATGCTATCACTTACATGTGGAAATTTAAAAAAACAACACAATGAACTTCACTGCAGAACAGATACTGACTCACGGACTTTGAAAAACTTCCGGTTTCCAAATGAGGCAGGCTGTGAGGTGGGGGCGGATGTGCTGGGGGTTTGGGTTGGAAATGCTATAAAATTTGGTTGTAATGATTACTGTGCAACTATAAATGTAATTGAGTAATAAAAATGCTATAAAAAAGACAATGTTATTGTGCGTTGATACACTACAAGGGAATTGTATTAAAATATTCTTAATGAAAAAAAAAAAAAAAAAAAGAAGAAACTTAAGGAGTCAGGGCAGGCTTGTAAAAGACACACAAACACCCTAGACACCAGGGAATATGAGAGACTGAGACGGCGATGTGGGGCTGGAGGGGGATTACTCAGAACATTCAAGAAAAGAGGAATTATGTTTCTGCTTATTTAGATCCATGTCCATTTTTTTTTTTTTTTTTTTTTTTTTTTTGCTTTTTAGGGCCACACCTGTGGCATATGGAGGTTCCCAGGCTAGGGGTCTAATCAGAGCTATAGCCACCGGCCTATGCCAGAGCCACCACAATGCCACATCCAAGCTGCATCTGCGACCTACACCACAGCTCACAGCAATGCTGGATCCTTAACCCACTGGGCAAGGCCAGGGATTGAACCCACAACCTCATGTCTGCTAGTTGGATCCATTTCCACTGCACCACAAGGGGAACACCCCAATTTTTTTAAACTAAGGTCTTTGTGAATATATCAGCAAGGCTTCCATCACCATTTACACATGATTATCCCTGGAAACAAAACAATGACTGTGATTGTGTGTTTGGGAGTAGGGGATCCCAACCTGTGCATACAGGCATGCAAAATAAACTGTAAATACCAATGCTTCTATTTACGGTCCGATATGTGGGTTCCTGAAAAAGCTTTAGGTTGTGTATACACGCTGAAAATAGATTTTAGGCAGACCACTCAAAACCCGTGGAAGGCTTAAAAGACAAAATGCTAGAAGCCACACATCTCAGTCTTTACAACAGTTTCACTTCTAAGGCATATAGAAGGGACTTTAAAAACTGTGACGGTCACTCGATGGAAAGAATATAAGGAACGGGTGAGTTTGTACAGACTAGAACCAAATGCACAAAGACTAGACAGAACCATGAAATTAGTTCTTCCAGGACCTTGGACCTGGCCACCAAGGGAGGAGAAGAGCAAGGACAAGGGGGCCAGGTGTCCCACTGACCTAACGGTCTGCTACCCTGGGCCAGTCGCTGTTACCTGGAGGCATTACCCAAGGAAGACTGTAGGGACCAACTTCTCCCTCCTACACTAGCACTCCCCACTGACCCATCTTGTGCAAACTAAATTGCATTATGCAAACACGCATATAGCAGGAAAGCTACAAAATTACGATTTTCTTTCTTTTTTAGGGCTGTACCCTTGGCATATGGAAGTTCCCAGGATAAGCATTGAATTGGAACTACAGCTTATAGCCGACACCACAGCCACAGTCACAAGGGATCTGAGCCACATCTGTGACCTACACCACGGCTCCCAGCAACACTGGATTGCTGACCCACTGAGCGAGGCCAGGGTTCAAACCCTCATCCTCATGGATACTTGTCGGGTGTGTTTCCGCTGTGGCGCAATGGCAACTCCCCACATTTTCTAAAGTAGATTCAAACCTTTCTTTTCTTCTGTCCAGCCTAACACCCCAGCTGAAAGCTTCCTCCAAGACACCAACATTCAGCAACAGGACAGGAGACAGTGAGATGAACGAACTGAGCAGAGCAGGACAGCTGCTGGCACTCAGGGCACCTCTGCGTGCAGCAGACAACGAGCTTCCTTTGAGCAGGCCAATTACGAAAAAGGAGCCTGGTTCTGGCTACCCCAGCCCTTAGCTGGGGTGTGCGGGTGGCAATACTGATCTCAGCGCCCCTGTCCCTCCCTGCCAGGGGCCTCTATGCAGGTTACGTGATGGCCGTGCCACAAAGCCCCTCATGCTTGAATCCGTTCACACAGCATACCTCCTGCAACATGTGGGCTTGTTACCATCACAAACAGCTCTAAGCTCTGAATGTTAGGGTGTCCAGCCACTTGCAGATAGGATTCACATCCTCCATAACCAGGCCCCAAAGAGTCAATGCAGGCAGAAGGAATTTAAATAGGAGCATGCACTACAGAGTGGAAACAAACCAAACAGTAAAGAGAGAAGATGAGAAGCATGGCGCTACCTAAAAATGACACAGGCTCTTGCTGCTTTTGTCTGTGCTGCTTACCTTGCCTACAGCCATTTTCTCCAGCGTCTTTACCAAGTTAATTCAACTCATTCTTCAAGATCCAACTCAAATAGCACTAACTCTCCCTGGGCAGTTTATGGATCCTCTGTTGTCTGTAGTTCGGGGCCCACAAGCTGGGGAGAGGGGTCCCCGCCCAGAAGGATTCCGAGGCTTGTGAACCTTCATGGCCCCTTGACCCAGGGGCCACCCAGCAGTCAGCCTCTGCTGCTGGAGACCCTGCGGCCACAGCCGGTGGATCTGATGGCCGCTGACTCTCTTTTTCGGTCTCTCCTTCTTCTCACTCTTAAAAAATGTGACATCAGAATGCAGAGTAGTTAAAATGCCATCTGAATGGACCTGGACCTAGGGACAAAGAAGCTCAGGAGCCGGGTGGGGTCCATGGGCACAAGGCAGCAGAGAAAAGACAATAACCTTAGAGAAAAGGTTCCCGGCAGGTGATGCAAAGAGTAGAGAGAAAGTGAAGACAGTGCTGTGGCTCCTGGTTTCTGCGTGGCTCCCAGTGCACGTCTGTTCCAGGAGTTACTCCATCACGCCTCCCTGTTTTTCCCTTTACCTAACCCACGTGCGTGACTGTCATTTACAACCAACTAAACCTTGGAGGCAGTTCCGTTAATTCATCAATTTAGCACCTTGTTTACTTAGTTATATGCCTATATTCCCAAGAGGAATAGGAATTCCTTACAAGCAAAAAACAAACCAAAAAACCTAAACCAATGGCAGGTTTTGGTAGCGGAACTTTAGACAGGAAAATAACATTTTTTAACAAAATAAAGTACATGTTAGTTATAACTAGACCATTATCCCAGGAATCTATTTAGATCAAGGACATCAAAGGCTGAATTTATTCATCAAATGCTGGATTTACCTATCAAGAGTAATGTTTAACATTTGTGAGTTACCTAAGTGCAGATAATACAGACTCTTTTCGGCTAACAGCCCCAAAGAACCATTAACGTAAGGGAGAACATGAATGGAAGAAAAACAGGTACCAAACTCGAAAACCTGGGGAGTTCCTGGTGTGGCGAAGTGGAAACAAATCCGACTAGGAATCATGAAGTTGCAGGTTCGATCCCTGGCCTCGCTCTTAAGGATCTGGTCTTGCTGTGAGCTGTGGTATAGCTTGCAGACACAGCTCAGATCCTGTGTGGCTGTGGCAAAGGCCGGCAGCTGTAGGTCTGATTTGACCCCTAGCCTGGGAACCTCCATATGCTGTGGGTGTGGCCCTAAAAAGCAGAAGAAAAAAAAAACCAAAAACAAAAACTAAAAAACCTGGGATCGCCCTTGATTCCTTCCTATCTGTTCCCCACGTAGCTTCCAAATCCAGTGGATTCAACCTCCCAGACGCTCTCTCTGCCACCACAGAACTGCTCTGGTCGCCTCTTGCCTGGAGGACATCCATGGCTTTCTCAGAGCCTCTGCTGGTTGGCCAGCATCCCATCCCTGGCCCATCCTGGGATGGTGGCCACAGAGACAAGAACCACCACGGACGCTGGCTTCTCCCTCTCCTGTCGTTCACCTGTCACTCCCTCTCCTTAGACACTGTGGTGCCAATGTCCATTTGCAAGGGTGTGAAAATAATTCAGATCAACTCCGTCACTGACGGTAACTAAACATCCTGAATGAAATATGCTTTTTAACTTTTTTTTTTTTCTGCTTTTTTAGGGCCGCGCCCATGGCATATGGAAGTTCCCAGGCTAGGTGTCAAATCAGAACTGTAGCTGCCAGCCTACACCGCAGCCACAGCAATGCCAGATCCTTAACCCACTGAGCGGGACCAGGGATCGAACCCAGATCTTCATGGGTACTAGTTGGGTTCATTTCTGCTGAGCCACAACAGGAACTCCTTAAACATCTCCTTAAAGGCATCAGAGCACTTGAAGGGACAAGAGTTAATTTGCCAAAATTTGAGTGAAAGTGGGATGTGAGAGCAGGCAGCTCCCCCCCGGAAGCCACTTCATTCCGAGGACTCTGAGGGTCCTGTGAGCTGAAAAGAACCAAAGTCAGAGCCTAGAGCCTACCCAAGGTAGGGACCTAATAGGAAACCCTTTCTCTATAAGGCTAGGACCCAAAAGGGTCACTCCTCCTCTGAGTAAAGGTGAACCCAAAATAAAATCATTCCACCCGCAGGGGACTGGAGCCCCCATTTCCATCACCAGCCAGGTCAAAACCTTCTGAAACCTTCCGAGCTGTGAGTTCAGTTTACAATGAATGGCCTTGGTCTCCAGTGTCTTGAGCCACGGGCAACGGGAAACAACCTTCTCTAGAGGGACACACTTTCACCCTAAGACACAAAAATCCTCCCCAAATAATTGTCCAAGGGACATGAGCGGCTCAGAGCCAAAGTAACCAAGCAAACATGGGAATGAGGCACTGTGACCAAGACACACGACTCAAGAAGTAGAAAGAGACCCAGAAAGATCCAAGTCACGGGGTCATCACTCTGCTAGAATGTTTGAAGAATCATGAGTTTAATTACCTTAGGGCACGCTTCTCAACACTAGAACTTTGGGAGGGAGGCAGGCCCAAAGCCATCAAAAGACTCCAGAAAGAACTTCCCATGGTGGTGCAGCAGAAAAGAATCTGACTAGGAACCATGAGGTTGCGGGTTCGATCCCTGGCCTTGCTCAGTGGGTTGGAGATCTGGCGTTGCCGTGAGCTGTGGTGTGAGGCTCGGATCCTGCATTGCTGTGGCACTGGTGTAGGCCGGTAGCTGTAGCTCCGATTGGACCCCTAGCCTGGGAATCTCCATATGCTACAGGTGTGGCCCTAAAAAAAAAAACAACAGAATAAACCAGAAACAACACTGCAGTGCCACGCTTCTATAAAACAACGTCTCAGATTGTTCAGAAATGTTTTCCTGACCCGCACACCATTGACCTGGTGACGTTCTACTCAAGAAGCTGTTTACTCTCGGGACCTCCTCTGCCATGTTCACGAGGCAAAGTTCTCAAGGGCGGTTGTGGACATAAGCTCTTGATTTGTCACCAGCTCGCGGTTACCCCACAGCTCTTATCACCAGCTTGCAGCAGGTTCTCCTCCGCTCTCCCAGGGGTTGCACAAACCGCTCAGCAAAATGCTCTAAACGCTCTGCTCAATCCAAGCACAAATAAAGCTCACTGTACAGTTCCGGGTGGACGGGCTCCCGGCACAGCCCTGGAGCCCTCAGTGGCTCCACTCGTTTGTTCAGACACATCTATTGGGCGCCTACTGCATACAAGCACCATCCTGGGGGTGGGGAGGTGGCAGTAAATTAGACCTCGCCTCAGCTGCCAGGGAACAGAACTTAACAGGGCTGAACAGCCGGGAGAGCTAAATAATAAACTTGTAAACAATGCTGTGTCCGATGGTGTCGAGTGACACGGAGAAAATAAGAGTCAGGGGAGAGCGGACAGGCTGCCTTGGATGAGGTCAGGAGGTTATCAGGGACGGCAAGCCTTTGGTTGAGAAAGGAAAAATGACCGGCTAGGGGCCCTCCAGGCAAAGACCTGGGGGGAGAACATTCCAGACAAGAGGAAGGTACATGCAGAGGCACTGGGGCTGCTCTGAGCTGGTCCAGTTTAAGGAGGAGAAAAAGACTCATGTGGCTGGAAGGGAGAAGGCACAGAGGGAACTGGGGCCAGGCTGGTTAAGACCTCCAAGCCACGGAAAAGAGTTTGGGGTTTTTTGGTTCTGTTTTTTTCCTCTTCAAGTTCATTTTTTTTTTAATTGACGTGTAGTCGATTTACAATGTTGTGTTTCGGGTGTACAGCAAAATGATACAGGGAAGCTTCTGGAAGGTTTTCACTGAAGAAGTGACAAGATATCGTGTACATTTCAAAAAGCCCAGGCCAAGGCGACCATAGACAGACCTGGGGGATCCTGGCTGCCCCGTCCTCGAGGAAGAGGATTCGTGCACAGATTCGGGATTCAGACATGGGAGTCGGGAGGGAGGGAGGGGAGAGGAAGAGAGAAGATCAAGGTTGGTTCCTGGGTTTGGGGCTTGAGCATCTGGGTACACGGTGACCTGCTGACTGAGATGAGGAAGAAACAGGCTCAGGGCACGGCTGGAGGTGGGGCTGGGCAGGGAGGAAACCACAGGTTCTGGTGGGGACACATCTGCGGTGCCCGTTAGGATCTCAAGTGGAGATATTGATTAAGAAATCGAAAACAGGAGTTCCCATTGTGGCTCAGTGGTTAATGAACCCAACAAGTATCCATGAGGATGCAGGTTCAATCCCTGGCCTTGCTCAGTGGGTTAGGATCTGGTGCTGCCATGAGCTGTGGTGTAGGTTGCAGATGTGGCTTGGATCCTTCGTTGCTATGGCTGTGGTATAGGCCGGCAGCGATAGCTCCAATTCAACCTCTAACCTGGGAACTTCCATATGCTGCAGGTGTAGCCCTAAAAACCAAAAAAAAAAAAAAAAAAGGGTGGCCCCTAGACCTGAAAACATGACTGGTGCTGTGGACAGGAACAGCTTCCTCAGAAGAATAAGGATGAAAGTGGCAGGTCAGGGGGACAACAGGATACAGCAGCTTTAGACAAGGCTTCTCAACATTTTTTGCTATCTCAAGGAACAGAGAAGCAGCGTGGATGCTAATGTGAGAGACAAGACATCAAAGGACGGTTCTGGTGGTCATGGCTGTTCATTCTGTTTCCGAGACGGGAGGTCCCAGAGCAGGCAGTGCCGTCCAGTCCAAAGTGATGCAACAGATGGAAAAAGTCTATTTCTCCAACTTGGTGGCCACCACCCACCGGTGGCTACTGAGCATTTATTGATAGCGAAATCTGAATCTTTATGGCACAGTGGGTTAAGAATCCAACTGCAGTGGCTCGGGTCACTGCATAGGCAGAGGGTTGATCCCCGGCCCGGCACAGTGGCTTAAAGGATCTAGCACTGCTGCTGCTACAGCTGCAGCACTGGTTGCAGCTGTAGCTCAGATTCAAACTGTGGCCCAGCACTGTCACAGGCCACAGGTGTGGCTATTAAAAAAAAAAAAAAGATTTTATTTTAATTAATTAGGATTTAAAATTTAAATATAGCCACGTGCGACTAGTAACTACCAAACTGGACAGTGCAGCCCTCCAGCACATCTGCAGGATGATGGATTCAGCATCCCAAAGTTAGTGGATTGGGTAGTAGGGAGGGTGGGAAGGGATGATTTCTCTTTGTTCCATGCTTTCTAAAGCGTTCAAGGTCATCAGCTGGGGGTGGAGTGGGGCCAAGAGGCAAAACACTAGCGGGAAGTTTAAGGAGGGAGAAAGGTAAGAAATAGTTTCGAAAAGCAGAGAACCCACTTGGGGGGAATAGTGAAATTTCAGTGTTGAGTACCCCTTGAGATTTATGGTAAATGCTAAAGTAGCCCTTGTCAGAACTACTAAGGTTTTTCACTGGCGAACATCAGTGTGAACCTGTTAAAATCTGGCCTCCAACTACCTTTTCCACCATCTCCTAACACGGCCCATCATGTACCTCTGCGGTTTTCAATCTCGACTGCGGAATCCCTTTTTCCTTGTATACCTACAGTACAAACTCAGGGCCCCAATTTTAAAAAGGTGATGATGATGACGACGACGATGAGAACAAAAACAAGCTGTTCTGCCTAAGGCTAAGTAAGGCAGGGGCTAAATTCTCCCACCAGCCTCAGAGGCACCTCCAGGAAACCCCAGGGTTTGAAACCAAAGATCTACCCCAGAGAGGGTAGATCCCTTCTCAAATGGGAAGGTACTTACAAATCACCTGTCTTACTAAAAGGCACATTCTGCCCCAGAAAGTCTGCAGAGAGGCCCACACTTCTGCATTTCTAACAGGCTCCTGGGTACCAAGGATGTGTGGATTATACTGAGTGAGTGGCAAGGCCCGAGGCCACAGCCACAGCAGACCCCTCAGCATCATCCATTCGGACTGCTTCCTTTTGCTGGTGCCGCACACACCCTTCCTGGCCTTCTCCAGCTGGGAGATTCTATTCCACCTTCAAGGCCTTCTCAATATCAGCTCCTCCTGAACCTTCTCCAAGAGGCCTGGGCAGAAGTAATCTTGATCCAGCCTCCAGCCCCACCCCCCAGCACGCTCCCCCGTCTCACTCTGAGCATGAACTTCCCTGCAGTTTCCTAAACATGCCAAGTCAGCACCAGCCTCAGGGCCTTTGCACTAGCTGTTCCTTCTGCCCCAAATGCCCTTTCCTCAGACATCCTCATGCCCAACCCTTCATCTCCTTCATCTCTTTACTCAAATATCT
This sequence comes from Sus scrofa, assembly GCF_054392235.1. Taxonomy (NCBI): domain Eukaryota; kingdom Metazoa; phylum Chordata; class Mammalia; order Artiodactyla; family Suidae; genus Sus; species Sus scrofa. Next base: position 78,910,430 of record NC_139392.1, on the reverse strand, counting down.
TCTTCCTAAATTTATACTCTGACTCCCCTGTGCGACACCCTCCACCCCAGCATTCCTGATACTCTAGTTGTCTATACACAGGTCTATGTGTATGCTTCCCCTGCAGTTGCAAGCAATTTGACAGTGGAGTCTACAATATATTCATTCTGCATCCCGGGCATCTTGCACAGTGCCTCTCATGTTAAAAAAAAAAAAAAAAAAGGTGAAATGTCAAATCTATAGCTGACATAACTTGCAACTAATGAATGTGATTTAAATTTTTGACACCTCAAACAACCTGATCACTAGCACAGGCATTAAAGAACAAAAAAGAACATTATAACAAAATACAGATGCTAAAGCAAGGGCACAAAGGATGCCAAGCCCCATAAAGATGTTTCATCTGTAAACCAAAGTAATGGAACAACTAATTTAATAGGCGCTCTAGTAATTTTCCATGTTTTGTCATTTAAAACACTTTACAAATAATAATAATAAAGCTAACATGTATTAATAACTTGCCATGTGCTAGCAACTCTTCAGGCATCTTCCAAGTACCAATTTATTTAATCCACATAACAATCCCCATAATAGATGCTATTATCATCTCTTTTTACAAAGAAGGAACTGAGATCAAATGACTTGCCCAAGGTCATACAGCCAACCAGACAGTGTGGCTTCAGAGCTTGAACTCCTGACCACTGCAGACAGGTGAAAAACCATGCTAACTTTGAATAGCTGGGTAGGTTACTGTTTTAAAACTCCCTACAAGATTTTCAATAAATTATAAATATGCCCTCCTCCTATATACTTGGTATATAAGAAGGTTTTGTTTTTTTTTTTTTTCTGTAAAGGAAAAACTGTTTTCAGTTTTCAGTTAATATTTTGTCAAAGTTTTAATTTTTTTCCCCACACATGTGGCTTGCAGAAGTTCCCAGGCCAGGGAAAGAACGCACACCACAGCAGTGACTTGTGCCATAGCAGTGACAATACCAGATCCTAAACCCATGGAGCCACCAGGGAACTCCCATGTCAAAGCTTTTAAGATGAAGGAAAGGAACGAAATGACCTCTAAGAAATAAAAAGTTCCTGGGCCTGGCCTAGGCAGCACAGTTTCAGGGTTAAGGGTAACAGTTTGAAATCTACCACCTACTAGCACTGTGATCTCAGCAGGCAGTTAATTCAGCCTATGTTTCTGCCAGGCACTACACTTTCCGGGCTGCTGTGTGCTCTCCCCATTTCCCACCCCACACCATCTCCAACTTATTCTTGCAAGGGTTCTTAATTGGGTTCCACAAACTCCCAAGGGGTCCATGGATAGAATTCAGGGGATTTGTGAACCGAGTATGTATCCTACATAAGGAAACAAACCTGGTTAGGTTGGTAGAGGGGAGAAGACATGAAGTCAAGGAAAATACCTAGGTTTTCCTAAATAAAATGGCATCTTTCATCTCCCTGCTACTTCTAACCTTCTAAAGAGAAGCTGCCTTACTTCTACTCATTTGCTCCAAAAATCTTTAAGCTCATGTGCACACACACACACGCACACACGCACACACACACACACACACACACACACGCTCCTACGTCCCAATCAACCACTGTCTTAAAAAAGTACATCCACGAATACTGTGATCTCTGGAGCATCTAATTCTGCCAACCGCAAAGCCACGTGTCCCAGGTGTTCCCCCTTCTCCCTCAGCTCCAATTTACCCCACGGTTTCAACCACCAACCCTGCGTGGACAACCGTCAATTCTCCATCCCAGACCTACCCATCTCCTGAGCTCCGAAGCAACCTCACAACACCCCGAGGCGGGCACCATCCTTAGAAAGTCCACTGGCAATTCAACACTCCTCAAATCAAAAATCTTTGTATCCTTTGTTCAACACACAGCTCCTTCCCCTTCCTTTTCTCACTCGACCACAGGGTCACCATTCTTCCAAGGATTCATCACCTGCTGTCAGGGGACAGATCCTCAACATTTCTCCTTATTTTTAATGATATTCCTTCTACAGTGTTGCTACTCAACGTGTGGGCCCCTGGACCAGCAATGTCACATCAGCTGAAAGTGTGACAAAAGCAGAATCTCAGGACTCACCCCAGACCTGATGAGTCAGAATCTGCATTTTATTTATTTTTTCATCCTTTTTTTATCTTTTTAGGGCTGCACCCACAGCATAAGGAAGTTCCCAGGCTAGGGGCGGCATCGGAGCTGCAGCAGCCGGCCTAAGCCATGCCACAGCAACGTGGGATCCGAGCCATGTCTACGACCTACACCACAGCTCAGGGCAACGCTAGATCCCCAACCCACTGATCGAGGCCAGGGATCAAACCTGCGTCCTCATGGATAAACCCTGGTCAGGTTTATTATCACTGAGCCATGATGGGAACGCCAGAATCTAAACGCCATTTTAAAATGTCCCCAAGTGATTCAAACACACATTAAATTTTGAGACGTGCTTATCGTGCCCTTATCACGATACCAGCCTAACAGCATCTGAATTGGTTCATTTTTATGTGCCAATTACAGTGCTCTGACTCGATCCTCAAAACAATCCTGCGAGGCAGTCATCATCATCCCCATTTTAAGAATGAGTAACTGAGGTTCAAGTGGATAAATCATCTATCTGCCCAAAGAGCCCACCAATGAGGGGCACAGGATTTGAACCTAATCTGTCCCGACCACAAGCCATTTGGCCCAATTGCACTAATTCGCTTAAATTCTAAAATCTGTATTTCCAAGGGTGTGCTGGCCGTATTAATTACTCCGGTTGACTGCATTTTCTAATCAACATAAGGGAGATTTTGTTTATTACAATTACTGCTGAAAAATCTTTCCAAAGATACAGCAGACAATCCTGTCATAGAATGAGAAAGCGTTGTCTTGCCATCGGAATCATTCTGATTATTCAAGTTCACTCTAAGGTAGCCAATCAATGGAGAAGAAAATGTATTCTGTTCTTGGGATATAATCCTAAGTTTTAGGGGGTATAAAAATATTTCCCTAATAATAAACTCTGTGGTGTGTGTGTGTGTGTATATACACATGTGCTTGGCATTCTTCAAAGTAAAGAAAAAAAGTTGTGTAAGACTAGTTCTTTTTTTTTTTTTTTTTGGTCTTTTTTTGCCTTTTCTAGGGCTGCTTCCATGGCATATGGAGGTTCCCAGGCTAGAGGTCTAATCAGAGCTGTAGCCGCTGGTCTATGCCAGAGCCACAGCAATGCTGGATCCTTAACCCACTGAGCAAGGCCAGGGATCAAACCCACAACCTCATGGTTCCTAGTCAGATTCGTTAACCACTGCACCACGACGGGAACTCCAAGACTAGTTCTTAAATGAGTGGTTATCTTGGGTTGAATTCACTGAGTTTCATCTAAAATCTAGCTCATTATTATTTTAATTTAATTGCCTCATTATATTCCATTCAGTCAATATTTCATAGTCCTTCATTGCATTTTTACACCCTAGTTTCCTTCTTTAATCTTTTCCAGTGCCCATACATAAACCTATCATCTATTTCTCCAACATTATTTCAAGTCCCAGACCTTGTTGAGAAGATAATAAAAGCTACGAATGCTCAAGTCAGAAAACCATGTATTTGCCAAACACACAAAACAGGGCACATGGGCACCAAGACAATCAGCCAGCTCTTATACCAGGACAGGCACCTCTGCTCCCAGGCATCAGGCCCAGTGGGCAAGAGCAGCCACCTTTTCATAGCAGCTTGGTCCAGGGAGATGCCAGGACCAGTGAGGAAGGTGGACCAGTCAGAATCCCTCCATGGGATTTCTACAACTGAATCAGAGACAGAAAGCCCCTTTGGAAGGATGTGAAAAATGCGAAATTCAGGAAGCACTAGCTCCCTGCCCTGGGGCAGGGGGTGGGGTGGGTGGGGGAGCAGACAGTTACAAGCAAGCAATAGAAGAGGCCCAACTGCACCCAAGCACCTGGTTCCAATTATCCCCGAAGCCCAGCGCACTGCTGCTCCCCCGGGTTGCTTACCTTCCCTCCACACTGACCTCCAAAAGCCTCCTAATATTTACAAATTGGCCTGTGCTCATCCACGTTTCCACCGCTCCCAACCAAAAGACTGACATTAATATTGGTTACTTATAAATACTACATTTGTTTTAAACCAACTATATGTCCTTTAAATTTTTCCTATACAAAGGTCTTCCTTTAGATATTTAAGTAGGCTTTTAAATACACATTACTAAAAGGCTCCCGGTTCAGTCTGCATAAAACTCTTCTTGAACATCTATTTAAAACAAGCCTTGACTCCTATCATTCTACATGCTCCACACACTATTAAAATACAATTCTAAGAAGCTAACTGCTGGATCATTTTTAGTTTAATTCCAAATGTAACAAGACAAAACTGCCTTCTTAAGTCATCTTTTCCTTTATGTATTCAATTATAGTCCTTGCTTAAAATACTTAAAATAAAAATTGGCAGTGATCCATTCACGGATGGGTATTTTAAGTCAGAAAGCAGTAACATATCAAATTAACCACACAAACTCAAGCTTATTCTTGTCATTGAGAATTACCACCACAATGGACTTGAAATTTTCCACCTTAATTGCAAGTTTTTACATTTCAATCAAATAGACTAGGACTTAACAGACGACAATGCAGCCCAACTACAATCTGTCCAACAAACTGAGTTCACACGTGTCCTGCGATCACCGAGATTACCACAGATTTCCTTGCCACTAGCCACGGCCTTGCAAATTCCCTGAGGGCAGCTGCATTTGCAAGGTTGTAACAGTAATGCAACTTTTGTTATATTCTATCACTATTCCTAGTCTGGGGAGCCTAACTTAATGCTAGAAACTTAGTCAACTGTAAAAGTAATGAATCTGGAAGTTAGGAAAAAAAATTAGAAATTTTTCAGTCCGATTACTTCACAGATGCAAATATCGATGCAAAAATAGTTAATGGGCCCCAAAGCCAACAAAATTAGAGAAAGAATTAGAACCCAGATCCAACGAGGGTTTTACTGCAGTGTGTAGAAGATTCCCAGTCTTAGAAGAAGCCTATATGATACTCTATGTAGCAAATGACTACTACAGATCTCCTTTAGTGCTTCAAATAAATGGTTGCTTCTAAATGTCCTAAGACAAACCGAAAAGAACTTTAAAAGCAAGAAATGGCTATGTTCACGACAAATCTTTTCCCATCAGTCCTGAACACATCAGAAATACATGGAAAGACGGGCTAAAAAGAGCTCTTCCTTTTCTGCTAGGCTTTCTCAACCATCTCCATTCATACACAATACGATGCTTCCTCCTTAATAATGCTGACAAATTTATTCTCATATCATACTATAGACTTTGGTGCACACAAGGTCATATGAAAACATCTAAGACTTTGTCACTAAAATGAAACCAACCAGAAATGCATGGCATCTAAGTGCTTAGATTTCATCTTTACATACACTTCCTTTTTTTCTCAAAAATAATAAAGAAAATAGACATTTTTAAAAAGAAGGATGCTGAAACAGACCTTTCTTAGGTCAACTCAGAGCTCTCAAAGAGATTCCGACAAAAATATGAGGGGCGTACAGAGGCTGGCACTATGTGTCTGATATGTATTTGTTGAATGAGTAACGTGGTTATATTGCAAGTATGGAAGCATGAGTCCTCTGAATAACTAAGAATTGCTACCTTTTTTGAAAGCAAAAGAAAACGCAGTACCTACAAATCACATTATTTTTATAAGTTTTAAGTACTTTCAAAAGCATTTCCAATTAGCAAGGAACTCTAAAACAAATGTAGCAATTCAAAAGTAGAAAGCAGCAACAGAAGTGGGTACAGTAAAACACACGCAATTACAAGGCTTTCTAAAGTAAACTGGAGTTCCAACTAATTCCCAGAGAGCACACTCTCTCGGTGGCAATATTATCACCACTGCTTTACTAGATTAAACCCTCAGACACAAACACTCCCCTGACCAGAACTTCAAAGGAGATAAAAGCACCCATATATGCAGAACTAACAACATTAATTTTTCAAAAAGTAAATAACGTAATAACAAAAAAGCTGAACAGATTCAGAAACAAAACTCTGAACTGTACACTTATTACATAGGAAAAATAACATTTTATTTACTGTAATAAAACTTAGGGGAGTTTTGGTGCAGTAACATTTTCTGTTGCAAAAGCTTACATTCCTAATTGCTAAAGAAGTTATTAGCAAGTTAACATGAACTTCAATGGATCAGGCATTAGGCTGAAAGAAATAATCATTCTTCGACTTTCTACAGTCATTCCTTGCAAATACAATCAATCCTGCTACAGTTTCACCTTCCCCCCCCCCCCCCACTCAGCTTGGGAAAGAAGAAAAAAAAAATACATACAATGCTTTTGAATCATTTAAACTAACTTCCTTAAACTGAGAATGTTCTTTTAAAAAACAAAAAACATGGTTTTCTGTCATTTCTATTATGCTGAAAAGGGCCCACAGACACCCATGCAAATCAAAAGTAAGGCAGGCAAGCTTATACTTTTCCTCAGACGCTGACTGCAGTGAGTAAGGTCATGGTCAAAATGCACAGGCTCATTTAAACTTTCATGGCTCAGCCAACAGCTCCTATCAGGTTTCCTGATCCTAAGGAGATTAAAACTGCAAGAGTTTCTCCCGGTAAGGTCGGCAGGAGGCTATTTCGGACCCTCAAACCGCAGTCCGCAGAGCCCGCAGCCGCGCATCTTCAGCACCTCTGGCTGTGTGTGTTAGGCTAACCTTTCCAAGCGTCCTCTCCAACCTTTGAAACAAACCCCCCAAACGGATGCAATCAACTCAAGACCGCCTTCCATCGCTCCCGGCGAGACCTACCCCCAACCCCCGCTCCCGAAGTCATCCCCAGGCCGCCTTCCGCAGTCGGGGACTTCGGCCTGGCTCCCCAAGGTGGGGGAGGAGGTGTGGGGAGCAAGACTCCCCGCCAAGCAGCTCTTCAGCAGGCAGAGCGGCAGTGCGATGCGGGAGAGGAGCAGAGGAAGATGCTAAACCCCAGTGCCATATTTACACTGGCTTTTTCTTTGCCAAAAAGATTTCTTGTGTCCAAGAATATCGCCTTTAAAGGTAAAAAAAAAAAAAAAAAAAAAAGGACCTAAGCACCAAGCCGCTGCCCAAGCTCCCCGATCTCCAGTATTCTCACCCCTGTCCCCCGTGCGGGGTTGCCGCCAGGCGCTCCCTAGCCTCGGACAGGTACACCTGCAGAATCACGGAGGATCGGGCCGCCCCCGCAGAGGAAGCGATCGCCAGGACTCCGACCCCAGCAGCCCCCGCTGGGGTGATAGCCCAGGCGGAGTCGTGCCCCGCACAAACTTCCCAGTTCCTGGGCTCCGGGGACAGATCCGCCAGCGAGCGGACGGACGGACTGGGGGCGACAATGGTACCGGCCGCAGAGCTCAAAATGCAGATGGGACCCTTGTCCTACATCCAGCCCTAGGTCCAAAGGGGATCCAAGTGGCGCCCGGGCGGCCCCCGAGGGGCTGGCGCGCTGCGCGGGGCTGCGGCCACCGAGGCGCTTCGGCTAGCGGGCAGCCCCAGAAGGCTAGCAGCCCGAAGGCTGGGGCCCCGCTCGGGCTCCCAGCCCCGCAGCAGCTGCAGCGGGAGGAGGAGGGGAGAGGGGAGGAAGAGGAGGAGGAGGAAAGGGACTGCGCGCCGCAGCCCGAGTCCTTACCGAGTGGTTTACCCCCCACATCAGGACGCTGAGCAGCGGATCGCTGGCCCGAAAGAGCTTCACTTTCTGCGCTACGAAGTGCTTCTTCTTCGTCTTGGTCTTGCTCGCCAGGACGGAGGACCCCAGGTTGCCGGGGGTCGCCATGGCCGCCGCCTCTGTCCCCTCCACCGCCGCGCTCCCGAGGCCGGGGACCCGCCCTCTCTACACGCCGGCCCGGGGAGGCAGCCGCATCCCCCCCCGGCGGCGGCCCCGGCGCTCTGTGTCCGCTGCGCCCACTGGCGCGCTCGCCCCGCTCCGCCCGCAGTGCCCGCTCGGCCCGGCTGGAGAGGGAGGCTGTGCTCGGCTCGCGCCCCGGCCGGGATCCCGCGCCCGCCGCGGCTCCGCGCTCAGCCCGCGGCTGGACCAGGCGCGCCGCGAGCGGCTTCCGCGTTGGGCGCCGGCGTCATGACGCAGGGGGCGGGCGGGCAGCAGCTGCGGCGCCGCCGGGCGGGGCGCGGGGCGCGGCCGCGGGACCGTTAAGCTGCGCCCTCGCGCTCCAGCTCCTGCCCGGGCTCCGCGGCCCGGGGGACGCCGGCGAGCTCGGGGCGGACGCTCCCCGCCGGCTGAGGAGGCCGCGGGGTGGGCATGCGGCGCAGGGAGCGTGAGGACTCCCGCAGGGCGTCCCCTTCTGCCCGGGAGAAAAAGAGGAAGGGGTGGAGGCAATGGGGAGGTCGGAGGAGAGGAGACCCCAGAGGCGGTGGTGAGGCTAAGGAAGGAGGCTCGGGGCACCGCCGCTCTCCGGTGCCAAGAATCGGGAGACCTAGAGAGATCTGAAACCCTGGTGGAGACCAGAGCTTCCCTAGCACCGGGGAAACGGACCTGGACACATTGTTGGCCTCCTCCCAAAGGAGCCCTGCAATGAATTTATTAATCCCTTTGTGCTTTTAACCATCGAGCCTTTTGAACCCTGAACTTGGGCCTTCCCACGCGCATGCAGAAGGGAGACGCTCACCCAACCCCCGGGACTGTCTTTCCCACCACAACTCACGGTCGCCAGGGACAGGACCCTGCATGCCTCATCCAGAGCCTTTGGTTTGGCCCAGAGAATCCTGCCCCAAATTGCACCTTCTACGTCAAATCCTCCGAGGTTTCCTACATCTCTTCTTTTTATCCGTTCCACTCACCTTCCACGGAAATCTTTCCATTGTCTTCATCCACGTACACCTAAATTTAGCCCTTCTGAATGCTAGGAACACCTGACTCACCTCAGGAAGCTGCCTTTCCAAGCATGTCTAAAAATCTGCTGTCCCTGTATCTTCTCCAGTAACCAGCATCCTGGTCTAGGCACTTACCCTATTCAGGCTACCCGGCAAGATTATATGTCTACTGTCATTGTTACTCCCCCAAATGCAGTGGTTTCCTGCTGTGTGCCTAGCAATCTGCTTGCTTCTGTCAGGGAAAGACAGGATGACAGACCCTTATGCCTTACGGAGCGGAGCTTGAGTCTCAAGGGGTAGGAAGTGACAGATCTCGGGGTCACCTTCCTTTGCTCCTTTGTTCTTAAACATAAGGGTTGCCCCAAAGTCCTCTTACTCTCTTGCTTCATACTGTTGTCCAAAATGTTATCTGTTCCCCCGGCCTCAACCAGAACCACACTTACTGTTTTAAAAAAAAGAACCTGGAGTTTCCATGGTGGCTCGGTGGCTCAGCAGAAACCAATCTGATTAGTATCCAAGAAGATGCAGGTTCGACCCCGGGGCCTCACTCAGTGGGATAAGGATCCAGCGTTGCAGGGAGCTGTGGTGTAGGTCAAAGATGCAGCTTGGATCCCATGTTGCTGTGGCTGTGGGGTAAGCCCGGCAGCTACAGTTCCAATTCGACCCCTAGCTGTGGGTTTAGGCCCTAAAAGACAATAATAATATTAATAATTTTTTTAAAAGAACCTAAATTTGTAGTGAGAAGAGACAGGGTTGCCCAGTGCTCCCAATGAGCAAACCAGTGAAACTCTCTGAGTCTCAGGTTTGTCATGTTACTAAAATCAGACACAGATGTCACTTTAGGGACTACTCTGGGCCTGGTGATCATAATCCTGCCCTACCTACTTTATACGATATTTGTTAGAATCAAAATCCACAGTTGACAAGGGGCTCTGAAAAGCACTCCGTAAATCACATGGCATTGTACACATACAAGGTAAGATGCAGAGTTCTTGTGTATAACCCACAACCTCTATCCTGATCTTAGAGAAGTGCCTGGTTGAGCATCTCTACATCAATTGCCCACAGGCACCTCAAAAAATTGTCTAAAGCCAAGATCAACATCTTCATCTCATACATCGGTTCATTTTTCGATTATATTGGAAATGGCATTCATATCACTCAGTTACTCCAGCCAGAAGTTCATTTGTTTAACAAATTTTCATTGACCCAGACTTGAAAGCTTAGAATTATCATTGATTATTGCCTCTCGTCACCACTCCACCTAAAACACTTTCCCAGGTCCTGTCCTTGAAAATAATTGTGCTCCAGTATTCTCTCTTTCCTGATGCTCTCATGGTCCTCCTAGTTGAAATTAATCCATTCACCTCAGTGCTATCATAGTGCTTTATTTGTTCTATGACAGCTCTATTAGACTTAACTATATGTTAATAATGCACAGCAATGGGCTTGCTGTGAATGCTTAAAAGCTGAATGTAGTGATGACAAAATGTTGAACGAACCTACAGGAAGGAGAAATGGATACCTGTGGGCTCTGTCAGGTTTCACATAGGAGGGTGACCAGGCATCAATGAGTGCACAGGTGTCATTCCTGTTTGGGGCAGACCTAGGCCTGGGTGTGGAGCTGAAAATCCATGTGGTATTTTCAGATAATGAGGAAACGTGTAGCTCTAAAAGGACAAAATTTTTTTCCCCAATTTTATTATGATAGAGTTGACATATAACATGGGGTAAGTTTAAGGTAAACAACTTGATGATTTGATACACAAATGTACAGTGAAATGATTCCCACCCTAAGTTTAGTTAAACCTACATCACGCATAATTACCATTTGGTTGTTTGTTTTGTTTTTTGTTTTTTTCTCTTTTTCTAGGGCCACATCCACGGCACATGGAGGTTCCCAGTCTAGGGGTTGAATCAGAGCTGAAGCCGCTGGCCTACCCCAGAGCCACAGCAATGCCCGATCCAGGCCGCGTCTGCGACCTACCCTGCAGCTCACGGCAGCACTGGATCCTTAACCCACTGAGCGAGGCCAGGAATCGAACCCGAAACCTCATGATTCCTAGTTGGATTTGTTTACCACTAGGCCATGTCGGGAACTCTCATAATTACCATTTGTGTGTGTGTGTGTGTGTGTGTGTGTGTGTGTGTGTGTGTGTGTGTGCGCGCGTGTGATGAGAGTATTTAAGATGTGCTCTCTTAGCAACTGTCAAGTTTGTGATACAGTAATGTTAAGGGACAAAATTTTTGATGGCTCGGCTTGCTTTGAATGGCATTTAATATAATGCCGTTCATGAACAGGTCATTAAGTGATCTTTGCCAATGACCTTTCACACTTCCTGTGTCTTCTGCAAGGATGTGTGTGGTCGTCAGAGTTCTAGAGTCACAGAAATGAACTCAGAAAGTACCTAACCCAGTTCCCAAATTATCTACATTAGACAATGGAGATCTAGAGAAGCTGAAAGGATTTCCTGAGTTGTTGGGAGACAAATTCCTTGAAGGCAGAGTCCCTGTAGTCTTCACTCTCTATCTTCCCAAGGCACCTAACCTACTCCCTTAGGCATAGCACCTGTGGCAAAATTTTGGTGAATAAATGAAATGTTCATCTCTCCCATCAAAGTTACAAGTAAAGATTCCACACCCAGGAAATGTGTGTGGAAACTTCCATTTAGAAATACTTTACTGAGACAGTAGGTCAAATTAGACCTAATATTTAAAAGTGAGGGTTACATACTATGTGGACTTAACAACCCAGTGATTTGAGCACTGTTTTCCTTTGGAGCTTGTGTGATCATGAAACAGTACACAGGTCTCTGGTTCAGCACCTAATTCGGGCTGCTGAGGTAGTCAAGGGTGGAAGCACCCCAACCATCAACGTTCAATCTTGGTGGGCATGGCTCCAGAAAGAAGAGGAAGGAAGTTCCAGGTCTGGATGGGCATGTGATCAAGTCAACCAAGGAGAACTGTTCCCGCCTCCTTGCATTTGGCCTGCTGGGCTTTTCAACCAGGTGCCAAGGCCATCCCAGCTGCCAGAAATGCTCCAGTCTCCAAGTTCACCAAGAAGAAGGAAGGAAATGTTGAGAAGACTAAAAGGCTCCTGATACTGATGTTTCTGCTTGTTTATACTTTCTTTTAAAACTTTTACTATAAGCAAATTTATTTACTATTCCAGAAGAGTATGGTGAAAGTGCCGTGTTCACTAAGGTATGCGATATCAGAAATGGAGGTTAAAATAGTGTGGATGCTCTGATTTTGTTCTTTTTTTTTTTTTGTCTTTTCTAGGGCCGCACCAGCGGCATATGGAGGTTCCCAGGCTAGGGGTCGAATTGGAGTTACAGCTGCTGACCTTCGCCAGAGCCACAGCAATGCCAGATCCGAGCCACGTCTGTGACCTACACCACCGCTCACGGCAATGCCAGATCCTTAACCCACTGATCGAAGCCAGGGATCGAACCGAAACCTCATGGTTCCTAGTTGGATTCGTTTCCGTTGCACCATGACGGGAACTCCTCCGATATTTTATTATACCCTTTTCACCAAAGAATACTTTTTCATTTGAATAATTCCAATTAGAATTCTTCCTTGAGAAGAGGAATTCCGTAACTTCCTTCGCGCTGTTTGGAAGCTTTTATGCTTTCCATTGCTTTCTGAAGAGATCAGAGCGATATGTGGGACAACGGCATTCCATCTTCTGTAGTGTCTTGCCATTCAAGATGGACTTAATTCAGAGGGCTGTTATTAAAGTACATACACAGTCAAACCCAGCCAAGATGCAATAAAAGGCATCCAAGAATTCAATTGTGACATGTGAGTCGCTTTTCAGGGGGAAGGTGTTGACATGATGCAGCACAGCTTGCCATCTGGGAGTAGAGGGTCTCGGTCTGCTGCCCACCCTAACTCTGGGCTGGCTGTGGTGTGCCACCAGCTAGCAGGGGTTGTCCACCCAACTGAAATATTAATGGTGATTTTTCTGGCTTCTATACCTGGCTGGGACTTCCAGGACAGTGGCAGCAATTCCAGGAATCTTCCCCTTGGTTGGCAACTATTTTGTTGGCCTGACTTGGGAGACTGGACTGGAAGACAGGATATAAAGAAACCAACGTGTAGGGTGACCACTTCCCAGCCTGCCTCGCCTTCCCCGACACACCCCAAGCAGGGGATGGGAACTTCAGTTGCTCCCTTGGAAAACAGGAAGCTGTGTGGAGGACAGGAGTCGATCTCTAAAGACATCATGTCTTTATTATGTATAGCCCTAGAGCAGAAATAGAAATTCCCAACACTGGGAGAGCAACGGAATGAATTACAAAAGATCCATCTGGCAGCATATAATACAACAAATAAAAATGGCAATGTAATGACTAAGTAATCATGATATTAATGTAAGTGAAAAATAGGATACAAAATTGCAGGTATGTTATTAAGACTATAAAATGTATATGTATATGTGTAAAACACTAAAAGAAAATACAACATCATTGTTAACATATATATGTATAGGAGTTCCCGTCGTGGCGCAGTGGTTAACGAATCCGACTAGGAACGATGAGGTTGAGGGTTCGGTCCCTGCCCTCGCTCAGTGGGTTAAAGATCCGGCGTTGCCGTGAGCTGTGGTGTAGGTCGCAGACACGGCTCAGATATGGCGTTGCTGTGGCTCTGATGTAGGCCGGTGGCTACAGCTCCGATTCAACCCCTAGCCTGGGAACCTCCATATGCCGCGGGAGTGGCCAAAGAAATAGCAAAAAGACAAAAAAAAAAAAAAATATATATATATATATATATGTATAGATAAATAAATATGCAATATTTAAGGGGTGCAGTTTGAATGACTTTCAAAATATATTTCTGCATTTACAAATTTTCTAAAACTCATATACCTTCTATTTTATATATATATATGTGTGTGTGTGTGTGTATATATATATATATATATGTCTTTTTAGGGCCGCACCCACGGCATATGGAGGTTCCCAGGCTAGGGGTCGAATTGGAGCTGTAGCTGCCAGCCTACACCACAGCCACACCTACACCACAGCTCACAGCAATGCTGGATCCTTAATCCACTGAGCGAGGCCAGGGGTTGAACCCACAACCTCATGGTTCCTAGCAGGATTTGTTAACCACTGAGCCACAACAGGAACTCCATTTCTACAATAATTTTTAAAGATGCAGTCATCTTCCCTCATTAAATAAATAGCACAGTAAAGGCATTTAGCATAGCAGCCCACTTTCTATGAGAACAGCTTTCTAAGTTACTCCTTGCTATTTAGCATAGCAATTTGTTAAAACAAGTCTTAGTGGAGAAGCCCATTTTTCTACGTGTAGGGGAAGGAAAGCTCCCATGAGCTCACAGAGAGTCCTTAAGAGAAGGGAAGTCTAGGAATTCCCATTGTGGCTCAGCGAGTTTTGAAACCGACTAATATCCACGAGGACACAGGTTCAATCCTTGGCCTCACTCAGGAGGTTAGGATCCAGTGTTGCTGTGAGCTGTGGTGCAGGCTGGCAGCTTGCAGCTCTAATTTGACCACTAGTTGGGAACTTAGCTATGCTGAATGTGCAGCCCTAAAAGAGAAAAAAGAGAGAAAGAAAAAGGGAGTCAACAAATACGAGGAAAATAAAATAGTGTTGTTTTTTATCTATTAGGCACTATATTCCCAATGTATAGGGCCTATAACTTCATTTTATTTACTTATTTTTTGGGTGTGGTGTGAAGCGACCTGATGTGGGATCTCAGTTCCCAGACCAGGGACTGAACATGGGCCACAACAGTGAAAGCACCAAGTCGTAACCACTAGACCCCCAGGGAACTCCTGTTTTGTTTTGTTTTGTTTTAGAAGAAGTTTGAAATAAGGTAAAAAAAATTCTACAAAAGAAAACTGCAAAATTAAAATTCTAATAAATACTTTATCTAGTGTGTACAAAACATAATACTATGAAGTCTATTATATTTAGTCTTAAAAATGTCATGAGGAGCTCCCGTCGTGGCGCAGTGGTTAACGAATCCGACTAGGAACCATGAGGTTGCGGGTTCGGTCCCTGCCCTTGCTCAGTGGGTTAACGATCCGGCGTTGCCGTGAGCTGTGGTGTAGGTTGCAGACGCGGCTCGGATCCTGCGTTGCTGTGGCTGTGGCGTAGGCCGGCGGCTACAGCTCCGATTCGACCCCTAGCCTGGGAACCTCCATATGCCGCGGGAGTGGCCCAAGAAACGGAAAAAAAAAAAAAAAAGACAAAAAATAAAAAATAAATAAATGTGGGATATGAATTCATTTCAGTGTGTTTGATGTAATGAGAGGGTGGGGCCTCCAAAAATAGGATCACCCAGCACTCAGCTTCTGGGAAAAAGGGAGGTTCTATTCTTTGTTGATTGACAATGTCCCTAGGAATTGCTGTGACCTTCAGAAGTCGAGGCTGAATGAAAAGACCAGACGTATAGGAAGATTTTAGCCTGAGCTTTTGGTCCTGGGTAAGGGAAAACTCCAAGGTGTCTGAGTGCAGGAAGCAAGGGGACCCCAGCTGTGGGGAGGCTGGCAAGGACCCAACTAGGAAGATAGGAAATCCTGCAGGTGCCTGTGATTTTGCCCTAGTCCCTTATGGCTGCAGCATGAGTTAAGGCAGGTGGCATTTGCCTCAATTATTTATTTCTCCACTGACAATCAGGGGAAAAAATGCATTCATGCAAATACTATTTTTGGGGGGAGGGCGTGGGGAGGCACCCTTGTGGCATATAGAAGTTCCCAGGCTAGGGGTTGAATCAGAGCTGCAGCTGTTGGCCTACACCACAGCCACAGTAACACCGGAACCGAGCTGCATCTACGACCTACACCGCAGCTTGCTGCAATGCCAGATCCCCAACCCACTGAGCGAGGCCAGGGATGAAACCTGCATCCTCATGGATGCTAGTTGGGTTCCTAACCCCCTGAGCCACAGCAGGAACTCCACAACTACTATATATTGATTGCGCCTACTATGTGCCAGGTAACATTGTAGGTACTGCAGATAATTTCTTCCCTCAAGAGTTTTCAGGCCGAGAGGATAGAGTAGAAGCCAGTAAACAGATAATCTTATGATTACACGTTGTGACGAGGGTTCTGAAGGTTAATCAACCCAGTACCTTGACAGAAAATTGGCAAAGTGTCAGGGGAATCCTCCCTAAGAAAGAGACACACAAGCCTGAAAGGTGAGGAGCAGTCAGCAGGTGAAGAGTCGGGGGCATTGTAGTCTGGACAGAGGGGCATCCGGCATGAAAAGTGCCTTTCTGGAACCCAGAGGAGGCCTGCGTTGGCAAGGCAGGCAGAACTCAGCATTGAGACCCTGGCAAGGATTTGAATTTTCTTCTAAGTGCAAAGGGAGCCCTTGGGAAGATAAGGACTTGTTTATAAAAAGATCTCAATGTCATGGACAGGGAGAGCAGACTTGTGGTTGCCAGAGGGGAGGGGGATGGGGGTGGGGTGGATGGGGAGTTTGGAGTTGGTAGATGCAAACCATTGCATCAGGAATGGCTAAGCCATGGGGTCCTCCCACACAGCACAGAATGTATGTATGTGCATGACGGCATCCCTATGCTGAACAGCAGAATTTGACAGAACACGGTAAATCTATATACCCTATATATATGTATATATATATATATATATATACACACTATATTCCCTAATAAAGAAAAGTCTTAAAAAAAAAATCTCAGTGGCTCCAATGGCTCCAATAGATGGAAGGAACAAAAGCATCGAAGTGGAGAGACAAGGGAGGTGACTGTTACAGAAATCCAGGTAAGAGGTGCGGGGTGGGGGTGGGGCCTGGACTCACATCTTGACAATAAAGATGAGGGAAAAGGGAGCAAATTCATCTAAGAGGGGCAGCGGTGTTTTACTGCGGATGGATGTGGAAGAAGAGCTGACTTGGCCTCCCTGCCTAAAGGGGCACATAGGGGAAGAGCTCAGTCACCGATGCTTTGCCCTTTTTTAACATTCCTGCAAATAAGGGGCAGCTGCTTTAACTGCCTGCTGCTCTTCATGAAAAAGCACCTAATGGAGTTCCCACTATGGCTCAGCAGTTAACAAACCTGACCAGCATCCATGAGGATTCGGGTTCCATCCCTGGCCTCGCTCAGTGGGTTAAGGATCCGGCGTTGCCTTGAGCTGTGGTGTAGGTCCCAGATGCGGCTCAGAATCCACGTTGCTGTGACTGTGGCGTAGGCCAACAACTACAGCTCTGATTGGACCCCTAGCCTAGGAACCTCCATATGCTACGGGTGTGGCCCTAAAAAGACCAAAAAAAAAAAAAAAAAAAAAAAAAAAAAGAAAAGAAAAGAAAAAGCACCTAAGGAGAAATCTCCCTGAACTCTGCTTTAATGGAAGTATTATTCTTTTTTTCTTTGTTGGCCATACCCTTGGCACACGCCAGGAACTGATCCCAGCTGCGGCTGCAGCAACCTTAACCACCAGCCACCACCAAGACAATGCTAGATCCTTACCCTACTATGCCCCAGCAGGAACTCCCAACGAAGTACTTTTAATTCTCCTGTATAGTATGTGGTCTACTGATGCTACCCTCAAGAGAACCTAGAGGAAGGGTTGATGTGTATATCTGAAACATATCCAAAGAAATGTAAGCTGAGATCAACACAGGGAAAATGATCACAGGTATCTTCGTGCTGCCGTGTCCAACACTCAGAGATGGGATAGTTCCCAAGGTCCTCCCTGCACTTGAGAACCTGATGGAACACAGAAAACAGCCTTGAGAGCTAACAAAGGACGAACGCTTTCCCATGCCTGGTACCACCATGGAGGGTCTGAGTTGGTTAACCCCGGGCAGGTCTAGTTCTTCAATCCAGGGGGGAAGAACGGAGTGGGAAAGAGGAACGAGCAGTCCTGAGAGATTTCCAGTCCTACCCAAGCTCTTTCTACTTCCTCTGAACTGCTCTCACTTCCTAAACTTCACTGTTTCTGCATCCTGCCTAAGCAGAAGCAGCCCCAGAGCCCTCCGTCAGGAGACACACGATAAGGGCACATCTTAGACAAAATATTCTCCACGCCCCTTCTTCCAAACCTGGGGAGCATCCATTTTAGCACCCTGAGTGTACCGCTGAGAGTTATGGAGACGTCTGCAAATCCACTGAACCTTCTCCGTTACCTGCAGAAACCTTTCAGAATTCTCTGCTGAGTGTTCTCACTGTTTTGAGTTTGGGTGCCTGGTCTGAAAAGTGCTGGTTAATTTCAGTCATCACAATCTGGTGTCCATGCTGTCACCCCCAGACATGCCTTAGTCACTTTTTCAAGTCTCTTAAACTTGAAAGAGCTGGAGTTGGATTTCATGGGTTCCTTCGACTCAGAAGAGTCTAATTTCCCTAAACATTTTTGTGCCTACTGACATTTCAATGTTGTATTAAAAGGAGGCTATAGAAGAAATCCTTATTGCATAGAGTTCTAGGCCTGAATTTTAAAGACCAGAGAGTCCTGATCATTCATAATATTTATGCTCTTTCTTCTTAAATATGACACGGTAAAAAAAAAAAAAAAATGACATGGTTCTTCCTTAGAAAGTTGGCAGAAAACTACCTTTCAACAAAGAATCCTGCTTTCTCTTTATTAATTAGCCTTTTTCTGTGTTAGCTTTCATATTCAAATTTTAAGTAGGTCATAACAGCAATATTTTGAAACCACAA
This sequence comes from Sus scrofa, assembly GCF_054392235.1. NCBI lineage: Eukaryota > Metazoa > Chordata > Mammalia > Artiodactyla > Suidae > Sus > Sus scrofa. The sequence goes on along the minus strand of NC_139392.1, from coordinate 78,891,909 downwards.
AATTAAACTCAGGGACTCAGCTGAAATCAGAAATAGGTTTATGATCATTTTTTCCCTCACTCATTCATCACATACGTGTTGAGGTCCTAGAAGATTCAGGGCACAGGGATGAACAAGATGCACCCTTGCCTTGAAGAGCTCATTGTTTACTGGAGAAGATACGCCCATGAGCCAGTCATTTTCAGTGCGCTATATACACCGCAGCACATCTATGGGGGTGCCCGGGGGAAGACCACTGGATCAGCCTGTGCAGGTAGAGGAGGGAGGGGAAACTGGTCAGAGCCAGAGAAGGTGGTCCTGGAATGTTGGCACCTGAGTTTTTTAAAAACGCAGCATAATATTGCATCTTTTTTATTTCATTGTTGTGTTTCTACAAAAAGTAGTTAAATACATTCCTGTAAAAAGTTCAAGCTGTACAGAGGTCATGAACTAAAAAGAGAAAGTTCCTTCCTACTTGTCCACCCCCTTCTCCTTTCTACTCCTCCAGCCCTGGCCAACTCCCTTCCCCGCCACTTCCCCCTACTCCCCTGTATACAGAGTCATGTGCCCTTAAACTGGGGCACATGTTCCTCGAACCCCAGTGGCTGCATGGAATCCTGGAGGGTACAGAATGCTATACATCCTATGCTTTTTCCTCCACATACATATCTACAATAAAGTTTCACTTCTAAATCACGCACAGTAAGGGATTAATAAAAATCACAGTAAAATAGAACATTTCTTGTGAACTATTAGATTTAGAATGGATTAGCAGTGAGGTCCTATTGTGGAGCACAGGGAACTATATCCTGTCTCTTGGGATAGAACATGATGGAAGATAATATAAGAAAGGGAATGTGGAAGTTCCCACTGTGGGTGGCATAGCACAACCCCTAGCCTGGGAACTTCCATACGCTGCCACTGCAGCCCTAAAAGAACAAATGAAAAAAAAAAAAAAGAAAAGAAAAAAGAAAGGGGAATGTGTATATAGATATTGATGTAGATACAGATACACACGGCTGGGTCAATTTGCTATACAGCAGAAATTCAAATAAAAAATTTTTAATAAAATTGAACATTTCAGTCGCAAAACAAATGAGTCACAAACCTGAAATGCAGAGTGTAAGGAATATAGTCAGTAACTACATACTATCTTTGTACAATAACAGGTTGAATCGAGACTTATCCATGAGGACGCAGGTTCCATCCCTGGCGTCACTCGGTGGATTAAGGATCTGGCGGTGCCATGAGCTGTGGTGTAGGTCGCAGATGTGGATCAGATCCCACATTGCTGGGGCTGTGATGTAGGCTGGCAGCCACAGCTCCAATTCGACCCCTAGCCTGGGAACCTCCATGGGCTGTAGGCGTGGCCCTAAAAAAAGACAAAAAAAGAAAAAGAAAAAGAAGTCAGATTTGTGGTTACCACAGGTGGTGTTGGGGTATTAGACGAAGGTGGTCAAAAGGTTCAAACTTCAAGATAAATGAGTACTGGAGATGTAATATACAAGATGATAAATATAATTAACACTGCTGTATGTTATACATACATGTTAAGAGAGTAAGTAAATCCTGAGAGTTCTCATGACAAGGAAAAATATTTTTTCTATTTCTTTAATTTTGTATCTATATGAAATAATGGATGTTCACTAAACTTACTGTAGTAACCATTTCATGAGGTATATAAGTCAAATCATTATGCTGTCCATCTTAAACTTATATAATGCTGTATGTCAATTATATCTTGGCAAAACCACATGGGAAAACAGTTTAAGAGAGAAAATATTTGCAAATGGCAGATCTGATAAAAGACTTATCCAAAATATGTAAAGAAATGTTAAAACTCATCAATAAGAAAATAGATACCCAATTTAAAAATGGGCCAAAGACTTTAAGAGATATCTTTCCAAAGAAGATATACAGATGGCAATTAAGCATATAAAAAGTTGCTTCATAGCAAATGTCATTAGGGAAATGCAAATGAAAACAAAAATAAGATATCACTACGTGCCTATTAGAATAGCCAAAATTTGGAACACTGACAACACCAAATGCTGGTGAGGATGTGAAACAACAGCAACTAGATAGATAGGTAGATAGATAGATAGATAATAGATGGATGGATGATAGGGAGAGAGATGATAGAATGGATAGATAGATGATAGGTAGATAGAGAGATAGATGATAGAATGGATAGATAGATAGATGATAGGTAGGTAGGTAGAAAGATGATAGGTAGATAGATGAAAGATAGGTGATAGATGATGATAGACAAAAATAAAACAGGAACTCTAGATAGATAGAGGGGCAAAAATAAAGTAGAACAATTATAACCATTTCTGTAATAAAAGTTATGTGACAGCGGTCTATCTCTCTAAAACAATATTATTGTACAAATTAAATGCCTTTTCCATCTTAACTAAGCACTTACCACCCAGTGTCCTGAACTTTTGGTGTGATAGCAAAACAAGCATGAGTTTCTTTATTCTTTTTCACAAGTTCACAGATAGATTTGCTCTTAACCGTAGACTGCAGCAACCTCAGCATGTGCCTTTCTTTTCTTTCCTTATTAAGTTGAGAACTTTCACCTTCTCCCTTACAGGAAGCAGTTTACGGCTTCTCTTTGGCATCATCTGAATTGCCAGCATCCCTATCTTGCTCTTGAGCCATGATTAAATGAAACGGGGTGGGTCACTTGCACACAAGCACTGCCATGATGCAGCCATCAATCTGATAATCAGGATGGCTACCAGGTTCTTTACTGGGGAATACGCTTGACAAAGGGATGATTCATGTCCTGGGCTGGACCAAAGAGGGGGGCGCAAGCGTTCGTCACGATACTCAGAATGGCACACAAGTTTATATGACTAATTCATTTCTGGGATTTCCCATTTAATATTTTTGGACCCAGATTGACTCGGGTAACTAAAACCACAGAAAGCAAAATTGAGGATAAGGAGGAGGGACCACGGTAAATGGGAACAAACCTTAGATATTGTTTTATGACGTGCTTCCTTTCTACTTAATACTATGCCTTGAAGATCTCTCCTTTAGTAAGAGGTTTTATTGTTTGTTTGTTTTTTGCTTTTTAGGGTCCCACTCACGCATATGGAGGTTCCCAGGCTAGGGGTGGAATCAGAGCTACAACTGCTGGCCCACGCCACAGCCACAGCCACAGCCACAGCCACGTGGGATCTGAGCTGTGTCTGCCACCTATGCCACAGCTCACGGCAATGCCAGATCCTTAACCCACTGAGCGAGGCCAGGGATCAAACCCGAGACCTCGTGGTTCCTAGTCGGATTCGTTTCCACTGCACCACGACAGGAACTCCTAGTAAGAGGTATTGATCTCAGTATCTCAAATCTCATATATACAAAATTGTCATGTTCTTGGTCCACCCTGTAATTCATTTAGATCTTAGCTCAGTTGATCAGCAGAGAACTTGGTTGAGTCCCCTCTAGATAAACCTGGTCAATGCTGAGTTATTCTCAGGTCTATTAGGTAAATCCTGAGTGAAAGCCAGTTTCCCTCTCCCTCAGAGTGACCTAGGATGGAGACAGAGGCTTATGTGCCGTGAACTGGGGATGGAGACCCTTGATGGGTGGTGGGCAGACCCTTTTCCTGGGATCGACCATAATGACCTCCATCACACCCCCCTGCTCTTTCACTCGGGCCCCTCAGGTCTGGAAACTTCCCAGCCCAACTCCACGTCCCTTCACATCGGCCCAATCCCCAGCAGCCCTCTTGGCCTCCCTAGCAGGCTTTGGGCTACCCCACACCCTTCTGCCTGGAGCCTCAATCAGTCAGCACTGCTCCCTGCCCTGGTCCCTCCCTGGCTGTTCTCTGTGAGGCTTTCAGCCTCCTGGGACACATCTGGGCATCAAGGCCTAGATCTTCTCTGATCTGGGACTCCTGCCCTATACCAGAGGCCAATTCTGCTGCTCTCCTCCTCTGAGAAAATCTGCTGGCAGCAGCAAAGGTGTTTTTCCCTAACTCTTACTATAAGGCACGTGTTCGTCCCAAACTGTCATTTGAGGATACTTGGACTCCTTTAGTTACACGACAACTTTTTATATATTTTTTTATATTTTTTATTTTAAAAGTTAAGCTCTTACAAGCAAATGCCTTGGCATTCAAGACTATTACTTTCTTTGAGTTTCTTAGACCTATTTTGGGAGGAACAGCTAATGATTTTGGCTTTATATTTTCTGCCCTTTGGCCTTTCTTTGTGGCAATAGGCACCAGCATTGTCCTGGCCCAGATGCGGATCAGATAGAACAGTGGTACCTGCTGTAGATGGCTGTTGTGAGGATTCGTGTAATGAATACACAGAAAGCACTTTCCATGGCACAGAGTAAGTGCTCCACAAATATTATCATTATTATTCATTCAACAATTTTTTGGGGGGTGCTTTTTAGGGTTGCACTGCAGCATATGGATGTTCCCAGGCTAGGGGTCTAATCTGAGCTGCAGCTGCCATCCTACACCACAGCCACAGCAATATGGGATCCGAGCCACATCTGTAACCAACACCACAGCTCACAGCAACGCCAGATCCTTAACCCACTGAGCAAGGCCAGGAATCGGACCTGCAGTCTCATGGATACCAGTTAGGTTCGTTACCACTGAATCACAACAGGAACTCCCTTTTTCTTTTTCTTTTTGGCCACCCCACAGCATGTGGAGTTCCTAGGGCAGGGATCAGATCCAAGCTGCAGTTGCAACCTACACCACAGCTGCCACAACACCAGATCCTTTACCCCACTGTGCCAGGCTAGGGATCAAGCCCGCATCTCAGCCAATCCTGCTGCACCACAGTGGGATCTCCTCATTTAACAGATATTAATTGTGCCAGATCCTGTTTTAAGCACCGGAACAGAGAATACCACAGAGTAACATACCTGTTCTCACAGAGTGCTCAGAGTAGAAAAATATAGAATATGTTGTATGGGAAAACTAACTAAGGAGAAACAAAGCAGGTGGGGGGGAAAGGTAGGGTTGGAGAGTGCTTTCAATTTTAGATAGCATGGCCAGGGAAAGCTTTCCCAGGAGACATCTGAATCATGACCTTGAAAGAGGCAGGCAGCCGGCCAGGCAGGTACCTGCAAGAAGAGGATTCCAGACAAGCGCAAAGGCGCCGATGCAGGAAGCTTAAAAGAAATCACTGAGAGTGAAAAGCTACGGGTTGATGATGCAAAATATTATCCTACTACGAACATCACTTTTTTTTTTTTTTTTTGGTCTTTTTGCCATTTCTTGGGCTGCTCCCGTGGCATATGGAGCTTCCCAGGCTAGGGGTCTAATCGGAGCTGTAGCTACCGGCCTATGCCAGAGCCACAGCAACGCGGGATCGGAGCCGAGTCTGCAACCTACACCACAGCTCACACAACGCCGGATCCTTAACCCACTGAGCAAGGGCAGGGACCGAACCCGCAACCTCATGGTTCCTAGTCGGATTCGTTAACCACTGAGCCATGACGGGAGCTCCAGGAACATCTCTTTTAAACTACTTCATGTTTCCATGGTACAGCAGGGCTTGGGAAACTTTCCTGAATTCCAAATCTGGCCACCACCTGTTTTTGTGAATAAAGTTTTATGGGAACACAGCCACTCTCAGCATGTACATCTTGTCTGCAGCTGCTTCTTGCGGCAGTAGAAGAGCTGACTGGCTTCGATGCTGACCACACGACCTGAAAAGCCGAAAATAAAATGACTACTATCCCGCTCTTGACTCCTAGTACGCAGATGCTGTCACTTACTTCAGGTGTCCCCGAATTATGTTCATGTATGATCAACACATGATGTTCATCTTCTACTGGCTACAAAATTTACAAATGTTTTAAACTAGTTTTAGCAAAAGTAGGGGAATTGCTGGTTCATTGATGTGGAAGATTCAGGCATAGCCAGGCGTGGAGACTGAATGATTTCTTCAAGGAGCAATGTTTCCATCTCTTGGTCAGCCTCTGTGTGTGTGTGTGTGTGTGTGCGCGTGCAGGTGCACACGCAAGCAAGCATGCATGCTGCTTTCATTTCACCAACAGGCTATCTTCATGTGCCAGAGAAGATGGCCCCTGACAACCCCCAGCTTAACTTCTCTGTATCAATGGCCATCCATCATTTCCAGAGCAGGTCTCAGAATGGCCATGTTGGAATCAAGGCACCTCTCCGTACCTATGAGTGGTCCAGGCGAATGAGGTCCTGTGCTCACCTTTGTGCCCAGACGGAGCCCATTGTACTTGTATTAATCAGAGTTCTCCAGAGAAACAGAACCAATAGGATAGCTGCCAACGTAGCTATAGATATAGACACACAGAGAAAGAGGTTTATGATGAGAGATTGGTCCATGAGATTATGGAGACTGAGAAGTCCCATGACTGGTCCAGGCAAATTCGCGGTGTAGTTCTAGTCTAAACCCGAAGGCCTAAGAACCAAGGGGCCAATGGTACAAATCCCAGTATGAGTCCAAAGGCCTGAGAACCAGGCGCACTGGTGTCCGAAGGCAGGAGAAGATGGTTGTCCCAGCAAATCTGTCCTTCTCCTCCTTTCTGTTCCATTCAGGCCCCCGAGGGAATGGATGCTGCCCACCCACACCAGTGAAGGGGCAACTTCGTTACTCAATCTACTGATTCAAATGCTAACCTCTTCCAGAAATATCTACACAGACACTCCCAGAAGTCATGTTCCATCAGCTATCTGGGTATCCCTTAGCTCAGCCAAGTGCCTGTTGGGATTGACAGCTCCACCTGTACTGAGCTGGAAAGAGGGGGTTCCCCAAAGGAAGGACAGTTGAGAGGATTACAAAACGGCACTTGGAGTTCCCGTCGTGGCGCAGTGGTTAACGAACCCGACTAGGAACCATGAGGTTGCGGGTTTGGTCCCTGCCCTTGCTCAGTGGGCTAACGATCCGGCGTTGCCGTGAGCTGTGGTGTAGGTTGCAGACACGGCTCAGATCCTGCGTTGCTGTGGCTCTGGCGTAGGCTGGTGGCTACAGCTCCGATTGGACCCCTAGCCTGGGAACCTCCTTACGCCGCGGGAGCGGCCCAAGAAATGCCAAAAAGACCAAAACAAAACAAAAAAAAAAACGGCACTTGTACTGTTGTTTGCAAAGTGTCATGATTATAAATGTTCAATGAAACATTTTTATGTATGTTTCTTTATACAAAATGTACTAGAATTTCTACTGGTGGAATTGATATGTTATAGAAAATTGCTTCACAAAGATAATTTACCAATTTACTTTCTGACACTGTACCATAGACTCTTTCTCCCACACCCTCACCAACCCTGGATACTATTAGTTTTAGAAAATATTGCTAATCTAATGAGCAAAATAGGATCTATGGTTTTATTATTTTTTAATTTTATTTTTCATTTCTCAAATTAGAACCAGAGCAAGATATCTTTCCATGTCCTCAGCCTGCTGCAGGTCAAGTCCTGGGAAGCAAAGGCCGAGATGCAGGTTAGGGTACAGGAAGTTCCTGGGGAGTTCTCTTCTGATTAACAGCCATGGAGGAAGGGAGGGAAGCAGGCTTAGGCTGAGGGGAAAGTGGGGCTGCACAACCGAGGCCTCAGCTGACCTCTTGGTGATCTCTGAAGCCAGGATGGACCTTTGGAGTTGTCCCGAGTTAGAGCAAGATGGCTGGGCCCTTATGCCCCTGGGCCCCCGAGTCCTGGGGTGAGGGCCGCCCTGTGAAGGCTCATGCCTTTGGGAGAGGCACCTCTTTTCCACTGAGGTCGTTTCCAGGGAGGCCTGACAGCTGAGGGCAGTCAGCCAGCCTCCGTCTCAGCAGCTGGGGGACAAATCCTTCAGGACTAGAACACAGGCAGCATGCATTACACTGACTGTGTTTCTTAATGTGTGAATTGCTTGTTCATAGTCTTTCTGGGTTTTTTTTTTTTTGACTTGTGGTGCTTTATGTTGGAGAGTTATCCTTTATATATTACATGTGCTGCAAATATTTTATGTCCATCTACTGCTGGTTTTCACTATTGTGAAAGGGCCATTTATTTTGAGGACCTGTTACATTCTTAGGTAATCAAATTTGTCCATTTCTCTTCTCCAAGATTATAAAAATATTTGTTTTCTATGAATAGGTCGATGCTTTTATAGACTATTTTTTACTATTTTAATTCCTTTGGAGTTTAGTTTATATTCAGGGTAAGAGGTGATGCCAAACACCATAGATTTAGCAGAATATTTTCTAAAGACTGATGTAAATAGGTATATACACTAGGATTAAATTTTTCATTTAGATGGGAATATTTCTTGACTGCAATTCTCAGTACTCTGTTATCTATTTTTTTCTTTTAATACTGTGTTTAAAAGACACTGTATTTTGATATTTTGATATTTGGTTGGTCATAGCTTTCATCATGACTCAATTTTTTCAAAAAATTTTGGCTGTACTTAAGCACTTTTTCTTATGAACCTGAGAACGAAATTGTCTGTTGATTGCATTGACTGTATTCATTACAACTTTACAACACTGAGACTTCTCACCTAAAAACATCTCTTCTCTTGAAGATTTTTAAAGAATTACCTTTAATAAAGTGCTATAATTTCCTTCATTTAGGACTTATACATTTCTTATTAGGTTTGCTTGTAAGTATTTTGCTTATTTTCCCTCCTTTTGTCAATGGAATTTTTTTTTCCTTCAAGTGATGGATGTGACAATCTGGTTGGATATTAGCAATTTATTATATCTATGTTCATAAGTGAGATTGGCTTAGAGTGACATTCTTAGTAATAAATCTCACATTGATTGGTAACAGATACATTAGGAAACTTTACATTTTTTCTATCATATTTAAAGAAATATGATTAATTTTTTAATCATAATAAGCAATATGACTTAAATAAATATGATTCATCGGTTCATAAAGGGTGTAGCAGAAACTACTCATAGAACCCTCTCGTCACAGTGTCTATTTCAGGGTTTTGGGGTGTCTATTTGATTTACCTGTTCAGTCTTCAATCTTCCGGACTCAATTTTGATAATGTGCATGTTTCTAGAAAATTAACCACTTAGGTTTTACATTTTATTGATATAAATTTCTACATAGTAATCTCATGTAAATTAATACCTTTTGTACCTGGAGTTATGCACAATTTCAAGTTGTATTTTTGTTGTTTTTTCTTTTTCTTGATCTTATTTGCCAAAGTCCAGGTGTTTTTATTCTTCCTTGTGGAAAAAAAAAATGTTTTACTGATTAGCTTTATATTTTTTTATGTTTTGTTTTTAAATTTCTTTTTAAAATTCTTTTCTGTGGATTGTTTTATTCTTTTTCCAGGTTCTTGAATGATTAGAGGTTTTGTTTATTGATTTCTAATCTTTCTTCTTTTCTAATACATACCTGTGAGTCCATACATTTTTTCCTGATTACCACTTTGCCTGTGTCTCACAGGTTTTATGTTGCCTCATTTTTGCTCTTTTTAAAATACTTTGTAATTTTAAATGTCCCTTTGAATCTAACATTATTTGGAAATGAAGTAACAAGAATATAACAAATATAGTTGGAGTAAATAGCTCAGCAGAAATAAAGAAGAAATCTCTAGAAGCCAGAAATAAAGAATGAAATGATTGAAGTAGATGAGAACAACTCCCTGTTTGCCCAGTTTCTTAAGGCTGATAGGAAAAAGGCCTGAGGGGCCATCTAAGGTTTTCAAACCCTGGGAGTCATGACCTTGGTTCTGCACAACCAAGGTTTGAAAGCTAGAACAGAGTCCCGGGCATAAACCTGGGCTCAAAAATCAGCCCCACCCATGAAAAGGATAATGGAACTCAGCCCGCAGGCCTGGTGAAGGCCCAGTGAAGTTTGCCATGCAGGTAAGTGCTCAACAGGCTACTTTTTGCAAACCTACTAAGCCTATGGGAAAACAGACGTGTTTTTGCCAGACTTTTAGTTTCCTCTTAGTGCTGTTAACAAATGACACAAAAAAAAAAAAAAAAAAAAAGAAGGAGTTCCCGTCGTGGCGCAGTGGTTAACGAATCCAACTAGGAACCATGAGGTTGCGGGTTCGGTCCCTGCCCTTGCTCAGTGGGTTAAGGATCCGGCATTGCCGTGAGCTGTGGTGTAGGTTGCAGACGCGGCTCGGATCCCGCGTTGCTGTGGCTCTGGCGTAGGCCGGTGGCTACAGCTCCGATTGGACCCCTAGCCTGGGAACCTCCATATGCCGTGGGAGCGGCCCAAGAAATAGCAACAACAGCAACAACAACAACAACAGACAAAAAGACAAAAGACAAAACAAAAACAAAAACAAAAAAAAAAAACAAAAAAAACAAATGACAGAACACTCTGTGGCAGTCAGGGGGCTGCTTCTCCCTCATATTAGATCAAGCCAGGGATTCCTCCAAGAGAGCGTGGGGTAGGAATGCAGGGGATATAATACATGAGTGGCCTAAAAGAACAAAATTGATTATCTTACAGGTGCTGGAGCTCAGAAGCTAGAAGTGGATTTCACTGGGCCAAACCCAAGGTGTTAACTGAACTATGTGTTTGGAACTTTGTATTTCGGCCTTCCTTGGGACGTATTTATTTATTTAAATTTTTAAAGTTTTTAAATTTACATATTATTATTTTTGTTTATGGCTGTACCCACAGCTTATGGAAGTTCCCGGGCCAGGACTGAATCCGAGCTGCAGCTGTAGCAACGCTGGATCCTTTAACCCTTCGTGCTGGGCCAGGGATCAAACCTGTACCTCTGCAGTGATCTGAGCCGCTATAGTCGGATTCTTAACCCAATGCAGAATTCCCCTTGGGACCAATTCTTAAAGTACATTCCCCTAGAGAGGAGCTTTTTAATTTTTTTTCCTTTGGCCATATATATAGTGTGACTCTGGCTCTCCAAGCTGGGTGAGAATATCCTAGGGCTAAAACACTAGAGACTTTTCAGCCCTCTCTTAGTTCTCCACCCAGAGTCGAGGCCCAAACAGGCCAATATACTTTTTTCAGGTCCTGGCTTTTGTGGGCATCCTCTAGTTTGCCCTTCACTCGGCTTGGCCTTCAGATGCTGGGCCATCAGGGATCTGCAGATGCCCTCAGGTCAAATGCTGGGTTGAGTGATTTGAAATCCTGTTTTCAAGTGCTTTGCAGCCTCTCATTGTTTTCTCTTTCTCCACAGCAAAAAAAACACCTTTTGGAGACAATATTTTTTTCCATCACTTCAAAAGGGTTACATCAACCCTTTACCTGGTTGGTTACACAAACTTTTACCAAATTGTTGAAAACAGAAGTCAGGAGTCAAGTTACAAAGGCTAATGATGGAAAAATTAATCATTCTAGGTTATAAAAAAGGCTCTAATGTAAGGACACCTAGAATAGAGCAGAATGAATGAAAACATTAACACCTAATCATTTATACTAAACTGCTTAATGTCAAAGATAAAGACAAATATTAAAGATAGAGAAATAAGTCACCTAGAAAGTATGACAGTGAAATGGTAATCTCTCAGTTGTGACACTGGATGCCATATGACACCAGATTACTGAGTGAAAGTAAGCATCAGCCTAGGAATCGACCCTGAACTAAACTGTACCGTATCTCCTCCATCACACTGGCACAGATTTTTAAAAATCTAATTATACAGAGAATTGGTCAGGACATGGGGAAATCAGAAGCCTTAGGCCCTGCATTCCACATGGGTGGAATGTAAATTGGTACAATTTAGCACAGTCTGACAATATCTAGGGGAGCTGATGATGTAAAGCCCCTGTGATTCAGCTATCCCACTTCTCTGGGAAACACTCTCACATCTGCCTACAAAGGTAGATGCAAAGGTGTACACTGAAGAATTACTGTAATGGCAGAAAATGGGAAGCAACCTACATTTTCTCAGTAGGAGAATGGATCTCTGACTGAATTAAAGACTTCACAGTGGCTAAAATGAATGAACTTGGTCCTATGTATTTAAATGGATATATTATACATCAAATATATCTCACATCTGGGGAAAAAAACTAAATGGATATAGCATGGCTACTTTATTTTGAATTTTTAAGATATCACAGAAAGAGGGAGTTCCCGTCGTGGTGCAGTGGAAACCAATCCGACTATTATCCATAAGGAGCGGCCCCGCTCAGTGGGTTAAGGATCCGGCATTGCCGTGAGCTGTGGTGTAGGTCACAGGCACAGCTCACATCCCATGTTGCTATGGCTGTGGTGTAGGCTGGCAGCTATAGCTCCGATTTGACCCCTAGCCTGGGAACTTCCATATGCTGCGGGTGCGGCCCTAAAAAAAAAATAAATAAATAAATAAATAAAAATCACAGAAAGATACACATTTAAATAAATTAAGAAACAGCATTCAGAAAAAAAAGCTCTCTATCCTCCCCCATTTGGCTTTTAGCAGGACATACATTTCCATTTATAAAGGCGTCTCTCTTCCTTTAGTACCAGCAGAGGAGAACTCTTTGTTGGCTTATTTTCAAAATCTGTTACATTGAAATATAATTGACATATGACCCTGTATTAAGTTTAAGGTGTGTATAACATGATTTTTTTTTTTTTTTTTTTGTCTTTTGTCTTTTTAGGGCCGCTCCCACGGCATACGGAGGTTCCCAGGCTGGGGGTTGAATCCGAGGTGTTGCAGCAGGCCACAGCCACAGCCATCCATCGCCACGCCAGACCCAAGCCGCGTCTGCAACCTACACCACAGCTCATGGCAACGCTGGATCCTTAACCCACTGAGCAAGGCGAGGGATTGAACCTGCAACCTCATGGTTCCCAGTCAGATTCGTTTCTGCTGTGCCATGAGGGGAACTCCAGGTGATTTGATATATAGCAAAATGATTGCCACAAGTTTAATTAACATCCATCATCCTATATAGATAACATTTTTTTTTCTTGTAAGATTTACTCTCTTAGTAACTTTCAAATATACACTAGAATATTGTCACCTGTAGTCACCACGCTGTTGATTAGAGGAGAATAATTCATCACCTGGTCACTGAAACGCTTCCATTTCCAGAAATGACTCTGATAGGGATAGAGTAGGATAACTAAATAGTCAGCTTAAAAATCCCATTAGGGGATTAAGGGTAGAAAGGGAATTTTAAGAGTGTTTGGGAGATGGCTGTAAGCTCGACCCCTCAAGAAGAGAATCCAGTGACCCGGCAACAATCTACACTACTTTGAAGGAAGGCCAGGTGCATCTAAGCACCAGACATACTCAAGCCACAAACCCCGATAGTTAGAACACAAGACCCTGGACTTGGGGTCTGAATCTTGTTACGTGACATCAGAGTTAACAGTCCTTGAAGAATAGCATTTCTGCCATGTAGCCAAGACAGAAATACAGGTGGCGGGGGGGGGGAGTAGGTAAAAGGGGGACACGGTACCAAAACCCGAGATGAATTACCATATTTTAGAATATGTTACCATTCTTTTGCTTACTTAAGATTTAAATAGTGCCATGACAATCCCGGTGAAACTATACAGGTAGGGTCAAAGGAGGAACTAATGATGGAAGCGTGGATGTCTACCCCCATAGGGAAGAAGGGGGTCTTCTCCTCCATCCATTTTTTCTTTAATTATAAAAATATAGCCTTCTCTGTTCTCAGGGTTGCTGCACTCCCTTGTCAGCTTGCTTGTACCTCTCACAAGTGTCCTACAGGAATAAACTCAGTCTTCGCCTGCCACTTTGCCTCACGCTGAATTCTTTCCCCAATGAGACAAAAGAACCAGAGCTTCAGTAAGTCCTGACACCAGGTGAGCAGTTTCAATTAAAAGACTGTAGGTTTGAGACCCCTCATAGTCAGGGATCGTGGGTTCGAGTCCCACCCAAGGAGTGCGATTTCAGCTAGAGTCTCGATGTTATCAGCTGGAAGAGGATTTTGCCTGGCAAATCTCCCTCAACCACCCTTGTCTCTCATGAGTTTCCCCGCTGATTTACCTTCCTTTAATTTATCACCCCCTAAAAGCCTAAGTCTCCTTCCTTTGACTTGTCACTTCTCTTCAAATTCTTTGCTCTTTAAGATGCTTTAGAAGCCCCAAGTTTTTATGCCACTTTGAATTACTCATCACTGAGTTTCTACCATATGTTAACTCTGTTCTCTTGTTGATCTGTCTTTGTCAGTTTAATTTCTAGGGACCCAGCCGCAGAGCCTAAAAGGATGAAGGAAAAGTTTCTTTTTTTTTTTCCCTTCCCCTGTAGGATATATATTAAAAATACATAAAACAATCCCATATTATTTATAGAGACATATATACATAATAAAAATATAAAAAAGGAGTTCCCGTCATGGCTTAGTGGTTAACGAATCCGACCAGGAACCATGAGGTTGTGGGTTCGATCCCTGGCCTTGATCAGTGGGTTAAGGATCTGGTGTTGCTGTGTGCTGTGGTGTAGGTCGCAGATCTGGCATTGCTGTGGCTTTAGCATAGGCTGGCAGCTGTAGCTCTGATCCAACCCCTAGCCTGGGAACCTCCATATGCTGCAGGTGCAGCCCTAAAAAGCCAAAAAAAGTACAGGGAGTAATGTAACAGCACTGTACCTGCCAAAGAGATAGATAGATTGATTGATTGATTTTAAATTTTTTGGTCACACCCACGGCATGTGGTAGTTCCTGGGCCAAGAATGGAACTGCACCACAGCAGTGACCAGGGCCATAGCAGTGGCAACACTGGATTCTTAACCTGCTAAGCCAATAGGGAACTCTCCAAATTAGCTTTTGATAACCAGATAGAACTACAGTATTTGGGGTGATCTGGAACAACTACAAGACAGTAAATAGAATACAACTATGTAATCTATTTTGATTTTTTTTCACTAAAATCTTTATTATATTAAAAAGGTGACCTTTGAGAAAATTGTGGAACTTCACTGTGCTTTAGTTTCTCATCTCAGATAAAAAAGATAATATTCTTTTCTTTCCAATTTAACTTTACCAAACATTAATTTATCTCTGATGGTTTTTACTCCTCTCCCTGTATCAGTTAGATTTCGCTGGGTAACAAACCACCCTACAACCAAGTGGCTTCCATTAGCTCACAAGTCTGTGGATCGGCAGTTTGGACTGAGCTCAATTCTCCTGGTCTTGGCTGGATTCACTCATGGATCTTTGGTCAGCTTCCAGGTACATTTGGAGCTAGTTAGCTTTGTAGGCTCTGCCGGGATGGCTCATCTCTTAGCTGGGACCACCTCACCTAGTCTCCTGTTAACTAGTAGAATATCCCAGCCATTTCTACATAGCAGTGGACTCTGCAGGAACTGGTGTGCAAGTGCTTTTCGAGTCTCCATTTATGTCACATTTTCTGGTGTTACATTGGTCAGAGCAAGTCTCATGGCTAAACCCAGAGTCAAGGAGTAGAGAAATGGCCTCCATTTCCCCAATAGGAGAATCTGTAAAGTCACTTCACAAGGGTGTGCACACAGGGTGGGAAGAATTTGTGGCTATTTTCACAATCTACCAATTCTCTAAAAAGATTAACATTACATTGATATCAAGTATTATTAAGCGCAGTGTAGTACCAAGTTCTCATTTACATTTGCATTGTTAAATTATGTTATCAGAACCTCTGGTAGAGTGTAAATATTGAAATGTTTATGCAAATACTGTGTAATCTTCTACTGATATACCCTCTTAAAACAAACACCACAACAACAACCTCCAAATAACAGATAGTAACACTGTAAAAGTTTTTTTTGTTTAAACATTGTTCTTCTTAAGAGTGCCCTTGTGGCACAGTGGGTTTAAGATACAGCATTGTCACTGCAGAGGCCTGGTCACTACTGTGGTGAGGGTTCAATCCCTGGCCGAAGAACTTGCAAATGCTACAGGCGCAGTAAAAAAAAGTTATTCTTCTTAGATAATGTTATCCTATTAAATTAAAATAACATTCAATTTATTAAATTTATTCACATGTACTATAAATACTTATACAGTAGAGTGGGAAAGCCAGGAAGTCAAAGACTTAGGGGCTAATCTTAATTTTGCCTCTGTCTTTGCAGTCTTAGGCAAATCAATCTCTTGAAGGCTCAGTTTCTTTCTTTATAGAATAGATGTTCTGGAGTTCCCGTAGTGGCGCAGCAGAAACTAATCCAACTAGTATCCATGAAGAAGTGGGTTCAATCCCTGGTCTTGCTCAGTGGGTTGGGGATCTAGTGTTGCTGTGAGCTGTGGTGTAGCTCACAGACGCAGCTTGGATCTGTACTGTAGCTCTGATTCAATCCCTAGCCTGGGAACTTCCACATGCTGCAGGTGCAGCCCTAAAAACCAAAAAAAAAAAAAAAAAAAAAAAAGGGAATAGAGACTCTAGAGGAACAAGATCTGTTTCATTTCAGCGTTAGAATTACAGATTCGTTTTTCACAAACAAATCTATGGCAAAACCGAAACCCACGTATATATAGAAATAGAAATATCATCAACTATACTTCAATAAAATTTTAACAATGGGGAAAAAACCCTCCCACTTAAAAAAAAAAAAAAGAAACATCAAAGTCTTTAGCTAGAGCCTCAATTATTGAAGATTATTGGAAAAAAAATTTGTGTCACTACCTGGTTATATGCAGAAGTCAGACTATTTCTCTTTTGCTATATATATATCCCATTTTGTTATAGTTCAATTCTATTTAAAAATATAATAAAATGAAATAATGGATCTGAAAACCTTTTGATAAAACACTTTCTAAAAAGTATCTAAAAATTGCTGAGCAATTGTGTTTATGATTAGCTCAACATTAGAAAACTATCTACAAAGGAAGACATGGGCATCCTTTTTTTATTTTATTTTGTTTTATTTTATTTTTGTCTTTTTTTAGCTATTTCTTGGGCCGCTCCCGCGGCATATGGAGGTTCCCAGGCTAGGGGTCGAATCAGAGCTGTAGCCGCCGGCCTATGCCAGAGCCACAGCAACGCAGGATCTGCGCCGAGTCTGCAACCTACACCACAGCTCACGGCAACGCCGGATCCTTAACCCACTGAGCAAGGGCAGGGACCGAACCCGCAACCTCATGGTTCCTAGTCGGATTCGTTAACCACTGCGCCACAACGGGAACTCCCCCTTTTTTTTTAAACGGCCGTACCTGCGGCACATGGAAGTTCCCAGAATAGGGACTGAATTGGAGCTGCAGCTGCGGGCTTACACCACAGCTACAGCAATGCCAGATCCGAGCCACATCTGTGCTCTACACAGCAGCTCACAGCAACACTGGATTCTTAACCCACTGAGCCACTAGGGAACTCCAATAGTCTTGCTTTTAAAAAAATTTGTTCTTAGAGGTATTTTGCCACCATGATATTTAACTGATACTAAGAGGAATATGGGAATGAATTATACTTACACTATACTGGTATTTTTCACTTATGTGAGTGGTGGCGAACATTCCCCAAAGAACTAATTTCACCTACGTATACAAATACGAGGCCATATTGCACAGGGGGGAAGGGGCTGGGATTGGAACAGAGCTTATCTAATCATCCAAAATTGAAGCCCATCCACAAAATGAACAGTATGTGGATTGCGCTGCTTGTAAGTGGTCTTCTTGTAACTTACACAATATTTAAGACTTTTGAAACATACACATCAGTGGAAATAATCCTTTGAGGGAAAAGAATTCATAACCTTAGAGCATGTGTCCTTTGGAAAACTGTGTTTCTTGCATCTTATCTTCCTGACCTCTGCATTTGGTGCTCGAGGCTGCTTCCTTCTGTTTGAAGCTCTTTCTTCCTTTAACTTCTGAGACCGGCTGCGTCTCACTTCTGCTTTATTTCTCTGAGTGTTCCTCACAGCTCCTCACCTCGCTTGTGCCTCTTGCCTCTTATTTGTCCTCTGGGTTCTGTCCTTAGCCTTCTCTTCTTTCAAGCACATCTACTTCAATGGCTGCAATTACTGCCCGTGTCTAGTGTCTACATTGTTAACACCTTTATGTCTTTGTGTCTTTTTGTCTTTTCTAGGGCCGCACCTGTGGCATATGGAGGTTCCCAGGCTAGGGATCTAATTGGAGCTGTAGCCATCAGCCTACGCCACAGCCACAGCAATGCGGGATCCGAGCTGTGTCTGCAACCTACACCACAGTTCATGGCAATGCCTTAACCCACTGAGCAAGGGCAGGGATCGAACCCTCAACCTCATGGTTCCTAGTCGGGTTTGTTAACCACTGTGCCATGACGGGAACTCCGACACCTTAATCTCCTTCTCAGTCCTGTGCTCTCTCCCAAGGATGAGACTCAGCGATGTTCTTAGGGCGCCTTAAACTCAACACATCTGCAATGGGACGGATTTTCTTTTCCAAACAACCTGCTGCTTTTCCTGTGTGTGTGTTGCTTCAGTTAATGAGAAGAGCCTACATGAGTCTATGAAGTTCTAAAGATACTTTCCAGCCCCTAGGGCCTCCCCATGCAGCTTGCTTTCTTTGGCACGTGTCCCAAACAGGTGATAATACTCACTTTATCACTTGGCCGGGGTGGGGCGCCTGCTATGGACAGGACTCAATATCCTCTGGCTACCTCCCCCAAATAAGCAAAAAGTCACTTTTCAAAAGCATATTAGGAGACAGAGACTATATTTTAAAAATAACACAACGGCAAGTAAAATAATTAAAGTACTTACTCTGCCAGGTGTTAAGAGGACCACATGGCAAGTGCCAATGAACATGGGCTTTGCATTGGCCTCTAAGTCTGAGAAGAAGCGGGATGGGTAGGGAGGGGGAGAAACGGACCTTAACCGAAATATCACATACATATATGTGAAATTCCAACTGTGACACGTACAATGAAAGAGTGGTTCCAGGAGAGTCCGTAATATCGTGATTTAATCTAGGCAGGGAGCCCGTGATTAGCTCCCCTGCCCCAAGCTTATCTAGAGCCAGTATCTAAAAGATAATGTGGAAGATGATTGCAAAAGGGTCCCAATTGTTTCTGTCCTTTTACAAGGTGACACGCAGCTCTTCCCACCAGGAGAATCTATTCCATGACTGTGGGGGTTTTTTTGTTTGTTTGTTTGTTTGTTTGCTTTTTAGGGCCACACCCATGGCATATGGAGGTTCCCAGGCTAGGGGTCCAATTGGAGCTACAGCTGCTGGCCTACACCACAGCTCACGGCAACGCCAGATCCTTAACCCACTGAGCAAGGCCAGGGATCAAACCCGCAACCTCATGGTTCCTCGTCGGATTCTTTTCCACTGTGCCACAACGGGAACTCTTCCATGACTGATTTTTAATCTGGCGGGACTCTGTGAGTTACCTTAGCCAATAAAACGTGGAAGAAGTGATGGTGAGTCAGCTTTGAACTTAGTCCTGAAGAAGCTTCATGGTTCACCCTCTGAAAATTCTGACACTGCCACGGGAATGAGCTGAGCTAGGCTGCTGGATGGTGAGAGACAAATGGCCCAGTCGCCTCTGACCCCTTAACTAACAACTAGCTAACTGCCAGACAGCAGGTGAGGCCATCCAAGACCAGCCAGGTCCCAGGTGATCTGTTAAGCAAACAGATGCAGGAGCTGAGATCAGCCAGCCTGGTCCAGAGCAGCTGAGCCAGCCAGCTGACTCAACAGTCTCGAGCCATGATCAGCGTTTGTGGTTTTAAAAGACTTAGCTTTGACATATTTATTAGCTGTAACAGCTAACTAAAACAGATGGGTAGAGGTTAACTAGGTAAAAAGCTTTACATTATAGACAGAGGACAAATGTGTAAATCCCTGTGTGAGGAGGGAGCAGGGCGGGTTCCTGGGACTGGAAGAAGACAGTGGGATGGATCGGAAACAACCGGGGCAAACGACATGAACCAGGGCAGGGTGGTCAGGGGCCGGTTGTGCAGAGCCGGGGAGACCATGCCAAAGACTCGAGTCTTGGAGTTCCTGTCGTGGCTCAGCAGAAACAAGTTTGACTAGCATCCATGAGGACACAGGTTCGATTCCTACCCTTGCTCAGTGGGTTAAGGATCTGGCAGAGCTGTGAGATTGGTGTAGGTCGCCTACATGGCTCAGACCGGGCATTGCTGTGGCTGTGGCACAGGCCAGTGGCTACAGCTCTGATTTGACCCCTAGCCTGGGATGCTCCATGTGCCTTGGGTGCAGCCCTAAAGAGACAAAAAAAAAAAAAAAAAAAGACTTGAGTTTTGATTCTAAGAGCAATGGAAGATTACACAATGATTTGTTTGTTTTGCTTTTTTTTTGCCTTTTTGCCATTTCTTGGGCCGCTCCCGCGGCATATGGAGGTTCCCAGGCTAGGGGTCTAATCAGAGCTGTAGCCGCCAGCCTACGCCAGAGCCACAGCAACGCGGGATCCGAGCCGAGTCTGCAACCTACACCACAGCTCATGGCAACGCCAGATTGTTAACCCACTGAGCAAGGGCAGGGACCGAACCCGCAACCTCATGGTTCCTAGTTGGATTCGTTAACCACTGCGCCACAACGGGAACTCCTGCTTTTTTTTTTTAAGGGCTGCATCTGTGGCATATGGAGGTTCCTGGGCTGGAGTCAAATCGGAGCTGAGGCCTACGTCACAGCCACAGCAACACCGGATCGGAGCCTCGTCTGTGACTTACACTGCAGCTGGTGGCAACACCATATCCTTAACCCACTGAGCGAGGCCAGGGATCGAACCCACATCCTCATGAATCCTAGCTGGATTCGTTTCCACTGAGCCACAATGGGAAGTCCTACACAATGGTTTTAAGCAGGAAGGATCATAGCTGGATGTGGGTTTTGGAATCTGCCTGAAGCATGAAGAAGAGAGCCAGAATGTTGATGGAGTGGGAACAGGGAGAGTGTTGCAGCAGTCAGGCTAGGATGGTGACCGTGACTGGCCACAAGCTTGCCCCAACCCCAGTCAGCTCTGCTATTCACTCTGTGGTTTACCAGCATGGCTGTCCCTAGATTTGTGCAGTGCATCTCCTGGCAGTGGGAAGAACAGGATGGATGCAAGAAGAGTTAGGAAGATAACAGGTATTGGTGATGGAGAGGATGTTGCAAGTGGCAGGTTTCTCGGGACATATCAAGGTGACTGCTAGGTTTCTTTTTTGTAATTTGCAAATTATTTGCATACCTATCAAATATAAAGAGCATTACAATTTTTTTTTAATTTTGTTTTAGGGTCTATTTTTAAAAACACTGTTGAGTAGTTCCCATTGTGGCTCAGCAATAATGAACCTGACTAGTAGTAACCATGAGGATGCGGGTTTGGTCCCTGGCCTCACTCGATGGGTTAAGGATCTAGTGCTGCAGTGAAGTCTAGTGTGGGTTGCAGACATGGCTCAGATCCTGTGTTGCTGTGGCTGTGGTATAGGCTGGCAGCTGCAGCTCCAATTGGACCCCTAGCCTGAGAACTTCCATATATGTGGGTGCGGCCCTAAAAAAAAAAAGATTTTCGAAAAGAGCAATTATAGGTTTACAGCAGAATTCTTTATGCGCTCTACACCACCATGCACACAGAGCCCCCTCCCCATTATCAACATTCCCCCAGCAGCGTAGTGCATTTTTCACAACTGATGAACCTACACTGACACAGGCGTCATCACCCAAAGCCCATTGTTTGCATTTGGTTCATTCTTAAGTGAACATTGTGGGTTTGGACCAAGGACATATATCCACCTTATAGCATCATACGGAGTACTTTCATTGCCCTATAAATCCTCTGTTCTCTACCTGTTCAGCCTTTCTCCCCTCCCAACCCTGGGTAGCCAGTGATCTTTTTACTGTTTTCATAGTTTTGCCATTTCCAGAATGTGATATAGAATGAATCATATAATACGTAGCCTCTTCAGATTAGACAGCCAGATTACTTTCTTGGTGGATGAAATGAATCCTTGAGATAGAGAACAAAGAAGGAAGGTCACATTTGGAGAGAATGAGCCTAAGGGTGGGTTTAGACATGTCAATTCTGAAATGCCTTTGAGATTCCTGAGAAGATATCAGAGTGGGCAGCTGGGTGGATGCGGCTGGGCTCAGATGAGAGGTCTGGGTGGAAACACTTTTTTTTTTTTTTTTTTTGAGTCACACCCGCAGCATGCAGAGGTTCCTGGGTCAGGGATCAAACCCACGCCACTGCAGTGACAATGCCATACCTTAACCTGCTTAGCCACCAGGGAACTCCAGAAACCTACCTTTGAGCCATTTGTCTACATATGTGGTTCAAAGCCCTAAAAGGCTTTATCTTGAAGAGAGAATCTCACAGGTTTTAGGTTACTGGTTCAAAGTTCCCAATGCTTTCAGAGATGTTTGCTGAGATCGGGGACTCCTGTTCCTAGAAATTATTACTATGATTTTAGTTTTTTTACTGGCTATACCTGAGGAATATGGAAGTTCACAGGTCAGAGAGTGAATCTGAGTTGCACTGCGACCTACAATGCAGCTTCAACAATGCCAGATCCTTTAACCCACAGCACTGGGCCAGGTATGGAACCCGAGCCTCTGCAGCAACCAGAGCTGCTGCAGTCAGAGTCTTAACCCACTGCTCCACAGTGGGAACTCCTTTTACTTCCCTTCCCCCCCCCCCTCAAAAGTATTACTGAATGTGAGGTTCACACATCATCTCTTCTTTCTAGCCAATGGGGAGCTACTATCTTCTCTTCGTAACATTTAATCTCAAATAAACAATAAAAACGGTATTGCTTTTTGAAACCACTGGACCGGATGCCACCTAACTAGAATTTCAGGGGTACACCAAAATGATCACTTTTGTACTTTTCTCTATAATGATGCACTTCAAAACTCAGGAGGTGTTTCCTCTTCAGCTCGTATCTCCAGCCATCAGGCATTCATTGTCCAACAGCTGCCCTTCTCTTGACTACATCCCATTCGCTCATCATAACCTTCCTGGTCTATTTCTGGTCTCATTTGCCTCTTAGCTTCTAGTTTTATTTTCCCCCAATACATTTTTTTGGACAGCTGTCAGAGTACTTTCTCTAAGATGCCTACCCAGCCGTATCACTATCCTAAAAGTACTCTCAAGATCAAGGGCCAGCTCCTGGGGACAGCTTTCCAAAGCTTTCTGCCTACAGCCACAGGCTTTCCCAATTTTACATCTTGCCACCGACTTTCCCACCCCTGCCCAAATCTGCTTCCAGCCTTATGGGTCTGCTTTCATTTCCTCCAGTATACTGATTCTTTGTAAATAGGTTTTTAGGAAGAAAAGCATATAGATGCTTTAGCGATGGGCGAAAATCATCTGCTTCAGTGATGGCCAAATCAAAGCAATAAATAACAGCTCTAAGCAAGCACTGAAGCCCTGCTAGGAAGAATTTGTTAAATAAACAGTCAGGGTCGCTCAGGTTGACATCATGGTAGCTGAAAGCGAGATTTTGGTAGCTTTATTCAAATTGAAGTTCTACAATACTATAAAATCATAATACATTATTGGTTATTGCTATATTTCATGGCCCACCCCATTTAAATAGTGAAACTAGAATCTATTTCATGACACTATAATCGCTCTCTAAAATATTTAAGTACTATGCTCTAATATTCAGTTTTGTTTTGCTTATTTTTGGCCACCCCTGTGGCATAGGGAAGTTCCTAGGCCAGGGACTGAATCTGAGCTGCAGCAGCCACCTATGCCACAGCTGTGGCAACACTAGATCCTTAACCTGCTGCACCACAGTGGGAACTCCCAATACTCAGTTTTTATGTTTAATAATTTTATTCCATTCTTCATATTAAGTAGAGAAAACATTGGATATTTTCTTTGCTTTTGAAAGGGTTTCTTTTACTTTGAAACTCTTCAACTTATTTTGGCATTACTCATCAGTTCCAAATGATTTTAAAATATTCATCGTTTCTCTCAGATGATAAACAAAGTATTGCTTTAGATTTAGAAGACAAAGAAAAGTATCTTTGGTTTCATTTGGAAGTTCTTTAAAAGGAATTTCTGTGATGTTAGCACATAATAAAAATTTGGAAGCAAAGGATAAATCCAAATCTGGAAGGCAATTATCAGCCAACCACTGGAATCCCTGCATACCTGTGTGAAAAAAGTCTATGACAAAATTCCCAGTGTTTTAATAATCTCCAGAAAATCCTCAGTCAGAGCTAATAATAAAACATAATAGTATAGTATCCAATGTGGTTTTTTCTAAAGTATGCAGCATTTTTATAACTATATTCCACATATAATTACCTTGAAGACTTGATAATTTCTTTCTTTCTTTTTTTTTTTTTTTTTTTTGGTCTTTTGTCTTTTAAGGGCTGCACCTGTGGCATATGGAGGTTCCCAGGCTAGGGGTCAAATTGGAGCTACAGCTGCTGGCCACAGCCAGAGTCACACAGGATCCAAGCCGCATCTGCAACCTACACCATAGCTCAGAAAAATACCAGATCCTTGACCCACTGAGTGAGGCAAGGGATCAAACCCACAATCTCATGGTTCCTAGTTGGATTTGTTACCACTGCACCACGACAGGAACTCCAAAACTTGATAATTTCTTTGCAGATGGGTGAATGCTGTTATATACAGACTTAGTAATACTGAAAGCATTTTTTTTTTCTAGTTGCACCCATGGCATATGGAAGTTGCCAGGTCAGGGATCGAACCTGTGCCACAGCAGCAACCAAAGACACTGCAATAACAATGCACCACAAGGGAACTCTTGAAAGTATTTTAAGTTTTAAAATATTCTTACAAATCCTTATGATTATTAGATCCATTGATTGATGATGTTCATTTAAAATTCTTGGCTCTTCTTCCCAACACTTAATTCTTAAAATGTTCCTTCCTGTTGGCATTGCCTTCCCTAGGCTGTCCATCTGTTGTCATTCAAATCCAGTCTGATTCGCTGTCCATGAGGCAAAGCCTTGTAGGGTAGCCGCACTATGATACATTTATTGAATGTGGCCTGGGATATTTTCTGGGTGTGTATTACACACACTGACGGCTGTTCTTGCCATTTATCTCTCATCTTGAATAAACGCGGCAACATCGAGTTCATGGATGATGCCCGGCAACATTTCTTCTTTTTTTTTTTTTTTTTTGTCTTTTTGCTATTTCTTGGGCCACTCCAGCGGCACATGGAGGTTCCCAGGCTAGGGGTCGAATCGGAGCTGTAGCCGCCGGCCTACGCCAGAGCCACAGCAACGCGGGATCGTTAACCCACTGAGCAAGGGCAGGGATCAAACCCGCGACTTCATGGTTCCTAGTCGGATTCGTTAACCACTGCGCCACGACGGGAACTCCCTCGGCAACATTTCTAATTATTCCAAATACTTTATCTCAAAAATTCATACATTACAATATGTATTTTTACTTTCTCGATTATTTCCAAGTCCCCAGCTTATCATTTTTATTCTCAGTAAAATACTATTTTAAAATAGAAAAAATTTCAGCACTGAGTTTTAGGTGGTACTCTAATTTCCAAATTAAAATCAGTCATGTTGCATCACCATCTTCAGGTCAACAATGCAATAATTTCAGATAAAAATCACTGCTTTCCTGGTCTCTGAATGTTTCTGTATTTTATTTTGTCTATTTATTTATTTATTTTTGACTTTTTAGGGCCGCATCTGCAGCATATGGAGGTTCCCAGGCTTGGGGTTGAATCGGAGCTATAGTGGCTGGCCTGCACCACAGCCACAGCAACGCAGGATCCAAGCCTCGTCTGTGATGGACACCACAGCTCACAGCAATGTCAGATCCTCAAACCTGATTCCTTTGTTATAACTCAACTGTTGATGGCACTTCAATCACACCAGCTCTTTCCAGCCAGTGTGTTCTGCCAATCCAGAGATGCGCTCTTGTTGATTCATGTTGGGGCAGGTCACTTAACCTCTCTGTGCTTTACTTTTCTTATCTGTAAAATGGGGATAATACAAGCATCTTAGGATTTGTTTCTTGCATTAATTTTGAGGATGAGAAACCACTTAGAAAAATTCTTGGCACCTGGTAAACACTATATAAATGCAGGCTTTATGTACAATGTTGTATTTCAAACACAGAAATCTAAACACCAAAGCTTCGAAAAACTCAGTTGCAAAAACCCTTTCGTATTTTGTAGGTCATCTTTGTTTGATATTACCCATCACTTATTTTAATGAATTTCAAACTGTGGTCAGGATCCTGGCTTTAAATTGCATAATCATCTAATAAATATTAATCATAGATATATAATGATTAGTTTTTGAAGAAAATGAAATGCTGGAGTAGTCTATATTCCTACTGTTTGGAATTTCATTGGATGGATGGTGGGACAGGATAAAGAAGAGATGTTTAGAATTTTTTGGTGGCAGATGAGTAGAATAATTTCTTTAAAAATCATTTTCAAACATTAGAGTTACTGATAAAGAAACCTTAAGAACCACTGAAGAAGAGTAACAAATCTGTGAGCCAATTAGTGCCAGCCCCGCATGTACCAACATGAATCAATAAGAGCACGTCTCTGGGTTGGCAGAACACACTGGCTGGAAAGAGCTGGTGTGATTGATTCCTTTGCTGTAACAGTTGAGTTACAGCAAAGGAATCAGGTTTCTCCTTGCTGTGTTTTCTATCCTTGTGAAAATGAACGATGTAAATTATCAGAGAAAAGAGAAAATTTTACCTCATTTTCTGTGTATAATTGGTTCCCCATATACTCTTGGAAATTCTGATTCCTTCTGCCATTTTTTTTTTTTTTAAATTTTCATTTGCGAAGTTGGAGTGACTCATGCCTCATTCACTGAAGCTCTCAATTCTATTTGTGTATAATCCTTGGAAAGTGTGTGTGTGTGTGTGTTTATACCTTTTGTTTGTTTAAATAGGAAGGAAATGGTAGCAGAGTTGACAATCAAAAGTCAGCTCTCTTTGGGACAAATGAAATATTTAAAGTGATGTATTGTAATTAGATATTTATTTATTCAACAAGCTTTACAAATTTTTGGTTGCCTACACTGTGAGAAGCACCAGGT
The DNA here is from genome assembly GCF_054392235.1 of Sus scrofa. Lineage (NCBI taxonomy): Eukaryota > Metazoa > Chordata > Mammalia > Artiodactyla > Suidae > Sus > Sus scrofa. Next base: position 78,865,121 of record NC_139392.1, on the reverse strand, counting down.
GGTGGGGAACTCATGACAAGAAACAAAACATAATTTCTTCCCTGCAAGAGGGTCATGACAGGGAGACACAGGCAGCAAGAAACTGCTGAAACAGGAGTTCCTGGCCTGGCTCAGCACAAACGAATATGACTAGCATCCATGAGGACGCAGGTTTGATCCCTGGCTTCGCTGAATCAGTTGCGGATCCGGCCTTACAGTGAGCTGTGGTGTAGGTCACAGATGCGGCTCGGATCCTGCATTGCTGTGGCTGTGGTGTGGGCTGGCAGCAATAGCACCGATTAGACCCCTAGCCTGGGAACCTCCATACGCAGCGGGTGCAGCCCTAAAAAGGCCAAAAAAAAAAAAAAGGAAAGAAACTGCTACAACAAACACTGGGGTGCCCCTTGGGGTAATGCACAAAACGCAATGATAGGGCAGAGGATGGAAAATTACACACTTATTTCTGATTAGAAAAAAAAAAAAGATTTCCTTCCTTAGCATGACATCATAAGGCTCTCAAAATGCTGTCAAAATGTTTTTTAAAGGCAGTCATTATTTTGGTAATGTAAGTATTCTTGCAAAGCCAAGAAAAATTCCCAAGGAGAAATAACAAGGCAGAATTTGCTATGTTCCTATATGCAATGTTATGACAAAGTTGAAATAATTTAACCAGCAGTACTGGTACAGTGTTACCCAGAAAGCTAAATTAAACAGAGTAAGATGGCATAAAAGTCCAAGGAAAATGAAGACCTTCTCATTTATCACAACAGGATGATCAAAAAAAAAAAAATCCATGAGAGTTCCCGTCGTGGCTCAGTGGTAATAAACCCATCTAAATATCCATGAGGACTTGGGTTCAATCTCTGGCCTTGCTCAGTGGATTAAGGATCCGGTGTTGCCTCGAGGTGTGGTGTAGGTTGCAGACATGGCTCCAACCCGGCATTGCTACGGCTGTTGGCGCAGGCTGGCAGCTGTAGCTTTAATTCATCCCCCAGCCTGGGAACCTCCATGTGCTGCAAGTGCAGCCCTAAAAAGACAAAAAAATAAAATAAAATCATGTATTATAGTAATTGTCTAGCTCTTTAAGGAAAAAAGATCCTCAGCCTCACACTAGATGCCAAATTGATTCCAGGTAGATTAATGAGCTAACTTAAAAAAAAAATAGCAAAAAAATGTTATCAGATGTGGAAGGCCTTTTCAAGCATAACACAAAAGGTAAAAGGATAGATTTAGGTTATGAAAATAAAAACTTAATGTAGAGTTAAAATACACCATGAACAAAATTTAAAGGATAAAAAAAAAACAGGACAAAAATATGTAACTTGTATGTTGTAAAAGGGCTTTTATGAATTCACAAGAAAAACCAAATATATCAAATAAGTAAAAGCCACAATCTACACATGGAAACACAAATGTAAATGTAAGTATTTAAAAGACTTAAAAGATAAATAACAAAATGCTAAAAACAGTTAATCATGTAGTGAGATTATGAAAATTTTTGTTTATATTTTCTAAGTATTCTTCAATGGTTATTAAAAATATGCAATAATAGCTTAAAAAAGGGAGGGAATAGAAGGAAATAGACAGTCTATTAAAATACCAATGAAAGCATCGATTTGGCATATCACCTCCAAAGGGAAATCTGGCAATACTTAACAGAAGCTACAATATTTCACAGACTCTTTGAATCAGTAATTCTTTTTCTAGCAATTCATTCTAAGGAAATAATCAGGACTAAGTAAGAAAAATGTAGCTGCAAGAATGTTCATATCACTGCTGTTCAAAATGGAAATGTAAACAAACAGAACATACGCTGGGCTGAATAAATGTGGACTGTGTCCTCAATGAAATGTTAGAAAGCTATTAAGATGGTGTTGCAAAGACAGGGAGAGGTTTGGGTTCAATTACTGAGAAAAAAGTCATTTTATGAGATAAAGTTCAGACAACATTTTATAAATTCTATAGCTGATATTTCTCTGTCTATATATTTATGTTTATTAAAAAGATTGTAACCTAAAAGTATTTAAAATCTGTAACCTAGGAGTTCCCGTCGTGGCGCAGTGGTTAACGAATCCGACTAGGAACCATGAGGTTGCGGGTTCGGTCCCTGCCCTTGCTCAGTGGGTTAACGATCCGGCGTTGCCGTGAGCTGTGGTGTAGGTTGCAGACGCGGCTCGGATCCCGCGTTGCTGTGCCTCTGGCGTAGGCCGGTGGCTACAGCTCCGATTCAACCCCTAGCCTGGGACCCTCCATATGCCGCGGGAGCGGCCCAAGAAATAGCAACAACAACAACAAAAAAGACAAAGAGACAAAAAAAAAAAAAAATCTGTAACCTAAAGTATTAATAATGGTTATCTCTGAGTAACGAGATTCCGAGTGATTTTTAAAGTTTTTACTTATTTGTATTTTCTTAAGTTTCTTCCCAAAACACACTTGTGAGTGTATGTGGTTTTATGTATGTATGTCTACATGTACATATGTTTTTGAAACAAAGTAAAGAGCATGTTTAAAAAGGCAATCATTTTAACTAGCAGTCATAGTCAATGAGTTCATTATTGGGTTTGTATTAATTTTTTTTTTTCTTTTTGCCTTTGCGAGGGCCACTCCCGTGGATATGGAGGTTCCCAGGCTAGGGGTCGAATCGGAGCTGTGGCCACCAGCCTACACCAGAGCCACAGCAACACGGGATCCGATCCGCATCTGCAACCTACACCACAGCTCACGGCAACGCCGGATCGTTAACCCACTGAGCAAGGGCAGGGACCGAACCCGCAACCTCATGGTTCCTAGTCGGATTCGTTAACCACTGCGCCACGACGGGAACGCCTATGGACACTCTTTTCTTCTAGTGCTCATAACAGCCCTGAAATACAAGTGACGTATTTTTACATATGAGGAAACAGAAGTTTCAAAACATAAATGAACTTGCTCTGCGTCACCCCGCTATAGCTGGTGGAATTGGGCTTAAATCCAGGACTTCTCATGGGAGATTAAGATTAAGAGGGAACAAAGTCCATACTCTTTGCTACCATTTTACTAACATTTAAAAGTAACTGCTGGCCTAGTGGTTAAGGATCTGGCGTCACCACTGTAGGCTGGGTTTGATCCCTGGCCTGTGAACTTCTGCATGCCATGGGTGAGGCCAGAAAATTAAAAATTAAAGCAACTTATTAGGTAAAAGTTCAACCCAAATATTACATGGCCCCATTCTTGTTTACAATGCTGCTGGTTTGAAGAGCCTATAAAGGGCACCTCAGTTCCATCATAGGACTTTTCACTCAGAATAACCCATGACACTTTCACAGATTTATAAAGAGTAGATTAGGGTGGATTCAAGCTCTTGTATCACAGCCATTCTAAGAACCGCAGTCACCACCCCGTCGTATGCCAGGGGCATCATGCGCAGGAACATGTCAGCAACCTATGAGACTGGTTCTCTTATCTCCATTACACAGATGAGCAAACTGAGGCTCAGTCACATAGCTCACAGATGGCAAAAGTGGGATCTGAATTCAGCCTCCTCTGACTCCAGACTCTTTCTCTTACCCAATTTGCCTCCCTTGATTCAATCTGCGTCTGGACTGTGCAGAGTAAACATGTCTTCCTAGTGTCGATGGTGTAAGTTTCAGAGAACTTGGTTCTGCTGAAGGGGAGACTGTTGCATTCCTTAAACGGTGACTTAGCTCAATGCCAAGGGGAAGGTTACATCACTAGAAACAACTCAGCTTCTCATCATAGACAACAGGAAGGCTTGATATCTTTTCTTTTTTTCTTTTTTCTTTTGGTCTTTTTATGGCCGAACCCGTGGCATATGGAGTTCCTAGGCTAAGGGTCAAATCAGAGCTATAGCTGCCGGCCTAGGCCACAGACACAGCCACGTCAAATTCAAGCTGCACCCGCTTGCAGCAACCCCAGATCCTTAACCCACTGAGCCAGGTCAGGGATCAAACCCACATTCTCTTGGATACTAGTCAGGTTCTTAACCCAGTGAGCCACAATAAGAACTCCGTCTTGGGACATTTTCTATCTTCTTTTTCCCTTTCATAATTTTGCCTTACTATAACAATTCCCTCTGTCTCCTTAATGTAGCTTCTGTCATTGAGGATGAGGTCCAGTTACAGCTGTTGGCCAACGCTGCAGCCACAGCAACACGCATTTGAGCAGTGTCTGCAACCTACACCACAGCTCAGAGCAAGGCCAGATCCTTAACCCACTGAGCAAGGCCAGGGATCTAACCTGCAACCTCATGGTCACTAATCGGATTTGTTTCCACTGTGTCACAACAGGAACTCCAATAGTTTTTTTTTTATTTATTTATTATTTTTTTTTATTTTATTTTTTGTCTTTTTGCTATTTCTTTGGGCCGCTCCCGTGGCATATGGAGGTTCCCAGGCTAGGGGTCGAATCGGAGCCGTAGCCCCCGGCCTACACCAGAGCCACAGCAACGCGGGATCCGAGCCGCGTCTGCAACCTACACCACAGCTCACGGCAACACCGGATCGTTAACCCACTGAGCAAGGGCAGGGACCGAACCCGCAACCTCATGGTTCCTAGTCGGATTCGGGAACTCCTCCAATAGTTTTTAAATGTTAGTATCGTAATGCAAAGTTTCAAAAAAGATGTTATCAATTAATATGAATGGGGTAAGTTGGATGATAAGATATATAGGTTTAGAATAAAATTCAACTATATATGTATGTCTGTGTATGTATATACACAAATACATATGTACACACACATGCATATATATGTATTCACACACATATACTTTCCATATGTATACGGGCACGTATGTGTATATATCATACACAAACGTTTTTTCAATATTGAACAATTTTTAGAAAATTGCCGATCTTAGCCTTATTATTTCCAACTCACTTTTTTTCTTTTGCTTTTTTAGGGCTGCACCCGCGGCATATGGAGGTTCCCAGGCTACGGATCGAACTGGAGCTACAGCTGCCAGCCTACACCACAGCTATAGCAACGTGAGATCCGAGCTGCATCTGCGACCTATACCACAGTTCACAGGAATGCCAGTTCCTTAACCCATGAGCGAGGCCAGGGATCAAACCCGAAACCTCATGGTTCCTAGTCAGATTCATTTCCACTGCGCCACGACGAGAACTCTCCGAATCCCTTTTTTTCTTTTGGGCCACATCTGCAGCATGTGGAAGTTCCTAGGCTAGGGATCAAACCCATGCCATAGCAGCAACCAGAGCCCCTGCAGTGACAACACTGAGTCCTTAACCTGCTGAGCCACAAGGGAACTCCTCCAAGTCACTCTTTAAAAAGCCCAAAGGGACATAGAAACACTGCAATATGGATGGTTTCCCAAACTGTGCGCCTTTCAATTCTTAACTAAGCAGACACTAGGAATCTCTTTTAGTTTCTATGTTTTTTCCTCTTTACCTTTGACTTTTTCAGAAGATCAGAAACAGTGTAAGAGCAGAATGGGTCAAAGAGGGATGCTTTCCATTGCTTGAGCTGCTTTCTAAACATTAACATCATATTTGAGAAAGGAGGTATTAGTCACAATTTTACAAGAGGAACTTCAGAATTCTTATAAATATAAACGGTTCCTGACTTATAAATAACAGACAGTTGCAAATGTTTATTCTTCATCTCCACACTGGAGCCTCAGCTATTTCCATAAATGCTGTCAAGCAGTGGGGAGGGGGTCAGGAAGGAACACTTCGAGCTTCTCTAGTTTCAGAAAAGGAGGAGGAACAGGGACTATGCAAAGCAGGCATAGGAAACTGCTTCAGCAGATTTAGTGCCTTCATGTGCTCAGATAACTCTCAAATTAAAGGCTCCCCCACCCCCCCGCAATATCTCATTTTACTTTCTCCAACATCTTAACTTGTTGAAAAGCTGGCTCATGCTCTCTCTCTCCTTCTCTCTATCACTCTCTCTCTGCAGGACATTGTTAAAAAAAAGCAAATGCCTTCGAATGTTGAAAGATTCTGAGCCATTCATATCTTAGTGTAAATTGGCTCAAGAAGGTGGCTTTTCTTAAAATATCTAAAAAATAAAGGCTCTCAAGTGTGTTGGGATTAAGGAAGAATCTGGGGACATGGAGAAGTTCAGAGCGCTGGGCTTGCTGAGCCTGTCAAGTCCCAGCCAAGCGTTCATGGGGGGCTGGGGGTTGGGGGGAAGGATTGGAGAAAAGACACAGCCAGCGGGCTCCAAAGCTGGGACCAAGAGGCGGAGAGTAGTGTGGTGCCTGGAATAAACTGCCTCCTTTCAGAATTTGTGTCAAGGCTTTAATTTTTAGTTTTGAAGGGAAAAAATCGCCCACTCAAACATACAATTTCCCCCCCTGGCAGACCAACTGCTAGTTGTCCCCTTCTTTCAGGCAGGGAGGGGTGGAGAATAATCCTCATCTTAGTTGGTCCAGCAGTTTCCTATTTCCTGTTTTTGTTGTATTACTGGAAAATTTTCCATATGTATCTGCAGTGCATCACAGACTCTTAGAACATTAGAAAAACTGGAAGAGTCCTGTTAGTTTCCTTCATGTGTAAGAGAAATTCTTGTTTTCAGAGCAAAAACTAAGGGCCAGAAACCACCTCACTGGTGGTACTATAAAGTAAAACAAGTATTAAATTATAAAAATACAGAAACTAATAACAGTGAGTGAAAGTAAGGGAATTTAACTTGCTCATTTCACTTTCTTAAAGGGCTGTGTCTGTAAACCAATTTTTTTGCAGTTTTTCTAACATAGGAATGTGAACTGGTTAACATGCTACACCTTATTCACCACCATCCTTTCTATTTTTTACTTTTATTTTTGTGTCTTTTGTCTTTTTACGGCTGCACCTGCCATACATGCAGCTTCCTAGGCTAAGGGTCTAATCGGAGCTGCAGCTGCCAGCCTACACCACAGCCACAGCAACTCGGGATCTGAGCCACATCTGTGACCTACACCGCAGCTCACGGCAACGCCAGATCCTTAACCCACTGAGTGAGGCCAGGATCGAACCTGCATCCTCACAGATACTACTTGGGTTTGTTAACCACGGAGCCACTGACTGGCACTCCCACCCTTTATTTTTAAATTCTTGTGGTGACTATCTTGCCTCAATCTCCTGCCTGGCTTTTCTCTTGTTCTGTTTTTTTGTTTTGTTTGTTTTTTTCTACTTCTCACTTTTTGGAGAAGAGAGGTGGTGGTGAAGTTCCTATTCCTCTAGCAACTTCTTTCTCCTTCAGGAGATGGCTAAGTGTGCATTCAATGTCTGGGGCTGTCAGACTTCAGACTCCTGGGGCAGGTCTGCTCTGTCATGTACTATTTTCATGAAATAATTAGGATGTCACTTCATCTAATAGGTGAAAATGAAATTAATGACTGAATTTTCATTCACCCTTGGATATATTCACCCAGAACTTTGAGGGGTGTGATACTGTTACTATTTTTACATGCCAACAAGAGCCTTTTTATATGGCCCCCTTCCAACGCAGATTCCTCGAGAGGGATGAATTTATGGTCCAAGACCCAAGCAACACTTGCACCAACAGGTCCAAAATCATGTACATCACAAACAGTCCATTCAAAAGTTATGCAAATTTTGATATTTTAAGGACTTTATACCCCCCCTGCCAAAAAGCCCCCCAGAATACACATTCTTTTCAAGAGCACACAGAACTGTTTCAAGGATTGACCATGTACTAGGGCACAAAACAGCCTCAGGAAATTTTATTTATTTATTTATTTATTTTAATGACTTTTATTTTTTCCATTATAGCTGGTTTACAGTGTTCTGTTAATTTTCTGCTATACAGCAAGGTCACACATACATATATACATTCTTGCCTCAGAAAATTTAAGAGTGTAGAAATTATTTAAAACATCTTTGGGGAGTTCCCGTCGTGGCGCAGTGGTTAACGAATCCGACTAGGAACCATGAGGTTGCGGGTTCGATCCCTGCCCTTGCTCCGTGGGTTAACGATCCGGCGTTGCCGTGAGCTGTGGTGTAGGTTGCAGACGCGGCTCGGATCCCGCGTTGCTGTGGCTCTGGCGTAGGCCGGTGGCTACAGCTCCGATTCAACCCCTGGCCTGGGAACCTCCATATGCCGCGGGAGCGGCCCAAGAAATAGCAACAACAACAACAACAAAAAGACAAAAGAAAATAAAAAAAAAAAAAAAAAAAAAAAAACATCTTTGACCACAATGGCATGAAACAAGAAATCAACCACGAAACAAGAAAGGAGAAAAAAAGATTACATGGAGGCTAAACAACAGGCTACTAAAAAACCAATGGGTCAACAATGAAATCAAAGGGAGAATTAAAAAGTACTTTGAGATAAATGACAATGAAAAGACAACCATAAAAAAATCTATGGAATACAGCAAAAGCAATTCTCAGAAGTTCATAGCAATACAGGCCTTCCTCAAAAAAACATGAAAAATCTCAAATATACAACATAACTTATGACTTAAAATAATTAGCAGAAAGAACAAACAAAACCTAAAGTCAGCAGAAGGAAGGAAATAATAAAGATCAGAGAGTAAATAAATAAAATAGAGATTTGAAAAATGGGGGAAAAATCAATAAAACCAGAGCTATTTCTTTGAAAGGGTAAACATTATTGACAAACTTCAGGCTAGGCTCACCAAGAAGAAAACAGAGGGAACCAAAATAAAATAAGAAATGAAGAAACACAAGGAAATATTATAAACATTTATATGCCAACAAATTCAACAACCTAGAAGAAATAGACAAGTTTCTAGAAACATATAGCCCATCAAAATTGAATCTAGAAGTAGTAGATAACTTGAACACAACAATTACTAGAAATGAAATAGAATATGTAAATTAAAAATTCCCTACAAACAAAAGTCCTGGCCCAGATGGCTTCAAAGGTGAATTATACCAAACATACAAAGAACTTATACTGATCCTTCTCAAACTCTTCCAAAAAACTGAAGAGAAGGGAACACTCACAATACAATTCTATGAAGCTACCATCACCTTGATACCCAAACCAAAGACACCACCAAAAAAGAAAATTACATTAGATGAATATAGATGCAAAAATTCTCAACAATATTAGCAAACTGAATCCAACAAGACATAAAAAAAGATCACATACCACAACCAAATGGGATTCATCTTAAGTTCAAAAGGATGGTTCAACATACAGAAATCAATCAATGTTATACACCGTGTAATAAAAGTAAAGACAAATGACATGATCATCTCAACAGAGGCAGAAAAAGTATTTGACAAAATCCAACATCTGTTCGTGATGAAAACTCTTAAAGTGGGTAGAGAGAGAACATCTCAACATAATAAAACTATCTATGACAAACCCACAGCCAATACAATGCTCAATGGTAAAAAGCTGAAAACTTTCCCACTAAAATATGGAACAAAGCAAAGATGCCCACGCTCATTTCTTCTATTCAACATAGTATTGGAAGTCCTAGCCACAGCAATCAGACAAGAAAACAAACCAAAGTTAACAAAATTGGAAGGGAAGAGGTAAAATTGTCATTACATGTAGATGAGATGATATTATACATAGAAAACCCTAAAGACTCCACATCAAAACTGCTAAAACTGATATATGAATTCAGCTAGGTAGTAGGATACAAGATTAATTTACAGAAGTTGGTTACATTTCTTTATACTAACAATGAATATCAGAAAGGGAATGTAAAAAAACAATACCTCTTAAAATGTACCACCCAAAATAAAATACTTAGGAATAAAACTGACCAAGAAAGTAAAAGAATTACATATGCTGAGAACTATAAAACATTAATAAAGGAAACCAAAGATGATTTAAATAAATAGAAAAATATCCCATGCTCTTAGAAGGATTAATATTGTTAAATTAGCCATACTACTCAAAATAATCTAGAAGAGTTAATGTGATCCCTATCAAATTACTTATGACATTATTCCACACAGAACTAGAACAAATAATACTAAAATTTATATGGAACCATAAAAGACCCAGAATTGTCAAAGCAACCTTGTGGAAATAGAACAAAGTAGAGGAGTTCCCACTGTGGCATAGTGGGTTAAGAATCATTTTGTAGCAGTTCAGGTTGCTGTGCAGGCACAGGTTCAATTCCTGGCCCGGCCCAGTGTGTTAGAGGATCCAACATTGCCACAGCTGTAGAATAGGTGGCACCAGAAGATTCAATCCGTGGCCCAGGAACTTCCATATGCCATGGGTGTGGCCATTAAAAAAAAAAGAACAAAGCATAACCCTCTCAGACCTCAGACACTATTACAAAGCTATGGTAATCAAAACAGAGTGGTATTAGCACAAAAACAGACATATGGATCAATGAAACAGAATAGAGAGCCCAGAAATAAAACCACACACTTATGGTCAATTAATCTTTGATAAAGGAGGCAAGAATATATAAAGGGGAAAAGATAATCTCTTCAGCAAATGGTGCTGGGAAAATTGGACAGCTACATGTAAATCAATGATTTTAGAAAACACCTTCTCACCATACAGAATAGTAAACTCAAAATGGTTTAAAGACTCATATATAAGACATGATACCATAAAACTCCTAGAAGAAATGGTAGGCAAAATATTCTCTGGCATAAATCGTACAGATATTTTCTTAGGTCATTCTCACAAGGCAATACACATAAAAACAAAAATTAGCAAATGAGACCTAATCAAACTTATAAGCTTTTGTATAGGAAACCAAAAACAAAACAAAAAGATAACTTCCAGAATAGGTGAAAATATTTGAAAATGATGCTACTGAAACAGGCTTAATTTCCAAAATATATAACAACCCAGACAACTCAACAACAGAAACCAAACAACCCAATCAAAAAATGGGAAGACCTGGAGTTCCCATCGTGGCACAGTGGAAACAAATCTGACTAGGAACCATGAGGTTGTGGGTTCGATTCCTGGCCTTGCTCAGTGGGTTAAGGATCTGGCATTGCTATGAGCTGTGGTGTAGGTCATAGACATGGCTCAGATCCTGTGTTGCTGTGTCTCTGGTGTAGGCCAGTGGCTACATCTCTGATTAGATCCCTAGCCTGGGAACCTCCATGTGCTGCAGGTATAGCCCTAGAAAAGACAAAAAGACAGACAAAAAAAAAAAAAAAAAAATGGGGAGACCTAAATAGACATTTCTCCAAAGAAATACAAATGGCCAATAGGCACATATAATGATGTTCAATATTGCTAATTATTAGGAAAATGCAAATCGAAACTACAATGACGTACCACCTCACACGGATCAGAATGGCCATGGTTAAAACATCTGTAAGTAACAGAATTCCCATCATGACTCAGTGGTTAACAAACCCAACTAGCATCCATAAGGACAAGGGTTCAATCCCTGGCCTCGCTCAGTGGTTAAGGATCTGGCATTGCCGTGGACTGTGGTGTAGGTTGCAGACATGGCTCAGATCCCGTGTTGCTGTGGCTCTGGTGTAAACCAGTGGCTACAGCTCTGATTGGACCTGGGAACTTCCATATGCCATGGGTGCGACCCTAAAAAACAAAAAAAAAAAACCCCAAAAAACAAACAAAAAAACCCTATAAATAACAAATGCTGGAAAGGGTATGGAGAAAAGGAAACCTTCATATACTGCTTATGGGACTATAAGTTGGTAAAACCACTATGGAAAACAGCATGAAGATTCCTTAGAAAACTAACAATAGAGTTACCATATGGTCCAACAATCCTACTCCTGGGTATATATCTGGAAAAGACAAAAACCCTAATTTGAAAAGATACATGGATCCCAATGTTCATAGCAGCACTATTCACAATAGCCAAGACAGGGAAGCAACCTAAATGTTCATCGACAGATGAATGGATTAAGAAGAGGTGGTACATATATACAATGGAACACTATTCAGCTATAAAAAAGAATGAAATAATGCCATTTGCAGCAACATGGATTCAACTAGAGATTATCATGCTAAGTGAAGTGAGTCAGAAAGAGAAAGACAAATACCATATGATATCATTTATATATGGAATCTAAGATAAGACATAAATGAACTATATACAAAACAGAAACAGACTCATGGACTAGGAGAACAGACTTGTGGTTGCCAAGGGGAAGGGGGTTAGTGGTTGGTGGAGGGATGGAGTGGGAGGTTGGGGTTAGCAGGTTAAAGCTGTTATACATGGAGGGGATAAACAACTCAGTCCTACTATACAGCACAGAGAAGTATATTCAATGTCCTATGATAAACCATAATGGAACATATGTATATATATATATGAATCACTTTGCTATACTGCAGATATTGATATAATATTGTAAATCAAAGAGACTTTAATTTTAAAAGTTATGCAAAGCACCAATGGCCCATTCAAAAGTTACACAATTACCAAGAGTCAAACTTCAGGCAATTTGTTCTGCAGAGTATGTAAAAGTATCTGAAAAGTCCTTAATTTATATGTATAAGCATTGTCATATAAATGTACTTTACACTTTGAATATTATAGAATAAGGTTTATTTTTTTTGTTTGTTTGTTTTTTTTTTTTTTTTGTCTTTTGTCTCTCTTTTTTTTTTGGTGTTGTTGTTGTTGTAGTTGTTGTTGTTGTTGCTATTTCTTGGGCCGCTTCCGCGGCATATGGAGGTTCCCAGGCTAGGGGTTGAATCGGAGCTGTAGCCACCAGCCTACGCCAGAGCCACAGCAACGTGGGATCCGAGCCGCGTCTGCAACCTACACCACAGCTCACGGCAACGCCGGATCGTTAACCCACGGAGCAAGGGCAGGGACCGAACCCGCAACCTCATGGTTCCTAGTCGGATTCGTTAACCACTGCGCCACGACGGGAACTCCAGAATAAGGTTTATTAACCCAAATAAACTTGAGGTCCTTAAGCCTTCTGAAAGGTTGGGTGAGCATGCAGCTGAATAGCTGTCATCAGAATCTCAAAGGGTCCTATTATCCAAGCAAAGATGAAGAAGCATGAGTTCATAAATGAGACTGCATTTAAACCATCTCACCAAATTTACTGATTTTTGTCTCTCATTTGGATGCATTTCCTCATGATTTTTCTTTAACTTGTGGCTTAAAAGACTTCAATTCCCAGGATTTTCTTACATTCATTCTTTCATATGCTGTTGATTGATTTCGGACCAAAATTGAGTAAAATAACAGGCCATAGAGGGAACAGAGCTTTGATGTTCTAGCAACATTATTTCTGTTGGGGAAGGATCACAGGTTTTAGAATGAGCAGATGGGAATTCAGCTGTGGCACAAAGGTCATGTAAGAGCTATTTTATAATTTTTTGAGTTGCAGTCTCTAATCTGTATATTGGGAAAGGGGCAGCTATTTCATGGGGTTGTCATGAGGAAAATGTAAGATAAATATGGAAAGAACCTAATGACCACAGTTCGTGACACCCAGTAAATAGAGCTTTTCCTCTCTTCTCTAGTTTGAAACAGACTATTGGACTTGGTCTGGCTTCTTGAAGTTACGGTAGATGCAAGGACCAGATGTGCACTGATATTTGTAATATTTGCTTCTGGCTTGACCTTCTATTTTTAGGCCCAGAAACTTTATTTGGTCTCCTATCCTGTATTCCTGTCTCCTTCTGCTAATCGTGACTCCTTTCCCAACATCCACAGAAATAGTCAACTCATTGTGATCTCAATGTTTCTAAGGACCTCAGAGGAAAAAAGTTATCAAAAGGAAGAATAAATATATGTTTAAGGCCTGACAATGAATTACTCAACTTCATCTCAGATTTTGCTCTGGGGAAAGGATGACATGAAACGTTTGAAGCAACATGAAACAAGTCCTAAAGACAGATGATTTTTCAGAGTGATAGGCCATTTTTTTTTTTTTTTTTAAAGCTTCAAAGCAAAGTTTCCTTTTGACATCTGCTTGATACGTTATTTTTGACAGGATTTAACTTATGAAATTGTTCCAATGCCCTTTAAAAGAGTCTGGGTACATGAGTGTGCTATTGAAAATGATGAATGTTAGGTCTTAATTGAAAAATTTTAAATATCTACATGGCAAAAGCAGAGTAAACACACTTACTCTTTTGTGAATTTCAAAAAAGTGAGTACTTTTTAGAGCACTGCGTTTATACTCAATAAGGTCATCTGAGAAATAAGCTAGGGAAAAATATACCTTCTGGATCAGTTTTATTTATTTATTTTTTTTGTCTTTTTGCTATTTCTTGGGCCGCTCCAGCGGCATATGGAGGTTCCCAGGCTAGGGGTCAAATCAGAGCTGTAGCCACCGGCCTACGCCAGAGCCACAGCAACACGGGGTCCGAGCCGCATCTGCAACCTACACCACAGCTCACGGCAACGCCGGATCGTTAACCCACTGAGCAAGGGCAGGGAGCGAACCTGCAACCTCATGGTTCCTAGTCGGATTCGTTAACCACTGCGCCATGACTGGAACTCCTGGATCAGTTTTATTCTTAACACGTCCCTTGAAGCTTTGATTCATCATACTGTTCAAAATTTTCTCTCTAAAGTAGATATTACTCTTTATTATTTCATTAAGAACCTTAACATATTATGCCAACAAAAAAGAGTGTGTATACCTATGAAAATTACTAATAATTTATAGTAATAGAGAAACCTGTTTTTTTGCTACAGTGAAGAGCTGGTATACTTTTTAATGTACAATTTCAAAAGAGTTCCATAAGATTTTATTAAGAAGAAATTTAAGCAACTTAACTATGTTACAGGCTGAAGGATTTTTTCAGTGCCACATGAGCTATACTGAATGTTGCATAAACATTAACTCATGAAATAGTCATTGCAAGAATTTTAACAAAATAGAAATTTGAACGGATTCAGAATTTCTAAAAAATTTAGCTTTTGAACAGCAGTTTTAAACCACCATGTCAAAGGACCCATTATTTCTTATTCCAATGATACCTTAACTTCACACCAATTATGTTTCTGAAAGGTTGTTTTATGTTTTATTGTTGTAAATTGAATTATACAGTTGCCCTAGACAAGTTTGTGGTTTTTAAGACTCCGTGGTACCTCCTTTGGGAAAATGTGAATCGCTACTATCTGAATATCATTTTATGATTCTGAATTTGTATATAGCATGGGAAAGGCAGAGAAAAGTTAAAGGGTAAGGCACTAAATTGAATGCTTCCTTTAGGCCAGGCATCTCATTTAATCCCTCAAATAACCTGCACATTGAGGTTAATCTCATTTTTATCAAAGAAGAAATGGTTCAAGTCCACATAGTTAACAATGGAAAAACATACTGGCACTTGACAATAGGATTTGAATATGACATTATTATATTTATGTTGATTATGAAAAATTTCAAATAAGTACAAATATCATTTTACCACCCAGATTAAACAATTATCAAGACTGATATATTTGCCACAACCAATACAATACTCAATGGAGAAAAGCTGAAAGCCTTCCTGCTAAAATCTAGAACAAGACAAGGACATCCAGTATTGCCACTTTTATAACATAGTATTGGAAGTCCTAGGCACAACAATCAGATTAAAAAAAAAAAAAAGGAAAAGAACAGAAAAAGTATCCAAATTGGAAGAGAAGAAGCAAAACTGTCACTACATGCAAATGACATGATAATATACAGAAAACCCTAAGGACTCCATCCAAAACCTATCTGATCTAATCAATGAATTCTGCAAAGTAGCTGGACACAAGATTACCATTCAGAAATCAGTTGCATTTCTGTGTACTAACAATGAAATATTAGAAAAGGAACATAATAAATCTTATAAAATTGCACCAAAGACAAACAAACAAAAACAAACAAACAAAAAAAAACCTAGGACTAAACCTGACCAAGGAAGTGAAAGGCATATGCTGAGAACTATAAAACATTGATAAAGGAAACTGAAGGTCATCTAAAGAAATGGAAAGGTAACCCATGCTCCCAGATTGGAAGAATTAGCATTTTTTAAATGGTCATATCACCCAAAGCAACCTACAGATTTAATGTGATCCCTATGAAATTACCCACAACATTTTTCACAGAATTAGAACAAATAATCCAAAAATTTATATGGAACCATAAAAGACCCAGAATTGCCAAAGCAATCCTAAGGAACAAAAACCAAGCAGGAGGCATAACTCTCCCAGACTTCAGACAATAGTACAAAGCTACAGTAATCAAGACAGTGAGGTACTGGCACCAAAACAGACATACAGACCAAAGGAACAGAATAAAGAGTCTAGAAATAAACCCACACACCTAAGGTCAATAAATATTTGACAAAGGAAGCAAGAAAATAAAACGGGGAAAAGACAGTCTCTTCAGCAAGTGGTGCTGGGAAAATTGGACAGCTGCATATATATCAATGAAATTAGAACACATCTTCACATCATGTACAAAAGTACACTCACAATGGCTCGAAGACTTAAACGTAAGACATGACACCCTAAAACTCCTCAAAGAGAATATAAGCAAAATATTCTCTGATATAAACTGTACAAATGTTTTCTTAGGTCAGTCCCCCAAGGCAATAGAAATAAAAAAAAAAAAACGTTACCAAGTGGGAGCTAATCAAACTTACAAGTTTTTGCACAGCAAAGGAAGCCATAAATAAAACAAAAAGACAGCTTATGGAATGGGAGAAAATAGTTGCAAATGATACAACCAACAAGGGCTTAATCTCCAAAATATAGAAACAACTCATACAACTCAACAACAAAAAAACCAAACAACTCAATTGAAAATTGGGCAGAAGACCTAAATAGACATTTCAAGAAGACATATATATAAAATGGCTAATTGGGAGTTCCCGTCGTGGCGCAGCGGTTAACGAATCCGACTAGGAACCATGAGGTTGCGGGTTCGGTCCCTGCCCTTGCTCAGTGGGTTAACGATCCGGCGTTGCCGTGAGCTGTGGTGTAGGTCGCAGACGCGGCTCGGATCCCGCGTTGCTGTGGCTCTGGCGTAGGCCGGTGGCTACAGCTCTGATTTGACCCCTAGCCTGGGAACCTCCATATGCCACGGGAGCGGCCCAAGAAATAGCAACAACAACAACAACAACAACAAAAAAAGACAAAAGACAAAAAATAAAATAAAATAAAATGGCTAATTGGTTCATGAAAAGATGCTCAACACAGCTAATTATTAAATAAATGCAAATAAAAACTACCATGAGGTACCATTTTAATGATGGCCAGTCAGAATGACCATCACTAAAAAATCTACAAATAGCAAATGCTGGAGAGGGTGTGGAGAAAAGGAAATCCTCCTACACTGTTGGTGCAATCATTATGTTGCAATCATAATGTTGTACCAACAGTGTAGGAGGATTCCATAGTTGGTACAACCACTACGAAAGCAGTATGGCGGTTCCTCAGAAAACTAAGGATAGAGTTACCATGATCCTGGGCATGTTATCTGGAAAAGAAAAAAACTCTAATTTGAAAAGATACATGGACCCCAATGTTCACAGCAGCCAAGACATGGAAGCAATTCAAATGTCCATTGACAGAAGAATGGATTACGAAGAGGTGGTACATATAAACAATGACATACTACTCAGCCATAAAAGAGAATGAAATAATGCCATTTGCAGCAACGTGGATTCAACTAGAGATTATCATAATAAGTGAGGTAAGTCAGAAAGAGAAGGACAAATACCATGTGATATCACTTACGTGTGGAATCTAAAATAGGACACAAATGAACCTACCTGCAAAACAGAAGCAGACTCATGGACAAGGAGTACAGACTTGTGGTTGCCAAGGGGAAGGGGAAGGGTGAGGGACGGACTGGGAGTTTGGGGTTAATAGATGCGAACTATTACACTTAGAATGGATAAACAATAAGATCCTACTGTATAGCACAGGGAGCTATATCCAATCTCCTGGGATAGACCATGATGGAAAATAATATTTTTAATTATTTTTAATATTATACATACATATGTATGACTAAGTCACTTTGCTGTATAGCAGAAACTGCCACAACCTGTAAATCAACTATACTTTAAAATAAGACTGATGTGTTTACTTCATCTCTCCCCTTTTCCATTTCCTTTTTTAATTTGCTGAAGTATTTTGAAGGAACTCCCCAGATGTATCACTTTATCCCTATATATGTCAGTATCTGTCTCTAAAAAATAGGGGCTTAAAAAAAATAATAGTAATGCCATTATCATACATTATAAAGTAACAGTAATTCCTTGGTATCATATGAGTCAGTCTATAGTTAATTTCCCTGGTTGACTTAAAAAATATCTTTTTTTCATTTGGTTTATTCAGATCAAATTATAAGCATATATTTTAACAACATGTCTGAGCAAGTTCTTGTGATTCCATAAAATCGAACAATAATAAAGAGAGGAGGCCTTCAGTCTAAATTACTAGTGGAGATTCTGCAGAGGATGCTGCAATATTCTGTTTTCTAGTCAATCAATTAAAAGTAATAATTGGGAGTTCCCGTTGTGGCTCAGCAGGTTAAAAACCCGACTGGTATTCATGAGGTTGTGGGTTGGATCCCTCACTTTGCTCAGTGGGTTAAGGATCCAGTGTTGCAGCAAGCCATGGGGTAGGTCGCAGATGTGGCTCGGATCCAGTGTTGCCTGTGTCTCTGGTGCAGGCCGGCAGCTCCAACTCCGATTGTACCCCTAGCCTAGGAACTTCCATATGCACAGGTGCAGCCTTAAAAAGAAAAACGAAAAAAAAAAGAAGAAAATAATTGGCAAGATCTTTAAGGGTTATTTTGGGGGTTTTGTTTTGATTTTTAAAAAGAAGGAATATTTACCATCTACTAACACCATGTTAAGAACTGAATTTTTGTTTCCTCTCAAAATTCCTATGTTGAAACTTCAGCCCCAATGCAATGGTATTAGAAGGTGGGGCTGCTTTTATAATCCCATTCATGAGGGCTTTACCCTAGGGAGCACCTCCTAAAAGACCCATTTCCTAACAGCATTATACTGGGGGTTAGGATTTTAACATATGAATTTTGGAGGGACTGGGGCATTCACAGGACAGCACAGCCTGAGACCATTATTTTTCAGAAGGACATTTAATCCACAAATGCAGGAAAGATGTCATCTCAGAAGGACAGGCCTTCCCAAGAAAGCACATTTAGTAAATCTGTAAATGTTTCTTAGAATAGGGGTTTAATAACTGAAAAATACTTAAAAATTAGTAATATCAAGTGTCACAATTGTTGCAGTTTAGTGCGGGCCACTCCAAAGTATGCCACCATGGCATGCTGATTATTTTGAATTAAAGTTACATAAAAAATGACCAATGCAAGCGGGACACTGTCACTCTCTTCCGTTTCCCTGAAGAGGAAAATAAATCTCTCATAAGAAGGGTGCACGCCTATATCTGGAGGCAGAAGGACACACTTACTGCCAGAGAGGGAATGTGGCCAAGACACCTATATAAATACACCTGGTTACTTCTTTCATTGGTGACCCCAAGCCCAAGCTCTTCACTTACTGGGCACCCAAAACCTAGGTTTCTTTGTCCTATCAATTTCTCACAAATGTAGTGTTTGTCTAAAAAGTATAAATGCTGCCTGCTTTGACCACTTCTTAGTTCCCATTTCCATGAGACCTCTGTGTGCATGCACGAAAATTCGTTTTTCTCTCCTGTTAATCAGTCTTGTGTCCATTTGATGATTAGTCCAGCCACAAGAACTCAAGAAGGGTTGAAAGGGAAATTTCCCAGTCCCTACATAGTTTTACGGTAAAAAATAACAGTGTCCATTATAACATTATACTTAGGATCCAAATAACATTATATTTAGGATCAAAAGAGGCAGCATAAAATAGTGTTGAGCCAACAGGGTCTGGAGTCAGACAGACCTGATTATTTACACAACCTTTCTAGACTTTAGTATTTTCTCTGTAAGATGGGATAACCATAGTTCTGTTCATAAGGTTCCTGCCAGTGGGCATCTACTGTAGTAAATCCATTACCTGGCACATAAGATGTACAGACCTTCCTCAATTTACAATGGAGTCATGTTCCAATACATCCAACATAAGTTGAAAATATGACAAGTTGAAAAAGTACTGAATATACCTAATCTACAGGACATCACAGCTTAACCTAGCCCAGCTTAAACATGTCTGGAACCCTTACATTACTTCACAGGAGAGCAAAATCATCTAACACAAAGCCTATTTTATGATAAGGTATTGAATACTCATGCAATTTATTGACCACTGTACTGAAAGCAAAAAACAGAATGGTTGTCTGGGTCTAGAAGGGCTATAAGTGTAAGGGTTGTCCACTCTTGTGATCACGTGACTGACAAGGAGCTGTGACCAACTGCCTGGCATCACAAGAGAGGGTTGGACCTTGGACTGCTACCCTGGAAAAAGTCACAATTGAAATTTTTAAGCATAGTTTCTGCTGAATTTGGATCCCTTTTGCACCACTGTAAAGTCAAAAAAATCACAAAGTCAAACCATCATCAAGTTGGGAACTGTCTTTACTTAACGAATTCTACCTAACTGTATAAACTTCTGAATTTTCAGACAGTATGCCCCAAAGAACACAAACTCAGCCTCTCATTTGGACTGGGATTTCATGGGAACTTGGAGGGTTGATGAAGAAACTCCATTTTTATCTCTTCAAGGCAGATGGTTGTCTTCTCTCCTGCTGAAGTGTTGAGCAGCAGCTAGAATTAATGATATCTCTAGGGGGAGGTGTTTGAACGAAGTAAGATTAAGTGTGGACAGGTTTTTTGTTTGTTTGTTTGTTTGTTTGTTTCTTTTCTTGTTTGTTAAATGCTTTGGTGACCATCAAGTCTTTCTAAATATGTCTCCCAAGTTGACATGTTAGTTTATATTTTTCCAGCCTTTTCATACTATTCTAATTTTTCTAATGACTCGTCAGTAAAAACCAATTCAAGTTTAGAGACTGAAAAACTAAGGCACAAGATAATTAACTTGCTTAGTATAATAAGAGCTAACATTTCTGGAGACTTAATCTTCTGAAAGCTTTCTATTTATCTTAACTCATCTTTAGCCTCAGAGCAATCCTGGGAGGTTGGTGCAATTTCATGTCCATTTTAAATGTGAGGAGACTGAGGCTCAGAAAAGTTAAGACACTTGTCCAGGATCACTTAGCTGTTAGACGGAGGTACCAGAATCCATACTGGTCTGTCTGGCTCCAGAGTCACTCTGAAATATTACAGGATTCTCTAAGTTGAATGCTCTTGTATTTATTTATTTATTTTTATTTTATTTTAGTCTTTTTGCCATTTCTTGGGCCGCTTCCGCAGCATATGGAGGTTCCCAGGCCAGGGGTCCAATCAGAGCCGCATCTGCAACCTATGTCATAGCTCACGGCAATGCCGGATCCTTAACTCACTGAGCAAGGCCAGGGATCGAACCCGCAATCCCATGGTTCTTAGTCGGATTCGTTAACCACTGAAACACGACGGGAACTCCTTGAATGCTCTTGGATTTAAAGAGCAGCCCACCACCAGGAGCTAGGATCAGGGTTTGATGGGGGTACAGGGGAGGGGAGCAGCCTTCATCTAACTCCTGAGAGTGGCTGTATCTATCTCTCCTTCTATCTCCTGAGCCAGGAAGACAAGCAGACACAGTCTCCATCCCCTCCTATACCCCAGGACCCCACTGTTCTTCTTTGTCATTTCACAAAAGACCTATTTGTTTGATCTTTCCATCTCTTCATTGTTTGAGTCTAATTTGAGAGACAGGGCAGCAGAGCAACTGAAACCAAAGCCTTCAGAGGGTGAGAGATGAAAATGCCAGGGTCTCTCTCTGACTCCTCAACTAAATAGTTCCTCAAAATGCCTCCTAACACCACTTTTTTTTCCTTCTTGTGCCCTTTAATCTGACTGATTATGGGGCTCACAATTGCTTATATATCTGGGGGAAAGGTCTGTTCATCATGTATTCATTTTGGCCACATAAAAGCTGCAATCGTGGGCTCACTGTACACACAAAATCCAGGTTGACTGAGAACAGGATGGGAAAAAAAATTCTTATACATTGTTACCTTGTAGTCATTAGGGGGGCTTATAGAGGCACTTTCAGGAGAGAGAAACAGCTGGAGAGATATTAGAGTAGTCATTTATTTGAGCAAGAAAAAACTTTTCTTGAGGTTAGAATTAAAAAATTCTAGGTCTTTGAAAACATTATTATTATTGTTATTATTATTATTATTATTGCTTTTTTTTAGGGCTGCACCAGCAGCATATGGAAGTTTCCAGGCTAGGGGTCGAATTGGAACTATAGCTGCCAGCCTACACCACAGCCGCAGCAACACGGGATGCGATTGGTGCCTGTGACCTACACCACAACTCACAGCAAAGCCAGATCTTTAACCCACCGAGCTATGCCAGGGATCAAACCCTCATCCTCATGGATCCTAGTCAGTTTCATTTCCACTAAGTCACAGTGGGAACTCTGAAAACTATTTTTATCCCTTCACTTATTTTAAAACCTAAGAACACCTCTTTCAGATTTGATTTTGAGGTGCTGTGTGTTTTGCTCTGAACCTGACAGTTATATATATATAGCTAAGCACACCCCTGTTCTAGGGTGTCTCAGTGACTCTGCAGTGTGACACATGCTCTGGTAGCTGTATGAGAGAACCACGGGTCCCCAAGGCCCAGGAGATGTCACATACAAAAAATCAAGTGCCTAGGAAAAGAGCAAGTTCAGAGCCTGTGTGGGCAGGGGCCTGGGGCATAAGGTGCTTTGTGTGAGTGTGTGTCCGGGTGCGTCTGGGGGGAGCGGCGGGGAAGGGAGGGGCTGGACACGGAAGAGGCAGAAGGGCACAGCCAGCTGCATTAACATCCTTCCCAATGCCCTGGGGAACTGCCACGGGGCATCAAGGAAGGGCTCTGTTCCCTATCCAGGGACATAGCTATGGCTGCAGTTTTGTTTTGGAGCACGCCCCCCCTCCCACTTACCACCCCGTGGCATTCTGGGGAAGAAGGGCTGGAGGGGGAGTGTGCAGAGAAGGCCAGAACAGACCCTGTGCAGTTGCCCAGGTAAGGGGTCAATAGGTTCCAAGGTGAAGTGATGGTGAGCATGGAGCCCCGAGGGCAGATCCCACAGGCCCTTAGGAAGTAGCATTGAGAGGATGGTGATGTATGGGATGTGACAGGCTGGGAAAGAAAGAGGTCTAGGGTCATTTGTATCATTAGGTTTTGATATTTAGGGTTCACACTGTTATTGCAGGTTTGACCTACTTAGCACATCAAAATAACAGCATAGACAAATAAGCATAAAGAAGTCCAAGGCCACGACTGCAGGCAATGATCTGGGATGGAGAGGGGGAGGGTTCTGAGGAGCAGGGATCAAGGAAAACCACCAGGGCACCAGGAACAGGGACTCGGGCTGCTGATACCAGGGCTTCTACCAATGTTGCTGATCACTGACTGGCCCCGGACTATGTTTAAGATGCTTGTACACTCATCAGAATAACCCCACCAGAGACTCGGGCCACTGCCGAATAGGTCTCAGGCAAAAGCTTCTGAAAACTGAGACAGCAGACCCATGGAGGAGGAAACCCGCATCATCCAGCCCCTCTAAAAGGACAAGGCTGGCGTCGCCTGCGCACACGTATGCATGCACACACATGTCATTTGACGTTAACTGGTAGAAAGAAGGTGTGTATAACATTTTGGACCAAAAAAGAATGAAACAATGCCATTTGCAGCCACATGGATGGACCTAGAAATTATCACACTAAGTAGACAGTGAGAGACAAACATCAGATGATATCATTTCTATGTGGAGTCCAGAAAAAGGACACAAATGAACTTATTTGCAGAACAGAAACAGACTCAAAAACTTTGAAAAACTTATGGTTACCAAAGGGGACAGGTGGTGGTGGGGGGTGGACTGAGGGTTTGGAATTGGCATATGCACATGAGGTATATGGAATGATTGGACCTGCTGTGCAGCACCAGGAACCCTATCCAATCTCCTGTGATAATATATGTGGGAAAAGAATCTGAAAGAGAATAGGTGGGTGTACATATATAACACTTTGTGGTACAGCGAAAATTATCACAATCTTGTCAATCAACTATATTTCAATAAAACTTAAGAAAAAGAGAGACACTCTTTGGACCAGATGCTGATGTTCTCACACTCAGGTCCCTTTTGATGCACAAGATCTCTCTGTGACACGAATATTTTCAATTCTAACATGTTCTCTGTCTAGTCCATATGGAACAGGAAGTCTGAGACTCTTTTTACAGAAAGGAAAGAAGTCAGGATAATTTTTGTCCTGGGGTTGGTCCTGTTTCCTTCCTGGGCCAGTTTAATGGAGATACAGTAAATGTCCAACCCGATTTCTCCAGGGTCCGCTCACACTTCAAAGGATAAGACACTTCAACTCTATTCATCAAGTAAAGACATGATCTATTCCATCCACACAGCCCTTTAAAAGAACCACCAAGAATTGCTACCAAGAGATAAGTGTATAAACATAATGTTAAATAAACCGATGCCAGTTGCATGATGTATCTTAAATGCAAATATCTTCCAGACCAAAATTACTACTGTCTCTAGGGCCATGATATAAATAACTTGTACTCACTCCCCAGCTCATGAAAGAGATGGCAAGAGTAATGAGTTTTTAATAGTTTCATAAATACCATGTCTGAAAATAGCTCACGAATATTTGGGCCTTGTTTAGGAAATGCTAACATGTTATTTCAGTGAAGGATACGTTTTGTCCCAGTTTATTGGCTGCAAAGAGTCTGATGGAGGGTGAGAGGAAGAGGAAATGCTCAGTGTGCATAGGCTTGAATTTAGGGAGGAGGGAATCCTCACATGTAAATTGTCCATAGTTCTGACATTTTATTGTATTTGCCTGAAATGCCCCCCCACCCCCAAAGCCAAGGGCAAATATATCGTATAAAAGACAAGACCCCCTCCAAGTCCCGTTTGGCTGTACACTGTTTGTGCCACATCCAAAGATGAAGCTGTCTTCACCACTTCATTTTCTTTTGTTCCAGAAGCGTGTGTTTGCAGCCCAGGCTGCTGGGGTTGCCGTGTTGAGTGGTCAACACTTTTTTTGTCCAACTGTAGGGGAGGTAAGTCCTATACTCTGCATAGGATGCCAAGGAGGAAGTTATAACAAATTTTAATGTTGTGGCTCTTCTTTGAAGTCAGTATTTGCATGGGGTGAGGGGCTTGGTAGCTATTAAAATATTTCTATCACATAATCACATAAGACATTTTAGCTCCCATAAAAATTCCTTTTACTCTCAGTGGATTATTGTTGCCCATTCTGATTCTAAACATCTGCTGTAATTACTGACAAAAGTAGAATCAATGTTTTGATTATTTTTGACTGGATTCGTAATCCATTGGATTTTTTTTTTTTTTTTGGTCTTTTTAGGGTTGCACCCATGGCATATGGAGGTTCCCAAGCTAGCAGTTGAACAGGAGCTGTAGCTGTCAGCCTACGCCACAGCCATAACAACACAGATTCCAAGCCACATCTGTGAATTTTTTTTTTCTTTTGTCTTTTTGCCATTTCTTGGGTTAACCCACTGAGCAAGGCCAGGGATCGAACCTGCAACCCCATGGTTCCTAGTCGAATTCGTTAACCACTGAGCCACTATGGGAACTCCCACATCTTCGACCTTCACCACAGCTCATGGCAACGTCGGATCCTTAACCCACTGAGTGAGGCCAGGGATCGAACCTGCTTCATCATGCATACTAGTCAGGTTCGTTAACTGCTGAGCCATCACGGGAACTCCCCGCTGGATGTTTTAAAGTAGCCCAGAAAGTTACTGGGATCTCTGAATTTTCTAATTTACTATTTCCTGAAATTCTGCCAAAACCTGACAATTTTAAGTGGAAGAAGAAAAAAGACCTTTTCCTCTTTCTGTTCAAGAGGAGGGCATATTGGTCACATTTATTCTGGGCTTTCCTTCATTAGAAACTGACAGCCCCAGAAAACTCATGGCCACAGTGGAAGGGTATTGAAATCCAAAAACCTGCCCCGCCAGTGGGTGAGAATGGAAAGAATTAAGAGCTTTCCAACGGCAAACTGATGGCTTCTCGCCACGTCATCTCCTGGGAACACCTGTTCACAGAGCTGGTTTCAAATGTAGGGAACAACATAAAGCCTATGTAAGGAATGGCCTTCCTTCCTAGCCTGCCGAAGGGGTTTTTAATACTGTTCCTGGGTGGAGGCCATTGGTGGGAGCGTTAGTACATCTGCTGGACCAGAAACTAGCCCTGCCTCCTAGCCTCTGGTCTCGGCTGCATGGAAAGCATTCTTGTTCTGGGCTCTGTGCAAGTAGTGGTTCATTCCATTCATTTGGCATAGAGCATATGCTAACTGGTGTTGATATTTGTAGGCTGTTTGCCACTTGCAGCAACATGGATGGACTTGGAGGGCATTTTGCTAAGTGAAAAAGCCAAAGACAGATCCTATATGACATCATTTATGTGTGTAGAATCTAGAACAAACTAGCGAACATAATAAAAAAGAACCAGATTCAGAAATAGAGAAAACTAGTGGTTGCTTGTGGGGAGAGGGATGGGAGAGGGGAGAGATGGGGGAGGGGACCAAGAGGCACAAACTATTAGGTATAAAAGAAGCTACAAGGATATATATTTTACAACATGAGAAATATAGCCAATATTTTGTTATCTATAAATGGAATAGGACTTTTAAAATTGTGAGTCACCATATTGTACACCTATTATATAATATCGGACATCGACTCTCCTTCCATTCAAAACTTGTACATTCTTGCTCTGGTTCCGGAACTGAGCTGTAAGTCTAGAGCCTAGTGGTCCAAAGCAATGGCTCTGGTCCCATCACCTGGGGTTAATACTGGGCTTTGTCACTAACTGTGTAACCACCTCATTCAACTTCTCTAAGCCTCAGTGTAGCCATCATAGCACGGCCTCACCAGGGTATGAAGAGTAAATGAAATAAGCATGTACAAGGCTTAGCAGGGGAGCCTGAACCCTTGGCCGCTCTCAGAGAAGATGAGCTATCATTAGTGAGTGTGTTCTCTGATAAGCAACATGTGTTTACTCCATCAAGGTCAAATATCTCTAAAATCAGATTGTACCAGATAGCTGACCCTCTTCCTTTTGGTGACTCAAGTTGACATCATTTAGAAGATGTGTTGGTCTGAAGCTGTTACCACCCCCCCACCCCCCCACCCCACCTCCGGTCTTTAAAGGGAACAGAGAAAAGGTGTGGTCTGGTTCTGAAGAAAACCAGGTCAAGCTTTGTTTCCCGTTTTGATGGTCTGTGTACAAACGCATATCGTGATTCCCAGAATTCCTTCATGACAGCTCCGGTAGTTAATGGGCAAGGAGGATTTTCTCAGGCTGGGCTTGCACAGATCTGCCTCCGGAGAGAAAGCCAAATAACATCTATTTTTGGCCTTGAGCTTAGAAACAAGGGACAAACTGCTTGTTTCTAAAAAACCTTCTGGGACATTAAACATTTTTTTTCTTTCTTCTTTCTTTTTTAAAGGAGGGAAGATCATTTAAAAAGGAAACAACCTCATATGCTCTACCAATTTCACTTTTTTTTTTTTTTAGCTTTTTAGGGCTGCACTTACTGGCATATGGAGGTTCCCAGGCCAGGGGGCCAATGGAGCTCCAGCTGCTGGCCTCCTCCAGAGCCTCAGCAATGAAGAATCCAGGCTGCATCTGTGACCTACACCACACCTCACGGCAATGCCGGATCCTTAACCCACTGAGCGAGGCCAGGGTTCAAACCTAAATCCTCATGGATCCTAGTCAGGTTTGTTAACCGCTGAGCCACGCTGGGAACTCCTACCAATTTCACTCTTACAGGAGAAAAACTTCTCTCTTGTGCCCTCAGTTTTAGACCTTTCCCTCTTTCAAGAAAACACACCCACAAGAGATCACTCACAATGCTTTCATTCCAATCTGGGGACAATTTCCTTAAGGAAGGCTTTAACCACTGAGGAGGATTTTTTGCCGTCTGGGTGCATCTGCTTCTGCCCATCCTGAAAGCGCATCCACAAACACTAGCAGGTATCGGAAGTTTCCTGTAGCTCCAGGCATTTGAGTAAAATCTGTTTGCAAGCCCCTAGAGGGGTGGGGTGGGGTGGGGTGGGGTGAGGTTCCTTTGTGTCGAGTCCCCATGGCAAATCATGTGATTCTGAGGGACTCTCTGGATGGGCTTTTGGATGGTCTGGATGAGGCCTCGTCATATACTTGGGAATCCGCTGCAAGGTGGGGCATCACTCCTGTAACAGGCCCTTCTCTAAAAGTGCTCTAGCAGAGGGTCCAGAGGTGCCGCGGGGTCGGCGCAATTGCTCGCGCGCGGCGTCTCCAGCCAGGCGAGGTGTGATCACGAGCAAAACCCATTCTTCAGGCCTCTCTTTGGCCTTGTCTACAAAAGCTCATCTTGGCTCAAAAGAGGGATTGGACACTCTGGTAACATCTAAGAAACTGTTTTAGGGTGAGACTTCCCAGCTGGCCTTCTAGAAGTTGTAAGAAAGAACAGTTTCAAACTCCTCCAGAGACTCCGGTGCTGGGGATGGACTGCGATGTTGCACCTGCATCTATTACAAAATCAATCAGCGCATCTCCCACTGTCCATTTTTCCTGGAGTTCCGGGGGGGAAATTGGAATTGGGGCCCTCAGGTTCAAGGGAGCCCCTGGACCTCTTCATCATCAGAGTGTTCCTGTTTGTACCACTTAAGAGCTTCCTCATCTTGTATTGTTTTCCTTCCTATTTGGCCCAGGGCAGCCTCCCCTCCCCCAGTGTGGTTCCTGTTGCAGGGAACACTGTCCCTTCCCCCATGGTGGCTTCGCTCTCTTGGGGTTCCTGGCTTTCTGGAAATCCAACACCGCTGCTGAAAGGGCGCTCAGTGGGGCCTCTTCTTCCTTCTGTCGTTTTCCCCGTGGCTGAGCACTGTAACAGCAACGCCATCCAATGGAGCAGGGTTCACTCCAGATGTACCACCTAATTTTTGCAACTTTCTCTTGATAGCTGAGGCCATTCTGCCCCCAAAAGTTCAAATTGTACCATTTCTAGTATTTTCAGGGGCCTTGCAATCTGCATCAGTATAAGGCCTGCAGGCCTGATGAATCCTTTTCAAACATGCAGAGTGGTCTTCATTTGGTTTTTACTGAATTTCCTGAATTTTATACAAACTCTTGCTTTGGTTCCCTTTTCTTTCTGTCTTTTTTTTTTTTTTTTCTTTTTTTGGCCACACCTGAGGCATGCGGAAGTTCTCAGGCCAGGGTTCGAACCTGTGCCACAGCTGTAACCAGAGCCGCCACAGTGACAACACTGGCTCCTTAACCCACTGAGCCACAAGGGAACTCCCTGGTTCCTTTTCAAAGTCCTGCCAAGATGCACTTAAGGTAGTGCTCTGATAAGGGCATTCCTCCCAGATTGGGATCCTGATTTGGTTCAGCTGAGGGTACTGCCAAGTGGGCTTCAGGTGCACCACCAGGGACCATCAGGTGGAATTGGTATGCTTCCTCTCCGGCCTTACCAAAAACCATTCTCCTTTCATCTCCTATAAACATCACATTGAAAAGAATACATGTCTCTCTCCATGAAGGCTGCTGGGTAGCAAAAATAGAAGGGAAGAATTCTGCCGTTTGGAGAGGATCCTCCCTCTAACGAAGGTTGCAATCTTTCCAATTAAACACATTTGAGGTAAAGAAAGGACTATGCACCCATAGAAACCTGGCTCAGGGGGTTGTTTTCATTCTGGCCCCCTACTGGCACAATGACTTAAGGGAGATTGCCCTGCCCTGTGAGTGTTGCCTGGCCCAAACTGGGTACCTTGTTGAGTCTTAGATGGTGATACCAGACCAGGTCCCAGTGCCCCAGGAACTAACTCAGCATTTTCTAATTGATCCCCATAAAGAGGAGCCAGTCCAACCGCTTTCTGAGCCCCCATTGTTGGAAATTGGGCTGGGCAGTTACGGGAGGCAGTAGAAGAGATGGGTATGACGGCTAGAGCTGCTGGGACAGCTGGCTTGGCCAGAGGGTAGAGCAACACCCCGCCCCGTTCTCCTTTTTTTTTTTCTTTCCAGGGCTGCACCTGTGGCATATGTAAGTTCCCGGGCCAGGGGTTGAACCCGAGCTGCAGTTGCAACTTAATGCAGCAGCTGCGGCAATCTGAATCCTTTAACCCACTGCACCTGGCTGCAGATCAAACCCGCGCCTTCACAGTGACCTGAGCTGCTGCAGTTGGATTTTTAACCCATTGCACTACAGTGGAAACTCCTCATCTCCTCTCTTTTCTTCCTGTGTGACAGATTTCCCCTTGGGTTCTTGTTATCAGAAGGTGACACCTGTCCGGCTTTTTCCCACCCTGATGGAAATAGCACAAACGCCTGCACACAGAGGATTTCATCATTCTTCCCCATGTCTTCATGGAATAACTATACGGCCATTCAAAGGCCACCATAAAAACATAAATCGCAACTGATCATCTCTAACCATTAAAGGATGCCTTTCTGCCTTGGCATCATCCAACCGGGCTGAATTCTGGGATGGGGTTTTTGGACATTTTAGGAACCAAATGGAACCTTTCTCTTCTCTCTGGAAATGTCCAAATTCTGGACAAGAACAGACAAGGGATTTTGTGTGGTTGCTTTCCTCCGCTTGACATCAGTCTGGAAATGGAGAAATAGCACCAGATCAAAATGAAAAAGCTCAAAGAACAAACAGAAAAACCTTAACCAGACCTTCAAGTTTGGTCTCAGGGTTCACCTATCACAAGAGCCATCAACTCAAGCCCCACACAATGTGACTCCTCAGCAAGCTGTTGGATCCAGACCAACAACACAGGAGACGGCAAACGACGTAATTACCACAGCAAGGGTGACCGTCCAGGGTGCACAGGGTCTCAGGATAATGCTGCCTAAACCCCTCATGGAGACCCAGCAGGCACTGTGGGCTCACACTGTGAAACACAAGATGTGCAAAACACACAGGGCACACAAATGCTCGCAGCCAAAGAAACAAACCGGTTCATAGATTGGGTAAAGCTCCAGGAGTTATTTCCTCTCTCCAAGAGGGTGCCCACTCAATACACAACAAAGTGACATATTCTGGAGGAAAAAAGCCCCAAATGGAGAGGAAATAAGGTTTCAGGCTGTTCACACCAGATCTGTATTGAGCCCGAAGGCTCCCAGATGCCAATCCATTGCTCCAATTGCTCAAGTGCTGGAGTGGCCCATGTCGCTTTGGGGAATTTTCAAGGGAAGATCCTCAGGACATGGGGTCCCAGCTGCTTCTTTCCCCAAAATCCCCCCATCTGGGGCCTGCGGGCCACGAGCAGCAATCTCCAGGCTGGTTTCACTAAAAAATTGTTTGCAAGTCCAAGCTCATACTACTCACCGCGTGACAGCTCAATCAGTCAAGACATGAGAGTGGAGGTGAGGAAAAGTGATTGTACTCGGAAAGCCAGCGGATGGAGAAGGTGGCAAACCCAGGTCCAGAGAAACCATCTTCCCCAGCGTTCAGGCTTCTTTTACACTAAAAGGGGCAGGGGTAAAGTCTGGGTTCCTGCCAGACCCCGGAAGGGATGTGTTAATTTTTTACCACCTGCAGCCATTCATGGGTGGACCTGGTCGGGATGTTTGCTGTGAGCTAAGCACAGGAATTTTAGCTTAATGTTCATGACCTGAGAGATAGGGTTCCCAGAGATGGGCCATTATGTATAATTTAAGCTTATAGGCAATATCCCTTTAGTGATTAACTTGTAATAGAATACAAAGTTTCTTCTCTATTGCATACATTTATCCCCCTGGAAAATTTAACCTCATATGCCAAGGATATATACATCATATTATAGGATAGCCTTTGGTATCAGATCCGCTTAGGGCGTTTTTCTCATATTAAAAAATTCTACCATTAAAAAAAATTGAGGTATAGTTGATTTACAGACACATTTAGGTTTAACTCCTGGCTTGGCTACTTTGCTTGCAAGTATAAACTTGAACAAGCCACTTAAACTTTCCAGATCTTAGCATCTCACTCCTGAAATGGATCTTTTTTTTTTTTTTTTTTTTTTTTTTTGGTGATACTATGATATAGAATAAAAACTATCTATTTGGTTTTTGTCCAGTTCCTAGTACAGAGCCCCTAAAACCCTTGGAATTTCCTATGATGAGAGCAGCAAAGCTGTCTTCTATAATGTTAATGAGGTGATTTGGGGACTGCACCTGAGGATGGAGGGTGGTTGACAGGAGAAGCAACCATTGGAAAGTTGAAATATTCGGTCCCACCACCCTCACTTCTGAGTGGGGAGAGGGGCTGGAATTCACATCAATTGCTAGTGGCCAATGAAGTAGTCAATTGTGTTAATGTAGTGAAGCCTCTTTATTTTTTTACTTATTTTTTGTCTTTTCTAGGGCGGCACCTGTGGCACATGGAGATTCCTAGGCTAGGTGTCTAATCGGAGTTGTAGCCATTGGCCTACGCCAGAGCCACAGCAACGAGGGATCCGAACTGCGTCTGCAACCTACACCACAGCTCACGGCAATGCCGGATCCTTAACCCACTAAGCGAGGCCAGGGATTGAACCTTCAACCTCATGGTTCCTAGTCGGATTCACTAACCACTGAGCCACGATGGGAACTCCTGAAGCCTCTTTAAAAACTCAAAAGAATGGGATTCAGGGAGCTCCCAGGTTGGTGAACATATTACAGATTCAGAGAAAGTCATGCACTGGGAGGCTTTGGAAGCTCTGTCCCTTCCCATACCTTCCCTATGCCTCTCTACCAACTGGCTCTTCCTGAGTCAGACCATTTTATAACTGGTCATCTAATGAGTTAAATGTTTCTCTTGAGTTCTGTAAGCCACTCGAGCAAATGAATGGGACCAAAGAGTAGGTTGTGTAAACCTATAGCCAGAGTCAGAAGCACAGGTGACAACTTGGGCTTGAGATTGGTGTCCAAAGTCAGGGGCTATCTCGTAGGACTGAGCCCTTAACTTGCTGGACCTGAATTGAGTTGAACTGTGGGACACCCAACTGGTGTCCAAGAATTCCCTGATGTGGGGGGAAATCCCCGTATATCAGAATTGCGTGTCAGAATCATAGTGAGTATTAAAGAAGAAAACACATGCAAAGCATTCAGTGTAGTTCTTGGTAGATAGAAGATAACACATATATGTGTTGCATGCCTAGGATATACCAGTCCTTGGGCAAGGCGGTGAGGATGAGACAGATAGGGTGTCTGTTCCCACGGTGCTCATAGGCTGGCAGAACTGGTGCAATTAACTCATGATTTTGAGAGAAGATCTTCATCCCCTGGGTCTACCTTACACAGCACAAAACCAAATAAAGTGAAATATTGGCAGTTATCTGGAAACTTGATCAAGGAGGAGGGCCAAGCTTCTCTCTCTGCAGACATTACACTCAGACACCTGGAAGTTACATTTGACTCTTGCTCCCAGCTCCATATTTAATCAGCCCCCAAGGCCAGCCTGTTCTCATTAAATCCAGTTTCTTCTCCAGCAGAGTTTTATAGTTTATAGCATCATTTTGACCCAATTTACCCAAACATCCTCCAATCTGTTTCGCCTGAGTTCTCTTATGAAAAAAATATTTATTGGGAGTTCCCATTGTGGCTCAGTGCTAATGAACCTGACTAGTATCCATGAGGATTTGGGTTCGATCCCTAGCCCTGCTCAGTGGGTTAAGTATCCAGTGTTGCTGTGAGCTGTGGTATAGTTTGCAGACATGGCTTGGATCCTGCATAACTGTGGCTGTGGTGTAGGCAAGCAGCTGCAGCTCCAATTCGACCTCTAGCCTGGGAAGTTCCATATGCTGCAGGTGTGACCCTAAAAAGCAAAAAAAAAAAAAATGTATATATATATATATATATATATATATGTAAAACACCTGCTCTTTGCTAGATGCTAAGAAAAAAAATAAAGGAGAGGTGCTGTGATAAATGTCTACATAGGGAAACACAGGGAGGGGTTAGGAACACCTGGTTACATGGATGTTGAGGTCAAAAGAAATTTCCGGTCTGGGAAGAAATAATGGAGTGGAGGAGACCCCTAGGAAAAGGATGTAGAGGCAAAGAGAAGCACCCCAGGAACTGAACTGGGGCGAGGGGAGGGCAGGGATGAAAATTTAAGAGTAGGCAGTAAAGGAAATGAAGGTGATGAAGGAGCAGCCACCAGGAAAGAGAAAAACAGAAAATGAAGGTCAGGGAAGCCTAGGGAGGGGATTGTTTCCAGAGGGGGAGACAGGTTTCTGACATGACTGAGGAGTCAGGAAAAAACAGAGAAGTGTCTGCCTGAGTTGAGAACCTTCAGGTCACTGACGACCAGTGAGCGTGTACAGTTGCTCCTTGGTGTCCTTGGAGGATGGCTCCAGGGCCACCACACCCTCTCCCCCCAGGACACCAGTCCAAAGATGCTCAAGTGTCAAATAAAATGGTGCAGTCGTTCCAATCAAAAATTGGGCAGAAGCCCTACATAGACATTTCTCCAAGAAGACGCACAGATGGGCCAACAGGCACATGAAAAGATGCTCAACATCACTAATTATTAGAGATGCTAATCTAATTACAATGAGGTAGGAGTTCTCTTGTGGTGCAGAGCGTTAAGCATCTATGGTCACTGCAGCGTCTTGGGTCGCTGCTGTGCTACAGGCCCAGGAAATTCCATAGGCTGAGGGCATGGCCAAAAAAACCCCCAACAAAACTGCAAAGAGGTTTTTACTTCATTTACCTCACACCAGTCAGAAGGGCCATCATTAAAAAGTCTACAAATACTTGGAGTTCCCGTCATGGCGCAGTGGTTAACGAATCCGACTAGGAACCATGAGGTTGCGGGTTCGATCCCTGCCTTTGCTCAGTGGGTTAACTATCTGGCATTGCCATGAGCTGTGGTGTAGGTTGCAGACGTGGCTCGGATCCCGCGTTGCTGTGGCTCTGGCGTAGGCTGGTGGCTACAGCTCCGATTAGACCCCTAGCCTGGGAATCTCCATATGCCGCAGGAGTGGCCCAAGAAATGGCAAAAAAAAAAAAAAAAAAAAAAAAAAAAGTCTACAAATAGTAAATGCTGGAGAGGCTGTGGAGAAAAAAGGAACCTTCTTACACTACTGGTGGGAATGCAAATTGGTACCATCACTATGGAAAACAGTATGGAGGTTCCACAAAAAACTAAAAATAGAGTTGTCATATGATCCAGCAATCCTACTCCTGAGCATGTATCCAGAGAAAACTATAATTTGAGAAGATTCACGCACCCCAATGTTCGTTGCAGCACTATTTACAACAGTCAAAACATGGAAGCAACCTAAATGTCCATCAACAAATGAATGGGTAAAGGAGATGTGGCAAATATACACAATGGAATACGACTCAGCCATAAAACATAATGAAGAAAAAATGCCATGTGCAGTAACTTGATGGTCGTAGAGATTACCATCCTAAGTAAGCCAGACAGAGAAAGACAAACACCATATGCTGTCACTTATATGTGGAATCTAAAAAAAAATGATACAAATAAACTTTTTTTTTTGGTCTTTTTAGGTCTGCACCCGTGGCATATGGAGGTTCCCAGGCTAGGGGTCGAATCTGAGCTGTAGCCACTGCCCTACACCACAGCCACAGCAATGCTAGATCCAAGCCACGTCTGCAACCTACAGCTCATGGCAATGCAGGATCCTTAACCCACTGAGTGAGGCCAGGGATCGAACCCTCGTCCTCATGGTTCCTAGTCATATCGTTTCCACTGAGCCACAATGGGAACTCCCCAATGAATTTATTTACAAAAGAGAAACAGACTCATAGACATAGCAAACAACCTTATGGTTACCAAAGGGGAAAACAGGGGGAGGGATAAATTAAGAATTTGAGACAAAAATATACACTACTATATATAAAATAGGTAACCAAACAGGACTTACTGTGTAGCATAGGACACTATACTTAATATATTGTAATAGCCTATAATGGAAAAGATTCTAAAAAAGAATAGATATACATGTATATGTATAACTGAACCACTTTGCTGTAGACCTGAAACTGACACAAAATTGTTAAATCAATTATATTTCAATAAAAATTTTTAAAAGTCGTGCAGTATTTGTACATAACCTACCCACATCCTCCCACATCTCTAGATTATTTAAAATACCTAATGCAATGAAAATGCTGTGTAAATGGTGGCCAGGTGAGCAGCACATTTAAGTTTTATTTTTCGTAATTTTCTGGATTTTTTTTTTGCAATAACTTTCAATCTGCAGTTGGTTAAATCCAAGGATGTGGAACCTGTGGATACGGAGGGTAGACTCTAGTTTCAAGGGAGTGGCGGGGCCAGAAGTCAGATCCTAACTGGTGAGCAGTGAGAAGGAGATGAGAAGCGGAGAAATCTCAAATGAGCGACTCTTCCTTGGGAGCAAGGGAGAGAGGAGAGAACATAAACAACCCAACACCACATGCCAAGTGATAACTGGCGCTTCACACAAGAGGCAGGGTGGACCCCAGTCACTCTGGGGGACTCTGGAGTGAGACTGCTTGGCTGTATAAGCTGACTCTGCCACTTGCTCTCCGAGGGACGCTGGGCAAGCTATTTTACCTCCGGTACCTCAATTCCTTCATCTGTAAAGTGGGGAGAGGACTAGGGTCTTGCTCATTGAGTTGTAAAGATGAAAGTGCCTGGTGTACAGTAAGGTCTCAGTATGAACTTGCCTTTATGACTCTATTCAAGGAACTATGGGAACACAGGAGAAGACCTGTCCAATTCTGTTAGGTGAGCAGAGTTAGAGAAAAATTTGTAGATGAGTCTTCAAAGCTGGATCATAAACAGTGAAATTTTTTTTCAAGTACAGAAAAAAAATCAAAAAGCATATATGAGGTGTTCCCGTCATGGCTCAATAGTTAACAAACCCAAGTATCCATGAGGATGCGATTGGATCCCTGGCCTCACTCAGTGGGTTAAGGATCCAGCGTTGCCATGGGCCGTGGTGTACATCACAGACACGGCTTGGATCTGGCGTTGCTGTGGCTGTGGCATAGGCCAGCGGCCACAGGTCCGATTTGACTCCTAGCCTGGGAAACTCCATATGTCACGAGTGCAGCCCTAAGAAAAAAAAAAGACCAAGGGAAAAAAACAGCATGTATGAGAATTGAGCACAAATGACATTAAACCAAGGCAAGTAAATGTGAAATCACCAGGTGTTTTGTCAAAAGCCACACCATGATTTTGTAAAGATTCATTTATAAGATTTTTTTTCCAGTTTTATGGAGATATAAGTGACAAACAGCGCTGTATAAGCTTAGAGGGTACCGCATAAAGATTTGACCTACATATATCATTTCAGATGACCAAGATAAGTTTAGTGAGCATCCATCATCTCATATAGATACAAAGTAAAAGACAAAATTTAAATTTTTTCCCTCTTAAAGGCTTTTGAGATAACTGTAGATTCACAGGCAATTGCAAGAAATAATACAGAGCTCTCCACCTACTCATCAGCCCATTTCTTTCCCCAAGGGTAACGTCTTGCGTAACTACAATGTCACAACATTGTACAACCTACCCCCCTGCTTCAGATTTCATCAGTTTTGCACGTGCGTGCATTAATTTTACGCTATTTTATCGCATCTGTATATTCATGTAACCACCCCCACAGTCAAGATATAGATATGTTCTTTTTTGTGTGTGTCTTTTTAGGGCTGCACCTGTGACATATGGAGGTTCCCAGGCTAGTGGTCCAATCAGAGCTGTAGCTACTGGCCTACACCACAGCCACAGCCAGGCCAGATCCAAGCTGTGTCTGTGATGTACACCACAGCACCTGGCAACGCTGGATCCTTAACCCACTGAGCGAGGCCAGGGATCAAACCTGCATCCTCAGGTTCGTTACCACTGAGCCACAATGGAACTCCAAGATACAGATATGTTTTATCACCACAAAAGTGTACCTTATGCTACCCTTTCTCAGATTATTTTTATGTTTGCTGTTTAAAAGAGAGAGAAGAAGATGATAAAAGAAAAAAAATTTTTTTTTTCTTCTCCTTGCGTGAAAGAAAGTTCTGCCCTGGGGAAAATTCTACAATAATCGGGCACCTGTCTTCTTCCATTTTGACGGCCTCTAAATAATACCTCGCGTATTCCTATTTCCCCAGGAACATTTCCTCAGCTAAGTAACAGAAGAACAGTCGTTGATTAGAATAATTCATACTCAGGTCGGAATCACTCAAAGATCATTCGCTCAGCCAGAAGAAACTAGCTTTAAAAAGAGGGTATTTGCTAGCCCCAAAACATTTCTCTTCGGTATTTTTTTATGAGTTTAACAAAATGAAATGAAACAACTCAGATGGTATGAGGCAAGTAATCTGAAGACAAAGATTATAAAAAAGGCCAGCTTTGTCTTTTTCTTTTTCTTTTTTTAAATTACTCCATGGGCCAACTTTTTTTTTTTTTTGTCTTTTTTGCCATTTCTTGGGCCGCTCCTGCGGCATATGGAGGTTCCCAGGCTAGGGGTCTAATCCGAACTATAGTCACCAGCCTACACCAGAGCCACAGCAATGCAGGATCCGAGCCGCGTCTGCAACCTACACTACAGCTCACAGCAACGCCAGATCCTTAACCCAGTGAGCAAGGCCAGGAATCGAACC
The DNA here is from genome assembly GCF_054392235.1 of Sus scrofa. Lineage (NCBI taxonomy): Eukaryota > Metazoa > Chordata > Mammalia > Artiodactyla > Suidae > Sus > Sus scrofa. The sequence goes on along the minus strand of NC_139392.1, from coordinate 78,826,622 downwards.
CGCAACCTCATGGTTCTTAGTCGGATTCGTTAACCACTGTGCCACGACGGGCACTCCCATGGGTCAGCTTTTGTCTTGAAATCTTATGGTACGATCTTATAAGCCATTTTTTTTTCCAAGTGATTTTTATAGCTTTTTTTTTTTTTCTTTTTTGGCTATCCTGTGGCATATGGAGTTCCCAGGCCAGGGGTCAGATCTGGGCCACAGTTGCAAGCTATGCTGCAGCTTTGGCCATGCAGGATCCTTTAACCCACTGTGCTGGGCCGGGATGGAACCTGTGTTCTGGCGCTGCAAAGAGGCCGCCAGTCCCATTGCCCCACAGCAGGCATTCCTATAACTTTTTTTGGGGGGGTTACTTCTGTATCTTCAGGTTTTCTAGAACTCATATGGTTTTCCACAATGGCCCTGGTCACCATACCATGGAAGCCACGGACAGGAGAAGAGGGGCATGGGTAGCAGCAGATGTAAAAATCAGGTGTTTCTAAGTCACAGTCACCGGTTAAGGTAACCACATGCTATTTTGATTCCTTCTCGCTTAAGATATAAATCCTATGTTCATTACTTGTACTGCTCCAAAAATATTGTACATCTATCACGACTACAGACGAGAGTCAGTTGCTATCTTTTAGTGAAGGAAAACTATGCAATAAAATTATTATTTATGTTCCAGTTTAGCTTGCTATTTAAAAAGCAAATTACTTGGTTTCATGAACACCCTTAGTCTTGCCTGTGGCCCTTGTATATCCACACCGTGTGGCACTGGCCTTCTGGAGAATTGCTTTAATGAACTGCGCTATGTGCCTGTGTTGGCAGAGCAGTTAGAAACAGCCCTGTGAAATCCATCATCACCTTGAGTGTAAGGATATTGCTGAAAATGGGCTTCATTACATTACATGGTGTTCTGTTTATGAGGATCCTTAAAAGGCTGTCATTATAGTCTTACTCTAAAGAATGGGTGTGCATCTCTTGATCAAGTGGTTTGGTTTGATAATATATGCACCACCGTTGTGTTTGCCTCTGCAAAAACCGCTAGAAAGCTTAGAATAAATCTATGGCTCAACCTAAGCGAGTCCTGTCCATTTCATGTATTGGCCTCATTTGGGGCCCTATTGACATTCCTCTTTTTTATCCTTTCTCATGTGCTCCACATTCATGTTCTTTCAACATGTGGTAAGTATCTTTCAAAGCTACCTTAAAATCTGCTTGAGGTAGAAAGAATAGTAGCTTAAGAGCAGAGCAGCTGGAGTCAAAATGTGTCATTAGGTCCAGCAGATTAGGAACCTAGTGTTGTTACTGCAGTGGCTTGGGTCTCTGCTTTGGCATGGGTTTGGTCCCTACCCTGGGAACTTCCATGTGCCGTGGGTGCATCCAAAAAAAAAAAAGTCTTATTTCAAACACACTATTCCCTGGTAGTCTAGTAGCTAGGATTCAGTGCTTTCAAATCCTCGTTTCACCACGTACTGACTATAAAACCTCAGGCAAGTTATTTAATGGCACAAAACCTCAGTTTCTTCATCTATGAAATGGGATTAAGAGTGTTTACATCATAGAATTTTGTGGATTAAAGGAGATCAGTCATGAAAAATACTGAGCACCATGCCTGGCACATAGAGCGCGTTTGGGAAATTCGCATCATTATTGCTATTCCTTTGATTATTTTAATATTAAACATGACATAAATACATTAACATACACATATATGAAAACATCTGATTGTAACTCTTAGGAAATTAAAATGGTTCTGCCTCCCCCACGTTTATTTGCGATTCACGTGCTTTGCTATTCATAACAAGAAGCCAATTTCAGGAAATAGATTTTCAAGTGTTAACAGCTCAAATCAAGACATAAGATTGTACCCGATAATTAGCATCAGCCGCAGAAATATAGTGCTTTTGCTATTTGTGTCTCTCTTACTACTCATAAGAGCTTGAGTTCTGTCTTTAGGCTGATGCATCTATTTACATAGCAGTTCTAGAAATGTTAGCGAAGCGCAGAAGATGATCCAGTCTTGCAATTTAAATGAAATATGGCAAGATCATTTCAGAAAGGAATTTTCCAGGCAGTGAGATGTAGTTCTTAGCAACATGAAAAACCAGAAACAATGCTAGATCTAATTCTGCAAAGAGCACAGCCATGTGCTGAGTGCACCATTTCATTTTTAAGGACATAGATTTAATTTCATGTGACAATCTGGCATCCAAGTTTTCCTCTGGTCTTCTTTTTTCCAAATAGTCTTGTAAATATGAAAATGCAATCGAATAGGAAAAGATTAAATTTGTGAGATGCTACTTGCAGGGCACTGTGGTTATTTATTACGAAGGCAGTAAATGAACAAAATAGATTAAGGAAAATGCCAATGATAGTTGTATGATCTAAATACATCTAACACACAACTAATGGGAATTCTACGTACACAATAAAATGTCACCCTGTATGTCTAGCATATTGTTTCCTAGGCCATTTCCATTTATCATATTTATCAGGGAAATTCTGCAAGGTATTGTAGTACTTTATGCAACATTTTCTTCTTTTTACCAAGGCAAGAAGGGGAATTTGCCTCAGTAATAGGGTTGTTTTTTGTTTTTGTTTTGTATGTGTATGTGTGTGGTTTCCTTTTGTTTGGTTGGTTGGTTTCTTTTTGCCTCACCTACGGCATGTGGCAGTTCCCGGGCCAGGGATTGAACCCACACCACAGGAGTGACAACACCGGATCCTCGATCCTCGACCCACTGTGCCACAAAGGGATTCCTTTCCTTCCTTTCTTTCTTTTTTTTTCAATACTAACAAATCTTTTGCAACATTTATCTAAGATGGCTATAGTTAGCATATTTACTTTTAAAAGGGTATGGTTATAAAAATAATTCTCAGTGATTGACACCTAAATATTTAAAAATGCTTTTGTTGTTTACAAGAAAATAATACATTGTGGGGAGTTCCTGTCGTCGCACAGCGGAAGTGAATCCAACTAGGAACCATGAGGTTGCAGGGTCGATCCCTGACCTCGCTCAGTGGGTTAAGGATCCTGTGTTGCCATGAACTGTGGTGTAGGTTGCAGATGTGGCTTGGATACTGCATTGCTGTCGCTGTGGTGTAGGCTGGTGGCTACAGATTCAATTTGACCCCTAGCTTGAAAACCTCCATATGCTGGCAGTGCGGCCCTAAAAAGACAAAAAAAAAAAAAAAAAAAAAAAAAGAGAGAGAGAGAGAGAAAGACATAACACATTGCAATTTACTGTGCAAAAAAATAGGAAGTTTTATCTCCTTCATATTCTTACGAAATTCAAGGTTTGCATTACATACCTCATTTTAGTTCTCATAGCGCTTTAACAATGGAAAAATACATATTTATTTTAATGGTCCATGATCATTGATTCTCCGCTTAAATGTCATTTGATGATACAGAATTTCATACTGTGACTTAAAAAAAAAAGTTAGAGATTGGAAGTCCAATGACATATTTTCCTTCCCTTTTTTCAATCTTCTTGTGTAATATATTTTGTAAAAAATACACCCAGGGAGTTTTTGATCATCTGTTCCAAATGGTCAGCCTAACATTAGCCTAGCATAATAACGGTATAGATGTGCTGGCCTCTGGGACGTGTGACATGTGGAAATCAGGGCTATTAATGGACTTCTAACAGCCAGTTCAATGGTCTGCCTGTCCCTTTTCCCTCATGCTTCTCACCTATTCCTCGGAGAATACTAATTCTCATTTGAACAGGAATGGTGCTCATCAAACTTCCAAAATGCACCTAGAAAACCGTGGTCAAGGCTGGTACACAGAGCAGTCACGGATGTATTCGTAAAGTCTTTCTTTCATCCTTTCATTTATACTGAAACCTTTGGATGGTAAGACCACAGCATGGAAAGAATTAATGAATTTCCAAAGTCAGCAGGGGGGATGAAAACAGAAATGAAACTCCAAAACCTTTTTTTTTTTCTTTTTATAGCCGCACCTGTGGCATATGGATATTCCCAGGCTAGGGACTGAATCGGAGCTACAGGTGCCACCTTATGTCACAGCCACAGCAACGCTAGATCTGAGCTGCATCTGTGACCTGTGCTACAGCTTGAAGTGACACTGGATCCTTAACCCCAGTGAGCAAGGCCAGGGATTGGACATGTATCCTTAGGGACACCGTGTCATGTTCTTAACCCATTGAGCTGCAACAGGAACTCCCAAACTTTCAAAATCTTAATCATCTGTTTTAAATGTGAAGTACTTCACCTTTCAGATAATTCTACAAAGAATTCAGTCTTGCTTTAGCAAGATTGATTTTTTTCTTTGCACTTTGTCTAAATTGCACTGAATTACACCTATTAGAAACATTCCTATGGGGTCTCCATTATTGCCTAATACTTTGCATATGTTAATTCAATTTAGCCCTTGTAGCATCCTCATGTGACAAATGTTTTTGTCTCTCATTTTCTGTATTAAAAACAAAGACAGATTCAAAGAGATCTAGGATGAACTACAGCCTTCTGGGTTTTGGTTGTTGTTGTTGCTGTTTTTGCTGTGCCCCCGGCATGCAGCAGATCAAACCCATGGCACAGCAATGACCCGAGTCACAGCAGTGACAATGCCAGATCCTTAACCGCCAGGCCACCTGGGAACTCTGCAGCCTTCTGGTTTAGATTTGGGATCACCAGCCCAAAGTGGGGAGGAAACCATTGTTAAGTGTTGTGGAATATTTTCAAATTTTACTATAAATTTTTGTACTTACTCGTGGTTTTTATGGTTTTTAAAAAAAGCACTGTGTAATGAAAAAGAGTGAAAACGGTTTTCTTGCTCTGGGGAACGCAGCCTGCTCATTGTCCTGGAGCATCCCCTACTCAAAGATTTGGAGGCAAAACCAGTTTTCTTCTCTTTTATTGAGGTAACATTGATTTATTACATTATATAAGTTTCATGTGTCCAATATTGTATTTCTACTTCCATATACACTAACATGTGCTCATCATCCAAGGTTTAGTTCCCATCATCACCATGCCGTTGAACTCCTTTACCCACGTAGCCCTCCCTTGCTGGTAACCCCATCCCCTCTGGTAACTTCTACAACTCTGTTCTCAGTATCTATGTTTGTTTTGGTTTGGTTTGTTCCTATGTTTATTCTTTTATTTATTTATATGAGCGAAATCACATGGTGTTTGTCTTTCTTTGCCTGGCTTTTTTCACTGAGCATAATAGCTTTAAGGTTGATCCATATTGTCACAAATGGCAGGATTTCATCTGCAATACACTACTTTCGACTTAAAATGATCTCAGCTATGCTACAGAGTTAACGAAAAATTCACTAATGTTCATACAACGTTTTGAAATAAAACAGAAAACTTCGAAGACATTCACGAGAGCTGCAGGGATGTTCCAAATATCCAGTGGGCAGGGCTTGAGCCTCCTCTGTTGTGGGGGCACTTGATGAAAAGTCAGAGAAAATCTGAGCTGCTGCCTTTAATTACTGCAATTGTTCCCCGGGTTCTGCCAAGTCACTTCATGGTAGGCTTTCAAAGTGGATGAGAAGTTACTTCTTAGAAAAATCAACTTCAGGAAATGAATTACTCTCCCCAGGAGGATGGCAGATCCAATATATACATTAAAAAAATGACGTTTGGGGGGAAATAAAGAAACTTCTTTTAGCAATGAATGTAATCAAGCTTCTGTAGATCAAAGCCAATTAGGGGCAGTTGACGCTAGTGGTGAGAATTAGGAAATGTGTTGGCTCTGGGCGCCTACTGGCAGAAGCACCAGAAACCTGAGATTCCCCGTGTCTTTTGCTCTGGTGTTCCTGAGAGTTTCCAGTTCAAGATTATTTGATGGTCACTTACGACCTCCTGGGATGAGGACAGCTGAGGCTCTCCCAGCCCCCTGTGGCCTTACTCTCTGTCTTCTCATTGCTAGGCGGATCTTGGAGTTTGCCTCTGCACACGCCCCCCCCCCCCCATGGTTTGACCTTGTTGCTTCTCAGCATCCTCCAGGGCCCATGCACCCATCACTCCCAGCACATCCTGGAGCACTGCTCTCATGACACCTTATTGTAGTTGCTCATTTAACTGTCATCTCTTCTGCCTTCTGAAAGCTCTGAGAAGGCAGAGATTTGCTGCCTTGCTCTCTCCCTCAAAAGAGGTGCTTAAAACTATTTGTTAAAGGAATGGCTCCTCCCATTGCTTTCTCAGAAGTCAGGGGGGCTCTCCCTTTCCCCCAGAGTTATAGTTCTTCAGAGGACCCTTGAAAATCCCTACCCACTTCCCACCTCAAGGAACCTCAGTCAGGTTTCTGTGGGTCTAGGCTAGAGGATGTTGGAGAAATACCAAACAGTCTCTTCTGCAAAAAACTAACCAGTGCCATTAAGTCAGAGTCCAGATACCTTGGCCCTTACCTTTAAGCAGAAGGTAGCCAGCCCATTCATAGCCAACCACATACAATTCGAGTTGGCTGCTGTCCACTCTCTTTATCTGATGATGTTATTACAAGGGCTGACCCATCAATCTCAACATGTGGTGATAAATCACGTAGTTCTTTTTTTTTTTAATATATTTTTTTTTATTTTCCCACTGTACAGCAAGGGGGTCAGGTTATCCTTACATGTATACATTGCAATTACAGTTTTTTCCCCCACCCTTTCTTCTGTTGCAACATGAGTATCTAGACAAAGTTCTCAATGCTATTTATTCAGCAGGATCTCCTTGTAAATCTATTCTAAGTTGTGTCTGATAAGCCCAAGCTCCCGATCCCTCCCACTCCCTCCCCCTCCCATCAGGCAGCCACAAGTCTCTTCTCCAAGTCCATGATTTTCTTTTCTGAGGAGATGTTCATTTGTGCTGGATATTAGATTCCAGTTATAAGGGATATCATATGGTATTTGTCTTTGTCTTTCCGGCTCATTTCATTCAGTATGAGAGTCTCTAGTTCCATCCATGTTTCTATAAATGGCATTATGTCATTCTTTTTTATGGCTGAGTAGTATTCCATTGTGTATATAGACCACATCTTCCGAATCCAATCATCTGTCGATGGACATTTGGGTTGTTTCCATGTCCTGGCTATTGTGAATAGTGCTGCAATGAACATGCGGGTGCATGCGTCTCTTTTAAGTAGAGCTTTGTCCGGATAGATGCCCAAGAGTGGGATTGTGGGGTCATATGGAAGTTCTATGTATAGATTTCTAAGGTATCTCCAAACTGTTCTCCATAGTGGCTGTACCAGTTTACATTCCCACCAGCAGTGCAGGAGGGTTCCCTTTTCTCCACAGCCCCTCCAGCACTTGTTATTTGTGGATTTATTAATGACGGCCATTCTGACTGGTGTGAGGTGGTATCTCATGGTAGTTTTGATTTGCATTTCTCTTATTATCAGCGATGTTGAGCATTTTTTCATGTGTTTGTTGGCCATCTGTATATCTTCTTTGGAGAACAGTCTATTCAGGTCTTTTGCCCATTTTTCCATTGATTGATTGGTTTTTTTGCTGTTGGGTTGTATAAGTTGTTTATATGTTCTAGAGATTAAGCCCTTGTCAGTTGCATCATTTGAAACTATTTTCTCCCATTCTGTAAGTTGTCTTTTTGTTTTCTTTTTGGTTTCCTTTGCTGTGCAAAAGCTTTTCAGTTTGATGAGGTCCCATGGGTTTATTTTTGCTCTAGTTTCTATTGCTTTGGGAGACTGACCTGAGAAAATATTCATGATGTTGATGTCAGAGAGTGTTTTGCCTCTGTTTTCTTCTAGGAGTTTGATGGTGTCCTGTCGTATATTTAAGTCTTTCAGCCATTTGGAGTTTATTTTTGTGCATGGTGTGAGGGTGTGTTCTAGCTTCATTAAATCACGTAGTTCTGAAGTCATTGCTGAAGTGGAAAATCAGCTCTATCACTTTTGCATTGTGACTCTGCAAATTTCTTCACTTTGATAAACCTTGGTTCCCTCTCTGCGAAGTGAGGATAAGACTGGCCTACCTCACATGGTCATCATACAGACTTAAGGAGATACACCTTGAAAAGTATTTAACACAGAGCCTGGCACATAGTAGATACTATAAATATGAATCTAAACATTCTAGTACTGTTAGTGGATGATAGCTGGCAGGAGGGCCCTTATGTGCTGGAACTTCCTGAAAGTGTGGCCCATTTAGTCAGGCCCCTCTATTGTTTGCACACACATATGTACACACATACACACGTGCTATATACACCAGTTAATGAAATCAACTGAGGAGCTAGAGTGCTGATTTTTGGAAGTGGCTTAATTGAATTAAAGAAAGCAAAGGCATGCTTGTATTGAGTCCATGACCTAAGACCTAACCAGGAAAAAAAAAAAAAAAAAAAAGCAGAAAGAGTAACCTGTTCCAAGAAAAAGCAAAAGAGCAATCTTCTTGGCTGCTGGCCCATGGCCCCATAGGAACCTCTGCCCTCGTGGACACTTCCCTCTGCCCTGGTGTTCATTCTTAGCTGCTGTGGGACACTGGACCTGGGAACAGATTTTTAATGGAATCAAATCAGGGTCCCGGATAAGGTGATAAGGTAGCCAGTGTCTTCCAAGGTGACATGGGCTTCAGGGTACTCATCTCTGGAGGCCAAAAAGTACCCAAAGCTCAAGGACAAAAGATCTGTTCCATCTGGACAGGAATTTAAGGAATTCCTGTAGAAACATCTGGGCTATTCTCAGTGGACACAGCAGCCTGACCAACCCCACAGAGAGACCAGGAAAGGGCCCTTCGTCCACTGCCCAGCCTTCCTGGTGAGACAGGCCTCCTGTTTGTAAGTGCAAGGATATCAATGAGCCCAAATCACGGCAGATGAGCCAGAACATACTGCAACAGCCAAACAGCAAGTTGGCTCTTAAAACTTGGTCAAAGGACAGAGTTCCAGTTGTGGCTCAGTGGTAAACAAACCTGACTAGTATCCATGAAGACACAGTTCAATCCCTGGCCTGATCCTTAACCTTAATGCCAGTTAAGGATCTGGTGTTGCTGTGAGCTGTGGTGTAGTTTGCAGGTGCAGCTCAGATCCCACATTGCTGAGGCTGTGGTGTAGGCTGGCAGCTACAGCTCTGATTTGACCCCTAGCCTGGGAACCTCCATATGCTGTGGATGCGGCCCTAAAAAGACAAAAGGCAAAAATTAAAAATTAAAAAAAAACTTGGCCAAAGGAGCATAGGATTCAAACACTGGGGCTGAGACTGGTGCTGTGTCTGAGCCCAAAGGAGGGACGGAAGAAACCTTGGCTCAAACCCCTGAGGATCAAGAGGAAAGACAGGAGCAGGAGTGCAGAAGCTTCATTACTGCCCTTGTCACCGTGGCTGATCAGTCATCCAGAAGTCAAAGTGGAGTGTGTGTTCGCCAAACAGAGTCCACGAGAAAAGAGCCTAACACCCCAGAATGCACAAGCTGATCTGGCACAGATAAGAACATCATGGACATTGAAAAGCAATAACATTCTTTCATCGGATACATAATTCCTAGGCACTCACTCTTCATATTCCCAGTGCCTCTGTGCTAGGCACTGGGAATATGAAGGGAAAGAGACAGGTGTATGACAGGTGTGTGTGTGTGTGTGTGTGTGTGTGTGTGTGTGTGTAGAGGCAGCTAAGGGAGAGAGTGGCATGCCCTTACACAGCTCAGAAGTTTGTTCCTTTACACCGCCAGGGACTGAGGTATAATTTATTCTCTTCACCTGCTGATGACCTGTGCTATGGTTCCAGTTTGAGACCATTAGGAAGAAAGCTGTTATGAACATTGCTGTCCTCATGTGGATGTCCGTTTTCATTTCTCATTGGGTGAATACCTAGACGTGGATTGTGGGTTATAGGGTGAAGGTACATTCAGCTCCATGAGAAGCTAACCAAGTGTTTTCCAAAGTGGCTGTACCACTTTGCATGCCTACCAGTTGTGGGTTTTTTTTTTTTAATTTTTAAAATTGTGGTTGATTTACAATGTTGTGGTTAATTTCTGCTATACAGCAAACTGACCAAGTCATACACACACATCGCGTATATGTGTATATTGTGTACATTGTGTATACATATCATATATATATTTATCGTGTATATGTATTTACATATACACACATTCTTTTTCTCACATATCTTCCACCATGTTTTATGGAAGATGAAGAGATTGGATATGGTTCCCTGTGCTATACAGCAGGACCTCATTTCTTCTTCATTCTAAATGTAACAGTTTGCATCTACTAACCCAAGACTCCCATCCCCTCCCCCTCCACAGCCGAGTTCTTAGTTGTTTTGCATCCTTGTCCACATTTGACTCTGCCTGTCTGAAAAAATTCTAGTCACCATGGAGGATGTATAGGGTAGGCTGTTTGGTTTTATCTGCATTTCCCTTATGATCCATAATGTTAAGCATTTCCCCCCCTCCCATGTGCTCATTTGCCATTAGCGTATCTTCTGTGGTGAAGTGTCTGTTCAAATATTTTGCCTGTTTCAAAAATCAGATTCTTTGTCATTATTGTTTTGTGACTTCTCTGCAAATTCTGGATACCAAAGTCTGTAGCTTGCCTTTTCACTTCCTTGACCATGTATTTTGAGAAGCAAAAGTTTAAAATTTGTCTGGTATCTCCAGTTTGTTAATTTATCGTCATGGTTTGTACCTTGTGTCCTAAGACATTTCATCTGGTACCCAAATCACAAAGATATTTTTCTTGACTTGTTCTGGAAGTTTTATGGTTCTGGATTTTCCATTTAAATCTAGAATACATTTTAAGTGAATTTTCTTATGTGATATGACATAAGAATTGAGATTCATTTTTTGCATATGAAAAATAAATTTTTTTCTAGAACCATTTGCTAAAGAGAATATCTCTTCTGGATTGATTTCAACCACTTATTGAAAAGACCACCTTTTCCTTGTTGGTATCTTGGCACTTTTATTGAAAGCCAACTGACCATTTAAGGCCTATTTCTAGATTTTCCATCCAGTTTTGTAGGCCTATCTGCCTATCCTTCTGCTAACAACACATTGTTTTGATTATTTTAGCTTTATAGTAAGCCTTGAATTCAAATACTGATTGCTCTTTTTCAAAGCTGTTTTGGCTATCCTAGTTTTCTTTTCCTTCTTTTTTTTTTTCCAAATGGCCACACCCATGGCATACTGAAGTTTCCTGGCCAGGGACTGAATCTGAGCCACAGCTGCGACCTACACCACAGCTTCGGCATTGCTGGATCCTTTCACCTACTGCACAGAGCTGGGGATTCAGCCTGAGTCTCTGTAGTGACCCAAGCCACTGCAGTTGGATTCTTAACCCACTGGACCACAGGGAACTGCAGGCTATCATAGGTTTTTCACATATGTATGTAAATTTCTGCAAAAAAAAATTCTGCTGGAATTTTAGTTGAGATTGCATTGAACCAACAGATCAATTTAGAGAGAATTGACCCTTAACAATATTAAACTAGGAACAAAAGATATCTCACTATTTATTTAGATCTCCTTTAATTTAGCTCAGCAAATTCTTAGAGTTTTCAATGTATATACCATCATACATTTTGTTAAATGTATACCTATGTCATGCTCTGTGATGCCATTGTAAAAATGTATTTTAAAATGTCAATTTCCAATTGTTTGTTTCTAGTGTATAGAAATACAATTACTTTTACATGTTGACCTTGCATCCTGTGACCTTGTTAAATTTAGTTCTAAGTTGTAGTTGCTTTGGGGTAGATTTCTTAGAATTGTCTACATATGCAACCCAATAGCCAGTGGATAATGACATCTTTCTTTCCAAACAGCATGATTTTCATTTTGGTTTCTTGCTTTACAACATTGACTAGGATCATGGACATGGAGAACAGGCTTGTGTTTGCCAAGGGGGAGGGGGAAAGTGAGGGGGAGGGAGTGGGATGGACTGGGAATTTGGGGTTAATAGATGCAAACTGTTGCCTTGGGTATGGATAAGCAATGAGATCCTGCTGTATAGCACTAGGAAGTTATGTCTAGTCACTTATGATGGAGCATGATAATGTGAAAAAAAAAAGAATGTATACATGTATGTGTGACTGGGTCACCTTGCTAGACAGTAGAAAATTGACAGAACACTGTAAACCAGCTATAATGGAAAAAATAAAAATCATTGTTACATTGATTAGGGACTCCTTTTGAATAGAAATGGCAAAAGAGGATGTCTTGCTTTCTTCACAATCTTAGGGGAAAATAATTCAATTTTAAATTATTAAGTATGATGTTAGCTATAGGTTTTTGGTAGATTTCCTCCCTCAGATTGGGGAAATTTCCTCCTATTACTAACTTGCTGAGAATTTCTGTGATGTTTAAAAATCATGCTTGGGTGTTAAAATTTTTCAAATGTTATTCTGCATCTATTGAACTGATCATATAGCTTCTTTTTTGTCTGTTAATATGGCAAATTGCATTTATTAATTTTTTCATGTTGATTCAATCTCACATTCCTGAGATAAACCCCACTTGGTTATCATGTGTTCCTTTTTTTAAATATAGCTGGATTTGATTTATTTAAGTGTTGTTAATGATTTTGTACCTGTGTTCATAAGGAATATTGGCCCATAGTTTTCTATCCTTTTAATTTCCTTTTTTAGTGTCGGTGTTGTGTAATACTAGCTTCATAAAATAAATAGGAAATTCTTCTCCTCTCTACTTTTTTGCATAGGATTGGTTTTATTTCTCCCTTAAATATTTGATAGAGTTTACTATCCCAATTTAAGGGCTTCCTTTGCAGGAAGATCTATAACTACTACTTCAATTTCTTTAATATAAATTGGGATATTTAAGTTACTTCTTCTTGTGTGAGTTTTAGTTTGGATTTTTTTTTATATTTTATTTTATTTCTATTTATTTATTTATTTTTTTGTCTTTTTGCCATTTCTTGGGCCGCTCCCGCGGCATATGGAGGTTCCCAGGCTAGGGGTCTAATCAGAGCTGTAGCTGCCAGCCTACGCCAGAGCCACAGCAACGCGGGATCCAACCCGCGTCTGCCACCTACACCACAGCTCACAGCAACACCGGATCCTTAACCCACTGAGCAAAGCCAGGGATCGAACCCACAACCTCATGGTCCATAGTCAGATTCATTAACCACTGTGCCACGACCGGAACTCCTAGTTTGGATTTTTGAGGAATTTTTCTCTTTTAACTAATTTGATGAGTTCATTGGCTTAAAGTTATTGATAATATTCCCTATTATTCTTTTAGTGTAGTAGAATTATTCATTCCTGATATTGGTAATTGTGTCCTCTATATATTTTTATTATTTAGCCTGGCTAAAGATTTACCAATTTTATTTTCAAAGAATCAGCTTTTATTTTCATTGGTTTCCTCTGTTATCTCCTTATTAGTTTATTGATTTCAGGTTATTTCGTTCCTTTTACTTTGGTTGCTCTTCTTTTTCTACTTTTTTAAGTTAGAGGCTTAGATATTTGATTTTAAACTTTATTTCTTTTCAATGTAAGCATTAAAAGTAATAAATTTCCCTTAATAGTACCCACTTTATGTGCATCCCACAAGTTTTAAAAGGTACTGCTTTTGTTTTCATTTAGTTCAACATATTTCCTAGTTCATCTGTGATTTCTTTTTTGAGATATGTGTTGTTTAGAAGTGTGTTGTTTAATTTCCAAACATAGAAGCGTTTCCAGATATCTTTCTATTATTTATTTCTGATTAATTCCATTGCGGTCAGAGAATATGGTATAAATGATTTTAATCCTTTAAAATTTATTGAGCATTAATTTATGGCCCCAGATATGGTCTATCTTGATAAATGTTCCATATACACTTGAAAATAATGTTTATTCTGCTGTTGTTAGATGGAATGTTTTATAAATGCCAATTAATTTAATCTAGTTGATATGTTCTTCAGGTTGGTTATATCCTCACTGATCTTTGCCCACATCATTTTAATATTGAAAGAGGAGTGTTGAAATCTAAGGTTATAATTTTGTCTCCTTCTTCCACTTCCATCAGTTTTGCTTTGTATATTTTTAAGCCCTATTAGCATTGTTACCTTGATGAATTATTCCCTTTTTATCATGACCCCCAATCTAAAATCTACTTTGTCTAATACTAATATAGTCAATTCCCTTTCTCTTGCATACTGCTTGGGCAGCATATATTTATCTTTTTACTTTTTTTTTTGCTAAACTTTTTTTGGATAATTTAAAAATTACCCTTTTGTTTTTAAACCGCTCATGTCTTTATATTTAAAGTCAGTTACTTGTAGACATCATTATAGTTGAGTCTTGATATTTCTTATCCAATCGATAACCTCTGTCTTTTAATGAGGTGCTTTTAAAAAATATTGCATTATACTCGATATGTAACATTGTATTAGTTTTAAGTGTACAACATAATGATTGGATCTATGTAATAATGGAGTGTTTAAATGATTACATTCAATGTAATTACTGATGTGATTGGGTTTAAATTTACCACTTGGGTAGTTTTCCATTGGTCCCCATCTATTCTTTGCTCTCATTTTCCTTTGTTTTTTATTCATTTGTAGTAATTTGATCTTTTTATGATTCTATTTTATCCCCACTATTGGCTTACTAGCTATACTTCCTTTAAACTTTTTTTTTTTTTTTTTTTTTTGGTGGTTGCTCTAATCCTAAGTGATCATAATCTACCTTTAAAGAATATTTAACATTTCATGCAACTAAACCTTTTTTTTTTTTAGTGGTTGCTCTAATCCTAAGTGATCATAATCTACCTTTAAAGAATATTTAACATTTCATGCAACGTGAAAGAAACTTACAACAGTATACTTCTACTTTCTTCTTCTTTTCCTTTGTGTATTTGTTGTCACACATTTTGCTTCTACATGTGTTAAAAACCCCACACACTGTATTATGTTTGCTTTAAATAGTCAAATATCTTTTAAAGAGATTAGCTAGGTAAAAGAACTTTTCATTTTTACCCACACATTCACCATTTCTGGCATTATTTATTCCTTTATGGGGATTAAATTTTCCAGCTGTTACCATTTTTCCTTCGCCCTGAAGATTTCCTTTAACATTCTTGCTGTTGGGCTGGTCATGAATATTTTGTTTTTGTTTTACCAGGAAAGTCTGTCTTTCACCTTCAGTGTTTCCTTTTCTTCCTTTGTAAATGTATTATTACATTTACAGTGTTGGAACACGCCTGTTTAAAAATGCATAGAGGGTTTGCCTTGGCAGCATGTGGGCTAAAATTGGAACCACACAGAGAAGATTGGCATGGCCTCTGCACAAGAATGACACACAGGTCCAGAAGCATCCCACCTTTTTGTACTTAATGCACTGAACTATACACTTAAAAATGGTTAACATAGTAAATCTTTTGTTATGTATATTTACCACAATAAAAAATGCACAGAGATGGATCTAGAAATATATACAAAACTGTGAACATTGACCTACTCCTGGGAAGAAGACTTTGAAGTTAAAGCTACTTTCAGGGTTTGTTTGTTTTTTCCTCCAATTTTGCTTTGTTTTGTTTAGTTTTGCTGTCTTTTTTGGGCTATACCCACAGCATATGAAAGATCCCAGACTAGGGGTTGAATTGGAGCTGTAGCTGGCAGCCTACGCCTACGCCACAGTCACAGTAACCTGGGATCAGAGCCTTATCTGCAACCTACACCACAGCTCACAGCAACACAGGATCCTTACCCCACTGAGCCAGGCCAGGGATGGAACCTGCCTCCTCATGGATACTAATTGGGTTTGTTACCGCTGAGCCTCGATGGAACACCTTTCCTTCAATTTTTAAACTTTTTAGTTGGAAATTATTTCAAGCATAGAAAAGTTGCATGAGGATTACCAAGAATACTGTTTACCCAGCTTCACCTGCTATTAACATTTTACACATTTGCTTCATCTTTCTGTCTCTCTCTCTCTCTCATATAGAGTTGGCCCTCTGTATCCATGGGTTCCACATCCTCATCAGATTCAACCAATCTCAGATGGAAAATATTTGAAAAAAAAAATTTCCAGAAATTTCCAAAAGCAAAACTGGAATTTGTGGCATGCTGCCAACTATTATACAGCATACATTGTTTTAGATATTATAAGTAGTCTAGAGATGATTTAACGGGAGGATGTGCCAAGGTTATATGCTAATACTATGCCATTTTACACAAGAGACTTGAGCATTTGCAAATTTTGGTATCCACGGGGGTCCTGGAACCGATCCCTTATGGATACTGAGGGATGCAATTCGTGGAGAGACATGCAAATATTTTGCTTCTCATCAAAATTCCCTTCTGGATTTAGCATCCATTGATAATTTCTGCTGAATCGATCTTTTTTTTTTTTTCTTTCTTTTTATGGCCACACTTCCAGGATATGGAAGTTCCTGGGCTAAGGGTTGAATCAGAGTTGCAGCTGAGGCTTATGCCACTACCACAGCAACGCCAGATGCAAGCCTCGTCTGTGACCAACATCACAGCTTGTGGTAACGTGGAATCCTTAACCCACCAAGTGAGGCCAGGGATCGAACATGCATCCTCACAGACACGATGTTGTGTTCTTAACCCATTGAGCCAGAGTGGGAACTCCTGAACTGATCTTCACTATGACGGTTACAAATAGTTATGTTCCAATTCTAGCACTCACTCTCCATTTGCTATTTGGCAGGTAGTGTTCTGTTTTGAGCAGGAACCCTCCCTATTGCTCTCAATTGTTTATGTATTCATTATAGGTATGACCTCATGAAAACATTTTTTCAATGATTTATAGACCCCTACTGTAATTATGTTTATGCTCAAACTACCCTTGATTTGGCCAGTGGAGCCCATACAAGCTGGCTCCTGTGCTCCTGTGATATGCGATACCCCTCCCCCAGCATGGTGAACACTTGCTCCATATCTGGCATAAAAAGATGTTCCAGGCTTTTTTTGTATCTGCCTGTCTCGGTCCTGAATTCAGCCATTTCTATGAAGAATCTTGGTTCTTTTTAACCAAGATCTGGGGGTGAGGTGTGTTCCCTGCTTTTGGGAATCTTTGCTTCTTGCACCTTTCAGTTGAGTGAACTAGCAAATCCATGTAAAGTTATCCCCATGCATATATACATATGCACACACATGTATATGTGTATACACACACATATGTACAAATATACAGCTATTTCAACTGAGTGAGCTAGAAAACCAATGGCTACTTATGCATATGCATAAACACATGTACATATGCTTACACACATGTCTGCATATACATACATGTATAAATACACACAGATATATATATAGACATATACATATCTGCATAAACACATGTACAAGCTTCAGAAGTCAAGAATTCATAGCAATAATTTCACATAAACAAATGTACAGGCTTCAGAAGTCAAGAATTCATAGCAATAACTTTAATCTCCGTCCATCTCCGTAGGGCTTATCTTTACTTTCTTCTCCTATTCCACGTGGGTATGAGGTTTTTTTTTTTTTTTTTTTTTTTTTTTTGAGTGAGAACCTTGGATCCCCCAAGACAGCACATGTACTTATTTGCTCCATCACATAATACATCTAAAATCATTTCAGAATTGCTTCACCTTTGCCTCTACACAAACCAAACCTATTGAAAAGAGCTCCAGATTTGTCTGTAATTTCCTCTGTGCCCTATTCCTCCACCACAAACCAAGGACATGTAGTCTGGTGCTGCATTCAGACTTTGCTCATTTTAGTTCTTTTTCTGTTTTCCTTCTGTGTGGCTATACCACTCATCTGAAATTTAATTGGGCTGATTTGCCTCAGTTTGCTTTCTATTTTGTTTTACCCATCCTATCCTTACTAATTTAATTTTTGAATATGAAGTTATCATACTTCCAAAAGAAAAACTTTACAGAAAAGTATTTTCATATAAATGCCATTCCCTCCCAACCCCCTTCTTCCACATTCTCCTTATAGGTAACCAACTTTGTGGTTTTCTGGTTTATCCTTTCTGGGTTTATTTTTGTAAAGGCAAATAGATCGTCACAAATTTTACTTTCTGTTACTGTATATGCTCTTTTTTTAAAACAGCTTTATTCAATCCTGAGGATAAAGAACAAAGAAGGAGGCATAACCCTCCCAGACTTCAGGCAATATTACAAAGCTGCAGTAATTATCAGGACAAAAAACAAACATATGGATCAATGGAACAGAATAGAGAGCCCAGAAATAAACCCACACACCTTCAATTAATGGTCAATTAATCTTTGACAAAGGAGGCGAGAATATACAATGGGAAAAAACATAATCTCTTCAGCAAATGGTGTTGGGAAAGTTGAACAGCTGCATGGAAATCAATAAAGTTAGGACACACCCTCATACTATACACAAAATAAACTCAACATGGCCTAGACTTAAATAAAAAACATGACACCATGAAACTTCTACAAGAGAACACAGGCAAAACATTCTCTGACATAAATCATACCAATGTTTTCTTAAGTCAGTCTCCCAAGGCAGTAGAAATAAAAGCAACAATAAGCAAGTGGGACCTAATCAAATAAGTTTTTGTATAACAAAGGAAACCATAAGCGAAATGAAAAGACAATCTATAGACTGGGAGAAAATATTTGCAAATAATGCAATCAACAAGGGTTTAATTTTCCAAAATATACAAATAGTCCATACAGCCCAATAACAACAACAACAGCAACAAAAACAGCCCAATAGGAAAATGGGCAGAATACCTAAGTAGACATTCCTCCAAAGACATACAAGACAGCCAATAGGCACATGAAAAGATCCTTAACGTTGCTAATTATTAGAGAAATGCAAATCAAAACTATAATGAGGTACCACCTTACACCAGTCAGAATGGCCATCATTAAAAAGTCTATAAATATCAGAGTTCCTGTTGTCGTGGCTCAGCGGTTAACAAACCCAACTAGCATCCATGAGGACGAGAGTTTGATCCCTAGTCTTGCTCAGTGGGTTAAGGATTCGTTGTTGCCATGAGCTGTGGTGTAGGTTGCAGACATGACTGGGATCCTGCATTGCTGTGGCTCTGGCATAGGTGGCAGCTACAGCTCCAAATGGACCACTAGCCTGGGAACCTCCATATGCCATGGGTACAGTCCTAAAAGACAAAAAAAGACAAAATATTTTTTTAAAAGCCTACAAAAATTAAATGCTGAGAGGATCTGGAGAAAAAAGAATCCTCCTACACTGCTGATGGGGAATGTAAATTGGTGCAGCCACTATGGAGAACAGTATGGAAGTTCCTCAGAAAACTAAAAGTAGAGTTAAAAATTCCACTCCCAGGCATATATCCAGACAAAGCCATAATTTGAAAGGATACATGTACCCCAATGTTCAAGGCAGCACTATTTACAATAGCCAAGACATGGAAACAACCTAAATGTCCATCAGCAGATGAATGGATAAAGAGGATGTGGTATATATACACAATGGAATACTACTCAGCCATAAAAAAGGATGAAATAATGTCATTTGCAGCAACATGGATGGACGTAGAGATGATCATACTAAGTGAAGTAAGTCAAAAAGAGAAAGACAAATATCATATGATATCACGTTGTATGTGGTAAAAAAATGACACAAATGAATTTATCTATGAAATAGAAACAGACACACAGACATTGAGAACAGACTTGTGGTTGCCAAGGGGGAGAGGGATGAGAGAGGGGAGGATTGGAAGTTTAGGACTGACAGATGGAAACCATTATATATAGGATGGATAAACAATAACATCCTACTGTATAGCACAGGGAACTATATTCAATATCCTGTGATAAATCATAATGGAAAAGAATATAAAAAAGAATACACATATGTCTAACTGAATCACTTTGCTGTACAGCGGAAATCAACACAACATTGTAAATCAACTACATTTCAATAAAACTAGAAAAACGAAAACGACAGCTTTTTTGAGACATAATTTACATGGTATAAAATTCACCCATTTTCCTTGGCAGCTAGACCAGTGATAGTAACTATATATAGCTAAGCAACCATCACTACAATCCAGTATTAGAATAGTGCCTTCATCTCATCAGCTTCTCATGCCCATTTGCTGATGATCCCCCTTCCCATCCCAGCCCCAAGGGACCACTGATCTGTATCGTCTCTATACCTTTACTCTTTCTGTAAGTTTCATATCAGTGGAATTATACAATATGTATTCTTTTGTGTCTGGTTTCTTTCACTAGCAACAGGCTTTTGAGGTTCATTTATGTGTTGAATGTATCCACAGTTCTCTCCTTTTCATTGGTGCATTGTATGGATGTCTAGCCATATAATACCTATCCATTCATCAGCTGATGGGCTCTTGAAGTGTTTCCAGCTTTTTGCTTATCCTGAATAATGCTGCAATGAATACTGGTGTGAAAGACTTTGTTTCCATTTATCTTGGGTTGATACCTGGGAGTGAAATTGCTGGGTCACATGGTAAGTGTATATTTAAGAAACTGACAAACCGTTTTCCACCATGTCTGTATAATTTTAAATTCCATCAGCAATGCATTCATATTTATTACATGAATCCTAAGCAAATGTATTCTCTTAAAGCTGCTGAAAGCTCTTATCTTAGGTAGGGCAATTGTTTTCCTCGTAATTGTGTTCATTTTTTACTTATACAGCCCTTTTCTTTGTAGGTAGTTCAAAAGAAGTCAGATGAATCCTTCTCTCTCTCTATCTCTTTATTTCCCCTGCTTTTTTAGGGCTGCACCCGAGACATATGGAAGTTTCCAGGCTAGGGGTTGAATCAGAGCCACAGCTGCCGGCCTACACCACAGCCACAGCAACATGGGATCCATGCCTCGTCTGTGACCTACACCACAGCTCACAACAATGCCAGATCCCCGACCCACTGAGCGAGGCCAGGGATGGAACCGGCATCCTCATGGATACTAGTCAGGTTCATTTCCACTGCACCACAAGGGGAACTCCTCTTTCTTGAATTATAATGAATTCAAGATGAATGTGACAAAAAGGGAAAAAAAAGAAAAAAGACTCAGAAAATTGTTTCCTTAACTTTAATAGGGAATAGAAAGATAGAGGTGACATTATTAGGGGAAGGACTTTCTAGCCTCAGTCTTCAGATTTTAAAAATAAAGGTTGATTGCATCAGAAACCTGCACTACCCTCTTTCCAATGATAGGGCAGGAAGTGAGGCTAGTTTATGGATGGAAGTATCACTTTTAAGTGATCAAAACTTGGAATACTGACTAAAGTTAGGGTTCTCAAATTTTAAGAAAGAAGAGACTTCAAGAATCTAGAGACTTTTAAAAAGAGACAACTTAATATAGTTTCCAAGTTGTTATTTTTATTTTGAAAGGAGAGCTGTAGTCATTGCAAAGAGGTGATCCTAGAAATGAGAACCTTGGCTGCTTGATTCAGCACTTCTGTTGAGAGTGGGATAAATGCCGGATATTCTTAAACGCCCTAAAACACAACTGGACCAGAACACAACGCCCTTGCAATGCCCTAGGCAGTGACTAGATACAACTGCAGGCTCCTGAGAACCAAAGCACGATTTATGGCAGCCCCCAGGTAGGATGTCATCCACATGGCACGCCAGGGATCCCACAGGCTTCACGTTCCCCCCCAGGAAAATCCATGTCAGTTAACAGACTAGTTAGTTATTTTTAAAGTTAACTTCAGCTACATTTTAAAACAATCGAAGGTTGCCTTAAAAAATGATAATCTCTTCCCATCTCTTTCCCAAGATTTTTCTCTCTGCTTCCGATGCTTCTCTTTTTGCCCATCCTAAGTGCCTAGGTATACATCATTTTGTTGGGCTTGAATTTAGTCCCACTCATATTCACAAAAGGTTCATTTAAAATTATTAAACATATATCCTATGTTTCAGGGAAGGGAGGGAGTATTTGGGCAATAAAGAGGGTTTCCTGCTACCTTTCAAGATACATCATATAGGCAGGTGATTTCCTTCTTATAGGCCCGTGTGTACATAAACTACTGGGTGCAGTGCTTGTGTTTAGCTTTTCAATAGGAAAAGGGAAAATATTCTTTGGGAAGTTTGACTGTATTGGGATAAACTGAGTAAAAAAAGTTTATATTCCAGGAGAATCTCTACCAGTCTATCATCAAGCTGTCTCATCTATCTATCTATCTGGTCAACTATAAATTTTTAAGGGCTGAGTAATAAAGAAAGGAGAAAAACTGGAGTTCCCATTGTGTCTCAGTGGGTTACAAACCTGACTAGTATCTGTGAGGATGTGGGTTTGATCCCTGGCCATGCTCAATGGGTTAAGGATCCGGCTTTGCCACAAGCTATGGCACAGGTCACAGATGCAGCTCAGATCTGGTGTGGCATAGGCCTACAGCTACAGCTCTGATTTGACTCCTAGCCTGGAAACTTCCATGTGCTGCAGGTGTGGCTGTAAAAAGAAAAGAAAAGAAAGAAAAACGGAGAAAAACTGAAAATAATACAGTACATGTCCAGAGGGAATGGCTAATACATGTAATTGGCAAAATGTGCCTAATTATCTTGTAGTACCCTTTTTTTTTTTTTTTTTTTTTGTCTTTTTAGGGCCACTCTCGTGGCACATGGAGGTTCCCAGGCTAGGGGTTGAATTGGAATGGCAGCTGCCAACCAACACCACAGCCAAAGCAATGCCGGATCCAAAACCCACTGAGTGAGGCCAGGGACTGAACGTAAGTCCTCATGGATACTAGTCAGGTTCATTTCCACTGAGCAATGATGACAGGAACTCCTTTTTTTTTTCTTTTTTTGGCCATACTCAAGACTTGTGGAAGCTCCTGAACCAGGGATCAAACCTGTACTACAGCAGAGACAATGCCAAATCTTTAACCTGCTAGACCACAGAGAACTGCATGTAGTCCCTATTTTTAAGTAGCATTCTACATAGTTTCCTTATTTTCAGAAATTATCTCTCTCTAAATCACTTACACACACACACACACACACACACACGTGTGCACATACACACATATGAACACCAACTGATTTTTATGGTCGGTTTCATTTTTAAAGTTCACTGCTGTATCATTCCACAGGTGGAGGATACTGGAGAAAATGCTATGGAGGAAATCAAGATGTGAGTACTCCTGGTTTGGCTGGGCAGTGGGTGCATTTCAGGAATGGTCCCAAGTTGCTCACATCTAACCCGGGCTCACTCCAGGCCTGGCAACGTGACTCTCTTTGACCACTGGGGCAGCAGCCAGCATGATGCAGCAGACACTGGGAAAGCCACTGAGGCCCACCTGGGGCACTGCTAGCTCTCATCTTTTCCTTTTTGGTCTTTATTTTCCATCTTTATACAAAAGAGAAACTTTTACATTTATGACAGAACAAACAAAACAGATTTATACCCGTAACTTAATAGTCGTTCCAATATATGTTTGACCATTCAATTGCATGCCGGTAGTTACAGCACTCTGTTCCTCTGGGAGATCTGGCAATGGCATTGGACTCTCCCTTCCATCCAGAATAGTGTTGGTAAAAGTTCAACAACTACTTCTTTGAAAACTACAAAGCCCTGATTTGTGACATTTGCTGATTTCTGGAGTGTGAATACTCCCACGTGGCTGATTTCAGGCTACCAAGATGACTTCCTCAGGGCAGAACGGGGAAGAGACACAGGCATCCTTATAGCATCCCCCCCTCACAGGTGCAACAAAAGCAAGTAACCCCAAGAGTAGAGGGAAAAGTAAAAGATAACAGTAACTGGGAAATGATGAGTTTTGGGTATTTCCCCCCTTAATTTTAATATAATTTATTTCTTGGGCATTTATATCTAATTTTTAATAATGGTTGTATTTAACAACCAGTTAGTGGAATTCCTACAAATGTAATAATTGGTTCTCACAAGTTAGTATGAACGGGCTCCAGCATCCTCCACGCCTCATTATACCTCAGCCACACTGACATCCGCAGAAAGGAGGACCTGTGGGCTTCTGGGTCACTCTCTGCGGGGTGCGGGGGGGGGGGGTGGGAGGTATAGAGTAAGGTGGGGAGAGGGGCTGCGGGATCGGGGAGGACTCTGGCTCAGATAGAATTGCTATGGTGCTTTCAGTGTGGGTTTCCCACTGTTTTTCACTGCTCTGTCCTCAGGTTGATGGGAAACACTGATTACATGGTGTACAGAAGCCAGCTGACAGCAATGGTCTTTTTCCTTGAGACTTAGTCTTTTTGCTTGCAAACTCCTACTTGGTGTCTAAAATGATATTACATCAGTTACAGGTATACAATATACTGATCCACAATTTTTAAAGGCTATACTCCATGTATAGTTATTACAAAATGTTGGCTATTCTCTGAATGTATCCTTGTAGCTTCTTTTATACCCAATCATTTCTACCTCTGAATGCCCTACCCCCATATGATCCCTCTCCACTCTCTCTCCCCACTGGTCACCAACAGTTTCTTCTCTATATCTGTGAGTCTGCTTCTTTTTTGTTATATTCACCCATTTGCTGTATTTTATTTTATTTATTTTTTGTATTTTTTTAGATTCCACATTAGGTGATATCAGGCAGTATTGGCCCTTGACTGACTTATTTACTTAGCATAATGCCCTCCAAGTCCACCCATGTGGCTGCAAATGGCAAAATTTCATTCTTTTACGGCTGAAATATATATATATATATATCCCACATCTTTATGCATTCATCTGTTGATGGAAACTTAGGTTGCTTCCATATCCTGGCAATTGTAAATAATGTTGCTATGGACAGTGTGGTTCATTTTTTTTTTTTTTTTTTTTTTTGTCTTTTTGCCATTTCTAGGGCTGCTCCTGCAGCACATAGAAGTCCCCAGGCTAGGGGTCGAATCGGAGCTGTAGCTGCCAGCCTACGCCAGAGCCACAGCAACATGGGATCTGAGTTGCGTCTGCGACCTACACCATAGCTCACAGCAACGCCGGATCCTTAACCTACTGAGCAAGGCCAGGGATCGAACCCACAACCTCATGGTTCCTAGTCGGATTCGCTAACCACTGAGCCACAACGGGAACTCCTGGTGGTTCTTTTTGAATTAGTGCCTTTTTTTTTTTTTGGATATATATACCCATGAGGAACTGCTGGGTCATCTAGTATTTCTTTCTTAAAGGCAGAGTTGGGAGAACACTGGCCCTTGAGTTCTACCTCAAGTATCTGCTCTGAATATGGCCCCCAGGATAATTTCTTCTTTTATGCTCTATTTGTGGAAGTGTTTTATTGTTTAATGGCAATATATTAAAAAGCCATTGTTTGCTGTTAGTCTTTTTTTTTTTAATTTCTTATTATAATTGGTTTACAATGCTCTGTCAATTTCTGCTGTACAGCAAAGTGACCCAGTTATACATTAAATTTATGCACTGGGGAGTTCCCGTCATGGCTCAGTGGAAACAAATCTGACCCATGAGGACGTGGGTTCTTCCCTGTCCTTGCTCAGTGGGTTAAGGATCTGGCATTGCTGTGAGCTGTGTCATAGGCTGCAGACACGGCTTGGATCCCCCGTTGCCATGGCTGTGGCATAGGCCAGCAGCTACAGCTCCAATTTGACCCCTACAGTGAGAACTTCCATGTGCCGTGGGTGCAGCACTAAAAAGAGAAAACAAAACAAAAAAAAGTGCATGCTCTGGAAGTCCTGAGCTTCTCTCTCTTGTTTTTGTTTTTTTTTTGTTTTTTTGTTTTTTTGTTTTCTTTTTCAGGTGTTTATATGTTTTCTGTATCTCTGTCTCTGTCTGGTCTTCCTTCTTATTTTTTCTTTTTCTTTTTTTCAATGGTCATAGACTATTTTCTATTTCATCTCTCTCTGGGTCTTTTAATTAGTCCATAATGTAGAACCAATGTATACATTTTTAATATTTGTTGTTTTTATTGAATAGAATGTTTTATTCTCTTAATTTAAACACTATGGAAATAGTGTGTGTTCCCTTTGAAATAAAAAATAATGTATATTTTATTTATGAGTCCCTTGATGGATTTTTTGGGAAACTGCCAGCTGCCTTTGAGAAGGAAAAATAATTTTCCTACATCCATCCTAAATACTCTATTAGTTCAGCCTGAGAGAACACTACCCAATGATAAACTAATAGAAGGAACAAATCAAATTTTAAAAGCAGGCTTCAGGAAGCTGGAACAGAGGTCATACCACAATGTGCTATCAGCATAAACTCAAGACTTTTTTTTTTTTTTTGCCAAAAATTGAAAGATAAAAGTCTGGAGATACTGCAATAACCAAACCTCTCTACAGCACTAAGTTTCGAACTGGTCAATGACATTTAATCTAATTTCTCGAGTAACTTGGCTCCCTGACCTGTGTGTGGTTCTTGAACCAAACAGCAAGCGAGGATGGCTGAGTGCTAAAATGCAGCTCCTCCTGTGTTTGAATCAGGGCGCGCTGCTCCCAGCTAATTACACTTTAGAAGTGTTGGCCTGGCAGAGAGCACAGTACACTCACAGATGCTCCATGAACAGCCAAAGTGGTGCCCATTGTTTAGACAAGGATGCTATTTTTAAAGCTTAACCCAAACGCAAAGCTTTGACTCTGCAAGATCAGAAAGGAGTATTTCATTTTGATGGGACCTCAGTAGCATACTCTGTGCACTCTCAGAATCAGTTTAGAAACTAGAAATGTCCAGAAGGGAAGCTATAACATGATTTACTAACTTTTTTTTTTTTAAGGGCCACACCCTTGGCACATGGAAGTTGCCAGGCTAGGAGTTGAATCGGAGCTACAGCTGCTGGCCTACATCATAGCCGCAGCGATGTGAGATCTGAGCCACACCTGCAACCTACACCACAGCTCATGGCAACACTGGATCTTTAACCCACTGAAATCAAACCTGCTTCCTCTTGGATACTTGTCAGATTTGTTTCTGCTGAGCCATGATGGGAACTCCAAAATTATTTATTAACATCTTATAAAACAAGGCCCACAGGAAACAGTAAGGTCTCTGGAATCATTCAACCAGTAGAGATAAATCTGAAAGCTTCTTGAGGATGGAGATCAGAGCATGTTCCTTTTTGGGTCACTCCAAGTGCCCTCTTTTGCAGGTAACACAATTATAAGAATAATAATCTCTACAGAGAATACATGGATATGAAGTGTTGGGGCCTTCGTCCTCTCAGGTTGCTAAAACAAAAATGCCAAATATTAGGTGGCTTATTAATGACAGAAATTTCTTTCTTACCATTCTGGAGGCTGGAAGTCCAAGATCAGGATGCCAGCAAGGTTGGGTGAAGGCCCCCTTTCAGGCTGCCAATTTCTTGTTGCATCCTCACTTGGTGAAAAGGTCTATGGAGCTCTCTAGGATCTCTTTTATAAGAGCATCAATGCCATTCCTGAGGGCTCCACCCTCCTGACCTAACACCTTCCTGACCTAACACCTAACACCGGCCTTCTAATATCATTATGTTAGACATTGGGACTTCAACATATGAATTTCTGGCGGGGTCACAAACACTTAGACCTTAGCAGAGCCTAAGACCAGTATCGCCTCCAGCCTATGGCAGGTGCACTTATATAAGACCTATCTTACGGGGACCAATGGGCACACTCTAAAAAAAATGATCGAAGATGTTCCTCCTCTGTAATTCCCCACCACACCCCTCCAACACAGGACAATGTGTTAGAGAATGTGATTACAATCTGGGCCTAGGGTAGGATCCTAACTCCTTTCGTTGAGGATTTGCAGGCGCTAGAGTACTCCTGGGGAGAGGGGCATGAGGTAAGTTTTAGTGCACATTGGCACCCTCAGGGGACAGAAGCAGAGGCGAGCGCTGGTCCCTCTCATTCCTCCAGGAAGGGGGAATTCAGTCCAGAAGAACAGAGTGAGCCTTCATATAAGTGCAATGTGGCCTGGTGGATGTCAAGCTCTTCACTATCCCCCCAACACCTCTTTAGGGGGGGTAGGTAGATGCCCCTTCCTTTATGGGTCAAACTGGAATAATGAGTGGGAGGAATAAATGGTTCTCCTTATAATAAAATGGATAAGCATGGTATTAATTTAGATCAAGGAGGTTCAAGTTAGATCAAGAAAGAGTCTCTCTCAGTAAGAATTATTCTCAATGAAAACAGTTCTCACAAAAATGCTCAAGATGTGGCTTTTAGGCAGATGCCTAATTAAAGTCAGGCTTCATATCATCCATGCATGTCCTGTATAAAATTAGAAGGGGTGCCTGCAATGGAAAAATAGGAGTTTTTGGACACAGAAAACATAGAAAAGTGGAACACAATATTCCAATGAGATTGACAATCATTATTCCATAACTGATCATAATGATTGGCTTTCAGAACAAATGAACAAGAGGCTGGGTTGAAATTTATGCTTCTGAAAGGAACCAGAAACCTTTGGGAAGATGAAACTTCCATTTGTCCCATGGGAGGAGGGTTCTATTTCGTTTCTGGGCTTTATGTACTAACAATGAACTTCCACGCTGTTTTGTCAGATGACTCAGGTGTGGGGCTCAAATCTATCCACAGAGCATCTGACTCAAAACCTGGATTATCCTCTCCCCATGTCTCCCAGCACGGCTTACATCTCCCCCTTCTTGAGCTATCCATTTTTCCTTCTCAGATGAAAATTTCTTTAAATCTCACCTGGTAGAGGAGGTTGCTTTTCCTTCTGCCAAATAATCCAAGTAATTTGTGGTTCAAGGTGATTGCTCCCCCAGCCCTTCAGGTGCCTAATCCTGGAAGGCACACAACCTTATTCCTTGAGTTTGTTCCAAGAAAGAGTCTCCTGTGAGTCCTGCTATAGCTGCCATCACTTGGGAAAGTGTGATGGGACTAATGGATGGGCTGAAAACTGACGACTTTGGAGTGAAGGAGCAAGAAGCTGGGGAGGATGGAATGCATGAGCTCCCGAGGGTCCCTCTGCTGCTGCCTGACTTATCTGTGACCCCAGGATTGCAACTTCACCCAATTCAGACGACACCATGAAGAATTCAAAGAAACGTCTTTTCTAGCTAATTTTCACTTCACCTTTCCAACTCCCAAATAATGTCAAAATGGTGGGCAGTGTAACTATAAAGCGTCAACAAAATTTTTGAAAAATGTATAATTCATGGCACTGTACCAGGAAAACATCAGTCCTATCGTCCTATGGGTAAATAACAAAGTTGTTATGCCTCACTTTGCGCCCTGTCGATTTGGAAGACAGCGTGTCTCGGAGGACATTTATAAAGGAAGGCAAGTCTTGATTTGGATTCTCCATGAGTAGCAGAAGGGTCATAGCACCGCTGTCACTTATCAGCGTACCTAGTAGACATATACTTTCAAACAGTAAATAACAGACCCAGGAAACTGTGTTTTCTTGAAAAACACCTCCAGGAGCACGAGAGCCACACACACATTGTGATCACTGTCTGCGAAGACAGATCCCCAGGATGCTTCCCCCCCATCTCGGAATCGCTCTGTTTGCCTTTGTGAGACTGCGTCACGTGAGCACTGGCTGAGGTTCTGCCCAGGTATTCTATTAGCATTTACTGTAACCAGTGTGTAGAAAACCCAGATGACTAAAGTCATTGCTTTTAAAGCCCTTTTCACAATTGAATTTCCTGTGGAGAAGCAATACCCCAGGAGCATAATAGATTTGTTTCCCCTCTTCTTCCATTTACGCAGATGCTTTCACAGCTAACTAATCAGTTGCAATTCTAATCTATATTTCTGATTTGTTTACATGCATCATGCAGGCTGGCACTCTTTTGAATTTAAATGCGACTTAAAGTAAAATAAAATAACCACAAGTAAATGACACAGAATTGCTAACAGTGGGAACCTTGTTTACATTCCACATTCTGAAAATATTTTGTTCAGCTGGCTGGGGAAACCACATGGTTGAGACAGACTGGGTGATGATTGGGTTTATTGCTTGGCTGGAACCAGGATGGAAAAAGGGATGGCGTGTGATGTGGCTGTCTGTCACCTCAAGCCCAGGGAAAGAACACATTTTTAGCACACATGTGATCCATGCTTTAACAGAGAAGCTCTGATAATCCTCGCCAGATCATCACGTGCGCCTGGCGCCAGGCCAGAATGACATGCCGGTCCTTTTGAGTCTTCAGATAATACCCGTCTCTTCCTTTCTGTAGTCATCCTCGGAGCCTGCTGCTTTCATAAAACTCTCTCCGAGCCTATTTGTTCTCCATGTCCTTTGTTCCCTCCTCCTTTCTGGAATTATCCTCTACTACATTCCTCTTTCTCCCTACTTTTGAAGGTCTATTGAGAGGCTTCTGTGTCCTCATCACCCCACCGCCTCTTCCCAAATGGTTATTCCAGCTCAATTAAATGTAACTGAACAATAGCTCCGAACAGCCACGGAGGGCAAAGCAGTCCTAGCAACCCCTGGAAACACAAAGCTGCTATGTGACCTGGTCCCCGTTCCGCAGAGGAAACATCTCAATGGACAGACCTGTGGTGGGGTGCAAACACGAACCTGTTTGGTGCAAGAAATGAGAACGGAAGCAGGGGGCAGGAGGAGGAGGAGGGTGGAATTTAGAGAAGAATCAGATTTGAACGAGTCTTTTCTAATGGTGGTTACTCCTAAGGTACACCCCAGAAAATTGTTTGTCAGTGAAGAAAAACCACAACCCACCTCAAGAGAACCCAAGGCATGTTTCCTTTAGAGACCTAAGGAAGCTTTTACATTTTCTCTCCTTTGAAAAACAAAGCCTCTGAGGCCTCTTGGCATCTTGATGGCTCATGGGGGAACGGATGCTGCTTTGGGATGAGCCACAACAGGGAGCCCTTGGAAGGCTGGAAGATGCTAAGGGCTGAGAGCTCTCAGCCTCTGCTCCCAGCCTCCCATCTGTCTCCCCATAATAAAGGAGCTACTGTGACATCAGAACTGAAACCTTTCCAGATTCTGGAGGTATGTTTCCAATTCTCTGTCCTCAGGGGGACATGACAGCAGCCCCGCCCACCTGGCTCCCTGACTGGCCTTTCTCTGTGGCTCCAGGTCTCCTCAACTGCCTCCACTCTCTGTGCTCTGTGCCTGATAATAGGGGCTTGGACATAACTAACTGTCCCGCTTCCCTGTTCTCAGGCCACCGTCAGAATTCTACTCTCCACACACAGGGGGTGGCACACAAAGCCCCAAGCCTCTCCTGCCTTCTGCCTGCGATCCCAAGTCCCACAGACCCTCTTCTCCACCAACCCCAAGGCTTCCCACCCGGATTTCCAGCCTGGGAAAACAGCTTCCCAACATACTCCTCAAGGACCAACACATCAGGCTCAAAAACAACAAAGTGAAAAGTAGGAGTTCCCATCATAGCTCAGTGGTAACAAATCCAACTAGTATCCCTGAGGACTCTGGTTTGATCCCTGGCCCCGCTCAGTGGGTTAAGGATCTGGTGTTGCCAGTGAGTTGTGGTGTGGGTCACAGATATGGCTTGGATCTGGAGTTGCTATGGCTGTGGAGTACTGATTCGACCCCTAGCCTGGGAACTTCCCTATGCTATGTGTGACCCTAAAAAGACAAAAAAAAAAAAAAAAAAAAAAAAAAAAAAGAGAGAGAGAGGGAAACTAAAAAGCAACTAGAATGGTGAACAAATTCACCAACAAATTTATTATTTATTAATGCTTTGAGAAACTCTCCCCTGCCCCCATGTAATAGGTTTGCTCATGAAAGAGAAGATAAATGCAGTTAATATTTCCTTAGTTCTCAATAAAAAAAGTATATATGGAATAAACAGACACACACAAACTGAAATAAAAACTTTAACTGAAAGCAATAAAAAATATGCCTCTACCTGATACTGTAGAAAATGGAATGTGTGGAGGACAAGCTTCAGGAAATCCTGTAGAACGTGAAGGAAATAGTTTTGACAGCATGATCAACATATAATTTACACATGATAAAATTGCCCATTGTCAGCCTGCAGTTTGGTGGCTTTACTTAAATGTACACAGTCGTGTAACCACAATCACGTTGGAGAAAACTTTTACCACTTCGAGACTCAATTCCCAACCCCACCCCAGCCCCTGGCCCTGGGGAGGCACCGAGAGACTGTCTGTCATTCTAGTTTTGCCTTTTATAGAAATGTTTATGAATGGGGAATTCCTGTTGTGGCGCAGAGGAAACGAATTCAACCAGTAACCATGAGGTTGCAGGTTTGATCCCTGGCCTCACACAGTGGGTTAAGGATCCAGCGTTGCTGTGAGCTGTGGTGTACATAGGTAGCAGACGTGGCTCGGATCTGGTGTTGCTGTGGCTGTGGTGTAGGCCAGCAGCTGTAGCTCTGATTTGACTCCTAGCCTGGGAAGGTCATATGCCTTGGGTGCGGCCCTAAAAAGCAATAAATAAATAAATGTTTATGAATAGAATCATACAGTATATATTAGTTTGCATCTGGCTTCATTCACTTAGCATCATGTTTCACTTGTGAATACTGTGTATCCACGAAGATTCATTCATGTTATTGTGTATTTCAGGAGTTCATTTCTTTTAATAGCTGCATCCTTTGTATAGGTATACCACATTGTGTTTAATCCCTAGGCAAACATTTGGGTGGTTTCCTTTCCAGGGGTGGGATGGGGTATTAGGAATAATGTTACTATGAGCATTCACATCTAAGGTTTTGTAGGGACATCTGTTTTCATTTTTCTTAGGTAGGCACCTAGGAATGAAAATGTTGGTGCATACATATGGTAAATGTATGATTCTACTTTTATTTTTAGCCATGCCTGCAGTATGTGGAATTTCCCAGGCCAGAGACTGAACCTGTGCCACAGCAGCGATCCAAGCCACTGAAGTGACAACAATGTATGCTTAACTTTTAAAGAAACTGTCCAACTGTTTTCAAAGGGGCTGTACCATTTTACCTCCTTGCCAACGATATATGAGGGTTCCAACTCTACCACGTCCTCACCAACACTTGGTATTATCAGTCATTTACATTTAGCCATTCTAGAGGATATGCAGTCGTGTTGCGAGATTGAATGGATTTAACTTATGCTACACTACTGACTGGCAACGCTTAACGTCTTTCCATCTGCCTTGACTATTTAAATATTCTTTTGTCAATGTCTAGTCAACATTTTGTGCCCATTTTTCAATCAGATTGTGTCTTCTTATTGTTGAGTTTTAAGAGTTCTTTTTCTGTCCTAATCAACAAATTGAATAAAACTCTTTTCATTTTCATGCTGGTCTCATGAAAGGGGGATTTAAAAAGTAGTCCAACCAGTCAAAAGAAACTGATCATGATGTTGACTGATACTGCCAACTTCCAGCCTGTTTTAAATTGGGATTCATGGCTCCTGCTCCTTCTCTTGGGGGCAGAGTTTCTATTAGATCTGAGATGCTTCTCGTGCACAATTTGCTACTTTGAAGCCTCTGGTCATTCTGAGAGCTTTTACATGCTACTTAAAATGGTCCTTGAAGGGTGTTTCCACTGATGATTCTGTTAGAAGGTAGAAACACCAAGAGAGGGATGGACACGAACATGAATGGAGTGAAACTGAACCATCAGCAATGTCTGATGTCCTTACCAAGTCAAAGAGACAGGTGACCTCAGCTCATAGTGTTCCCAAGGCCACCCCAGGCCATGTCTATACCACCGGCATTTCCTCTCCCCTTCTGCCCTCTTCTTCAGGCTGTTTCTCCAGTCACAGGTGTTGAGCAAGAGACTAAAGGGGGGCAATTCAAAGCACCTCACCTCACCTGGCTCTGGCAGGTTAAGCTGTGCCTGTTTAAGGACCATGGCAGGATTATGGATCAATTTACTTTTCTCGCTATTTTATTTTATTTATCTTTTTTCTTAGGGCAGCATCTGTAGCATATGGAAATTCCCAGGCTAGGGGTCCAAACAGAGCTGTAGCCACCGGCCTACAACACAGCCACAGAAATGCAGGATCCAGACCACTTCTGTGACCTACACCACGGCTCTCGGCAATGCCAGATCCTTAATCCATTGAGTGAGGCCAGGGATCGAACCCACATCCTCACAGTTCCTAGTTAGGTTTGTTAACTGCTGAGACATGAAGGGAACTCCAAAACTGTAAGCTTTTTCTTTTCTTTCTTTTCTTTTTTTTTTTTTTTTTTTGGTCTTTTTAGGGCTGCACCTGTGGCATATGGAGGTTCCCAGGCTAGAGGTCAAATTGGAGCTGTAGCCACCAACCTACACCACAGCCACAGCAACGCTAGATCAGCGACCTATACCACAGCTCACGGCAACGCCGGATCCTTAACCCACTGAGTGAGCCCAGGGATCGAACCCGAGACCTCATGGATACTAGTTGGGTTTGTTACCACTAAGCCATAGTGGGAACTCCCTTGCTTTATTTCAATTAAACTTTTTTTTTTTTAATTCAAGGAATCTGGCCAACAAGGTGAACATTTCTGAGAGGTGTCGTTAACTGGTCTGACCACTCCAGGCACTCAAATCTGGACGGAAACATTCAGTCATGGTACCCAGGCCAGATCACTATCAATGATAACACCTAAAAGGACTGCATTTTACCTGAGACATTGGAAGGCAACAAAAGAATTAAGCAAAATGGACACCATCCAAACACTGGGTGCTGCTGAACAGTTGAAGTGTACAACTTATTTCTCTTGTTCTGATTCTGGGCTTACGAAACACAGTTCTCACAAGTTGGTGCTCCACAAAGCTCACCCCGGGTAGACTGGCTGGGGATGGAGGTGGAGAGCCAGTGTCTCCACTGGCTCACTCTGTCTTTATTATGAATAGACCAACTGGCCTGTGGGTTTGCTAACTTCGTCTCTTGCCATGTTGGCAGAGTGAGACAGCCCCTGCATCCAGCCAGCCCTGCAGAGGGACAGGAACGAACAGGTTGGTGGACCGTGTCCTGGACAATGGGGAACTGGAACTGGTGTCCCCTGGGTGGTCAATCAGCTGTCCCTCCCCCAGGAGACGCCACATGTGACTGGCCACCTCTGTTGAAAACTTGTACACCAACATCTTAGATCTCTGAATGAGAACTGTGAGTTTTCACTGATTCACTGCAGTAAGTGTGTGTGACCTAAGCAGCTATTTAGGTAGGAAGACAATCAGGTGTCTCTCACAGAAATTCTCTGTAAAACTACATATTAAAAGGAAAAGGTAGAAATTGTTTTGACCCAGATTATACTGCATGATATGCATGGTTGTCTCAAGTAGACGCAACTCTAATGGCTGAGTCTGAATACTGTTCCATTTATAAAACCAAAAGGATAAAAATTACCTAATCTACTCATTATATCTAAAAACCTAAAATTATTTTTCCTCACATGGAGCACTAATAATATGTAAATAAATAGATAGATATGTAATGGAAGAAAAGCACGAGCTAAAAAGTAGTTGAGAGACTTAAACAAGATACAGGACTCCTTGTATATGCCACTGGGTTTAGTTTCCTAATATTTTATTTGTAATAATCGCCCCCTTATGCATGAAGGAAATTTTATTTAAAGCCATTTTAAATAAAATTTGGGCTAGGATCCTGCGGTCATCATAATAAGTGGGAAAGATACGTCCCTTTCTTTGTACTCTCTGTAAATATGTGTTCCTGTTGAGTTGTTTCTTCATAAAATAGCTGGAGACTTCATCAGTCTGTCTATTGTATTTGAAATTTCTTTTGTGCCAGTTTTAAAAACAGTGAACAATTGAAAAGTTAACAGGGGTCACTGAGTTTCTATTCTTCAGTTGTTAATTTTTGCAATTTGAAAAACAGAAATGTCCTTGTCATCTACGTTTTCAATTAAATTAGCCTAAATTTGAAAGAAAGACAGGGGAAGAGAGCATACTCCCTCAGATTGAGAAAACATTTTCTGAGCACCTACCGTGTGTTCATGCGGCATTCTGCCAGGTGCTTTTGCCTGTTATTTCACTTAATCCTAACAAGTCAGTAAAGTGGACATTATCTACATTTTACTAATGAAGAAACTAAAAGAGTTCCCCTAATTTTGAATGGTGTAGTGACTTGATTAAAGTCAGGGGAAGAGAAGGTTAGAACCAAATTTTAAATCCACTTCCTCTACCTTCAGATCTGGATTTCTCGATCATATACTATGCTGCCTTTTGATTTTTTTCCCCAGAGTTATGAACAAAGCTTGAAAAATAATATACTTGTATTAACAGTGGGAAATAGTCTAAGAGAAATTGCCAAATACTGATCATTCCGTGACTTCTTATTTTCTGTTTCTATTTTTGGATATTTATGAAATGTCAGAATCATCAGAGAGAGAAAATTCCATCAAACTAATCAAGGTAAGACAGTAGACATATTACATTAAAGGAAAATATATATATTCCTGAGCAGATAAAACTTGACTTGCTCCTGGGTTCAACTGTGAACCAAAACTAAACTTTTGATTCTGGGCCTCCAATTCTGCCTAGAGATTCACTGATAGATAATTACATTCATTTATTTTACTTCAGTTAAGAAATGTTTGTTCTCCTACACATACATGGACAATTAATTTACAACAAAGGAGAAAAGAATATACAGTGGAGAAAGGATAATCTCTTTAATAAAGAGTGTTGAGAAAACTGAACAGTCACATGCACAAAAATGAAACTAGACCACTGTCTCACGCCATACACAAAAACAACTCAAAATGGATTGAAGACTTGAATGGAAGACCCGAAATCATAAAACTCTCCAGAAGAAAACATAGGCAGTATGTTTTTTTGGACACAAATCTTAGCAATATCTTTCTGGATAAGTCTCCTCAGGCAAAGGAAACAAAAGCAAAAATAAGCAAATGGGATTATGTCAAACTAAAAATCTTCTTCACAACAAATTGAAAAGACAATCTGCAGAATGGGAGAAGATATTTACATATTGTTTATCAGATAAGGGGTTAATATCTAAAATATAGAAAGAACTCATACAACTCAACAATAAAAACCAAACAACCCAATTTTAAAATGAGCAGACGAGCTGAAATAGACATTTTTCCAAAGATACACAGATGGCCAATAGGCACATGAAAAGATGTTCGATATCACTAATTATAGAGAAATGCAAATGAAAACCACCTTGAGATATTACTTCATATCTATTAGAATGGCTATTATTAAACAAGCAAGAATTAGCAAGCATTGGTGAGGATGTGGGAGAAAAAGGAACCCTCGTATACTGTTGGTAGGAACTTAAGTTGGTGCAGGCACTATGGAAAAGAGTATGGAGATTCCTCAGAAAATTAAGAATACAACTGCCATATGATCCAGCAATTCTGCTTCTGGGTATTTATCCAAAGACTATGAAAACACTAATTAGAAAAGATATATGCACCCCTATGTAGCATTATCTACAATTGCCAAGATATGGAAACAATCTAAGTGCCCATATATATATTTTTATACACACATACACACACAATGGAATACTACTCGGTCATAAAAAAGATGGAGTCTTACCAATTGTGACAATATGGATAGACCTGAGAGTATTATGCTCAATGAAGTAAGTCACAAATACCATGTGACTTCACTCATATGTGAAATACAAAAAGCAAGCAAACAAAAAAAACAAAATAAATGAACAAACCAAACAGAAATAAACATGTAGTTACAGAGAACAGAGTAGTGGTCACTAGAGGGGAAGGTGTGGGCTTTGTGGGGGAGGGAGATATGGGAAAGGGGATTGACTGAATGGTGAGGGATGGAAACTAAATTTGAGTGGTGACTGTGCTGTAGTGTATACAGAAGTAGAATACAATATTGTACATACGAAACCTATATAATGTTATACACCAAAATCACCTCAATTAAAAAAAAATACTTTATTGACCAACTACTATATGACAGACACCCCCTTAAGGACAAGGCACAAACAAACAAACAGGCATACAATGAAGTGTGAGAAACACCACTAAATTTGAGTTGTCGAGGTAAAGGCAGAAAAGTAGCAGCATGGCTTTGTGACGATTTACTGGCCATTCCCATTGGTGATAAACTCTTGATCCAGGAAAACCCATTCTAGCAGGCAAATCTAATGGTAGGTTTATCTCCAGCATTACTTTGTCTCTTTATAATTGTCTCTACTTTTTATATTTTCTAAAGTGAGTATATATTGCTCTGACAATTTGAAAAAATGATGAAATAGCTTGGGAAACAAAACAAAACAAAAGTGAACGCAGTTGTTCCTATCTTCACCACCACAAGACATTATTTAAGTCTGACTCTGCCCTGCCCTTATCATCAGGTCAAATTGTGTCAGCCAAGCTCTGCTGGTGAACAGGACAAGGGCAGGTGTAACCACAGGTGAGGACCCGGCAGGTAGAATGAGGTGCCCAAACTCAAACCTGTGATTCTTGTTCTTTTTTTGTTTTGTTTTGTTTTTAGGAGGGGGAGGGGAGGATAGGTATAAGGGACTGAGGCCTAAATATGATGGAGCCTACAGAAAGCTAATGATCTCAGCAATCCAATTACATGGTATCTATGCTCATGAAGCCTTGGGAGGTAAATTCCTTTCAGAAAGCCAGGTCACACTGGGTAGATTCCATGGCTATGGCTATACATGGATGCAAAGTCTGGCTATGATCTTTCTCCCCCCCCTTAGAGCATGTCTTTGCCCACATTGGTCCAATCAGGTGCATTGCTACAGGATAAAGGAGGTCAAATCCCAATTCCATCGTCTGGATGAAGGAATAGGAGATAGGATGAGGAGAATTAGGAAGCAGTGTGTAGCAAAGTGGTGTCTGAACTGCTATCAAGCCACCCAGGGTTTCAGAACAGGCCACTTTGTCTCTCCTCAGGGACAGAGGACTCTTGGCGTTCCTGGATGTGTTGAAATGCAAACTATAAACGGGCAGTTCAGTGTGAGAATAAATAAACACATGCTTTAGTGGCATAGATGTTAGGCTCTTGAGGGAAAGGACCTATTTTATTTGATTCTAATTTTCTGGAAAGTGCCACCTACATCTCAAGCATGTCAGAATAGCCTGTAATAATTTGTCACATTGTGCCTGTGTTATCTATTTTTGCATTTCCCCATGAGAAGCTATCAAGGATGTGTTTACACTGGTGTAGCTGCCTGCTTTGCCTGTAGCTATTACTATTGGATGAATCCCCTTGACTCTGTGGAAACAATTGAAAAGTGTTACAGTGTATTATTGCTGAAAGGACAATGTAATGATTGTTTCAGAGAAGGCCCCTTGCCTTTAGGATGCAGATGAATTGTGATAGTCCAGGCTGAAAGAGCCCTTATTTTTGTGTTCCCTGTTTGGAAAAATGACATGCTAGAAGCAGAATAAATGCATTCTGATAGTTCTCGTGTCTTCTATGAAAAGAGAAGCTTTGTTGACTCTTTAAATGAAAAATCAAAATGGATTGCGCAGTCTAACTGGTAGTGTTCTATGGATATTTTCTGTTTGTGACTTTTTATATACACACATACCACTTACTCTGCCTATACCCAAAGCAAAGAGATCATTCAGGCCAAGAAATAAAGCATTTTTTTTTTTTTTCTTTTTATGGCTGTACCTGAAGCATAAGGAAATTCCCGGGCTAGGGGTCGAATTGGAGCTGCAGCTGCAGGTCTACGTCACAGCCACAGCAACACAGGATCAATGCTGGATCCATAACCCACTGAATGAGGCCAGGGATTGAACCCGCATCCTCATGTATACCAGTGGGGCTCTTAACCCACTGAGCCACAGTGGGAACTCCAGAAATAAAGCATTTTTAAAGGAAGTTGAGCCAATATTTGTGTATCACAAATTTATCTGAATATTTTTCTAAATTTGTCCTGAACTTTTGTTCAAATGATATATTGGAAAGGTTATAGCTTTTTGGTTTATTTTTTCTTTTCTTTTCTTTTTTTTTTTTTTTTTTGGCGCCACTGGAAGAACTTATTATAGGAAAAGATAAAGGGACAAAATGGACAGTACATAGATTGCCCTTGTGAAGCAGAATGAAAGTTTCCAGACAATGCAGTTGACACATCATTAAACACAGGGATGAAAAGAAAGGTTTTGAGCATGTACTCTGGCAGTTATGGCACAAGATAACACACTCATTTAATGCAGGTGGATTTATTACAAGTTCATTTCTTTTCTGTAAAATGTACAAATTTCCTAAGAAGCACGAAACAAGATAATCTGAAGGCTGCATCAGGAACACATCCTTGCCTCTTAGCCTGCAGAGAGAAGGCACAGATGTGGAAGGCAGGAGTGAACGGCAGGAGGGGGCGGTAATGCTGATATCTGTGAGACAGCAGGCTCGATCTGCTGTCACAACCATGGCGTACACCCTGGGATAGAAATAATACATGTGTGCTGAGATGACTGTTCCTTCAAATCAATGCCTGGCAGAGATTAAGTCTACAGACCTGTGGCTCCTTAAGTCTAGAAGAAGAGAGACAATGAAGGGTTCAGTCTATCTGACACAGAGTCACAACCTTGAAAACAGGCACCGCCTCCCACCCCCACGCAGAACCAGGATAAGGCCTTGTCCAAATTAGACCACTTAAAAGGATTCTGAGAAAAGCATAGAGGACCCCGGTTCTCATGTGGTTGGCTTTAAATCATCCACGATTCCAGCCTAAGGGAATGAGAGGGATAGAAGAAACAGAAGATGCCTGGTTTCAGACACGAATCAAGACATTTTAGGCAAAGTTCTCCACATGTGTTATAGCCACTGTGCTACCCATTTCTGGATTGAAACAAAGTCAGATTTAAAGGCTTTCCTTTATTATAATATTTTAAAAATAGCTAGGCCTTTCCAAATATGCACTGAAACGATCTAGAATAAACTTTCTCCATAGGCCAAATAAGACTTACTATTGTAAGTATTACTCATTATTGGCATTTCTAAGTATTTTACCTTACTAGTAATCTATATTTTTAAAAAATCTTATGATCTTTAACAACACGAGGTAATCCAAAAGAAAAATGAAACACTTATCCACAGAGATTGTGTGTCTTTGTGTAATTTTGGTCTTTCTCCTTGGTCAAAAACAATGTCTTATTGCTTAGCAAAAAATGAATAATTTCTTTCCCACAGGATCTCCATCTACTGAATGGGAAGGTTTTAGGGAAATTACCAAATAACAACACTTTAAAATTTTCACTCTGTCAACATTTATCAAATATCTAATGTGTATCAGCCACTTTGCTAGTCCTGGGGATACAAAAAATCAGAGGGACAGAGGTTACAGTTCAATAAGTTAAGGTCTTTCTTCAAAAATA
This sequence comes from Sus scrofa, assembly GCF_054392235.1. Lineage (NCBI taxonomy): Eukaryota > Metazoa > Chordata > Mammalia > Artiodactyla > Suidae > Sus > Sus scrofa. The sequence continues at coordinate 78,785,625 of NC_139392.1, read as the reverse complement.
CAATTTGATAAATGTGGAAGAAGAGTAAGAACAGAACATAGGAGTTCCCGTCGTGGCGCAGTGGTTAACGAATCCGACTAGGAACCATGAGGTTGCGGGTTCGGTCCCTGCTCTTGCTCAGTGGGTTAATGATCCGGCATTGCCGTGAGCTGTGGTGTAGGTCACAGACGCAGCTCGGATCCTGCGTTGCTGTGGCTCTGGCGTAGGCTGGCAGCTACAGCTCCGATTCGACCCCTAGCCTGGGAACCTCCATATGCCGCAGGAGCAGCCCAAGAAATGGCAAAAAAGACCAAAAAAAAAAAAAAAAAAGAACAGAACATGTACACAACGGGAACATGGCACAGTGGGAACACATTTGAAGAGTCAGTCATTTAAGGTAAATCCTACTCTCGTGGGCAAACTTCCTATCTCAATGTTCAGCTAGGCTGCTGCCTGGAAGTTCCCCCTCATACACAATGTAAATGCCTTAGTAACTGGAGCTATTAACCCAGCAGCTATTTAACCTCACATATTATGGCTGAACATCCTCTAATATGGGGCTGGCTATTAGCAAAGAAACAAGAATAAAATATTTGGCCTATTGTTGCTCTCCCCGCAACTGCCACCTGCCTAGGGCTTAATATCTATCCGCTTCCCATTTCTCAAGTACACGCTGATTCTCTTAGGGGGTTGCTTCTGAGAGTCTTTATCGGGTCTCTACTGCTGACAGAAGAGCCCGAAGTAGAGTCTTCAATCATACAAATAGGGGCTGTGGATCATTTGTAAAAAATTAAAGAGGTTTCTTTCATCTACAGCTGTATGACACCAGGTCATTCTCTTGCAATGAAAATTCCTTTTTTTTTTTTTTTTTGGTTGATATTTTTGTGGATATTAATGTCTCCAGGCTTCTTGTACAACTTTTACATCTAAGAAAATTTGCTGGTTCAGCCATCTTTTCCTATTTTATAAAAGCTTTCTGAGTCATTAATTGAACACAAGCCAACAAATGAATTTTACAAGTCCACGTGGGGTAAGGAAATAAACCTTAAAATAAGAAAAATTGGAACATAAAATTTTAGGGGTAAGTTTCCACTTTGTAAAGTGTTTGAAGCAAAAATTTTAAGAATGGAGTTCCCGTCATGGCTCAGTGGTTAACGAATCCAACTAGGAACCATGAGGTTGTGGGTTCGATCCCTGGCCTTGCTCAGTGGGTTAAGGATCCAGCTTTGCCATGAGCTGTGGTGAAGGTCGCAGATGTGGGAGTTCCCATAGCGGCTAACAAATCCAACTTGGAACCATGAGGGTGCGGGTTCTATCCCTGCCCTTGCTCAGTGGGTTAGGGATCCGGCATTGCCATGAGCTGTGGTGTAGGTCACAGACACGGCTCAGATCCCGCGTTGCTGTGGCCCTGGCATAGGCTGGCGGCTATAGCTCTGATTCGACCCCTAACCTGGGAACCTCCATATGCCGCAGGAGTGGCCCAAGAAATCGCAAAAAAGACCAAAAAAAAAAAAAAATTTAAGAATGTAGTGGATCAACTACACATATGTTGTATCGTAAACATGTTAGCAACAACACTGGTTTTCCCAGCACCTGTTTCGAGCCCCAGGGATCTTGTGACTGAAAGAACAGTTGGCTGGGTCTGGCAGAAAGGTAGCTCAGATATCTAAGATTCTGCTGAGAGTAGCAGCTGTCATTGTGCTATTTAATTTATCTCACCACTATTTTGCAAGCTCTGTGAGGTATCCCAGCCCAGTGCTTGCTACAAAGCTGATGTCAATGTTTCTTGAATTAATGAATGAAAGATGAATGGAAAGAAGCATTGTTTCCTTGAGAGGCCACCTAGAAGCCAGAGCTGCATCTAACATTTAAAAATGTTTAATGGCATGGCAAGAATGGAGAAAACAAGCAATACACATTTTTATTTTTGTTTTGTTTTGGAGGATAGTGAGGAGTTTGAGGAGTTCCTGTCGTGGCTCAGTGGTTAATGAATCCTACTAGGAACCATGAGGTTGCGTGTTCGATCCCTGGCCTTGCTCAGTGGGTTAAGGATTCGGTGTTGCCATGAGCTGTGGTGTAGGTTGCAGACCCAGCTCAGATCCCACATTGCTGTGGCTGTGGCGTAGGCCGGCAGCTACAGCTCTGATTAGACCCCTGGCCTGGGAACCTCCATATGCCGAGGGTGTGGCCCTAAAAAGACAAAAAAGACCAAAAAAAATTATTTGAGTGATGACCATATACTATTAAGAAAGTATGCATTGCAAGTAGGTTAAAGAGTGCACATTATTAAAGAATTAATAAGGGAAGTGACTGAAAAACAATGGCTAAAGGAGGGGATGATAACTGAGAGGGAAAAGTGAAACTTTTCTCTCAAATGGGGGAGAATAGTTGAAAATCTAGGGGAAGTTAACTGTGCAGTTAGCTGTGCAGAAACCTTCAGATTTGAAAAGGTTTAACCAGAAAAGTTCTGCCCTCTCTACCTAGTAAAAAGGTGTGGTTAGTTCGCTTGTTCTCTCTAGTTTGTTATTACTAAAAGACAAAACACATTTGATCAATTGGCACACTTAGCCTAAATAGGGGATATAGAGCCTGATAATTAACTTAAAAGTAGGACGATACTGGCAGCTATAAGAAACTACAAAATCTTCTTGTTGCCAAACTGGTCTGAATTCCCAGAAAGGTGGCCAAAACCAGGAGAACTTTTACAAAAGTAAGTTTTCTGATCAAGTTCAGGGATGAAATCAAAGATGAGCCCAATTGTGATGGGCAGTGGGTGGTGATAAAGTCAAGGCTTATCAAATCTTATTCTGTTTTATTTGCAGAGGCTGCATTTTCTGTTTTACTAGAGATTTACTGCATTGCTGTTTAAAAAAAAAAAAGCAATGAATGAGGAATCATGCATCATGCTCACCCCCCACTTAATTGCACCTCTTGGTAAAGCCTGGTAGTTTAGTGGCTACAAACAGAACTTCTACCAGTTGGGAAGTTACCACTCTTACCGGCAGGTATAATTTTGAGGAGCCAGTTCCCATGGTGGCTCAGCGGTAACAAACACAACTACTATCCATGAGGACATGGGTTTGATCCCTGGCCTCGCTCAGTGGCTGAGGGTCTGGCATTGCCATGAGCTGTGTTAAGGGTGCAGATGTGGCTCAGATCCCACATTGCTGTAGCTTGTGAGCTAGACCGGCAGCTGCAGCTCTAATTTGACCCCCAGCCTAGGAACTTCCATATCCTGTGGCTGTGGCCTTAAAAAGACCAAAAAAAAAAAGGAAAAATACTTATCATAAGCCTTCAACTTTCCAGACGCTATGCTGGGCACTGGGGGTGCATGGGGAGCAGATTCTCCTGAACACATGGCACTCCCAATCTGGCAGAGGCCTCAGACTTTATTCAATTAATCACACAAGTATGTGTAAAATTTGAGTTGGATCAGGCAGCAGCAGTGGAGATTTGTGGTACTAGGAAAGCATGTATTAGCAAAGCAAACTTAATGAATGCGTCAAGGAAGATCCTTTTTTTTTTTTTTTTTTTTTTCTTTTTCTTTTTTATGGCCTCACCTGCAGCATATAGAAGTTCCCAGGCTAGGGACTGAATCAGAGCTACAGCTGGGGTTACCCCACAGCCATAGTAACACCAAATCCAAGCCGCATCTGTGACCCACACCGCAGATCCGGGCAACACTGGATTCTTATTAACCCACTGAGCGAGGCCAGGGATCGAACTTGCAACCTCCCAGACATTATGCTGGATTCCTAACCCACTGAGCCACAATGGAAACTCTGAAGTATACTGAAAAAGAGACAGAGATCTGCAGACTCAGTAGGAAAGGGAGTGTTCCTGTATCATTGTTCATAATAAAAACAGCACAAACTGACTACTCACAAGAATAATTAAATAAACCATAATAGAACCATTTAGTGGAATACTATCCGGCTATTAAAGGAGGTAGAAAGAAGTGCTACCTTGGAAACAAGTCCATCATGTACTGCCTAATTATATAACACTATATTCTATTGAATTCCATTTATGTTAAGAATGTTCCGTTTATAAAAGAAAAAGTTGGATACACACACACACACACACATATATAAAGAGAGAGAGATTGTTTGCTTTGGAGATTATGGTAGATTTTCACTTTCTACCATAAATATTTCTGTAATGTTTAAATTTTGTCTAACTTTGTATTATGCTCATAATCATAAAAAAGTATTTTTCAAAGTGTGTTCTAGGTCTTACCATTGGTTTGGGGTCTGAGGATGCCACATACATATACATACATGCACAGGTGTAGAAATTATAGATAATTCTGGTAATGATTTATAGCGTCCCATCACATGATATTCTAAGACATTCATTAAGCCGTGTGTTCTGGGAATATTTACCACCATCACTAGAGATCTGAACCAACGGAACATAGCCCCGAATATCTATGACGGCGCCAAACGTCTATTCAGTCTGAGATGATTTCTGGAGATCTCCGCCCTTCTCATCAGTTTCCTAAGATTGCAGTTGAGAAAGCAAGATGTTTCCTTAAAGGGATAAATACAAACAGAGGTCCTGGGAACCAGGGGCCTTAGGAAGTTACCAGGCCTTCACACTTTAAAATTGTCAAGTGTCTGCTAAAATGACACTGTGTCAAGGGCCTCTGCTTCTCATGCTTATGGGAATCAGTGTCGAGCTTGTAAAACAGCAGGATCCCCAGACTTGCTTTGGATTTGCTGAGTCAGAATTTCTGGGGGAAGGCCTGTGATATGCATTTAGGATCTCTGGTGGTTCTTGAAACCCCACTTGAGGAAACAACAGTGCCCTTAGGCATTGCTGGCTTGAGATAAGGAAAATTCCAGAACAAGAAATCCTCTTCTCTTTTGTAATAGATTTTCATTAGTGAGTGAAAGGAAAAGTGGAAGCCAATTAGGAAAAATGCTTTTCCTTTCCCCATTTCCTTAAGACTTTATAAAAGACAAGATGCTGCTTTGGCCCATTATTCATCTTTTGTTTCCTTAGTGAACACTGGCTTATTAATTAGAAGCCAGTGCCTTTCAATGGACGCAATCAGTGCCATCATGTTCCCGGGACAGTGGCTGGTTCATCTGAGCCCACAGTGTGTGATTCTATTACTGGAAAGCCCCTTTAATAGGGGATATGGGCGGGGGTGGTGGTGAGGAATGGTGGGGTGGGGGAGGGAAATGTGTGATGCGGAGGGAAAGGCCTATCCTCTCTGTTGAGGGGGAACACTGTGCCCTCTTGGTCTTATATTGATAATTATCCATTGCTACTATCACCATTCCACTGAGGAGGCCATGGCCACACTGTGAATATACCTGTTTCTTAATTTAGATGTCAGGTTCTCTTAGAAAAACAACATTCGTGGTTTTTCAGTTTAAAAAAGATTCTATGATTTGCCAATAGTTGATGGAGAATTTATTAAAGATTAGACAACTGCACATGTGATAGTAAAGAAGTAGTCTTTGAAGAATGCAAGCTTGCATCTACGCTGAGCCTTATCTTTGGCCCTATTTTCCACTTCCAAACAATAAAACCACTTCCTAATCTCTCCCAAAGGAGAGCACAGTCTTTAGGGCATTAGCCTGCTGTGGCCGCCTTTGGCTGGCAAAACAACAAAGCTTTTTTTCCCTTTGCGCCCCCCCCCCATAATCTTTGTATTTAATACAACTGTATTACAAATACAAGTTAATTGTATTTAATATAAAATCCTACCATCTATGAATAACAGAGCATAGAATCAATGAATTTTTTATTGTTTTCCAGGACTCTCTCTTACCCCTCCCCGTTTTCTGTCAACAAATAACTGAGGAAAGCAGTGGAAAATACTGCTGTCTTTTTCAGAAAGGCCCTGATTTCCCATCCTTATAAAACAATTAACAGCCTTGAGGATGATATAATTAACACAAATGACTGCTTTTTCTTCATCCCTCAAATAATTAAGGTGTTCCTAATCCCCACAGTAAATCCCAAAATAAATATTTCAAAATAGCATTGTTTATTTGGCCTGTTTCTAAAATCAGCATGTATTCACTTTTTTAAGTTAAAAAAATTCAGAAAAGTATAAAAAATAAAATAGATGCATCATTAATCTCACTACTAGAAACTACAGTGAACCATTTAGTATATTTCCTTCCAATTTTTTATTAATATACATGAAATTACATATATTTTGGGTCACAAAATATACAGTTGTCTACACACAATATGTTTTCAGCTATTTTTACTTACAATGCTAAGAACATTTTACCAAGCCATTAAATGTTATTTGAAAGTGAAATATTACACTGTTCTTCCAGTTTCCTACCATATGGAGCTGCCATAATTTAGCTAACTCTTCACCTATGGTGGGACATTTCAGTAGTTTTCCATTTTTTTTCTAATAAGATCCTAGGATGAAAAATATTAGTTGATTTAAGAGCTCTGCTTAGAGGAGGAACTGTCTGTACTCAGGAGACAACTGTGAGGAGCTGCTTCTAGTCATCGAAGAACTCTAACAACAGGAATATCAAATCCAGTTTTAAGTTGTGTTGCTGTGGTTTAAAACAGTCTCCGACCCAGTGGAACGGACCGTGCACCTCTGCTTTGCGAGAGGTTTGTGGGAGAATCAAGGCGGGCGGCGGGGGGGGAGTGAAGAGAGGAAAACAACCACGATGAGTCATGAATGAGAGCAAGTGTCCAGAGGTGAACAGAACTGATGGCGAGAGTGTAAGTGCCCAGGAATTTTTAGAAATATCAGAGGAGGGCACTGGAATTCCCTCAGGACATAGAACCAAAGGCTTGAGCCAATTTAATTTTAATCTTAAAAGGTCAAGATGACCTCAGCTGATATCTATGAAATAAATAACACTGACAAAATAGGACACAGATTTTTTTTTTTTTGGATCAACTGGGGGAGTGTTTGTCTTCTAGTAGAGGAGATTTTAACACATACACATGTGTCTTGATAGATTATTTCATGCTTTTGGTTAAAAAAAATACTCTTTATAAAAATTATTTTGGAGTTCCCATTCTGGCTCAGTGGTAACAAACTCAACTAGTATCCATGTGGACACGGGTTCGATCCCTGGCCTCACCCAGTGGGTTAAAGATCCGTGTGCTAGAATTCCCGTCGTGGCGCAGCAGAAACAAATCCGACTGGGAACTATGAGGTTGCGGGTTCGATCCCTGGCCTCGCTCAGTGGGTTGGGGATCTGGCATTGCCATGAGCTGTAGCGTAGGTCACAGATGTGGCTCGCATCCCATGTTGCTGTGGCCAGTGGTGTAGGCTGGCAGCTGTAACTCTGATTAGACCCCTAGCCTGAGAAGCTCCATGTGCCTCGGATGCAGCCCTAAAAAGACAAAAAAAAAAAAAAAAAAAAAAAAAAAAATCCATGGGCTGTGGCGTAGGTCACAGATGGGGCTTAGATTCTGCATTGCGGTGGCTGTGGTGTAGGCTGGCAGCTGTAGCTCCAATTTGACCCCTACCCTGGGAGCTTTCATATGCTGTGGGTGCAGCCCTAAAAAAGCAAAAAATAAAAATAAAAAATAAATTAAAAAATAATAATTATTTTGGGATTCATTTTAAAAATTTCGGTTTAGCTGTAAGGACTATGTTTACTTTGCTTCTAATACCCTAGAGCGATCTGGAAGTCACAAATGGTCACAAGTCAGGAAGTTTGCTAGAAAGTGCACTCAGGAACAGCGTGAGGAACATGAGACTGGGCTGAGGGAGAAGCAGAACTCTGAGCAGTTGCAGCAGAGGCCTCAGCCCAATCTATGTGGAGCTCTGAGATGAGGGTGGCCCTTCTAGAAGATTCCAAATTGAGGTGTGGGGGATAGGAGAGGGAGGGTTGGCAGGTGAGTAGACATTTGTATTTCTGCATTGGCTAGTCATGGATACATGGATGGAAGCTGTCCCTGGAGAGGGGCCATGTGGTCATGTCCTAAGGGTAAGGAAGCTCCTCTGGCTGAGGGCACTTCCTGGGAGAGACCCAGCCCTGAGCCTTCAGTGGGCAGTGCTCCCCGCAGTAGGAGGATGAAAGTCTCCCGTCCAAGGAGGGGATCTGGGCGGTGCCCTCCATGCTCACTATACACAACTGCTTATTTTTCTGCTAGCATCTTCCAGTATATCAAAAATACCTGGACTTCTTTCATTTTACTTTTATTTATTTTTTATCCAAAGGGCCCGCACCCTGGCATATAGAAGTTCTCAGGCTAGGGGTCGAATTGGAGCTACAGCTGCCGGCCTACCCCACAGCCACAGCAATGTGGGATCCAGGCCATATCTGGGACTTTAGACCACATCACAGAACAACTCGGGATCCTTAACCCACTGAGCAAGGCCAGGGATCGAACCCATGTCCTCAGGGATACTAGTTGGGTTCCTTATTGCTTCACCAACATGGGAACTCCTTCTTTTATTTTAATGTCAATAATTACATCATATTTTAATAGAAAGAATAACTGACTTGCTTTGGGGTCTGATAAAAAATTTTAGGACAATTCAGTTTCTTCACTTCCTAGTTTTTGCTGATATAATCTGGCATTTGGACGGATATAATTAACAGCATCACATTATATTTCTGTTTATCTTGTCTTGAAAGATTATTCTTTTTTATACTTTTTTTTTTTTTTTTTTGTCTTTTCTAGGGCCTCACCACGGCATAGGGAGGTTCCCAGGCTAGAGATCTAATCAGAGCTATAGCGGCCGGCCTACGCCAGAGCCACAGCAACACCAGATCTGAGCAGGTCTGCAACCTACATCACAGTTCACGGCAACACAGGATCCTTAACCCACTGAGCGAGGCCAGGGATCGAACACGCAACCTCATGGTTCCTAGTCGGATTCGTTAACCACTGAGCCACACCGGAAACTCCTTGAAGGATTATTCTTGTCATTCATATTACATTTTAAAAGCATTCCAACATCTTTATGGATTGAACTGCTTAAACTCACAAAAGCTAAATATGGTTCTTCCCTCCTACTGATGTGAAAAAACAAAACAAACAAAAGGCCCAGAGCTGAGAAGACTTATACCTGCTTTGCTGCTAACCCCCAAACTAACATTTCCTAACCGCATCCATGCAAAGTTCATTTTTTTGGCCATGCCCAAGGCAGGTAGAAGTTCCCCGGCCAGGGATCAAACCCGAGCCACAGCTATAACTCGAGCCACTGTGGTGACAACACTGAATCTTTAACCACTAGGCCACCAGGGAACTCTGAAAGTTCATATTTTAACAATCTGATGGCAGAAAGTTGCATTCTGGCCTGATTTTTTTCCCCTTTGGGTCTCACAGGAAGGTGCCTTGGAACCCTAGGCAATATATTTAGTTTAAAGCTATAGCTGATTCGAGAGCTTGCAATCTGTGAGAGTGCCAGCGGCAACGGGCAAGAGGCCAGAATCACACTCACTTCGATTTGTCCACCCATCACATTTTCTCTATTTAATTCTTCTACCAGCTCGGATCTTGGGGAGAGCATCCTTAGAAATGCAACAGAAATATGCTACTACGTGATCATCAGCCCAGAATCCACAAGAGTCTGAAGCAATGAGATTGAAAAGATCATAACTGCAGGTAAAAACCAGGTCCTATCTTTATCCCTCGTGTGATATCAGCTCTTCAACAAATTGCTGAATCTATTATCGCATTCATTCAAGTGCAGGGAAGAGCCCTCAGCTGGAAGGAAAGGCGGGTTACCAGATGGGCTCAGAAGTGGAGTCAGGGCGTGAATGCTCCGTAGAGATGCAAAGTAAGGAGTCTGCCTGCTACCCTCTGATAATGAGGCATCTTCCATAAAGCATGTCGAAAGTCTAAGGCAGGGCTCCCTCAAAGGGATTCCAGTGGAGTTTAATGAGTGCACAGATGAGTAGGCAAATTGTAACCAAGCAGGACCCTGTGAGGCCTTCCCAGAGTGGATCCCACTCATGTCCTCCACCTGCCTTTGATCTATCAAAAAACTTTAGTCAAAGAATCGATTTAATCAGAGAGGTGAGCAAATACAGAGAAAAAGGAGAACAGTCAAGAAAGACAGCATAACCCTGGTTTAGTCAAAGTTTAAGACCTCTTTTTTTTTTTGTCTTTTTGCTATTTCTTGGGCCGCTCCCGCGGCATATGGAGGTTCCCAGGCTAGGGGTCCAATCGGAGCTGTAGCCACCGGCCTACGCCAGAGCCACAGCAACGCGGGATCCGAGCCGCGTCTGCAACCTACACCACAGCTCACGGCAACGCCGAATCGTTAACCCACTGAGCAAGGGCAGGGACCGAACCTCCAATCTCATGGTTCCCAGTCGGATTCGTTAACCAGTGCGCCACGACGGGAACTCCCCAAAGTTAAGGACCTTTAGTTAGTTCTTCGGAGAATGTTCGGGAATATCCTGAGCCATGTCCTTGGAGCTGTTTTCCAGATGCTGAGGCCTCCAATGGCTGGAAAAATCAACTGTATGCTGCCCACAAGCATGTAGACCCCCGACTGGTTGGAACCAGAAGGTTGATGTTGGTGGTGCTGACCCCCAGTGACCTCGCCACCCACCAATCAGGAAGACGTCCATGAGCTGACCACGCCCTGCTCCTGGAACTACAGACGCCTGACTACCCGCTCCAAGGGGGCCACAGTCCTTGAGGCACGAGCCTGCCCTCTTTGCCTGGCAATTAAAGCTACTTTTTCTGTTTCCTCCAACTCTGTCTCCACGTTTCTATTTGTCATCAGTATAGAGAGGTAGCTGATATTTCGGCAACAATACCAGTAATAATTTTGGGGTTATTTTAATGTGGGTGTCTTAGTTGCTTGACTGTGAGCTGAAGGGCATTTGGATGGAGGTGGTGTGGCTCTGTAACACACAATGTGGTGGCACCATCTTCTAGATCTGGGGAGCCCTGGCATGAATTGGTAGGTCTAGGATTGCAGGCTTAGTTAGATACGGTTCAAAATGAGGGATGAGACCCTATATGCAGGAAGATGCTTCATGAGGCCATCATGAAGCTCTTCTTTGAATCCTTGTAGCCTATTAAGATTTAAATTCCTCAGGCTTCCACTATTTTGTCTGGTAAACATACAAATAACCTCGCATAGATGTTGTCTTTAATTTGGATCTGTTTTTTCGATTGTAATATGTGGGCACTGTTCGTATCCATGAACATTCATTTTATATTAAATGTTTAAAAGTTAGTTTTTGCTGCTGTATATTTTTCACGCTCTAATTAGGTAAGAAATAATAAAATTTCCTATATGTATTTTTTCCTTGAAGTTAGCCTGCTTTATCAGTCAAGCAGTTCTTTTACTGACGAGATGTCCGCAATAGACTTTTCTTTAGGGCTGATGACAAGAAATATGATGGCCACGAAGATTTTTTTTTCATGTCCTCAGAATGCCCTTTTCTATTTCCATGTGAATCTCATTCCATAAGGGTTGAAGTAATTAATTAACTAATTTGTAGGTAATTCTTTCTGACAAGCTAGCCACCTACTTTAGAGGAAGTGTAAAATGAGCAATCTAGGAGACATGCATTAAATTCAGTAATTAAATTAAATACCAAATCAAGGATTTCCAGGGATCATATTTCTTTTGCAAAGCAAACAGATGTTTTATATAATTAATAATTACACTGCAATCATTTAATTGTAAATAGTACCTGATTTTAAAGGTAATTTATAAAACAATGTTCAATATCAAATGTACTTGTGTGTTAGAACCTGAGCATTTCTCCCATTAGATTTTCAGATGACGGTTTCTCCATGGATATTATTAATGAGGAAATTTTTTCTAGAGTGAAAAGAGACTTTTCCTCTTTCTAAACCTTAGAAGAGAGAATATACAGAGGAGTGTATCATGCATACTAATATCCTGGGCTATACTGGAGGTGCGAGAAGAATCACCATTTCTGAAAGATGTTATCACACAGGAGGAAAGTTATTGCAGCCTGTCCCCACTGCAGGGGAAGCATAACCCCAGCTTGGTGATACAGTCAAATGCATCCTATATAATGGTAATTAGAGGCCACTGCAAGGATCTCAGCCCCTTGGGAACAGGAGCTTCCTATGGAATTGTCACCCTTCCTATTTTTGCCTGTCACACCTTTATATTCAATGACCACAGTGGTGAGTGGTTCAGTCTGCAAGTGGGTGTTGAATACTTGCATCTACAAATGAGGAAGGAGGTTTGGGTTGGCACTGCATGTTTCAGAGAAGAGATTCCCCAGGGAGAAGAGACAAAGTTCGAAGAGGAGATAGAAGGTGGTGGCCTGAGGAATGGTGCTTCACTGGTCGGGGAAGAGGAGTGTGGGAAGGAAACCACACAGGGCTGGGCAGAGCCTGAGAACACGGACAGGAGAGACGCTGCTATGTCAGGCTTCTGACTGGGGAGAAGGAGGAAGGAGCAGGTGAGTTCTCAGGTCTGGGGCTGAGTCACCTCCACAAGGAGCATCGCCTTCCTTTCCTGGAGGACAGAGCAGGAGGGGCCAGCCTACACATGGGGACCGAGGTCTGTCTCAGCTTAAAGTATCACAGAAAACCTTCTCAGGAGATACAGACGGATGTGATGTCGCAGGTGGGAGCTTAAGATAGGAATGAAAAGAATGAAATAATGCCATCTGCAGCAACATGGATGGACCTAGGGATGATCATACTAAGTGAAGTAAGTCAGACAAAGAGAGACAAATATCCTATGATATTATTTATATGTGGAATTGAAAAAAAAAAAAAAAAGATGCAGGAGTTCCAGTGGTGGTGCAGTGGAAACAAATCCGACTAGGAGCCATGAGGTTGCGGGTTCAATCCCTGGCCTTGCTCAGTGGGTTAAGGATCTGCCATTGCCGTGAGCTGTGGTGTAAGTTGCAAATGTGGCTCAGATCTGGCGTTGCTGTGACTCTGGTGTAGGCCGGTGGCTACAGATCCGATTAGACCCCTAGTCTGGGAACCTCCATATGCCACAGATGCAGCTCTAAAAAAAGGACAAAAGACCAAAAAAAAAAAAAAAGATGCAAATGAACCTATTTACAAAACAGAAATAGACTCACAGACATGAAAAATAAACTCCTGGTTACCAAAGGGGAAAGGGTGGGGGAGGAAAGAATTAGGAATTTGAGATGGACAGCTACACACTATATATAAAATAGATAAACAATAAGGACCTACTGTATAGCACATGGAACTATATTCAGTATCTTGTAATAACCTATAATGGAAAAGAATCTGAAAAAGAAGATATATGTGTATCTGTATAACTGGATCACTTTGCTGTATACCTGAAACATTGTAAATCAACTACCAAAAAAAAAAAAAAAAAAAAAAAGATAGGAATAACTCAAGACTGCAAAGCCAAGTTTAGAATGAGAGGAACAACTCACCAGAGAACAGCAGTGAGGACAGTGTGTACCAGAACTGGAGCTGAGGAGCCCTGGGCTCTGACAGTAACAGGCACCGCCCTGGACAATGCAGCCACTATAACTGCCCATCACCATGGTGGCAGAGCTCCAAACCCCAGTGCAGCCCTTTCCATCCCAGAAAGCCCCGGGTAGGAAGCAGTCTGCTGAGGAGGGAAAAGAAGAAGCTTAAATGCAAATCAGTGAGTGAAAAGAAAAGAAAGGAAAGGAAAAAGAAGAGAAACTAATAGTTTCAAACTGAAAACCAAAATATTTCCTTTACTTCAAATTCCATGGTAAGTGGAATAATATTATAGACCATGAGTGAAATCTGACATAAAATTGTTAGATTAAAAAAATTAAAAATTAGGAGTTCCCTGGTGGCTCGGTAGGTTAAGGATCCAGCATTCTCCCTGCTGTGGCTTGGGTTGCTGCTGTGTTGCAGGTTCATTCTATGGCCTGGGATCTTCTGCATGCTGCATGCCATGGGTGTGGCCAAAAAATTTTAAAATTCTGCTTGTCAAAGAGGAACATATGGGTGACAGGATTTATTGCACGTTCCTTCTATTTTCTAAGAGCTGATTTTAAAGAAAACTATCCTTTTCCCAGGAATTAAGTTTTGAAGTAGACGGTAAATTTGTATTCATACAGATTCACACAAAGAATAATAGGGTCATGCATCCATAACTTCATTTGTTCCTTTAACAAGTTTTTATTGATGCTCTACCTTGTTCTTGATATCATACCATCCACTGAGCATGACAGAGGTGAGCCAGGCCAACCTAGTCCCTCTGCTCACAGAGCTCCCTCACTTAGGGGAGAAAGACGTTAGTCACACAATCATACCAATAACTGTAAAATGGAAACCATAATATTTGAGGGTATTTGATGGCAGGGAGACTTGACCTCAAGCCACAAAGGAAGTCAGCTAAGCAAGTGACAATCCCAAACAGAGGAAGCAACATGATGAGCAAAGGCCCTGTGGCATGAAGAAGCATGTCCTGAAAGGCCATCATGGCATCTGTCTGAGCAAGCAAGACAAAGAGTTCTATCTTTAAAAAAAAACAAAAAATTTCAAGTATAGCTGATGAGGCAATATTACATTACTTTGAAGCGTTTCATCTTTTTCGTCTTTATTCTTAGAGTAATGGAAGCTGTGGAAGGGTTTTAAGCAGAGGAATGGTATTCTCAGAATTACATTTCCAAAAGATCACTCTGGCTTCTGAGTGGAGGAGAGAGGGACAGTGTGGTTCCTGGGCCATTCATGCAGTGATCTAGGTAGTTTCAGGGAAAGGCTACCAAAGTCACATAGATAGGAAGTGGCTTGGGTTAAGGTAGAGAATGGATTTGAGATATTTAGGAGTTAAAAATACACAGGACCAGAGGTCAGAGTCAATACATGAGTGAGGGAGGAAGGGAGGCTAAGGGTGATTTCTAGATATTTGGCTTTTACAACGGGAACGATAGGGGTGTCTTTTGCTGAAATAAAGGAAACAGAACAGGATCATCGTTTGGAGGATGGGAAGATCGTGAATTTAATTCTGGAACCATAGATGTATCTTGGAGACAACCACAAGGAGACGGCAAGTTGGCAGGTGCATGAATGGGTCTGAAGTTCTGATGAAACATCTGGTCTAGAGATAGGCATTCATAAGTCATCTGAAAATGACTGTGATTGATCAGTATGTGTAGGCAGAGAACACAGAGTGAAAAAAAGGAAGCGAGAGAGGGACTAGCACTATGCATTGAATAGTTAATGGCCAAGTTCAGGAGGATGAATGAGTGAAGGAGAGGTGGCAGCCAGAGAAGTAAGGAGAAGACAAGAGTCTGAAGCCCCCAAGCCCAGGAGAGAGCATGTTCCAAACAAGGAGACTGGCATCCGCGGTGTCAGACCCTGCTGTGCAAAGGAGTGAGATGAGGATCATGAATGTCCCCTGAATCTGGGGACACGAAGGTCATGCTGACCTAGCAAGACTGGTATTAATGGAGAACTGAGGGACACCAAAAGGAGGAGGTGGGGAATGGGTGGAAAATGGGAGGAAAAAAAGGGAGCCAGTGAAGATAGAAACTCAAGTGCTTCAGCTATGATGAGACAGCTGGAGAAATGGCTGAGCGGCTGAAGATGCGGAGGACGTGGGAGGCTCTTGGGGGTGACAAAAGGATTCAGCTTAGAGATTCTCCTTGAGGGAGAAGTTACTAGAGAGTGTAAGGTTCCTGGGTAGGGGGTGGGGGGTGGGAAAAGGGGAGTTCCAAACATGTGGTATCCAGACAGTGACTGAGACCTCGTTGTCAGAGCTTCAATTTCCTTTGTATTGAGCAGGCAGGATTTCTGCTGAGAGTGAGGCAGGAGCAAAGGTGTGCATTCCGTGCCTAGGTGCTGGGAGGGCAGCTGTCAGCAAGGGTGGGGAGAAGCTTTGCAGTTGTTTTTATGGAAAGAAGGAGAGTGAGTTAATCACAGAAATGTAGTGAGTGGGTTCATCTGAGATGAGCTTTAAAGCAATGACAGAAAAACCAATCTGCTCTCGCGTGACTTTCTTGGCAAGAAGGTTCAGCTGCTGGGGGCTGGATGTAGATTGTTGGGTCCATCAAGGATGAGATTTTTGTCAGACAAGGGGAACAAAAAAAGCCAAAAGAGCAAGGGAGTCGGGAGCATGGTGGAAAGTGCTATAAAATCGCTGAACCAGGCTCTGCTGGAGGAGAAGGGAAGTCAGGACAGAAGAGGTCAACACCCTATGAGGCCGAGGCTGGCCTGGCGCAAGGAACCAGAAGTCTCGTTGAGGCTGAGGAAGAGTCTCAGTGGAAGGAGTGGAGCAAGAGGGGACAAGGGACGGGCAGAAAATGTTGATGCCAGAGGCTCTGAAGGTGGAGGAGCTGCAGGTAGGTGGTGGCAAGGCCCAATCAATGCGTGTGCACTGGAGGAGATGACCTGGAGTAGAGTATTGGAGGTGAGGCCTGGAGGAATGAGAGCATTTGGTCAAATAATTGTCACTTGAGTGCCGAAGTGACTGGGGGTGATGTCAGGGCTTGTAGGTCAGATGCTAAGACTGAAAAATAACAAGGAAGAGAGCCATCAGGATTCTGATAGACGACAATGACAGGGGAAGATAGAGATGAAAACCATGAAGGTCATAAAAGGGGGATTTTTTTTCTTTTTTTTTTTTTGCAAGAGGAAACAGTAATGTGGGATGGAAATAGAAGCAAAAGGGCAAGGAAGACAGTAGCCCTCCATCCTGGTCCTAAAATACCTGGGAAAGGGGGAAATGTGAGGGCGATAAGAAGTATTCCTGGATGGGTGGGGGAGGGAAGCAGGTTTCGGTGCAGTCAAGATGAATGAAAGCAGGTCAAGGAGAACAGGGGAGGTGGGCGTCTCGCTGATGCCAGAGCGGAGAGGAGGCCAGCGAGGGACAGGGCCCTAGATTAGGGCCAGGAAATACAGAGCATCATCGTTATCAACACGGACAGGAGACAGAACCTACCTACTGCAGACCAGAAGGGGGAAAATGCCTTAAAAATCATAAAAGAAGGAGCTCCTGTCGTGGCACAGCGGAAACGAATCCGACTGGGAACCACGAGGTTGTGGGTTTGATCCCGGCCTCGCTCAGTGGGCTAAGGATCCAGCATTGCCGTGAGCTGTGGTGTAGGTTGCAGATGCGGCTCAGATCCCATGTTGCTGGGGCTGTGGTGTAGGCCGGCAGCTGTAGCTCTGAGTAGAGCCCTAGTCTGGCAACCTCCATATGCTGCAGGTGCGGCCCTAAAAAGACAAAAAAAAAATCATAAAAGGAACAAATAGCTTGTAATCTCTACCAAAGTCAAGGCAATTGATATCAAGAAAAGAAAGATACTGCCAAGTAGGTCTTTGACACACTCATTTGGTCCCCCGCCCCCTCCCACCAAGCAGGGAGGACTTTCAACTTAGGAAAAAACATGTCTAAACTAGGGTTTGAACCCCCTTTGAGACAGTTCTCTGAACATTTAAGCCCAAATATTCATATTGCAGCTAAAAAGTTTTGTTTCCTTCCTAGTGAGACTGGAGAACAGCTGAATTATATATATATATATAATAGATATACACACACACATATGTATACATGTGTGTATATGTGTAAGGATATATGTACATACATACATACACACACACACACACACACACACATATAAAAGTTTTCCAGTGAAAGATGCCAGTCTAGTTTCTCTTCTGAACAACTCAGACCTTTACTCTTTAGGCACAGGTCTTATCTTCTAATCCCCATTGAAATTAGGGATAGAATGTTCCCCATATTCTTGGTGACCTAATTGCAGAACTCAGGAATGGACCCAGTCCTCGAGGCCATTTGGCAAATACCAAGTGTAAAGAGAGGATGACCTCACCGCCCCCCCAGGTTCTTGTTTTTGCATTCTAACCGCATGCAGTTTTTAAAAAGCTGGTGTTGTGACTGACTCTCGCTTATCTATTTTCATTGCTGGCTTCTGTTCAGACATCCTTGCCTGTAACCAGTGACTTTTCCTCTTCTATTTGTATAGTTCATTTCCCTCTCCTGAAGTTACCACCCAGCATTTATCTTCTGTGCACTTAAAAAAGGATTGTGACCACTTCTCCAATTTAGTAAGGTTATTTTAAATTTTTCTCTTCATCAGCAGGCTGATGTTGGCCTTCCCACTTCTCAGTGAGGAAGTGACTCATACGTTCCGAGTTTCCTCCATGACAAAGCTATGGTCTAGGGCATCTGTCTGCAAAACATTTTCAGCCTGCACTGTTATCTGTGACTCCTGCGGCTTCTACTCTGTGCAGGTTGGGCCTTGATCATTTTTCTTCTGGCCTTCGAAAGTTTTAAGAGAATTAATTCCCTAGTGTTTCAAAGCTTCTGTCAAACTTGTAGATATTACTGTTGAAAAGGGCTATTTCTAAGTACATGTGCGAGAAGACCTTAATCGTTTAGATTCCAAATCAGCACCTTGATTAGTATTTTTTTCTACGTCTTTGTATATATTGTGTACTGGGGGGCTCTCCAGAAGCATGTAAGCCTGTGAGATGCCTGGTTCTAACTTTTAACCCAACGATCACATAGAACAAGGCATCATCAGGAATTGATTGAAAGAGTCAGAAACGCTGGAAAGGATTAGCCTCCGCATGTGCAAATCCTCCCTCAGGAAGAATTCATCTCTTCCTTGTCTGAGTTATGATGGATGGCACCTTATTTCCTTTCCTTTTCTCTCATCCTTATGATCCTTCGTAAGTGCTGTTACAAACATTTGTGTCTAAATCTTGTTTCACCCATGGAGCTATATGCCTGCTGAGGAAAGAGATGGTGACTAATTTATCTTTATTTCACTCACGGCATCTTACATCATGTCTTACAACAGTCTGTGCTCAATAAATATTTGTTGACTGAGTGAAAAATGAAAGAACACATACAATTTAGGGGACTTTGGATCCAAACTGGATTTTCTTTCTGACAAAGTAATTTGATTTGAATCAAATTCTTTCTTTCTAAATTGATTACAGCTTCTAAGAAAGAAGCTGTAATCAATTTAAATGGTAAAAAGACTTTAAAAAATTAACTGGAAAGCTAGAAATAAAGATGTTTTTGTAGAAAAGAGGAAATTCCTGTGGATATTCATTTAAAAAAAAAAAGCCCTATCATATCAATTTTCACAAGCAAATGTGAGAGGAAGTCACGTGTTCACCTGCTCCTTTCAAATCTGGACAGAATGTCTCGAAGTGTCTTGTAGTTCCGACAGTCCCTTATGACAGCAAATCAGTGAGAAGGATATGCCTGGATCCTGTAAGACAGCTCTAAACCACCCAATGATGAGCAGAAAAAGCATATAAAAGCAAGTGTTTTTAGGTAAGCACACATTAAAAATGAATAAGGCAGATTAAGAAAAATTAGATTGAATGAAACATGTAAAGTTGGATGATTTATTATACTGTCTAACCCCATGCAAAGTTATCTAGGCCAGGCTAAGAAAGCTATTGTTTGCAGTAATGATTATTGCAGGTCATATGAGCTCCTCTTAATAAATAGCCCATCAGGTGTTAGACAGTCGAAGGCACTGGGCCCAAAAGGATGTAGCAACATTATAGGACTATTTATTTTTATAGCTTGGCATATTCTCTACAGAATTTATAAAAAGTCTTAGCTATTTTAAATGAATCCTCTAAATAAATAAAAAGGGCTGGGCCTTTCCCTCCCTGGACAAGAAATAAAAAATTGCATCGGGAAAACTGGATATCTACATGTAAAAGAATGAAACTTAACCCTCATATTACACCATAAACAAAATTAACTTAAAAAAAAAGAAAGAAAAAAAATAAAATGAATCCTCAACATTTTGATGAGAAAAAAATGGCAACGTGTAAGAAATAATCATCTGCTCAACTCTGTGCTACTATAGTTGTGGCTACATTGGCTAAAGGTCAGTCTCCCAGCTGGTGTTTCTCATGTGATGTGAAGGGAGAAAAAAGGAAGGAGGAATAAAGAAACTGTGAACCATGGCCTCCCGCAGCACTCACAAGCCCACCAGGACCCAGTCCTGAGCTTCTCCACAGATCTGGAGGAAAGCAATAGCCTGTGCCCACTGTCTGGTGAGATCTGAAATGATGTCTGCAATTACAGACCCTGCAGGTCAAGAGAGAAATTTGGAAACTGGTCTCCATTCAGTTGTAAAACACCCTATCCCACTGAAGAGTTGGACCAGCCCAAAGAACATCAACACCAACAAATAAAATACAGACCATTCCCAATATTAAATGCAACTACTACTGTTTCTTGAAATTTCACTCTGTTAGACACTCTGCTAAATGGTTTCAATGTAATACGTTATTTAACTCCTCACCACTACCTTAGAGGGGGGCTTTATTATCCCCATTTCATGAAGAAATGCAAGATTGCAGAAGATTAGATGACTCGCCCCAAATCGCCCAACTAGAAAGCAGTGGTGGTAGCCTTCCAAACCAGATCATCTGTTTCCAAGCCCAGCTTGACCATCTGCTATGCTGCCATTCCATGGAAGATTGGGCTGCACCTTGGTCCTTTGGCTTTAGAGCCCTGGCCTAAACCCCAAACTGCTTGGCAGGATACTTTGGGCCAATTAGAACCAGGCCCCTCTATCCTTTCCCAAAATGTGCTTGATGGCAGAGTTGTCCTCCAAGATGATCTGTGGAGAAATGGGTTCCAGGAGCAAAAAAATGCTGCATATGGAAATCTCTTTTGGAGGAGCTTCCGCTGTGGCTCAGCAGAAACGAATCTGACTAGCACTCATGAGGACGCAGGTTCTGATGGTAGGACCCAAAGAAAACAGAACAAAAAAGAAGGGATCAGGTGGTTCAACCTTCTTGTTTGCTCAAGTGCCACTTCCTTAGAGACTTATGATAATGTACAGAATGTATTTATAAACTTTCTTATTCTTGCACCATTCCCCCAAAGACTTCACAGCTATGTTTCTGTGTACAGAACTGCAAATTCAAAGTGCGAAAAATTCTCAGCCTTCTGCAACAATGAATGATGTCACATAATGAAGCAAGTTCTATCATTCATTTAAGTGGAGAACTGACCTTCAGTAGAGACGTCATTTATTCATTCAACAAACATTTACTGACTGCCTCCTAAATGCCAGGCTTTCTTCTATGCACTTAAACAAATAGGTTCCAAATATTGTGTGTTTGAAGGTGATAAGTGCTATGGAAAAGCAAAATAGAAATGCTGGATAAAGGGGACTAGACCAGAAGGGAAGAGGTGTAAGTCGCACTGTTAATAGACTGGTGAGATCAGGCAAGGGGGTTAAAGACCTGTAAGAGGTGAAGAGATAAAGGTTTAGAGCCACACTTTTTCCTCATCTCCTCTTCCATCCTTTTTTTTCCTCTTCTTTTCTTTTTCTTTTTTTTTTTCTTTTTTTTTTTTGCCTATGCTTTCTTGATTTTTTTTTTGATCAGGCTTTATTAATAGTTTAAGTGTTTTTAAAACATAGATATTCAAGTTATTCAGAAAAGTATAAACACAAAAGCCATTTAATACTAGGGTGAGCGTTCCCATATTAGCCCATAGGGGTCATTTTAAACTTTATTTTTTGTCTTTTTAGGGCCGCATCCGCAGCATGTGGAGGTTCCCAGGCTGGGGTCAAATTGGAGCTGTAGCTGCAGGCCTACACCACAGTCAGGCAATACGAGATCCTAGCCATGTCTGCGACCTACACTACAGCTCACATTAATGCCAGATCCTTAACCCACTGAGCGAGGCCAGGGATTGAACCTGTTCCCCATGATACTAGTCAGATTCATTTCTGCTGAGCCACGATGGGAACTCCCTTTTCAACTTTAGGCATCTGCTGTGTGGATACACAATAGTTTATTCAGTTGCTCCTAACTAACTACAGAAGGTTGTTTGGGCCCAATCTTAAACACAGAGCGACATGAACTTGAAATAGAATGTGCCCGAAACAGAATTTAAGAAATGCTACAAATTCATTTCCTTAAAATTATAATTGGAGTCAATGGGAAAAGCTGTTCCATGAGACCTGTGATGAAGGATGTACTGCAGTTTTAAATGGCAAGGTCCCTGGGCGAATGTTTATGAAAGAGAAGATTTGTTCTTTTCATGTTTATTTCCCATGCTAGGAGCAGCAAAAGTTATACTAAAACATTTAAAATAATACTTCCTGGGTTTCTTCTGGATTTGAATTTTTTTTTTTTTTTTTGTCTTTTGTTGTTGTTGTTGTTGTTGCTATTTCTTGGGCCGCTCCCGCGGCATATGGAGGTTCCCAGGCTAGGGGTTGAATCGGAGCTGTAGCCACCAGCCTAGGCCAGAGCCACAGCAACGCGGGATCCCAGCCGCGTCTGCAACCTACACCACAGCTCACGGCAACGCCGGATCATTAACCCACTGAGCAAGGGCAAGGACCGAACCCGCAACCTCATGGTTCCTAGTCCGATTTGTTAACCACTGCGCCACGACGGGAACTCCTGGATTTGAATATTTTGTATTTGAATATTTTGTGAGTATCTCCCTGGTCAACATATAATTTTTTTCTATTTCAACACTAATGGTAAAATGAGTTAAGAATTCTATGTCAAATATTTCTATTGCAAATTTTTCATCAACTTCATTTCCTCAAAGGATAAAAATTAATCCTTGTAGGCATTAGTACAAGATTAGTCTTCAAAATAGTTTATGTTCCGGGACACATAAATACTGGGGAGTAACAGAATAGATGCACCAGCTACATCTAAACCTTATCTCACATGATCCTTACAAATCTCTAAGTTAGACACTGTTTCCTTTTATGGGTGAGGAAACAGGGTCGGAGAGGTAAAATATTATGCCAGAGTTAGACATAAATTCGGTTTAAGAGCCAGGATTCAATCTTCTGCACTCTCTGTGCGTGTTCAGTGCTTTACCCAGACTCTCGGGCAAGTTGACTGTATATGGCCTCTGATCATTTATTTTTTGACCATTCATCCCAGATAAATCACGTTCCTTTAAATTAAAAAAAGAAAAATCATTTTGCCATCTTTTAAATTAGGAAAAGAAAAACCATTTAGGGTTTGGCCAGCGAGCCGGGGACATAGGTCAGCTATCTTTCTCTCTCTCTCCTTTTGCCTTCAGGAATAAAGCAGCTCTGAAAATAAGTGATACATATTAGATGTCTCTAAGAGGTCTTGGTTTCTCAAATTTAATAGGGGGGCAATGCACTTTTGTGGACAAACTATTGCCTCGTACAAAGATAAAGGTAGAGAGAAACACAGAGAAAATCACTCTGGACCACAACATCAGTTCCTTCCATGGAGAAGCCAGATCTGGAGAGATAACTGTGTCACCAAAGAAAAGAAAGTGAGAGAAAAATGAGGTAATTAGAATCATATCTCCAGTTTTGTAGAGCACAACCAAATTACAACAGTTCCCTATTGACAGAAACACTATCAGCTGCTGCTGTGGTTGTCACTTGACACAGTATGCTTTATAGAATTATATCGGAAAAAAAAGTTTAAAGGAGGGGGCAGGTCCCATGATTCACATGTTAGAAAAATCTGGAGTATCAAGCAGATCATCCTCCTGTCTAGGTTGCTGATGTGCTTTGGGAAATATTCGTGCGCTGAGATTTTCCTTCCGGATCGCTGGTCCATCTTCCTCTTTCTCTCAGGATTGGAAGAGTGATTGGACTGGAGGTTCTCCATTGTGAAGTAACTCTGGGCAGTGAAAGCTTTCTGTGCCTTGTAAAGCCAGGCATTCATTTGCAAGAAATCAAGTCAAAATGATGTCAGTGGAAACAGACATTTTTCATAGGTAGGGCAGGCTCAGGGAGCAATTCTCCTGAGTGGTGAGAGTTATTTGATTTTAGACATAGTCTAGTCTAAACTGACCCAGAGTGAAAGCGCCTTCCCAGACAGCCGGTATATCCTGACTCTATAGGCTTTCAAACGAACCGCTTTGACCTTCATGGATTCCTATGTATATTCACCTCAGAGCAGGTCCAGGGAGGGAAGAGCTGGGACAGTGGGAGGTCACCTGGTCACCTCAGACAATGATGGGCAGAGGCAGCAAACCTCTCACGGTTTGTGGGCAGTGAAACTCAGGGACCTGAGAGAAATGACAGGGCTGGAGAAATGAGAAGGTCTTTTCCCCAGATTTCCTCTTCTCAGAGGGGAGCTAGGGCTACATACCAGGAGACCAAAGAAGTGTCCATCAGAGGGATTACACCCACGCAAAAATACTTTTTTTGATAAAAAATAATGGAAAATGTAGCATTGGAGATATAGCACACTTGTATGTTGCATATTCTTTTTTTTTCTTTTTAGGGATGCACCTGTGGCATATGGAAGTTCCCAGGCTAGGGATCAAGTCAGAACTGCAGCTGCCAGCCTATGCCAGAGCTTGTGGGAATGCCACTGGACGAGGCCAAGGATCAAACCCACATTCTCATGGATACTATGTCGGGTTCTTAACCCACTGAGCCACAACAGGAACTCCATGTTGCATGTTCTTGGTATATCTTCTTGGCACATATTAATAAAACAAATGAAAATTCAAAAGTGTGATTATCCTGGGGGGAGGGAATGGAATCTGCAAAGGAGTACATACAGGTTGTTGAACACATCTGTTAAGTTTTATATCTTTAAAAATAATCTGAAGCAAGGATGACAAAACTGCATGATTTGTGCTAAAAATAATCCAAAGACTGTTGTGAGGCCTCCCCAGAGGGGACCCAACACCAAGGAACCTGCCCCTCGGAAGACTGGCAGATAGACTTGACCCAAATGCCTCAAGCTGCAGGAAATTTCAGATATTTGCTAGTATCTATAGATACTTTTTCAGAATGGGTGGAGGCATATCCTAACAGGACAGGAAAAGCTTCCAAAGTGGTTAAAGCTCTCCTGAAGGAAATTATCCCCCGATTTCCCATTTGGATTACCTAACTCCCTTCAAAGCGCTAATGGATCTGCTTCTGTCTCTAGCACAACCCAACAAGTATCTAAAACACTGCAAATTAGTTGGAAACTACATTCATCCTGGAGACCACAAGCAACAGGAAAGACCGAGAAAATGAATCATACATTAAAGAGAAGCATTGCTAAAATAGGTCAAGGGACTAATGCAACTTGGGATAAGGCCTTGCTGGTTGCCCTGCTGCAGGTCAGAGTGGCTCCCAGAAGCACATTTAAATTAAGCCCCTTTGAAATATTGTCTGGTAGGCCATTCCAGGTGTCTGCTCGGGCGGGAAAATCTATAAATGCTCCGAAAGACAGAGCAGTTGCCAATTATGTTAGCTCTCTGGGCACTGAGTTCTAGAAGGGTAATGAGCCCTTCCCCCAAGCAAGGAGACAGTGAGTGAGTGACCGTTGGCCCCTCTCCTCCCCTTTCTCCGTATAAATGGAGCCTGTATTTGAACTGAGGCAAGATGGTTTTTTGAGACACTAGTCTGCCATCTTCTTGGTCTGCTAGCTTTCCAATTAAAGCCATTATTCCTTGCCCCAACAACAAATCCTCTGAATTTACTGGCCTGTATTGTGGTGAGCAGAGTGAACCTGGGTTGGGTTTTAACAATTAACAATTAACATTTGGTAAACCGGATGGTTTGTTACAGATGTTAAATGAATTTCACTCTGTGTTTTTCTGATGGCTTGACATATTTTACGTGGCAAATATGTATCAGTTTGCTCAACATCCACACCAATCTGCTCCTGGTGTACATTCCCCAGCTCTGAGGCTGGGCAGTGAAAAACTAAGACTCTCGTCCAACTAAGGTCCCAGGTACGATTTAGGTTCCAATAATGCAGCTTAACTGGAACTGCCATGATTGAGGAGAGAGGCAGGGATGAGGCATCTCTTTGTCAGGATGCCCACAGTGAGGGTATGGTTTGGAAACTGGTAGCTGTGGTATAGGTTCCCCAGTTTATCGGAGATAGCACATTTTGGAACTAGTAGCTTCTTTCAGACCATGGTGCAGGGAGGGAAAGCCAAACAGAAGACCAGCAGAGACACCATTCCAGAAATGTGTAAATCTGTACATTTTAGAAGCTGAGCGATTCCCGGGGATCATGCAGGCCTAGGGATAGGGAGGTTCTGGGACTGGGCAGAATGCAGAGACCTTGCTGAACACTTGGAGCAGCGGACAGAGATCCCAGAAGGGTCACAAGTTAATAGCAGAATTAAGTTAGTCCTTGATTAAAGACTATACTAGCTTATAAATGCTGAATAAAAGCTTATACATAAGCCTCAAAAGATCAAACTGACTTGCAAATAACTTTGTTTTGTCAGTCAAAACAAAGTTCAAAACCCTTCACAGGAAGAAAAAAATTCATATACTCAACCACATAGTATTCACAATATCCAACACCCAAGAATTATTCAGTCAATATAGAAAAAAAAAAAAAAAAAAAAAGAAAAAAGATCCAGAAGTGATGGAATCAGCAGAAAAACCCTTTAACACAACTTTTATAAATATGTTCAAGTATCTAAGGGAAAGCAGGAACATAAAGAGGAGGGACAAAAAAATATTGAAAAAGAGCAAAATGGAATTTCCCAGAGGCGAAAAATACGATATTTAAAATAAAAATTTATTGGATAGCATTGGCAGCAGAGGGGGGGATCAGTGAACTTAAAAATACTGCAAAAGAATAAAATAAAAAAAAATAAAAATAAAAATTAAAAAAAATACTGCAAAAGAAACCATTCAAACTGAAGCAAGAGAAAAAAAAAGGATAAAAAAACTGAATTGAGTAGGGAACAATATCGTAGTACATTATAATGGAAAAGAACAAAACTATCAGGGTGCAGGACCTAGGCATCCTGTGGATCAAAAAAATCAGGTAAGTCCAGATACATGTGATTGGAGTGGGGAAGAAGAAGAGAAAAGAGAAAACAAAAGTCATCTGAAGAAAAAGATGTTTGAAGAAATAGCGGCCCCCAAATTTTGTAGTCAAATGAAAAAAAAAAAAAAAATGAAACTGTTGAGAAACAGCGATACACTTATAATAGTACAAGCAGTATGAGGAGAAGGAAGATGTTACATCCAGGAGGAAAAAAGAATAACAACAACATCAGAAACAAGGCACGCTGGGAGACAGAGGATCTCCATTTCTACAGGGATACAAGGGGATAAAGCTAACCTAGAGTTCCAGATCTAGGAAAAACATCCTTCAAAAAGACCAAAATAAAGACATGCTCAGGCAAACAGAGAAACAGAAAACAAGTGGGCAACGAAACTGCCGTACAAAACATATTCAAGTTCATACTTCAGGCCATTGAAGGAGGATCCTCTATAAAACTAAAGCATCTCCTATCTATGTAAAGATACGAAGGCTATTGGAAGTAGTAAATACGGGAGGAAATATTAATGACATTTCCCCCCTTTTCTTTTTCTCCTGGCCACAGCCGTGGCATGCAGAAGTTCCCAGGCCAGGGATCAAACTTGAGCTGCAGCAGCGACAATGCCAAGTCCTTAACTGCTAGGCCACCAGGAAACTCCATTTCCCCTCATTTTAAAAATAATTGACTACGCAAAACAAAATCGCTGAGAATGTAGCTGTGGTTTTTGCCATGTGGAGAAATAAAGCGTATGATTGTCAAGAGACATCTTTCTACAATATTTTCTTAGCCTCTTTGCTGAAAACTCCATCTTGTCCTGCTTTACTTTACCCCATCTTCCTGCTTGAAAACAGTCACAGTGATGGTAAATGACTTAAGCTTAAGAACAAAGACCTAAAGGCATAAGCTATTCATAGGGTCAGCTGAATGAGGACGTACTGCGTTGGTTTAGCCACGCCGGACCTGTGCAGACTGGCACGCCGTTTGCACAAGCATGATATGTCCTCTAAAGAAAAGAGAAAGAGGAACCTCGTGGCCAAGTGGTTTATGAGCGGTCGTTAGCAGAATATGCACTAGCAGAGAACCAAGGGTGCTGCAAATGAGCACACCCTTTGCGGAAGCACAGTGAGGATTCTCTGAAATGCTATGCATAGATAGCTAACTCAAATGCTAATGATTGTTAAATGCCTAAAGGCCAGAGTAAAAGCTTAACCATCTACCAGCTATGTGACTTTTAAAATAATAAAAGAACTTATAAAATAATTTTAAAAAACCCTATATCCTCCACCTATAGCCCCCTCCTCACTTGGCGTAATTCTAAAGAGCACAATAAAAGCAGTGTGGTTTCTTGTGGCGGTGCTCTTGGTCCCTGAGACCTTGAGTCCCCCAGTTCCCACCTTTAAGATAAAAGTCTCTGTGTTTTGTTTTATGTTAACTTTTTTCCTTAAGTTTCACAGCACCCGTTCTTCAGCCCCATCCTGATAAGATGGTCTTGGCATATGATGATAATGGCACAAAGGATAGGAGGGGTTAAGTGGAATCACACTCTGTGTGAAGTGTTTGAAGGTGGACAGTGAGAAGTTAAAGATGGATAGTAGAACCTCATGAGCAGTGATAACGTTAGGGGGCTGGGTAGAGGTCTATGGAAACTCTGAATATTTCTGCAGTTTTGCTCTAAGTCTAAAATTATTTCACAATAAAAAGTTAAAAAATATATGTATTGAGTGCATTTGATCTTATGTTAATTGTATCTCAAAAAAAGGTGATTTAACAAATAGAGGTGCTACCAAGGATCCAGCTATGTCTCCTCTCTGTATGTCATGGAGTCAGCTTCGTTTTCAAGGTCATTTCCCATAGTGGTCTCAAGACTTCTGCCAGTTAGAACTGGGAATGCTAGTTTCATTGTGTCTACTGGGGGAGAGTGCAAGTACCTTATAGGAAGTTCCCATAATTCTTCTGCAGAAAGCCCCTAAGCATTTCTACTTGTATCTCACTGTACTGACTGGATCACATCCCTACCCCTGAACCAAGCCCTGTGGCCTGGAAAATAGGACATTTTAAAGCCAATCAGGGCTCACCCTGGAACTGAAGGTGGGATCAGTCACATCTAAACCTTGCTACTGGGAAAGCTGGGGTCTCATTAGAACAAAGGCAAGAAGAAATGTATACTTGGGAGGCAGCTGATAAATGCCTAGAAGAGATGGCTTCTGGGTTGCTATGATCAAAATGTGTTTTGGATTCCCAACCTAAGAGGCTCTAAAGACTAATAATCAGCATTACTTAACTACAGCTGTTTTATCATTCTTCTTGCTCTTTCCACTCAAATTTCCAAAGAATTTGCCTGAGCTTACACTTGATAATACCACTGAGATAAAACATTAGATAAACTCAACTCAGTGATTTTCATGACTTCCAGAAGATGGACCATTCTATTCTCTTTCCCCCTCCCTCCCCTACTTTCCCCCATTTTTCCTTCTCTTATTTCCCTCCTCTTTTTGTTCTGAACATCTTTACAGTAAACATTAAGTAGAGGAATATAATATCAAATGAAATTTGTTTGATAGCCCCACTGCTTTCAAAGAATAAGCTTGTCCTACATTTGCTGAGTCTTTCATTTTTCCAACGGCCACCAAATGTAAAAATGGTTTTTGTTACATATAAAGAGAACAAATGTGCTCACTGTGAACTCTTTCCAGTGGGAACAATCAGTTTAAGAGTAAGGATAAGAACCTCTGCAAACAAAAAAAAAACAAACAAACAAAAAATGCAATTACTGCAAGTCTTCCCTCATTCCTGCTTACTGTACCCAATTTTCCCAAACTTTCACAGATTGATGTTTCCCCAGTAGCTGTCATGGAAGAAAATGATCATTTTCCTGCCTACTTAACTGATTCTAGCCTGGACTGAGTCTAACATTTGGGCAGCTATAGTGCTAGGTGGTACAGTTCCAAGGGTGGGCAAACAGAGACAAGCAATAATAAGTAACTCATTTCAGAGTTTGCCAATAGCAGGAATACACATCAAATAATGTATTATCAGCAATTATGTTTTAGTTGGCATGCTATTATATAATTAGCAATTTTTAGATTACTATAATAATCAAAAGAGCATACATTGTGATAATGTGCTGATGACATGGCCCACAGAATATCTGAATTCTTAAGGAGATGCTTGTCTCTGAGCATTTTTAAAATTCATACAATGGAAAGTCAGCTCATCCAGGCTCTCAGCTGCAAACCACTTAACAAATCCAGAGTGAATTTTGAAAATGCCAACCCTGCTATCTGAAGAGCCTGCTATTGTGCCAGATTCTGCTGATGGAAGAACGTTTTTTCACAGCTTGAATATCAATCCAGAAAAAATAATCCAACAGAAAGCAGAAATAGTAGACCAAGGGAAAGACTATAAACCCAAGAAAGGATGTAATATTTCCTTAGCTATAGAGGTCTGGACTAATGATTCTCCGAATAATGACTGTGCAGATCTGTCCATTTTAGACATGTTACTTTTATTATTTGTAACACTGAAACATTTTGGAGTTTCCGTTGTGGCTTAGCAGTAACGAACGCGACTAGTATCCAAGAGGATGGGGGTTCCATCCCTGGCTTCACTCAGTGGATTAAGGATCCAGCACTGCCGTGAGCTGTGGTGTATGTCACAGGCGCAGCTCAGATCCTGCATTGCTGTGGCTGTGGCTGTGGCTGGCAGCTGCAGCTCCAATTCAATCCCTGGCCTGGGAACCTCCACATGCCGCAGGTGAGGTCCTAAAAAAAAGAAAAAAAAAAGAAAAACCGAAACATTTTACACTATTTGTTGCTATTAACTCACAATTTGGTTGAGTGTTAATTTTCAAAAAGGCCAAGAATAATATGTATATATTAAACCCAAGTTTACAAATCAAAGTAAATAATGATTCTTTTTTCCCTAGAAAATAAAATATTCTGTGATATTTCAATGAAAATTGGAAAAGTTAAGTGTGAGTGGGTAAAGCCCAGATCTACAATCACCTCATACTCAGTATGAGAGTTAAAAGACTCTAGAGTTCCACCGTGCCTCAGCTGGTTAAGAACTGGACTAATATCCATGAGGATGTGGGTTCCATCCCTGGCCCCACTCAGTGGGTTAAGGATCCAGCTTTGCTGCTAGGTCGCAGACACAGCTTGGATACTGCATTGCTGTGGCTGTGCTGTAGGCTGGCAGTTGTAGCTCTGATTCTTGGAACTAGCCCTGGAACTTCCTTCCATATGAAGCTGGGGAGGCCCCAGCACTATGCTGTCCAAGAGAACATTAGCCACATATTCAACGTCTAACTTCCTGGTAGCCTTAGAACAAGGGAAAATGAAACAGTTAAGATTAACTTTATTAATACATATTACTTAGCCCAATATATGTAATTTATAATTTATACAACATTAATAATATATTTTGCTTTTTTTTCATACCGTGTCTTGGAAATCCAGGGTGTATAATTACATTTAAGAGCACACCTCAACTTGGACCAACCACATTTCAAGTGTTTCATAGCCATGTGTGGCTACCATATTGGAACAACTCTAGGTACATTCGCCAAGGGCTGGATGTCATCTGCTTCTCAGACTTTTGGACAACAGATTAGATTGATTTTTTTAACTGTAAATTTCTTACTGAAGCATAAAATGTACCCAAAAATGCGCAAATTCTAAGTGCATGTGGATGAGTGTTCGTGAAGAACACAGCTATTTAACCACAATCCAGATCCTAAGATGGAACATTACGAGAATCAGAGAAAGACCCTCATGACCCCCTTAGATTTTCTTTTAACATCACAAATACGAAGACATTGCTTTCCTCACCCTTCCTCCCTGAAGTGCATCTGCTTACAGCACCAGGAAGAGGATGTTACTGATATGCTGAAAGTCAAGACTTGGGTCCTGAGGGCATTTTCATTTGTGGCCAGGAATCTGCATTATGGACCCTCACAAATATGAAGAAATCCCCATGGGATCATGTCAGGACAGCAGGCTTAGGAAAGCAGGAGCTCCCTGAGGAAAAAAATCTGGTTCTATCTATATTTGTCTGGGTTCTCATTTCGTTTAAGATGTAAGGGGATTAGATTCAAAGACCTTTTTAATCTGCTTGATTTCTTCACATGGTGATTAAATATGAGAGTAGGGTAATGATAAGAAAATTATTCTCAGTTACATCAACTTCCATGGGATTTTTTGAAGACCATAAACATTTTTTTTTTTTTTTTTTTGCTTTTTTTTTACGGCCGCACCCATGGCATGTGGAAGTTCCCAGGCTAGGGGTTGAATGAGTGCTAAAGCTGCTGGCCTACACCACAGCCACAGCAACACCAGATCCAAGCCGTGTCTGGGACCTACACCACAGCTTACAGTAACACTGGATCCTTAACCCACTGAGCGAGGCCAGGGATTGAATCTGCATCTTCTTGGTTCCTAGTTGGGTTTGTTAACCACTGAGCCATGAAGGGAACTCCAAGACTGTAAACATTTTGATCAGGCAAAATTTTCTATTAATAGAAGAAGAACTGGGTATACAACATATGCTCTGGAAATACTTGGCATAACTAGGAGCATGAGAGGCCAGAGCAAGCATCAAAGCATTTTAGGCATTTTTCTGGAAAAAAGAAAGCAGATGGCTATCTCTGAGATTTATGGATATAAAGTCTTTCTAGAGCCAGGTATGGTTGGAGGGGTGTGAGGGTACAGAAAGGGTCAGAATGAGGATAAGCATGAATGCAGGGAAGCAAATGTAGCCAAGCTAGAGATTAAATCACACATCTCTGCCCTCTCCTTTAGGAGCCTGTGCCTGGGACAGAGAGCTGCAAGCCTTCCAGGCCCTTCCCAAGCAGCTAGCGGTCTCATCAACAGCACAAATCAAAATGGCTCTCCCAGGAAATAGAACGCCTCGCTCCTGCTGTGAGCCCAATGTCCCTTTCTTTCCAGCACATCCTTCCCAGTAGGGTGCCTTTCTTTGCGGGAAAACGTATCTAGGCTATTTTCAAGCACCTGACAAATGAAGATCATAATGAGAGCCAGTCGACCACAGAGCTATTTAAGTGGTTAAAGATAGAAAGCGGTATTGGTGAAAACTCAGTCTTTCCAGAGCTTAGTGACTATTCTGTCATGACCTATTCTGAACGGAGTGCAATCATTGTATAATACTGGTGTTGAGGGAAGGAGGCTGAGGATCCCATGTACAATCATTTGTTCTATCTCATAGACTATGACTTAACCCCTGATGTATGAATGTGACGGAAACCCACTTCATCGTGGATTCTCAGAGCTTGGCTAGGAGATGAGCTGGCAACACGAGATCAGCCAGGGACTTAAACTTTTGTAATTCCCCACCGGACTTGTGGAAAGGTGGTTGTTTGATTGAGTACCTCTGAGAGACTCTTTACCCGGTGGAATAAGGGCATTAGAACATTTGAGAATAAAATAAGTTAATAGAATATTAATAATTATGTGCAAAATAGATCCTCTCACTTCCCAGAAGAGAAAAGCACAAGAGAAAAGAGTGGGAGTTCTAAAATTACTTTTTAAAAATATTTCAGCTTTGTTGCTGTTCAATTGACATATAAAATCTTAAGATATTGAAAGTATTCATCAGAATGATTTGATAGATGTCTACATTGTGAAGGGATTCCCCTGGTCTAGTTAACTAACACATCCATCACCTCACAAAAAAGTCAGCATGAGCTACATAGTTACCGCTTATCTTCAGCAGGAGTGGATCTAGCTCTGTGAGGGCAGTTTTCAATGGCAGCAGGAGTTTGAGCTCCAGATAGCCCCCAGACAATGCCTAAAACCCACCCATTTCCACTACAAACCCTCCTTAACTTCTAACTTGAGAAAGAAGGTGAAAAAAGGAGAGAAAGATGGTGACCACATGTAAAAGAGACCATGAAGCTCTACTTTCGCCGGCTCTTCCGCCCAACTTCTGTCCCAACCTAGTCTTTACTCCAGGATAAAGCTCTAAAGGGTTGATGTATCTGAGCTGATCACATGGCTAAAGTTGTACTGGAACTTTGTGATATTCATCCCTAGCTAAGCTTATGATTCTTGGAGATCTCTTGTAATGCAGTGGGTTAAGGATCTGGAGTTGTCCCCACACCAGCTTGGGTCACTGCTGTGCTGTAGCATGGGTTTGATTCCTATCCCGGGAACTTCTACATGCCACACAGGCACAGCCCAAAAAAAAAAAAAAAAAAAAAAAAAAGCCCATCATTCTCATGAATTCGGATTCCTTCCAAATACCAGTAACACCTAGGTCTACATACACATGGCATAGACCTTTCCTCTGGGCTTCAGACACATAAATGGAGCTTCACAGCAGACACATCCAAACACATGGTTTATAGGTATGGCAAATTCAGCAAGTCCAGTTGAGCTTGGGATGTTTCCCTGACAAACCTATGCTTTTCCAGTATTTTATCACTCAGTGAACGGCACCACCATGTGCCTGGTTGCCCAAGTCTGACACCTGGGAGTCATCCAGGACACCTCCATATCAGTACTCCAACTTCCAATCAATCACCAAATCCTTTTGATTCTAGCTCCTGCAAATCTTAAGTCCATCCACGTCAGCTCAAGGTGAAGGGCACAGTCTTCCAGGTGGCCAAGTCTGCCCAAAACTTCTGACACCAGCCAGAAGCTTGGGGGATCCCTGAGCTACCCTCACTTCAGATTAGCTGGCTTCAAACACAGAGGTCCCCACAGCTCCCTGAAATATGATAATTTGGTAGAATGACTCTCAGAACTCAAGAAAGTACTGTATGTACAATTACAATTTTATTACAACAAAGAGTAAAAAATTGGAACCAGCTAAAGGAAGAGATGCATGGGGCAGAATCTGGGACTGAGAGGGCTCCAAACTCAAGCTTCCATGTCCGCATGGAAGAGAGAGGTGTTCACTCCTCTCCTGGTCTATGTACGGTAGTATTGCCAATTTAAGAAGTTCAGCTGAGTGTTTAATGAGGCTGCTTTGAGTGGGCATGCTGATTGAGTCATGGACCACACAGTGAAACTCAGTCTCCAGCCCTTTCCCCTTCCTGGAGGTCAGGTTGGTACCACGTGGCTCAAAGCCTCAACCCTCTAATCATATGATTGGTCTCTCTGGTGTGGCCAATCTTCACTTTAAGACTTTTGGTGTAGGAAGAACCCCCACACTGAGTCATCTCTTAGCATAACCTATCAGAATGCCCATCATGATTCATTTATTTGCATTAATTGTTAGAAGTGGTTTGAGGGGTCACCTTGGATAACAGCATATTCCTATTACTTGGGACATTCCAAGGGTGTAAAGGTTAACTCCCAGGAGCATGGACAAAGGCCAGACCTCTCTGTGAGTAAAGTTAATTCATCACCATACCGTATCTTAGAACTGGCAGGTTGGTGCCCAGGACAGATAGGCTACATTCTTTCCCTGTGTATGAGAAGTCAAAAGAAAAAAAGCAAATCAGGGTTTAGGAAGATTTTAGTAAATGCCATCAGCACACTTCATTTTGTCTGTAGTTGCTAAAACTTCATAGTATAGACAAAGAAGATAGTACTACCAGATATACCCCCAAACAATGACCACTATAGTAAGGCTTAGTTAAACCAAAGGTTTATATATATATATATAATATTGGTAAAATATATATACTTTTTTTTTTTACAGCTGCATATGGAAGTTCTGAAGGTAGATTTAGGGGTCAAATCAAAGCTGCTACAGCTGGACTATACCAGAGCCAGAGTGAGGCCAGATCCAAGCCACCTCTGCAACCTACACTACAGCTTGTGACAACACCTAATCCTTAACCCACTAAGCAAGGCCAAGGATCGAACACACATCTTCACAGATACTAGTTGGGTTCTTAACCTGCTGAGCCGCAACAGGAACTTCAAGGTTACAATAATTTTACCTTACCTCTTTCTGGTGATTTAAAGTTTACAAACGCCTCATATACTCTAAACTTGGGTTGTTAGTCACAGTGTAAAAATAGTTAAACATTAATGTAAAAATTGAGTGACAATTAGCAGAGCAAAAAGATTA
Organism: Sus scrofa; assembly: GCF_054392235.1. NCBI lineage: Eukaryota > Metazoa > Chordata > Mammalia > Artiodactyla > Suidae > Sus > Sus scrofa. The sequence continues at coordinate 78,749,957 of NC_139392.1, read as the reverse complement.
TTCAACTTAATTCATTTAAGAATTAAACTGTTCTAGAATTCATTTTTCTAACACAGTGGAAGTATCATTTACATACCAATTGATATGGTAATTTAGATTCCTCTAGGAACTTGGTTACGTGGCAATCTTTTGTTAATACGGTTCAAGATATTTTGTTAATTTGAAAGTTCAGAATTTGGAGTTCCTCTTGTAGCGCAGTGGAAACGAATCCAACTAAGAACCATGAGGTTGCGGGTTCAATCCCTGGCCTCGCTCAGTGGGTTAAAGATCTGGCATTGCTGTAAGCTGTGGTGTAGGTTGCAGACACAGCTCAGATCCCGAGTTGCCATGGCTGTTCGGTAGCTCCAACTGGACCCCTAACCTGGGAACCTCCATATGCCATGGGTGCGGTCCTAAAAAAAAAAAAGAAAAGTTCAGAATTTGACAGGCAGTGGTTTTTTGAGTTTTTTCCCCCCTCTAAAATCAAACTTATGTTAGTGTGACATGAAAGAATTAAGGTAAAGGAGATGATAAAAAATTTTTGTGGAAAGAGGCTATTTGCCATTTAAGCAGAATATTTTTCCCTTTTCGCCCAAAAACAGAGAAATTCTTTCATGTTTCTTTTTGAGAATGTGTGAAAGTTCTTTACTTCTGATACTATATCACCTTACCTATTAGTAATTTTCAGATGCAGAAGGTTATGACCTCACCCTTTTTCTTTGAATTTTCTACATTTAGACTTTTCACAAATTCATACTGATCATATGAAGGAGGCTTATTTATAACGACAATATTTTTATAAGCTTTTTAAAAAATGGTTCCAGATACCTTATTTAGAAAAAACAAGTCACTAAAGGAGCTGGTCATGATAACAGAGCTCATGCAGAAGCCTAATTCTATGCCTCCCAAGCCCTAGAAATAAGACAAAACAAATACAATAAACTGGTAAAGATATAAGTGCTTTAGAAAATAAAGGTGGCACAGTGGAAGACCGAAAACTATGAGGTTCTTCTAAAGTATGGAGAGCAGGCAGGCCCCAAACTTTAAAACCACAGCTGGAAATGCTATAAAAGTCCATTTATGAGTTGATATATTCCAGCAAATCATTTAAGGAAGTAGAGAGGCAGGATCAGTGGTAGAGATATTTACATCCCTATGTACAAATTGTTTGCCATTATTTCTTTGAAGATCCTTCTGCTTTCCCTATCCTTTTAGGACCCCAATTACACACACGTGATAGTATTTTTATAAACAATCAAGGATCTTTCATTATTTTTCCAGCCAGTTTTCTCTTCATGTTTCATTTTAGAGTTTTGTTTGCCATGTCTTCAAGTTCACTGATGTTCACTGATGTTTTCTTCTGCAGCCGTTAAGTCCATCTGGTAAACTTTTATTTCAGATTTAATATTTTTCGACACTAGACATTACTTTTATAAAGTTTCATTTCTCTCATTATAGTTATGTATTTCTTTGATTCCTTCTCATATTTTAATAGCAATTTTATTTAAAATTTTTTTCATATACAGAACAATATTGTCCAATATTGTTAGTCAAGAACTAGGTGGTTTGATAGAAATGCTATGCTTGGCCCTCAAGTCCACTGATGTGGGTTTATTATGACTCTTTTATATCCAGACACGCAGGGATGCAAGTTTCCCTGATCTTCAGATGCCTCCACACTATCTCAATGTGGGACATCCAACTTTGCCAAGAGAGGAGAATCAGTTTTATTAACTTTGTTCAATTGGGAGAGAAATGAATGCCTACGTTCTTTTTTTTTTTTTCATTTTTCAAAGTTTTGTTGAAGGATGCTTGATTTACAACGTTGTGATCATTTCTGCTGTACAACAAAGTGATTCAGTTCTACATACATACACATCCATTCTTTCTCAGATTCTCTTCTTATGTAGGTTGTTCCAGAATATCGGGTAGAGTTCCCCATGTAATAGCAATTTTATGGTCCTTTTCGACTAACATTATCACTGTCATTCTTGTTCTGTTTTTATTAACTCATTTTTTTTCCTCCTTATATGTGTCACATATTCTGCTTTTCTGCACATGTGGTAATTTTTTATTGGATGATGGATGTTGTCAATATTATGTTACTGAGTGTCTGCATTTTTTTTTTTCTTTTTGCTTTTTGCTTTTTGGGCTGCATCCTCGGTATATGGAAGTTCCCAGGCTAAGGGTCAAATCAGAGCTACAGCTGCCGGCCTACACCACAGCCATAGCAATGCAGAATCCAAGCCTCATCTGTGACCTACACCACAAGTCACAGCAATGCCAGATCCCCAATCCACTGTGCAAGGGCAGGGATCAAACCTGCACCCTCATGGATACTAGTCAGATTTGTTTCCACTGCTCCACAATGGGAACTCCTGATTTTTTTTTTTTTTTTTAACTTTAAAGAGTGTTGAATTTTGCTATGACTGGTCAGTAAATTATTGTGGATCAGTTTGATCCTTTGGATGTTTATTTATAAGCTTTGTTAGGGTAGGCCAACAGTGGCCTTTACTCTACATTACGTTAGCACTATTACTAAGGTGCAACCCTTCTGTGGTCTCGACTGAATACTCCAGCTTTTCTATATGGTTTCCCTATTGTAGTTAGTTAGAAAATAAAACATCTCCTAGCCCCATGTGAGTTCTGGGAATTTTCCAGCTTATAGCTCCTTTGCAAAGCCTTATGGAGTCTTACACTGAATACATGTAGCTTAGTATTCAGCTAAAATCTCAATAGACCCTTGTGCAGATCTGCAGGGTTTTCGAGCTCTAACTGCACAGTTCCCTTTCTTCCAATATTTTGCCTTGTAAACTCCATTCACTGTGGCATTCCCAAACTCCATTCCCTATCTCTTCAGCTCAGTTCATCTGCCTGCTGCCCTCTTACTGTGCTAGAATATGAGAAGCACCTCTGGGCAGAAACCAACAGTGATCATCACTTTCACCTTATTTGTTCCATTTTTTCAAATGTCACAGTCCTGACTGGTTTCCAATTTCTAAACACTGTTGTTTCAGATGTTTTGTCCATTTTTCTAGTTGTTAATGGCTAGTTCAGTTCCAGGTGTTCTGTCAAGGCTGAAAGAAAAAACTTCTACATTTTCTCTTGGTTGTATTGCTGAGCCAATGAATCACATGAAAAATGACCTACGTTTGTACTTTTTAGATATGTGAACCCATAAATTTCCTTTTTTATTTTAGGAGAGTAATGGTTGGATTTTTCTGTGGCATACAACCAAAATTTGTATCCTGAGTGATATGCTGTATGAAGACTTGGATTCACAGCTAAGAATTAAAATACTGAATTAGTATTTTATTCTTTCTCCCACATTTTCCCCAGAATGATCTCTAGCAATGCAAGCATTGTTCTAATTCAGTTCAGTTGCCTTCTATACACATTTATGGAAATATATCTACATACATTAACCTAAATAAAATTTGATAATATGCTAGACACCAAGAGTATAAAGACAGTTACTAAACTCACAAAGCTAAGAGTCTACTAAGGGAAGTTTACACATGAGAAAATAAGGGCAGTACGGTGTTGTGGATTGAACTGTGTCCCCTAAAGTGATCTGTAGAAGTCCTAACCTCTGATACCTGTGAATGTGAATTGAAGAATTTGGAAAAAGAGTCTTTGCAGAGGTAATCAAGTTAAGATGAGGTCATACTGAATTAGAGGACACCTTAATCCAATGAGTGCTTATCCTTATAAACAGGAGGAAATTTGGACACAGACACAGAAAGGAGAGAACCACAAGAAGACAGAGATGCAGAGACACCAGGGCAGAAGCCCACATAAGGACAGGGGCAGCTGGAGCAATATGGCTACAAGCCGAGGAATGCTAGGGATTGCCTGCAACCACCAGAAACTAGAATGTGGCAAAGGAATGAGTGTCTTCCAGAGCCTTCTGGGAGAACACGGCCCTGTCTACATCTTGATTTTGGATTTCTAGCTTTCAGAATTGTTACAGAATAAATTTCTCTTGTTTTAAGCCCACTCAGTTTGTGATACTTTGTTATGGTAGCTCAAGGAGACTGATAGGGTTTTACGCATACACTGATGGAAGCACAGGGCAAAGAAGTAGCACAGAGGAAGGAATGAAGCTTCTCTAGAACTCACATGTGCTGTGATGCATCTACTAGTAGTGAGTAAAAGGACCAGTTACTAGGCACCAATCCAAGTACTTTCCATCAGTCAGGAGAAGCCAGAAGGGAAGGGGAGGCAGAAAAATATTTCAAGAAATTATGGCCCGAATTTTTCCAACATTGAGGAAAATCTGGAACCCACACATCCAAGAGTCTTAAACCTTGGGGGCTAAAAACAACAAAGATTTATGATGCACACCGAGCTCGTCATGGGAGAGCGGGGAGACTCTGTACCTGTCATCTAGGTGATGACCCTCGAGGTTCTGCCCCAGCTTTCCAGCCAACATCACACCGCCCTCAGATGGTAATGCTCCTCCTTGTTGGTAATGAGCACAGCAGTATATCAAGGGTCTAGTCATTTTTATGCCATGCAGGAGTCCTCTGAAGGGCAATCTTTGCTCCAGAGTCCTGTCTTTCCCTGTCCGCCCTGTGGTCTGACGGCTCCCCCTGCCCAATCCTGCTTCCTCCTGCTTTCCCCTGAAACTTCTACTTCACAATAAAACATTTATACTTCTGACTCCATCATCACAACTGCTTTCAAGAGAAACCAACCCGTGATCCTCTTCTCAACCTTCCACCCCACCATCAAGGGAGGAGTTAGGAAATCAAAGCAAAACAAACTGAGAAAGGTGGAGTTCCCGTGGCTCAGCAGTAATGAACTTGGCTAGCATCCATGGGGACACAGGTTCAATCTCTGGCCTCACTCAGTGGGTTAAGTGTCTGGTGTTGCCATGAGCTGTAGTGTAAGTCACAGACATGGCTTGGATTCTGCATTGCTGTGGCTGTGGCACAGGCCAGCAGCTGCAGTTCTGATTCAACCCCTAGCCTGGGAACTTCCATGTACCACACATGTGGCCCCGAAAAAAGAAAAAAACAAAACAAAACAAAAAACAACCAACCCCGAACTCAAACCCAAAAAACAAATTGAGAAAGGTAATTTTCCTAGTTTGATTCACAAAGGATACTTCCTGATAAACTGAAAGCACATTTTAATGAACACAGATTGAGGTAGAAGTAATTTTTTTAAAGCATAATAAGAGGTATTATTGTGTAAGATACATGGCCTACATCACAGTAAGAGGAAGAATAGGCTCTCTGTGGTCTCAGAAGAATACTAATTCCTGGTTGAGTCAGTGGAAGTGAGCTGCCATCTATCACTGGGAGGAGAGGCCAAATTGTTTCACCCTGTACCCAGGAGCCAGAGCCCCTTTTCCTCTTTCAGAGCCAGGCCACAACTGCGCCAAGGAAAACCCATCCACACCCAAGTGAGGTCTCGGATGGCAGATTCTGCAAGCTCTCCAACACAGCTGGAGATGACGCTCCTTCTCTCGTGGGAGTACCAACCTTCTCAAACTAGTGATATAAAGGGACCCTAGGCAGCAAAACCCCGGCCAGCGGGGCAGTGGTGCTCTGCTGCTCAAGAATGCTTACAGGACCACTTAGTGATAATCTTTTTAAGTTTTTGCACAGGTTGCTTTCATCTCCATCCCAGGTTAGTGTGGTTTAACCAGGGAAGTGAGGAATGGCAAAGTTTAGGCAGAGGTGGTTTCTGTTTCCAGTCATTTGGTAGGTCACTGTCTGAGCCAACCTTGATTTCTTTTAACGGTCCCTCCCTCTTAGAGAGTTTTGAGGGACATCCCGATGGAAGGAGAAACTGTCCCCATTGTGCTGGTGAAATAATGATCTGTGTGGCATTTCCTGGGTGCAAACTGGTTTACTTGAATTTTATGAACCTCTGTAGTTAGCTTATTTTATAAAGTGGTTTCCTAAAATGTACAAGGTAAAATCCAAAATGCTTTGCATAAACTTCTTGGGCATATGGTCCCTTCCTGTTTCCCAACACTGCTTCCTGTCCCTTCTCACAGGCTCTGTCAGTGCATGTCACCGGGAACTTTCCTGTCCTCTGCAAAACATATTTAGTTCATATCATTTCCTCTATCGGCATGAGATCCACTCATTGTCTCTCTTGCTAAAACATAACCATTTCTAACAATTCAGCTTGTATCACCCACTCCTTGGAGCCTGCTTGTGCCCAACTTCTTTCTCTCCTGAACCTGGCAGTGTCCTGTCCTATTGCTCTTCTCGGATCTTTTTATATCTAATCATTGACACAGAACTGTGAGTTACTGATGGAGTTTATATAAAAGACTAAGATTTTGTGGCCGCTACCTCTTCTTGGTACATTTATTTCTAAACCTGTTCATATCATTCAGATGAACTGAAGTAGAAAACATGTGTGAAACAACTACAATTTTTAAATATAATACGTAACTAAAATAAAGCACTAGTATAAATATCCTAATTGCTCTATTCGTCAGTATATGTTCCTGGAAAGGGGGGCTTATGTGAAATATATGGTGGGCCAAAATCTCAGCAGAGGAGTGAGGTAGAAATTTAAGTAATCAAAAGAGTTTTCCAATAGACATTTCTTGGCAAAATTGCTTCTGAGACTATTGGTCGAATTAAGGACTAAACTTCTACCTCCAGGGATGGGGTATGGTTAAGACACCAGTCAATTTTATTGTCTCCTCCCATCTCCTGAGACACAGAAGGGTAAAAACAAGAATGGTCTTCACTAATGTAGGGAGTTCAGCGTCAGAGGTTTTTTTTTTTTAATCGTTTCTGATGGTAAGAGGGTAAGTGCCCACTGTTACGTGACATGGAGGGACAGATTTATGTCTTCTTTTTTTGTCCACCTCACAGTATATGGAGTTCCTGGGCCAGGGATCAGATCCAAGCCAGAGCTGTGACCCACCCTGCAGCTGCAGCAACGTCGGATACTTTAACCCACTGTGCGGGGCTGGGGATCAAACCTGTGTCCTGGAGCTGTAGAGACGCCCCCTACCCCCTTGTGCCACAGCTGGAACATCAGATTCGTTTTGAAATGCCTACGTTTCTAAGAAGCCAGATTCTTCTGCCACTGGTTAGAGCAGGAGAACATTGGCATTGGGGGTCTCCGCAGTAGTGGAATGGGCTGGCTTTGTGTCCTGTCACCTCAGACTGTCCTCTAGGTGAGGATCATTAATAACTCAGGATACACTCATGGTTTTGCAAAGCCTGACAGGTCATTCCAGGTATGAGCTGCCCAGACATATAACCTGTTATTCTTTTCTTTCTTTCTTTTTGCTTTAATTTTCCATTTATACATTCTTATCTTTAAATGGGTAATATCATCACATGTTACACAGAATGTATTAAATGTTACACCACGAAGACTAAGTCACCTTCCTACCTTTGCTCTCTAGCCATCCAGGTCTCCCCCAGATGCAACAACTGTTATCGCCTGCTGGTGTGTCTTCCAGAGTGTTTTCTCCACAAATGATGGCATAATATTCACACTGATATTCATGCCCTGCTTTTCTTACTTTAATATTTTTTTACTTTAGCATAATATTCACACCTCCTTTTTTACTTTTAATGTCTTTTTGATTTGATTATTTCAAATCAATACATATATGCCATTCTCTTTCTTAAAGACTAGGCATTGGATCATTTACTGACGGATCAGTACATGAATTTCATACCCTTGCAATTGACAAATGCTAGAATGAATATTCTCTCTTTCAGCTTTATTGTGATATGATTGACAAAAAAAACCTAAAACGTTAAAACTGTACAATGTGGAGTTCCCGTCGTGGTGCAGCAGAAATGTATCTGACTAGGAACCATGAGGTTGCAGGTTCGATTCCTGGCCTTGCTCAGTGGGTTAAGGATCTGGTGTTACCATGAGCTGTGGTGTAGGTTGCAGATGTGGCTCAGATCTGGCATGGCTGTGGCTGGCAGCTACAGCTCTGATTAGACCCCTAGGCTGGTAACCTCTATATGCCATGGGTGTGGCCCTAAAAAGACAAAAAACAAACAAAAAAGTGTACAATGTGATGCTTTGATATGTGCATACCTTAAAAGTTAATTAAACATTCATAACTTCTCACATTTACCTTTCCTTTTCTTTTGATAAGAATGCTTAAGTTCTACTCTCTTAGCAAATTTGAATTATACAGGATGGTGTTATCAACTATAGTTGCCATGTCACGCATTACCTCATTAGTCTGAGGACTTCTTCATCTTATAGCTGAAAATTTGTAATTTTTATCAACTTCCCCCTATTGCCCCCATCCCCAGGCCCTTGGAAACCAGTTTTCTACTCTCTTTATAGGCATCTGACTTAAAAAAAAAAAGTTATTCCACATATAAGTGATGTCATGCAGTGTTTGTCTTTCTCTGCGTAGCTTATGTCACTTGCCATAATGTCCTTAGGATTCATTTATGATGCGGTAAATGGAAAGATCTCCTTCGTTTTTAAGGTTGCATAATATTTTATCATATAGATACCACATCTTCTTTATCCTTTTATCTGTCAAAGGATGCTTAGGGTGTTTCCATACCTTGGCTATTGTGAATAATGCTGCAATGAATGTGGGAGTACAGGTCACTCTTTGAGATAATGATTTTGTTTCCTTTGGATATATACCCAGGAATGAGGTTGCTAGATTATATATTAGATCTATTTTAAATTTCTTGAGGAATCTCCATACTGTTTTTTCTACAGTAGCTGTACCAGTTTACATGCCCACCAACAGTATATAAGTGTTCCCATTTCTTCATATTCTTACCAGCATTTACCTCTTATTTTATTGATAACAGACATCCAAACAGATGTGATGTGATATCTCAGTGTGGTTTAGATTTGCAGTTCCCTAATTTTTAGAGATTTTGAGCACCTTTTCATATACTTGCTAACCATATGTATGTCTTCTTTGGAAAATGTCTACTCAGATTTTTTTTTGCTATTAGGTTGTATGAACTCATATATTTTGGATATTAACTCCTCAATGGGTATGTGGTTTAGCAATATTTTCTCCCATTCCATAGGTTGCTTTTTCATTTGTTGATGGTTTCCTTTGATGTACAGAAGCTTTTTGGTTTGATATAGTTTCACTTATTTATTTTTGCTTCTGGAGTTCCGTCATGGCTCAGTGGTTAACGAATCCAACCAGGAACCATGAGGTTGTGGGTTCGATGCCTGGCCTTGCTCAGTGGGTTAAGGATCTGGCATTGCTGGGAGCTGTGGTGTAGGTTGCAGATGCGGCTCGGATCCCACATTGCTGTGGCTCTGGCATAGGCCGGCGGCTGCAGCTCTGATTAGACCCCTAGCCTGGGAACCTCCATATGCTGTAGGCACAGCCCTAGAAGAGACAAAAAAAAAAAAAAATTTTTTTTGCTTCTGTTGCCTTTGCTTTTGCTGCCAAATCCAAACAATTGTTTTCCACGACCAATGTCAAGGAGCTTACCACCTATGTTTTCTTCTGGGGGTTACAGGTCACACATTCAAGTCATTAGTCCATTTGGAGTTAATTTTTGTGTATGGTGTATGGTATATACAGTTTTCCCAATACGATTTATTGAAGAGACTATTCATTCCTCATCGTATGTTTTTGGCACTTTTGTTAGAAATTAATTGACTGAATATGCAGTATTTATTTTGGGGCTCTCTATTCTGTTTCGTTGATCTATTTGTCTTTTTTAATGCCAATACCACATATTGTTTTGATTATTCTAATTTAGTAATATAGTTTGATGTGGGGAAATATTTTGCCTCTAGCTTTGTTCTTTTTTCTCAAGGTTGCTTTGGCTATTTGGATCTTTTGTGGTTCCACAATAATTTCAGAATTATATTTTTCTATTTATGTGAAAAACACAATTGGAATTTTGATTGGGTTTGCATTGAATCTGTAGATCGATTTGGGTAGTATGGGCATTTTAATAATGCTAATTTTTCCAATTCATGAAATGTCTTTCCATTTATTTGCATCTTCTTCAATTTCTTTCATCAGTGTTTTATAGTTTTCAGTGTACAGAGCTTTCATATCCTTGGTTAAATTTATTCCTTAGTATTTATTCTTTTGGATGCTATCATAAATGGATTTTTTTCTTAATTTCTCTTTCCAAGTCTTTACTGCTAGTGTAGAGAAACACAACTGATTTTTGTATATTTATTTTGTAATGTGCAACTTTACTGAATTTATTTGTTCTAACAGTTTTTTTAGTGGAATCTTTAGAGTTTTCTGCATATAACATCATGCCATTTGCAAAAGAGAGTTTTACTTCTTCCTTTCTGATTTGGATACTTTAGATTTCTTTTTTTCTTCTTTTTCTTTTCTTTCTTTTTCAAAAAATTCCTAATTTCTCTATCTACTAATATAAAACGGTGCTCTATAAAGTACTCTGGCCATCAAACAACTTTCTCAATAGTCATAATACTGGCAAATCCACATTCCTACTTAAATATATATATAAATATCTGCATCAGTTACATACCCCTAACCTCCAAACACTAGAAGCTCTACTTGAGTCATGGGTCAAAATGGTCATGGAAATAGAATCCAGTGGCCTTGCTTTTAAGGCCAGAGTTATTCATGGCAGCTGATTATTTTGGCAGATATAGATCATTTCCTTGATTTTGGCCCTTAAGATGAGTTTTATCTTGATTGAAGCCACTTGGAGAACCATCTTAGAACCTTCAAATCATAAACTGGAGTACTCAGAACTAAGGGATAATAGAATTTCCTGTATGATCTGTTACTGTCCACTCTGGTGAATCAGCTAAAAAAATTTTTTCTATAGTTAGAGAATAGAAACTGCAGATATTTCTAATGAACAAAACTGTAATATCCTTTAGGAACATTATTTTGAATAAGAATATCTACTATTTGAATTAATTAGTCTTCAGTGCTCAGTTAGTAATGCCAAGCTTAGGATGATAGTTTTGACTTGGATAATGTCCTCTGAGATGCCCCAAAATGTGATGAACATAATCCGAAATTGCAAGGACCACATGTAATAGATATGTATGGCCAACATTAATGGATTCAAAGAAAACAAGTCACTAGTGTATAATTACTGTCACAATTTGAATGCTAAATAGCAAGACCAGTAGAGTAACTTTGGTTAATGCTAACTTTATCAAGTAGTTTGCTATGACTACAATGAAAACAAACTACTTAATAAGTGGAGGATAAACAGAACTACACTTTGTTTTCTGCAGAGGTAGGAATATGTTTACAAGAAATAGAGACTAAATTTGAAGTGAAGAACTCATCCTATTTTGAGTACAGGAAAGCTAAATCTCTCCGTTTAGGTACTGTTTTCTTTTTGGACTTTTCTTTCATTTGAATATATCAGGTCGATGGTGAAAAATTAGAGAAAATTATTTGCATTTAAGAATTTCTGCTGTTACGTAGTCTTGGTGTGAACTTGGTCTCAGTCTGCCATCAAATAAAGATTTCAGAATATTTCATCTCTCTTTAATTTTTTGATTATTACAGAGGAGTCAGAGTTAAATTAAACTCTATACCTCCTGCAGTCGACTGTTCAAAAATTATTAACTCCTTCAAGGTGCACTGAAGTTTGAGGTCTAGTCAAAATTAAAGATAGACTTTGGTGACTGACTTCATCTGATTTAAAATTTTCATCAATTCATGTAATTGCATTTATTAATATCATATATCATACTCTACTTGAAATTTAAAATTGTTTCTTTAAATATTTAATAATTAAGATTTTCACTAGTAGACATAGCCATCCATTATAATTAAAAAATTACATGGGGATCTTTCTATATAGTTATTCAAAAACTAACTACAGTTGACTATTATGTACTTTCTTTTGCTTATTTTTTCCTTCTTTTAAAAAAATTTTATTGGAATATAGTTGACTTACAATGTTGTGTTAGTTTCAGGTGTACAGCAACGTGCATGAGCTATACATATAAATATATCCATTCTTTTTTTCCTATGTAGGTTATTAGAGACAATTGAGTAGATTTTCCTGTGCTATACAGCAGATTCTTGTTAATCATCTATTTAAACAGTAGTGTGTATGTGTTATTCCCACCCTCCAATTCCTCCCTCCTCCCTTGCTTATCTCTATTGTACAAGTACCTGGGTTGGATTTTAAGTATTTCCATTCGGGTTTGTTTGTTTGTTTTTTCTTTTTAGGGCTGCACCTATGGCATATGGAAGTTCCCAGGCTAGGGGTTGAATCCAAGCTGCAGCTGATGGATGGCCTACACCACAGCGACAGCAACACTGGATCCAAGCCGCATCAGCAAACTACACCACAGTTCACAGCAACGCCGGATCCTTTCACCCACTGAGCAAGGCCAGGGATCAAAGCTGTATCCTCATGGATACTAGCTGGATTCTTAACCCACTGAGGCACAACAGCAACTCCCCCCATTTGTTTTTTAAACTTGTTTTATTTGGCATTTCTTGAAATAAGGGTTGGAAAATGTAGTAACTTTGAAATAGAAGTCTGATGATTCTGCCCAAAATTAAACACAAAACCCCACCAACCTGTGGAAACTAAACCTACTGCACATGAAATGATGCTGCCTTGGAACCTGATCCATGCAGGGTGACCCAGCTCCGCAGAGAAAGAGGGCCTTCCAAATTCAGACCAAAGAACCCTCCTTGGGTCAGGATTATAGCCACCATCTGCCAGTGGAAAAGCTTAGCTCAGATCTCCTTTTCTGAAATCATGCATCAGTCAGAAGCCAGCTAAAATCTCTGGCCCAATTTGGTTAAGAAAACCAGGGAGAGATCAGACCCAGCCCCTGGCCTCAACAGTTCACCCCGTGCTATTGAACCACCTTACAACTCACCATAACAGGCCAAGATGGAGCTCAGAGAACCACTTCCTCGCCTGCTAATGCACTGGCTTTCTTGGGGTTGCCCAAACCACGGTATATTCAATAGCATTGATTTTAGTGAGTCTGACCTGGATTGTATTTTAGATCAGTCCACTTATTCCCAGTTCAAAGGATCCTTCCTTAAACAGACACAACTATTCAGCCTCTTAAAAAAAAAAAGTTGAATGCCAGAAGCTGACATGGGGAAACGTCGCCATGTCCAGGGGTTGCGCTGACAGCAGTTCCTGCTGTTTATCTACCAGCGTAGGTGACACATTCCGCGCACGGGGCTGGTCGGTGGTGGAAGCCGTCATCCTGGGGCATTCCTCACAGAAGGAGACATTACCTCTAAGGGATAAGCGGTGTCAGATTTTAAGTGGGCTGCACCCTATTTTTTCTCTTAAACCTCTAACCTCTGGCAAACAAGCAGATAGCTCCATAGCGCTAATTACTGAAACTGAGTTCAGAGAGCAAAGAATGTCAAAGCAGACTAAGCACTAAATGACCACTATATATGGACCCCGTCCACTACGTTAAGCTGATTTTAAAGGCCTGGAGTCAAGTACACAATGAGCAATGTTTACTTTGAAACTCTATCTTTTGGGCTTTTCAATGATCTTTTTTATAGTGTGGCTGCCTTCCGTGCGAGGGGATCTTATTTTTCACAGTGGGTGCTTAGTAGCATTACCCTTTTGAATGGCCAACACGGCCCCCCACTGTTTCACGACCATTGGCAGAACAGTGCTGGTCTCTGCGGCCCTTCATTTTTTTCTCCCCTGGTACAACAAGACAAATGCGCTGAAATTGTGCCAAGATTTCGCTTCAACCCTAGCATGAGATAAAGAGGATTTACAGGCAAAGAACTCCCTTGAACAGCAGCCAAAAAAGCAGATAACTTTTAAATAACACAATGTGGTGGGAGAAACTGCCTTGTGGCAGAGTCTGCTGTGGAGAAAAACAGCAACTATTTACTGTACATGTTGGCAAACTATCTTATGTTTAAGCTCTAGGAAAGGTGAAGGGTTAACATGCTGTTTATGGGTTTCCTTACACTGCTACCGCCCGAGCTGAATGTCACATGCCGAAGTCTTACATTTTATTGTTTATCTTTAACCAAGTTCAACTGATTTACAACAATCAACTACCCGACTAATTCAATTTGAATGGAAATGAATCCAAAGAATACAGTAAAAGGAACACATCATGATGAATTACCTAATATTATTCAGATGTACCCCTCACTTTAAGCAAATTTAGATTTATAAAGTAGATAAATAGTAAGTAATTACTTTCTCTTACTGAAGGGCTCTTTTCTTTTTCTATACTAAGTGATTCACCCTTAGATTTCTCTAAAGAGTGAATTCTCAGTGTTCCTCAAGTATAATTAGATTTCAAAACTTCTTGTCAAAAACATAGTTTCTGGAACACGTCTATTGAATCAAATGAACTTTGTTGTGCTAAGACTCTCAAGTTGTTAACATGGGAGAATCAATGGTGTTATGAGGTCTAATTAGTTTCCAAAACCACAGTGCTTGAGGGCGGAGCATGACGGTGATAATACCTAACGATACTGACTGATTGTTATTTACTTATTTATTTATTGGCCACACTCACAACATGTGGAAATTCCTAGGCCAAGGATTGAACCTGCACCACAGCAGAGACCCAAGCTGTTACAGTGACAACGCCGTGGATCCTTCACCCACTATGCCACAAGGGAATTCCAAGGCATTGATTTTTAAACCTATATAACGTGAGGAGACAAAATGATTTGTAGTCCTAGAAATAGCTGTGTAGACTGTAACAGAGCTCAGGGGAGAAAGATCCTGAGACTTAAGATCAGTAGTAACCCAGTTGCAAAAGAATTCTTGTCTGTGATAGGGTAGGAAAATCCATCAAGACTTCTCACCTCCCCAATCCAAGTTTCTATTCACCCACAATGTTCTGATAGTTAATTTGAGGCTCAGGTACCTTCATACCAGGAAAGAACAGTGCACTGACATAGGGGAGGTGGGACTAGCTCTCCTAGATCATCATTTGATGCTCTCTCCATGTACGGATAAGGTCAAGTTACTGGACCAGGACTGTTGGGGACAAAGTCCTGTAGATCCAACATTGGGCTGGTCAGTACAACTTTAGATCGGTGGTTCTCAAATTTTTCCACAACACAGCACATTCAGAAAAGTGGCAATATTTGTAAGTCACACTGAGATGAACTGGAATGGACTTTGAAGAGTCAATATGTGGCTTGGTGGAAAAAATTATTAAATTTCCTTTATACTGCGTATTTATGATAAGGAAAATAAAAATTAGCAGAAAAGTTGAGTGTGTTTCTGTGAATATTTTACACACACACACACACACACACAATCATACATATTGGAGCTTGAAACTGCTGTGTATAATTTCTGACCAAAACCTTTCATATCCTTCAGTTACCATGGTCAGAAATTATGTTTACACAAGTACAGGCAGCAAATAACAGATTGTAACTTTTTCCTTAATCCATGAAAACTGCTTTCTCACAGATAATTTGATATTTATCAGATAATTTGATCTTTAATGCTGTAAAAGTTTACTTCAGACGTTTATAATTTTTTAAACATAAAAACTCTTACCTTTCTTTGACAAATGCAACATTGAAACATTTTGTGATAATGAATACTAAATCCTTCAAAATGTTTTCAAATGAAGTATTTTAAAATTTTAATGAAGTTTTTTCTTCCAGCATAAAGTTATTGCTCTACAAGTCTTACTAATTTTTTAGGATTCTATTTTTTTTTTTTTTTTTCTGTACCCACATGTGGTAGTTCCCAGGACCAGAGACTGAATCTGCAGTATGGCAGTGACCCAAGCCATGGCACTGACAACACCAGACAGAATTCTAATTCTAACACTCAGTAAACATCGGTGGTCATTTTTCCTTTGAATTCATTAATGTTGGCAGAGCACGTTATTGTACTTCCGGCGGTCCTTCCAATCTTGGACCATGTTCACTAAGATGCTCAAAATATCAGTACATTTTTTAAGCCGACAAACCAACCTTTGTATCTGCAAAGTAAGAATTATTTACATCCACACTTACATCTCAAATTTCAATTCCTTTAGCTCAGAAACTCTTGAGAAATTTTTCCGTGGTCATCCTCTTTAGCATGAACTGGCTGTTTTTTTTAATCTTAATTTTTGTATAAAGTTGTAAACAGGTATGACTTTCATGGCTTAGATTCACCATTTTGAGGCCACCATTTAATGTATAATACCAATCCATGGAAAATCTTTACATTAACATTTTTCTGTTAGAACATGAAGTTCTCTCACTGATAGGGTTTTGAGAATAAACTATTGATGTAAATAATTTAACACAATTAAAGCATCAATACACACATTTAAGCAGTGTTCATAATACATCTTATTTATTTCAACATGTTCATTTAGCACTTAAGGTGTTTGCTTTGGTCTCTCTCTGCAGTAAAATAATGTTTCTTGGATGAATTTCTCCTTAGGTAGTGTGATTAGATCTATTAACTGGGCACATTTATTGTCTGTGGATTCAACAGTCATTTTTTGACTGAACTATTTTCTAGGTTAGTGTTATCTCTACAGCACCTCACATGCCACAACTGCATTTACTTACAGTGCTATTCAAAAAACGACATATTGGAGTTCCCGTCGGGGTGCAGGGGAAACGAATCTGACTAGGAATCACAAGGTTGTCGGTTTAATCCCTGGCCTTGCTCAGTGGCTTAAGGATCCGACATTGTTGTGAGCTGTGGTGTAGGTCGCATATGCGGCTTGGATCCTGCATTGCTGTAGCTGTGTCATAGCTGCTATAGCTCTGATTCGACATGTAGCCTGGGAACCTCCATATGCTGGGAGTTTGGGCCCAAAAAATCAAAATAAATAAATAAATAAATAAATGAAATGACATCTTTTCCTTGCCTTTGCTTTGCTGGCCCCAGACACAGACAATTTTCACAGAGGCTATTAACCTGAATGATTCCACAATTTGTGTGTGTGTGTGTGTGTGTGTGTGTGTGTGTGTGTGTGTGTGTTTGTAAGAGAGAGAGAGAGAGAGACACTTGGCTTTAGGTATGAAATTGAGCTTAATTTCATACAGGTATAACTATTTTCATAAAAGAATTTCATTTTTAGTGTTGAGCTTATAGATGCTTTAAGAAGTTCAAATCTTCCTCTCTTTAAGATCTAAGTTGTGTAGAGTGGAGCTAGCCTGATTGGTTAAGCACTATCACTTCATTCGATAACTTTTACATCACACACACACACACGGAACAGGAAAAGAATTGATGGAGAACATAAATACTAATTTGAGATAATTCTCATTGTTCCGTTTTTTTTTTTTTTTAAGGGCCACACTGGCAGCATATGGAAGTTCCCAGGCTATGGGCTGAATCAGAGCTACCACAGCCATAGCAACGCAGGATCCAAGCTGCGTCTTCGAACTACACCACAGTTCATGGCAATGCCAGATCCTTATCACACTGACTGAGGCCAGGGATCGAACCCTCAACCTCATAGTTCCTAGTCGGATTCAATTCTGCTGTGCCACAATGGGAACTCTTCATTGTTCTGTTTGAAAGTGATTTAAGCTTCCTAATTCCTTGTCTTTCCTGTTTGCCCACTTCTGCAGTATTTCCCCCCAGTTTTATTGAGATATAGTTGAGATATAACACTGTATAAGTTTAAGGTGTACACTGTGATGATTTGATACATGTAGTTGCTATAAAATGATTACCACAATAAAGTTAGTTGATATATCCTTCACATCACATAATTAGCATTTTGTTGTTGTTGCTGTTATGGTTAAGAATATTAAAGCTCGAGTTCCTGTTGTGGCTCAGCAGAAATGAATCTGACTAGCATCCATGAGGACGCAGGTTCAATCCCTGGCCTCGTTCAGTGGGTTAAGGATCTGGCGTTTCTGTGAGCTGTGGTGTAGTTTGAAAACGTGGCCTGGATCTGGCATTGCTATGTCTATGGCACAGGCCAGCAGTTACAGCTCTGATTCAGCCCCTAGCCTGAGAACCTCCATATGCTGCAGGTGTGGCCCTAAAAAGACAACAACAAAAGAATATTAAAGCTCTACTCTTACAACAACTTTGAAGTCTATAATACCATATTATTATAGAATCACTGTGGTGTACATTACATCCCTGGTATTTACTCATCTTATAGCTGAAAGTTTATACCTTTTGACAAATATCGTCCCATTCTCCCAGGCCCCTCAGCCCCTGGCAAGATCATTCTATTCTGTTTCTATGAGTTTGATGCTTTGGGTTCCACATATGAGATCATACTGTATTTGTCTTTCTCTGTCAGGCTTATTTCACTTAGGATAATGGCTTCAAAGTCTATTTATGTTGTCATAAATGGCAAGAGTCCCTTCATTTTTTATGGCTGAATAATCTTCCATTGTACCTAGATACGCATTTTCTGAATCCATTTATCTCTCAGTGAATACTTAGCTTGTCCTCATGCCATGCTCTTGTAAATTATGCTCTGTAGCATTGTTTTGAAAGTCATCTCCCAAAGCTCAGCCTAGAACTTGTTTCCCTAGACTTTGCATCAATGCTATAAATTTCAAATTCCCTGCTAACCAGAATAGATTTTGTTGTCTGCAATGGAATGTCAAATGACACAGTAATTGAAACCAGAAGTGGTTATTGATCTTAGAAGCTCAAAGGTGTAAATATGGGACTGGCTGTTTGACCTGATTGAGTCTGCTTACTTTGACAGGATGTCTTATCGGGAGTCACTTGTGGTCTCCCAGAAAGAAGCTTCTATTGGAGACACTTTTGACAGACCAAATGGTTACTGCCATAGCACAGTGCGGTGGATGAAAGGACTGCAAGGGATGTAGGGTGGCTGAATTCCTTCTAATTAGTTAGTTCTGAGACAGAAAATGACAGCTTTAAGATCCCAGTAGTCATGGCTGGAGAACCAGAGGGTACCTATCACTGCTACTCAATGATATCTTATCTCTTATGAGCATAGTTTGGACCTGAAGATTTCTTTTTTTCTTTTCTTTTCTTTTTTTTTTTTTTTAAGGGCCGTACCCATGGCACATGGAAGTTTCCAGGCTAATTGGAACTGTAGCTGCACCACATACACCACAGCCACAGCAATGCCAGATCTGAGCTGCATCTGCAACCTACACCACTGCTCACAGCAATGCCCAATCCCCAACCCTCTGAGTGAGGCCAGGGATTGAACCCAAGTGCTCATGGATATTAGTCATATTTGTTACTGCTGAGCCATGCCAGAAACTCCTTGGATCTGTAGATTTCTAATATGTGCTGAATTCAGAGCTTCTCTAGGCTTTTGAGAAGGCCTAGTAGGAATGAAAAATCCAGTAGCAATGAGCGCCCCTGGTGTTTAGATTATGGTCTCTAAATTTCATTTTCCACTGTAATGAACCAGGGCAGAAAATATTTCCAAATGATGTATATGATAAATGAGCTGTATCCAAAATATATAGCAAATGCATACAACTCAATAATAAGACAAACAGCCCAGTTAAAAGTAGGAAAAATTTCTGAACAGATACTTCACAAAAGAAGATATAGAAGTGGTTAACAAATACCGAGAATCAGTTCATCATCATTAGTCATTAACGAAACGCAGATTCAAACCAGAAGAAGATACCACTACACACTCAGGGAAACGACTAAAATTAAAAGGCCTGACAATACCAAGTGTTGTAGGGCATATAAAGCAAGTGGATCTCTGGCTCATTGCTGTTGGGAATGCAAATATAGTATAGTTCCTTTGGAAAACCATTTGGCAAGTTCTTATAATATCAAATGTACACATGGCATAAGACCCAGAAATTACACTCTTGGGTATTTTCCCAAGGAAGGAGAAACATATGTTCACACAAAAACCCATGTATAACTGTTTAAAACAGATTTATTTATAACAGTCCAAAACTGGAAAGAATCCAAATGTCCTTCAACCAGCAAACGGATGCTGCACATCTACACAGTGCCACACGACTCAGCGACAGAGAGAAACAAGCAATTGATACATGTAACATCACGGACAAATCTCAAAAGCAGTATGACAAGCAAAAGAAACCCGTCAGAAAAGGCAGCATATTGCACGATTCCATGTATAAGATATTCATAAAAATGCAAAATTTAAGAGAGAGAAAACATACCAGTTGTTCCCAGGGAAGGAGGATGAAGGGAGAGGTTTGACTTGAAAGGGGCATGAAGGAAATCTGGGATGATGGAAAAGTCCAATATCCTAATTGCAGCAGTGGTCACACAACTGCAAACATTTGTCGAAACTCATCCAACTGTACAAACAAGACCTCAAAAAATAGACATGTGCAGTAAAGACTGTGTGGGGGGGAAAGACTTCATAATTCATAATTGCATGGTTCATAATAAGCTTTGAACAAATGTTAGCTATTTGAAGACTATTTAGAAACAGCTGAGATGGGGAGACACACACATAAGCAAATAAATCACAATCATCATATGAAAATAGCAGAAATAGTGCAGGTATAAGATTCAACGATGGAACAAAATGAGAAATGTTCAATTCATTTGGAGTAGCCAATTAAGGCTTTCTGGAGGAAATCACACCAAAAATTTTTTGAAAGACAGATAGTTTTCAGGCTGATTAGGAGAGTGAAGGGCATAAAATGCCTTGGTGTCTTTGAAGAACTAAGGGCAGTTTGCTAACTTTTTTTTTTTTTTTTTTTTGAGTGATTGGAGAAGGTATTGCAATAGGGAGGAGTCAGCTGGAACAAGGTCTTGAATGCCAATTTAAGAATCTTGTTGCATCTCATTGTGTATATGGTGGACTGATTGACAAACTGCAAGGTGAGAGACTAAGGGCAAAGATTACCTGGATTACCTGGGAGAAGATGAACTGAAGCCAGGAGAAAGCTAGAGGATGAGAAACCTGTCAGAAGGCTTGTTCAGTGAAATCAAGCAAAGTCTGGTGACACTCTGCACCAGGCCATGGGAATGGAAAAGTGAGAATAAATTAAAGAGACTTTTAAGGGAATCCAAATAACTTCATACAAAGGCACCTAAGTCTAGGATGACTGTCAGACTTAATGCTTGAATAACTCGGTGGGAGTTAAAAACAGAAAAACACGTTTATGTTGGATAATTGATGAATTTAAGTGGGTGGACACCTGTGGACAACCAGGGAGCTTTCTATAAAAAGGAGGCTATATGAGCCTACAACTAAGTATTGGAATCTGGTGGGGTGCGACATATATGGCATTTGAAGTCACGAAAATAAGCAAGATCACTCTGGAAAAACATAATATAAAAAGGGAGCCAGGGACAGATCCCTAGGAAATATCAACATTTAAAGCTGTACAGAAAAGACCTTAAGGGGAGTTCCTGCTGTGGTGCAGTGGGTTAAGAATCCAACTGCAGTGGCTCAGGTTGCTGTGGAGGTGCAGGTTGGATCCTGGGCCCGGTGCAGTGGGTTAAAGGTACAGCATTGCTGCAGCTGCACCATAAGTCTCATATGCGGCTTGGATTCAGTCCCTGGCCTGGGAACTTCCATATGTTACAGGTGCAGTGAATGAAAAGAAATAAAGGAAAGGAAGGGAGAGAGGAAGGAAGGAAGGAAAGGAGGAAGGGAGGGAGGGAGGAAGGGAGGGAGGCAGGAAGGCAGGCAATCAAGCTAAATAATGGCCATGAAAGCAGGAGGAAGATCAAAGGTAAGTGGTATCAAGAAGACCACAGAAGATGTTTCCAGAATGAGATGTCATCAGGAGTATTATTTGCAGCAGTGATGTCAAAAAAGATGAAGACTAAGAAACAGACAACAAGTTTGGGTACTTTTAGTGGCAGGACCAAACCGAATCACTGTGGTTTGAAAAGTGAAGGTATGTTAAAAATGCGAAAGTATCAAATGCAGGCTGCTTTTGCAGAAACTCATGGTCCAGAAGAGAAAGAGAAAAATAGAATGATACTAGAAGGAGATACAGGTTCAAAGAGATTTTGTTTTTGCTTTTTGTATGAGGCAAATGATAGAGTTCACAGTATTCATAAACTGACAGGAAGAGAGAGGCTGAAGATACAGGCATGTATTATTCAAGTTCCAATAGGAAGACAGAAATCATCTGTTATTTGACTATACAAAATCTAATACAAAGAACGTTACATTTGTATAAAGCTGTTTATCAGGTCATTCAAAAGGTATGAAGAGGACATAAAAGGATAGGAAAGAAGAAATGGTAAGAAACATCTAACACTCTTAGGACTGGGTGGGGAAGAGGGACAGGTAGGTAGGGAGTTCAAAAACCGTTAGGGGAATTCAGGAGAGGGAGAGATTTTTTTTTTTTTAGCAAAAAATCGAAGAGTATTTTTTGAAGATGGCATTTGAGCTGGACTTCATTAAGCAGAAATAATAGAATATTCCAGGAGCTGTACAAGCCACACATGACTTGGCAAATGATAGATTCTTAATATTTGAATAGCTGAAATGACAAGGAAAAGAGTGAGCAAAAATTTAGAAGAGAAAAGCATGGACAATTTGGGGAAAACAGTAAGTTTGGGGCTTGTGCTGTGGGAAAGCAGTGAGCTGCACAGGTAGAAAAGCAGTGGGGCAGATGGCTTTGAAAACCAGGCTAATGAGTTTAGACCTTATTTTAGGAAGCCACTGAAGTGGAGTAAGGGCGTGGCATGAGGAGGGCAGTAATCTCTGGAAGGTTTACCTGTGGTACCAAGACAGAACGGGAAAGAGAGAAACCGACGTCATCACTTAGAAGATCAAAAATGATGACCTGCACTGGGGTGACAGTAAAGATTTAAGAGCGGGAATAGAGAGGGGACAAAAAGTGGCTGGCCAATTAACTTCAATGCTGATTGGCGTTGGGGGTGGAGGAGGCAGCAGGAAACCTGAGGTTCTGGGCTACTGGGAGGGATGGCAGAAAGAGGAAGCAAAGATGTAAGCGGAAGGTTTTGAAGGGACATGGTACGTTCTGCGGTGACAGCAAAGTCGGCAATGCAGCTCGGCGCAAACCAGGCATAAAGTGGCGACGTGGAAGTCAACCGCACAGACTCTCGCTGAGACATGTGGCTGGGAAGACGCAGGGGCAGCGGAGAATACGTGAATCCAGAGCCAGCTCCCTGGCCAGAGCTGAGACGGTGCTGCCTCCTTCCTGATTTACCGTTGTCACTAGGGCTGGCCCTCAACAACTAGGAAGGGTAGGATTCTCACTGTCTATCCTGCCCCAAAGCCCAGGCCTCAAGAACCGAGGATGCACACGGCTCTTCAGCTACCAGCCTCTACCGGCAGCAGGACAATAGGCACCGCGGAAAGCTGGGCGCCAGCTAGGAGGAAGGAGGCGCAAGCAGGCGCGGATTGCGCAGGCGCGGCCCCCTGTTGCCTAGCAACGAGGCACAACGGTGAACTAGGACTGGGACACTGGCGGCGACAGGTGCAGTTGGCCAGGTCTCAGGAGCCAGGGCTCGGCGGGATCTCCCTGCAGGTAAAGGCAGATGGACGGCTGCACAGCTACCCCCGCGTTTTGGAGAGGCCCAGGGCAGAGGTCTCAGCAAATACTTGGGGAACAAGAAGGTGCCCCGCGGGTGGGGGCGTCTGGGGCAACTGAAGGAAAAGGGTGTGAAGACCTGCGGGTTCCTGTCTTACACCTGCAGTTTTAGGCTGGGGTCCCGATGGATTTCATAAGAGTGCCCGCTGCCTCCTACTTAACAAGTGATAAAAAAGCCCAGGAATAGGATTTGAGGGTCTAAGATTCCGTCATTTGACTGATCAACTCAAAAAGTGGGTCACCAGTTGTTCTAGCCCTTCTCCTCCAAATAAATCTCTCATTAGAAAACATTTAAGATCAAATAAGCTGACAGGTCACAAAGTAGATCAATGAATTCACGAAAAAATGTGACTCCTCTCCAATAATCAAGAAGATACACAAAGCAGATTGTTTTCATGTCCAATGCCATGACTTTCATACCTTTTCACCCAGTTACTTTACTGCTAGGGATTTATCTTAAACAGCTGCAGATGTGGATGAAGATTTTATGTCTAAGGATGTTCATTTGCAGCCTTGTCCTTAATTCCAGAAAGTTGGAGACAAATGCTCAACATAGGGGACTGGCTAGATGGTAGATTTTCAAATATTATCACCAATGACATGCTAATTCGTTGCTGATGGTTGAAGCAAAAAATAGAGTCAAATTTCATGAATTTGTCCATTAGTTTAAGAATTTAGTAAGAAAGTGGTCCCAGGAAGGAAAGTCAAGAATAGGTGATAGAAATACAAGTAGGATGGTAAAATCACTACAGAAAATACACACAAAAAAAGGAACTATATCAAAATAGTGCTGATCTCCCTGAGCTTATTTCTGAGTGATTTTTTAAAAATTCCACATGCCCTTCCTTGTTTTCCAAATTCTTTGTAATGAAATGTAACACCTTTATAAGTGAATAGTAGACACAGAACTGTACATATAAAAGTGGTTAAAATGGTAAATTTTATGTGCCGTGTATTTTAACACAATAAAAAAAAAATCAGTGGAAAACAGGTTTAATTTGCTTCGAAAAGTCAGAGAGGAGTTCTCCTGTGGCTCAGTGAGTTACAGATCTGGCATTTGTCACTACTGTGGCTATTCTTACAGCTGTGGCTTGATCCCTAGCCCAGGAAGTTCTGCATATCTTAGGTGTGGCCAAAAAAAAAAGTCAAAGGGATTTATTTTCTTAATTTGACGTCTCTGTAGTTTGAAAGGAAAAGAAATCTTTAAAGAATAAAGTAAGGTAATTTAACTCTATCATGTTGATTTTAAATGAAATGTTTAATTTATAAAACTAAAAAAAAAACACTTAGGGTCATATCTGGGGGTCCTTGCCGTTGGCCTATGTCAGCTTTGTATTTTCTCCCTCATTAATGGTTATGCCCATGGTAATAAAGATGGAGATGTAATACTTCCCACCTCATAGTATTGCCAAGGACCACTTGCATCTCTATAATCCTGTATGTGTAGGTTATCCCAGCCTCTCTATTTTTCAATATGCAATTACTCAAAACCACTATCCTGAAATGGGAAAAGTAAGTTCCTGAGAGAAAATCAGTTGACTCAAGATAACTTTTCACAAGTGTAATTTAATTGCTCTTGAATGTTATTCACAAAAGGATTCTTTTGTAAATCAAAGGCTGCTATACCTTGGAGTTGGTTATAAAGAGCTATGAAATCTTTTTCCTAGAGAAATCATAGGTCAGATTTTTATCTGTCCAGAATAGTCTGTGTCTGCCCGAAACATTACAGACATGAAGTCTGACTTGTTAGATAATGGATACTTGAATCCAAGAAAATAATTACTCCCAGGGTAAACAGAGTTCATGGTTTTTATAAATGTCAAATGCCCACTATGTTCCCAACACTGTTGTAGGTGCTTGGGACAGATTAGTGCAAGAAAGGAGACCAAAAAACTCCTCCCTTTGGAGCAGAATATTCCTGCAGATCTCAAAAGTAATTTGGATTTAGCCTCCCAAGCCTTACATAAGTGAGCTCTAAGCAAGGTAAATCATTATCTGTTATGTAAGCGAAACTTACGTCATTAATGTATTCTTACCAAACTGGAAGCCAGGACTAATGCCCAACAATCTTATCAATTAATTCCTTTAAAATTGTGAATTTTGGGATGAAGGTAACATTTTTGTATATGTGCAATAATTTCTACGTATATTGCCTAGTCTCTTTTTAGATAAAAGTTAGAGAAGGAAATACATCTCATCCTAGGGACAGGGGTAACTGGGAGATTTATGCATATACAATATACAGATGATATTTTAACCATTTGTGGCATCTTTTTCCAGAATGGGTAAAAAAATAAAGAAGGAAGCAGAGCCCCCTCCCAAGGATGTGGTAAGTTTCTGATTTGAATCCTAGCAGCACGTTAATAACCAGTTTTAAAAATAAATTGTTCAAACAGTTTGGCATGCCCCAGTATATACATGAGTGCACGGTGGCAGAAGTCCAAAGTCTGACTAATGATAAGATTAGTCAGAGGAATCTAACATTATATAAACAAACATTTACAACATTGTCATTACATAATTAGCGTAATTAGAGAGTAATTATTAGCTTTTCCAGTATGTGGATGGCATGTCTATAAGCCGAGTTAATGAACAAATAGTTTTGGTTTGTTCTTTCAAATACTTTAAGTTTACATTTGCCAGCTCTCATTATTGGTCATTATCTAAGTGAATTTTTTAAAATGATGAAGTTATGCTGTAGCTATTAGATATGCATGTAAGGTTGTCTGAAGATGACCATTTGGTATTTTCCAGTTCTCTGGAGAGAAAAGTCTGTGTTCATCTTTCAAATGCTTAAATAATGCATTCCCCCCAAC
Source organism: Sus scrofa (assembly GCF_054392235.1). Lineage (NCBI taxonomy): Eukaryota > Metazoa > Chordata > Mammalia > Artiodactyla > Suidae > Sus > Sus scrofa. The sequence goes on along the minus strand of NC_139392.1, from coordinate 78,723,776 downwards.
ACAAAACCTCATCTCTCCCTTTTAAAAACAAGATTCAAAAAACTTAATGTTCAATAGGTTGACTATTTGGGACAAAGTGATTTTCGAAGATGTAAGATAATTTAAACTGATGATAGTAAATAAGCATGGGACACACAAAAAATTACTTCCATAGCAGTAGTGATTATAGGAGTAAACAATTAGAAATAACAAAAATGTTTTATAATACAAATTTAAATAAATTATTTCATTTTAATAAAATACAATGATGTCACTGAATGTTTGATAGCATGGGTACATAATACTGAATTAAAGATTACTAGAATTAAGAATTAATAGTGGGGGGAGGGATAAATTGTGAGGATGGATTAACACAGACACATGACTGTATATAAAATACATAACTCACAAGGACCTATGGTATAGCACAGGAAGGCACACTCAACGTTCCGTAATAATTTATATGGGGAAAAGGAATGGATATAGGTATATGTATTACTGATTCACTTTGCTGGAAACCTGAAGCTAATACAACATTGTAAATCAACTATACCCCCCAAATTTTTAAAGAGCTATAATAAAAATAAATAAAAGCAGGATTTAATCTTCTTTCTTTAAAGTTCATGAACTACTGAAAGTTTGTGTTAAAAACAGAAAATACCCTTGGACGATTTTCAATTTAGAAACGTATTTTGAAACAGACATTTGGTGTGGTTTTCTTCAAATAAAATGTGAGTGGGGAAAAAAATGTGTATAGTCAACAAATTCACAAGATCTTACAGTTTCAAGGAACCTGAGCTTCGTGCAGGAATCTTCCTGACAGCACTGGAACATTGCGGTTACAAATGCGAGGTCTGTCCCAGCTCTGCCTCTCATAAACTCTGTTATTTTGGTGAAGTTGCCAAATTTGGCCAAGTTATTTCAGCTCTTTTTTTTTTTTTTTTTAAATCTCTTAAGTGAGAATTGTAATGTCCAACTTATTTTGGTTGTTCTATTAATTAGAAGCACATGAAGTTCACAGAGCCTGGTACATAGTAAACACTCAGTAAATAAGATCTGTTCTCTTGGGAATTCTTCAGATTCAGCTACACACACACACACACCACTATGCAACCTCTTATGCATGATCCCTCAGTACAGCTGGAAGCAAAGGTTGCAGAAGACCTGTCTGCCCAGGTCGAGGGAGGCTTTGTAGAGATGGTCACTGTGGTTTCCTGATATATTTCATCAGTCTGGCTGCTCTCCTTTGGACATACTTCTAAACTCTCTTTATTTTTTCATTGCATCTGGTTTGCATTACCCCTCTTTTTGCTGCAAAATAGCATTACTGATGCCCAATTACCAGAAACTAGAATCATGAACACTGTACTTGACAATAAACACTTTCTGATTAAAATTAGAATTAAGGGACTATTAAACAATAGCTCTATTTGTCTGATACATTTTCCATAATATTATGATGTCTTCCTGGCATGGTCCTCTCTACTCCAGTCCTTGAGGGGCACAATCAAGGACTGGGAAACAATTCCAATCCTTGAGGTAACAAAAATTTAGCTCTTGCTTCTTTGGGTCACAGGAGCCCTGGGGGCAGCCAAAGGCATGTATAAGTTACCAATGGTCCCTGACTGTCACCATTCCCGAGGGTCTTTCCATCCTTACCCTACTCTGACTTTATGTTAATAAAGCTAAGAGACTAGTATTAAAATACCTAACCACTTTTCAGTCTTACAAATTCCAACACTTCAAAACAGAATAGCAGTTGAAAGTATCAGAACTTGGAATTTGTTCCAAGGCATACGTCTTCAAAGTCTGTGAAAGGTTTGTTGTACAAATTATAAATGGAAACCAGATTTAAAAGAGGGATATATAACTGCTTGAGAAAATAAACATTTCTGTGTCAACTCCTGGCAATTTGCTTCTTATGTATTTCCTAAAACATTGTTTTTGAAGATTTTTATTTTTATTAGTCTTTCATCTACTGGTTAAAATGGGTAATGGGGATGGGAAAAAAGGTGTTTGGCAATAAGCTTAAAACAAAAACTCCCTTTGCTTTTCTTAGTATTCTCATTGTCAAAACATGCATTAATATGTGTATTTAGGGTTTATTGTTCTCCATTCCTTCTCATAAAAGAACACTAGCTAAGAAGATGCCTCAATGTGGGAAAGATATGGCTTGAACAACCCATACAACTGTATTCTGCTTTCCCAAATCATTTCCAAGTCTGGCTGATGCTTTAATAAAAGGCAGACTTACTATGGACTGATTGCACAAAAGAATTATTAACAGAAACTACCTTAGTAGGCAACATTTGATTAAAGGCATGAAATTCAGTGACTAAGAGTGTGGGCTCCAGAGTTACATTGTCAGAGTCTGAATCCTCAGATAGTCACCAGCCATCAGTGAGCTGGGGCAAATCTAACCTCTGTGTTCCCCAGGGAAGATGTAATATTGTCCGTTTCATAGGATATCCACTTCACATCCTCCCAGCCCTGGGACAATAAAAGATGCTTAGAACAGTGCCTGGCATTACATAAGAACTTGGTAAATGTTATCATTAATGATGTCTCGAGGGCACTGTCCATCATTCTACAAAACCGTTGACACCTGCTAGAACCTCAAAGGAGGCAGGTGTATCAGTTGTGAAAGACCATCTATCCACCAAAATTCCTGGAAGCCTAGAGCATGGCCATCGTGATTCATGGTCATGTCTTCAAGCGTAAAAGCATGAACACTTTATTCTTTTTAATATTTCAGAGACAATTGAACTTTAATGGATAAACCCACAGTATCTAAACTCACAAGAGACTATGATTTGGCTCAGAATCTTAGTGATTAAGTATTAAGTTAACAGAACATTTAGGTTAGTGGGTCAATGCCTTCTCTTCTAGTTAAGTGCATATGAGGAACCAAGCATGGTGAGTGTTGAATCAGAGAAACTGGCAATAGTAGAACCTCACCCAGGAACTTAACCCAGTTCCTTGGAAGAGTGGGATGTCTCTGGGGGCTTATTTTTCCTGGACCCTCTTCCTCAGCCTCACAGCTCAACCTGTTACTCTGTCATACACTGCCAAAACTGCCATAGATTTTTTTTCTAGAAATGAAGCATCCTAGTGACTTATTTTCCCATCTTACTCCCTTATCACAAGTAAATGAAACATCATAAATTAATAAAATATCTTATAAATTCATAAATAACATGCCTATACAAAATTGGTATAAATATCAGCTTGCTCATCTTGCTCTAAAAATTTGCTCTTTTGATTCAGGTTGTCAAGCAAACTAAAAGGCCATTTTAGCTATTTTCATTTTAACCTTTACCCTTTTGTAGATTTTTAACTGCTGTCTAGAGAGCCTGTACTAAAGAGTCATGCTACAGTGGTGCAGTCTGCTTCCTTCCGTTTATCTGTCTCCCTTTTCCTGTCTCTTGGCTCCCCAGGATCCGAGACCACTGACTTGATAAATGCATTCCAATAGAAATTTAAAAAGCTTTTGGACTTCCCACATGGCATTGTCACTGCTGTGACTTGGCTGGATCTCTGGCCCAGGAACTTCTGAATTCTGTGGACATGGAAAAAAAAAAAAAGCCTTTGACTTGCATTTACCATCACCATAAAAATCGCTCATCTATCATGATTTCTCGATTTTCACTGAGTTCTGCTAGATAATTTTTATGTTCTTTTACACCTGTGCTATCTAATAGAGTAGCCACTAGCCACATGTGGTTATTTAACATAATAAAAATTAGGAGTTCACTTGTGGCATAGCGGGTTAAGAATCCACCATTGTCACTGCTGTGGCCGGGCACGTCCTCGGGCCTTGAGGATGCCCCAAAATAATAATAATTAAAATTATATTAATTAAAATCAACAATAAAAAAAACCCCTCAGTTCCTTCAGTTATACTTCAAGAACCCAAGAGCCACAGAGAGCTCATGCCCACTGTACTAGACAACAGAGACTCGGAACGCTTGCACCGCTGCGGTTCTGTTGAGCATCCTTATTCTAAACAGTCTTATTTCCTTAACAGAGGTAGGAAAGTATCTCAGCAAGACCATGGCTACTCTAATTGACTGAGCTTAAAATTCAGAGCTCAGCCAGAATGCTTCCCCTTTCTTTCATTCTGTTTCTAAATAATTTTGATTCATTTATTCTGCACAGAGCGCGAAATTATGATTTCACAACCAGCTTGTTGGTGACTGTGAGTTCCTCACGGGAAAGCAGATGGGATCTGTAATTACAGCACAGTATTATTTATTTAGTCATGTGGCATTCTGTTACAGCTCTCGTTTTATTCTCAGTGCCTTCATCTTAAAGTAAAAAATTACTATAATGCTGCAGGCTCTGTAGAAAAAACTAATGTCACGTCAAGTTCCTCCACTTGAGCCAAACATTGGGATTTCTGCACCTCTGACAGTTCTTGTGATGGAAACTCTCACCGTCTTAAACCACCCCTTAGGCTTCCCCCATCAACCTCTTCTTAAGGGTGACCAGAAGATAATGCAAAATAGTGAAGTGTGTTCTAAGCCAGTGAAGGAGGTTTAAAAGACATTTACCAGACTTTCTGTTTAAATGTATTTTCAGGTACCCTGCCCCTTGGGGAAGTGTAGCCATTCTGTGGAGATCATGACACATCTATGCTTCAACACAGTATATTCATTCACATGCTCGTAGAAACAGCTTTAAAAATATTGAAATATCAGAAGTCTCTAAAGGGGAAGTTCTAAAATGGAAGGGAAGGGAACCAGCCAGAATGCCAGGGGGCCTGTCCTAAGTGGCAGAGGTGATCTAAGGCTCCAGTTCTCAAGGGCTGGGCAGGGGGTTGGGGGTCAGGGGGCCTCATGGGGGTCGGATGGGGACTGTGGACTCGCTCCACACAGAATGCACACCCAAGGTTCTGCATACAATTTCAGGGAGACAGGCTATCCCTGGAGCCCACTGATGGCTCCGTGAGCCTCAGATTTAGAATCCTCTTTTCTGGCATTAACAGACAGTACAACGGTAAAGGCACTTCAGGACCACAAGCGTGAAAAGGAATTTTCAGAGGCACTTTTAATGCATTCCTTTATAGACATTTATTCAGTGTTTGCATATCCCAGGTGTTGTTCTAGGTCATGGAGATAGAGAAATAACGTAACCTTTGCTCAGTGGAAGTTATTCATTTATTGGACAGACACTGAGTGCACCCTATGCGATTTTTCCTCTTCCTCTTGGGCATATAGATCAGGACGCCAGGCAAGTTACATAACAGTGGGGGAACAGTCGACGAACAAATAATGTAATTCAGGTAGTGATATTATCAGTGAAATTTGACCTGAGTTTTGTTGAAAAAAAATCTAGAATTTTAAAGCCAAGTCATCATTAACTTTTTTTCTTATCATGTGTCATCATTACTTCAGAAATCCTTTCTGAAGATTTACACTGTAATTCAGACCATCATTATCATTCAGTTTAACTATCAATTTTACCATATTTATTGATCCACCACTATTGTTTTTCTATCTTGTCCTCCCCAATCTTGGCTGGAGTATTTGCCCAGTAACTTGTTTGAATGTACAGTTGATACCCTGTTGAGTTTGTGAATGCCTGAACATGTCTTCTTCGCATATGACTGATAACTGGTTATCCTCAATAGAGGTCACTGGCTGAGACCTCATCTTTTCTTATTTTTCAATAGTATTTCTGCTTCCTATTATGTGTATTCTGTTTAGTCAAGCTCCTATCTTATGCACAATAAATGCAACATTCACCCCCATTTTAAATCTTCCTGGTGTTATTTTTCTCCATTTGAATATCTTTCCTCCCTATCTCAACCTACCAGCATTGTATCCATTCTTCAGATCACATCTAAAATTTGAACACCTCCACGGACCCATCTCTATTTACCCCAATTCAAATGAAGTACCCTTTTCCCATCACAACATTTATTGTTTCTGCCATGTTTTTGTACTTCATAGAGTCCTAGACTTTTATATCTGGAAGAGATCTAAGAGATAAACTCCAACTCCCTAATTTTTCAGATTTAGAAATGCGCTGACTCCAAGTCCTCTGGCATTCTGGGGATACCCTTTTTTTTTTTTAATCACATCCACATATGCACAAGTTCCCAGGGCAGGGATGGAACCCACACCACAGCAGCAACCAGAGCCGCTGCAGTGACAATGCCAGGTCCTTAACCCACTGTTCCACAAGGGAACTCCTGGGGCTACCTTTTAATACCTAACTTTAAGGTGATTCTCAAGCCTAAATCCACAAATACATTTAGAAGTTCTTCCTTAGAATGTCTGTGGATTTCCAGGTCCTTATGCTCTCCTGGTCAGTGCTGCAGCAGCCTTGCTCTGGACTCTGCTAGAGGCCATTTTCTCTCACTGGTTCACGTCACTGGAATTCCCTAAGTGCCGAAAGCCTGGTGCACATGGCAGCCTTTTACTGAAGGTTTGTCTCCCAAAAAGAGTCGAAGAGCCTAGAGACTTTTATAACTCTTTCAGCTTCCAGTTTAGAGTTACACGTGCACAAACAATAGCTCTAATTTGGATGTTAGATAATGGTATCCTAAAATCCAACAGCCATTTTCCCTCCCAAGAGTAATTTTACCCAGACACGTCCTTTCAGGTCATTGTTCACTGCCTCTCTGTCTTTCTCATTCTTCTAATTATGTCATCTTATTCAGAGTAATCTTTCTCTCCATCCTCTACCTAAAACTGAACATTAATTTTTGTAATATCCCCAAACACATTAAGACATCCATTTAGAAAGGGTCAACACAAAGAAACAGCTAAGCTCTGAAATTCGCTTTTTATTTTTTAACATAAGCAGAACTTCCTCCTCCATGGTCTCTAGAAATGGAAGAAAAATAATGTAATAATTTGTTTTCTCCTTGACCAAAGAAAACCCACAGGGCTCATGTTTGTTATTATTTATTTCAGCTACATGAATCCTCAAGATCTCACATCAGGATACAGGTCTTCTCAGAGTCCTGTACCTTTTCTTTATATTATATGACCTTTTCTCCATTCCAGATTTTTATCTAGGTTTACATTTTGTGATATGCTGATTTCTTTTGTTTTTCAGTTATTTCGCACATGTAATTCCTGCTTTCCCAGGAAGGTTATAGTGGTTAGAAAGCAGGTACTGACCACTGAGACCGTCAGGGCATCTACAATAAACAGGTTCTCAAGGTTTCTTGTGTATTGACTAAGAATTATACTGATATGTGTTATTTAATGAGCATCTATTATGTGCTAGACAATGTGCTAAATGCTTCACATATATGGCCTCTAATCCTCTCCTTAATCTTTTGCAATAGGTATTATTATACCCATTATTCAGAGAAGGAAGCTGAAATTCTAGCAGCTTAAGTAACTTGTTTGATTCTCCTGTGGCTAAAATGAGAGACTGCCATTTTAGTCTGCCAGATTCCAAAATACTTTGCTCTTCCCTCCATCTCCCAGGAATTCCAAAGCCGCCAATGTTGACAACTGTCTATCAGTGATTTTTTTTTTTAAATAAAAATTTTATAATGCACTTTGGGGGCAGTGACCTTTTTGTAAGCTTATATTCTTTTTAAGTTTCAAGATGCTGTTCATGTTTTATGTGCTTTTTAAAGCTCATATGTGACTCTGATATTTTTCCCTTCACATTTCAGTTTGATCCATTAACAATTGAAAGCAAAAAAGCAGCAACTGTGGTGTTAATGCTTAATTCTCCAGAAGAAGAAATTCTGGCTAAAGCATGTGAAGCCATTTATAGATTTGCTTTAAAAGGTTTGGATTTTTTCCATTTATCTTTCTATTTCATTGCTTAAAATCTTTACTACGTAATGGGCACTTTCTCCCTAGTCTTTAACTTACTTCCTGTCAGATGAATTCTTTCAGACAATCAGAATATCATTTAATGCATTACCTGAAAGTAATGTATCTCCCTGTGTGCCTAACTCAAGTCTTAAGGAGCAATTTAGTCACCAGTAGAATAGTCATTTTCAAGGTTTTATAGCAGGTTTAAAACTGTAAATGTCATAGGAGCTGAAAGAGCTCCCAAGGATCAAAGCTGGAACAATTTGAGCAACAAAATAAATAAAGCGGTATTAGATTATCACCCAAAGAAGAAAGTAAATATCCATGAGTCTATATGGACAAATAAATGATTGAATAAGTAAATAAATGTGAGAGAAAAGACATGCTTCCAAAGCAGAAGAATTCCAATTTATGTAGATACTCAGCTCTCGAGGAGGTGGGATGTAACTTTCCACTCTTTAGGGCCTGGGCACAGTGACATCTTCCTAAAGAGATGGTACAGTATGGACACAGGGAGAAAAAGTAAGAAGGCAGCAAGAGGTTTCTGGACAGAGTAACAGAGAGGAAAGAGTTGCACAGAGAGAGAACTCAGGAGATCTATAAAGGATTCCACTCAGGGGTTCAGCTTGATCTGCATATATCCGTATGGGGATTACCTGAAGTCAGACAAGGCACCCAACAGGATTAGAGGTAACAGTGCCTGGTGCTCACACGGGGTCAGAAGTAGTGCCAGCTCCCATCAGCCAGACTGCAAAACCTCAACACACATGGAGAACTGTCTAAGTACACAGAAAGCTCTTGCCTCAATAGTTAGAAATATTTAGGCTTCAACTGAGTCCTGTTCTAGTACTACCTAATAAATATTTAAAAAGTAAGACCTGAAAGGATCAAACTTTCCCCAGATAACGGTACCCCAAACAAATTTCAAGAATACAACAATATCCATTGCCCAACTAGGTAAAATTCATGATGTCTGGTACCCAGTAAAAAAATTACCAGGCATGACAAAAAGCAGGAAAATATAACCCATAATGAGGCTATAAATCAATTAGTAAATCAAAAGTGACCCAATGTATGTGTAATTGGACTCTCTGAATGAAGGAGGGAGAAACAAAATAAGCATTTGAAGAAATAATGGGTAAAAATTTGTCTGGTTTGCAAGTTCTCTTGTGGTGTAATGGGTTAAGGGTCCAGTGCTATCACTGCAGTGGCTTGGGTCACTGCTGTAGTACTGGTTCGATCCCCGGCCTGGGAACTTCCACATGGTCCCAGGCACAGCCAAAAAAAAAAAAAAAAATTTCCCCAGATTGATGAAAACTCAAAGCCTCCAGATTCAAGAAGCTCAATGAAACCTAAGCACAATGAATATGAATAAAACCAACAAGGCAGGTTACAATCAAATTTCTTGAAAAGAATGATAAAGAGAAAATCTTGAAAGTAGCTAGAGGGGTGAAAATGTTACATTCCAGGGAACCAAAATAAGGATGACAACTGATTTATCATCACAAATGATGCAAGCAAGAAGTCCTGGAAGAGTATCTTTAAAGTGCTGAAAGAAAAATTAAGTTTGAACCTAGAATTCTACACCTAGCAAAAATACCTTTCAAAAACATAAGTGAAATAAGATCTTTTTCAGATATTCAAAAGCTGAAGTAGTTCACTGCAGGCAGACCCACATTCCTAATTGTGTTAAGCAGGCCCTGCAGGCAGAAGGAAAACAGCACCAGATGGAAATATGGATCTCCACAGAAGAATAAAGATAGAACACTAGAAATGGTAACAGATCAGGTTTTTTGCTTATTATTTAAGTCACTTAAAAAGCAAATTGGGGGTTTCCTGTCATGGCTCAGTGGTAATGAACCTGACTGGTATCCACGAGGATGTGGGTTCAATCCCTGGCCTTGCTCAGTGGGTTAAGGGTCTGGCGTTGCTGTGAGCTGTGGTGTAGGTTACAGACACAGCTTGGATCCCACGTTGCTGTGGCTGTGGCATAGACCGGCAGCTGCAGCTCCAATTTGACCCCAGCCTGGTAACTTTCATATGCCACAGATGCAGCCCTAAAAAGACAAAAAAAAAAAAAAAAAAGCAAGGCAAATTGGTTATTTTAAACAAAAAATAATATTAATATATTGTGCAGCCTGAAACATATATAAATGTAAGGTATATGACAACAGAACCAAGTTGTAGAAAGGTGAAACATGGAAGTATCCTATTATAAGATTCTTCTACTATGCATTGTGATATATTTCCACTAGAATGAAGACTGCTAGCATGTATAGTACAGACCCTACTGCAACCATGAAAATAACAAAACAAACTATCAAAAAGCCAAAAAAGAAAAAAATAGACTCATACAAAAATTAATTAATACAAAGAAGGCAGGGAGTTCCTATTGTGGCTCAGTGGTAATGAATCCAACTAGTATTGATGAGGATGCAGGTTCGATCCCTGGCCTTGCTCAGTGGGTTAAGGATCCAATGTTGCTGTGAGCAGTGGTATAGGTTGCAGACATGGCTCAGATCTGGTGTCACTGTGGCTGCAGTGCTGGTCGGCAGCAGCAGCTCCAATTTAACCCTTAGCCTGGGAACTTCCATATGCCACAAGTGTGGCCCTAAAAAATTAAAGCAAAAAAAAAAAAAAAAAAAAAAAAAAAGAATAAGACAGAAGTGAAGAAGAGAAAAAGAACAATGAAACATAACAAACAAGTAACAAGACGGTAGATTTAAACCTAACCATATCAATAATCAAATTAAATGTAAATCATCTGAATGCATCAATTAACCAGGGAGAGAGTATTTTATGGGATAAACACAAGACCAAACTACATGCTGCCTTCAAGAAACACACTTAGAATGTAATGACACAAATAACTTGAAAGTAAAAAGAATGAAAAAGGATACCCTTTGCTCATAGTAATCCAAAAAAAGCTGGAGTGGCTATATTAATATCACAAACATAGAGAAAAGAGTAGTATCAGAGATAAAGATGGTCATTTTATAATAATAATAATACAGCAGTTAATCAAGATGCTATGAAAAATCTTAGCAGAGTATACATTCTTTTCAAATGCATAGAGGACATTTATCAAAGTAGATTATATTCAGGGACATAAAAAAGCCTTAATATATTTAAAAGAATTCCAATCATACAAAATATATGCTATACAAAATATATGCTATTAGAATTAAGTTAAAAATCAATAACACCCAGCACTCTGGACAATCACTAAACGGTTAGAAAGTAAACAATACACTTCTAAATAACCTATAAATTAAAGCAGAAATCAAAAGGATAATCCAAATTGAAAATGAAAATACAGCATATAAAAATTTGTAGAATGCTTCTAAAAGAGTATTTAGAGGGAAATTTATTGCACCAAATGCCTGTTAGAAAAAAACGAAGTCTCTCAAATCAATGACTTCATTTTCCATTTTAAGAAAACAGAAAAACAAGATCTAATTAAACCTAGTCATTAGTAATAAGGATTTAACATATATATAAGCAAAATCAATGAAATAGAAAGCAGGCAAACAATGGACAAGAGCAATGAAGTGAAAAGCTGTTTTGTTTTGTTTTTTTTAACATCGGTAAGAATAATAAAATCTTTAGCCAGATTAATAAATAAAGAGAGAAGACAAATTACTGATATGAGAGAAGGGACATCACTACAGATCCTGCAGATATTTAAAAGGATAATCTGGATATTATGAATACCAATACATTCTACAACTTAGATGAATTGGGCAAATTCACTTTAAGACACAAACTCTCAAAGCTCACTAAAGAAAAGTAGATAGCCTGAATAGCCCCTTATCTGTTACAGAAATGGAAATTTGTAGTTAAAAACCGCAGAAAGAAAACTTCAGGTCCACATTTTTTTCACTGCTGAACTCTACTGAACACTTATGGAAGAAATAATACCAATTATATACAAATTATTTTAGAAAATTGAAAAAGATGGCATATTTCTCTACTGATTCTATGAAGCCCCCAATATCTTAAAATTTATCCTTAAATTAAAATTTATTTGACAAAATATTTTCATTTAAGAAATTAACTTTAAGAATGCCAATAAAATGCAAATATTATGGAAGATTTGAGAAGGACATTTGTAATAGCCAACAATGCATATTTCAACGTATTCTTATCAAGTGACAGATTTAACCATTTAGATACAGGGCAACTCCATGGGCTACAGGAAGATAATGTCTATGCTTTGAAAACTGTGTTAGCAGAATGAACCTGTAACATGAAGTACAAAATATTTTAATTTTATGAGAAAACTGAGGCAAAAGTTTAATTTTATGAGAAAACTGAGGCAATAGACTTTATTACACTCAATTAATTTTGATAATGAAATGTGTATTTTCACAGCCAGGAAATTGAAAAGCTGAAATTAAATAAGGACTTAAACATCATTCCAGACTTGGCAGAATGATATCCCACTTAATAGGGTGTGGATAAACTGCTTCCACAGTTAGGCTAGACTCTGGCCTTCACTGACCTGGCTCTCGGGCTTCTTGCCACAGCTGAAGTGTCCCCAGTTACCTGGTGGCTCCTTTCCATAAATGCACTTCCATGCTGGCTGCAGGCAAACCTGCTAGGTGAACAGTGAGCCCCCAATCTCTACCACACACACTTGAACTTGATGTGGGGACTATGTGTGTCAATTAATTTTCATAATTAATTATGCAACTGAGTATTATTGAGTGCTCATTACATGCCTGGCCCTGTGCTAGGCACTGAGATTATGTGAGAGTACAACTGAAAGGGTGTCTGTCTTCAGGGAAAGTTAAGGTCCAGGGAAGTAAGCAAACAATGCACAGAGCTGGTCAAGTGGTAGGAAGACGTAAAGCAGGATAAGAGCGCAGAAGGACTGGGATGTGGTGATGACAAGAGGTAGGGTGGTCAGCGAAGGCCCACCCCTCAGGAGGTTCAGTGTGAGCCATGAACTGGTGGGGAAGCCATCCAGGGATGGGAGAGCAGCAAATGCCCAGGATCCCTGTGCGCTGAGGTTTATTCTGAGAGACGAATGTGTGGAAGCAGAGGAATGTGAAAGGCAAATGGCAAATAAGAAATTGGAATGACACGAGAATGTTGATGAGATTGCTCTCCATGGATGAGTTAATTTTACTTGTGATGTCAGGTGAGGAAAATAAAGCAACTCTCCTTGAACTTGGTGCTGTGGAACCTTTAACGAAGCTGCTCACCCATGAAGATAAAACTGTGAGAAGAAATGCTACTATGATATTTGGAATCCTGGCTTCTAACAGTAAGTATCCGCTGTTAAGACTAGGTCATCTCACGTGATGACTTTAAGGGATTTTAACTTTAAGGGATTTGTTTTAATTTTATTTAAACTGACTTAAATGTTAACAAAAAAGTTAAATAATACAATGTACAACTAATGTATGATTTCATATCTTAAGGGATTTTTAAAATATAAGAATATGTGTGTGTGTGTGTGTGTGTATATATATATATATATATATATATCCATGCAGAAATTCTCAGAGTTGGTGATGTAGTATGTTCCACCCTTAAAAGTTAGGAGAGCAATTATTGTCTCTTAAAATTAAAATGGAAGTGGTGCAGTGGGTTAAGAATCTGACTGCAGCAGCTCAGGTCAATGCAGAGGTAGGGATTCAATCCTTGGCCCTGCTCAGTGGATGAAACGACCTAGGAGTTCCCACTGTGGCACATAGGAAATGAATCTGACTAGTAAACATGAGATGGCAGGTTTGATCCCTGGCCTCGCTCAGTGGGTTAAGGACCCGGCGTTGCCGTGAGCTGTGGTGTAGTTCGCAAACATGGCTTAGATCTGGCGTTGCTATGGCTGTGGTGTAGGCTAGCTCTGATTTGACCCCTAGCCTGGGAATCTTGATATGCCATGGGTGCAGCCCTAAAAAGCAAAAATAATAAAATAAAATAATAAAATAAAATAAAATAAAAGGGTCCAGCATCGAGCAGCTGCAGTGTAGGCTGCAGCTGTGGCTCAGATTCAGTCCCTGGCCTGGGAACTTCCATATGCTGCAGGTGCAGCCATAAAATTAAAAAAAATAAAATAAATTTTTTTTCTTTTCTCTTTTTATAGCCCCACCTGCAGCATATGGAAGTTCCTAGGCCAGGGGTCAAATTGGAGCTGTAGCTGGGGCCTGCACCACAGCCATGGCAACACTGGATCTGAGTGATATCTGTAACCTATGCTACAGCTTGTGACAACTCAAATCCTTAATCCACTGAGTGAGGCCAGGGATTGAACCTGCATCCTCACAGAGACGTCAGGTCCTTAACCTGATGAGCCACAATGAGAACTCCTAAAATGTTTTTTTTTTCCCCTTGAGTTGGGATAATATAATTTGTCTGTCTGTATATAAGTTACACTTTATGTGTATTTCAGAGTAAATGAAGCCCAGAGTAAAAAGTTTTGATACATTTTCGAAGCTGCAAGCTATATTTTCCCCAAAATAAATTTAGACATGACCCCTTAAATCAGACCTATTTCTTGCTTGAGCTTTTTTAATATATTTAATATGGTAGAATAATAGTATGAGTTAAAATAGCTGTTATGTCTATTAGAATATCAATTTGACCAAAACCAAATAATAAAGGCAGTCCCTGACTAGTGAACAGGGATGTTTTCCATTTGTAAGTCATTTTCATGTAGTAGTGGTAGATTTGTTTGTTTGTTTGTTTGTTTAGAGCCATGCCTGTGGCATATGGAAGTTCCCAGGCTAGGGGTTGAATTGGATGGAGTTACAGCTGTGAGCCTACACCACAGCTCACGGCAACGAGGGATTCTTAACCCAATGAGCAAGGCCAGGGGTTGAACCTGCATCCTCATGGATCCTGGTTGGTTTTATTAACTGCTGAGCCATGAAGAGAAATTCAGTGGTAGATTTTTGAGTTAGCCAACAAATGCCTTGTTATTCATAACCAAAAAATGACTTTCTTGGTGGAGGCTGAATTCTATCATTGAAACTCAGGCTGATAGGAACAAACACGTCTCTCTCTGTCATGGTACCTGGCTAAAATCATCCTCAGTTCTCCCTTTCACCACGGTCTCAGCAAAAACACAAGCACAGATCCTTCCCCAACTTCCTGCACTGCCCCAGCTCACTTACCCTGGACCCTGTGTGGGACAAAGGGGGCTCCTTACACCACGGTGTCCAGCAGGGGCTGTGGCCTTGGTGTCTTTACAGACAGTTGTGAGTGGAGGAAGAGAGGGGAGGGGGAAGGGAGCTTGGTCTGGCATCTGTGCCATCACCACCTCAGCGGCAGAGACTGCATGGACAGCACCTGCAGTGTTGGGTCGGGGTACTTCATGGGGACAGGAGCTCTAACAGTGGCTATGCAGTAAGGTGGGCCCTCTGCATTCTCAGGAATGAGACAGCAGGGTGAGGACTGCCGTGCGGGAGTGCATGTTCCTCCAACAGAGATTACAACACACCACTCAACATTTATATGGTACTCACAACGTGGCAGGCACTCTCCTACATAATAGTAATCATGTGTACTGTAGGGCCTTCATAAATCCATCTCAGGGGTCGTCTATAGACTAATCCTGCTGTATTGAATGTGCCGTATTGAATTACTTATAACCAAAAGAGGGAAAAAATCTTTCAACTTCTTACCTTTTATTCTCTTTACACAGCACAGAGTTTGAGAACCAAAAGTGCTTTGTAACACCTCTCGCGCAACTCCTTATTTTAAAAATCGGAACAATCCCTCGAAGGATTGGGTTCCTTCCCCAAAGTCATGCAGGTGGCTGGTAGCAGAACCGAGATGAGAGCTAGAATGACAGCTTTACTCTCTGCCTCACAGTTTGGTAGACTTTCTATTGACTAAATCTTTTATGATCCTTAATGTAGGTGCTAAATCAGAGTCTCCTAAATGATTTTGGGGGAGAAATGAGAGTTATAATTTTTGTTTATATTTATATTTTCTAACTCAATGTCTAGGTTTCTATGACTTTTTTCCTGTTTTTATTTGTTGTTGTTGTTCTTTTTTTTTTTTTTTTTTTTTTTTTTTTTTAGGGCCACACCCGAGGCATATGGAGGTTCCCAGGCCAGGGGAACATTTGGGCCTGTCAAATTAGACCTGTCAAACCACCCTTTGTAAGCTGGCCAGCTGGTCTGTAACTAGTGCTAGGACCAGTGCAGTCTGCACTTGAAAAGCTTAACCATGGAAAGAGTTTTGCTGCTTCAAGACCTCCATTGAGTGCTCAGGTCTCAAGTATGTTGAATGTACTTCTAAGGGCCTTCTTTTGATTCCATGAATATGGTGAAGAAAATCAAACCATTATTGGAGTTAACTTACCTGATTTTCTATTTGAACTTTCTGATGACATTGATAAACACATGGCATCCTCAACTGCTTATGAAGTTCCTTTCTTGTTAAGAGTGCCAACACATTAAGAGCTACTGTTTCACTTTTCCTACATGTCCAAGGACACTTGGAATAAAAAATGAGTAACCAGGGAGTTCCCGTCATGGCTTGGTGGTAACGAACTGGACTAGTATCCATGAGGGACTTGTGTTTGATCCCTGGCCTTGCTCAGTGGGGTTAAGGATCCAGCATTGCTGTGAGCTGTCGTATAGGTCGCAGATGTGGCTCAGATTTGGCGTGGCTGTGGCTGTGGCCCATGCTGGCAACTATAGCTCTGATTCGATCCCTAGCCTGGGATCTTCTATATGCCATGGATGTGGCCCTAAAAAGACCAAAAAAAAAAAAAAGATTAAAAAAAGAGCAACCAGTCATTTGATCTAAATGAAAAGTCATATTTCCATTATTCCATAAATAAATGCACCTCTGAAGCTACATGGTTAAATCACCATATTTGGGTAGTCTTAAAATAACTGATGCCTCTTTAGAAATTTGTACCTTCATTTGGTTTTAATATACTCAGTGATATCACTGTGCTCATAGTGGATGGACTAACAGAATGTTCCAACATTCCAGGTGCTAAAGGATTGCAATGAGAACCATCTTTCCCTTTTGCAGTTGCAAATAAATTCTTTTCTTTTTTTTTTTTTTTTTTTTTTTTTGCTAGAGTGATTGAGCTATGTGCCTGGGTCAACCAAGATAGGCATTTTAATTACTTTGTTTAACAACGTGTTATCAAACAGGGAGCTGCTATCTTCGTTTACCTGCTGGTTTGTGTTTAGTTCCATGAGGCCATATAACAGAGACTCATTTAAAGAAGTCAGCTAAAGAGAGAGTTCATCAGGATCCTCGTAAGGAGCGGCTGCCTTGGAAGCCCAGACTTTACTGAAAGCAATCCAAAGAGCTTGCCATCTTAGGAGAAGGTGGATGTAAGAGTCTACCAGCTCAAGACTAAATTAGATGGTCAATATTATGAAGCCTAAAACTTGTGAGAAAGCAATTAAAACAGAGAGCATGAAGGCGCTGCAGGAAGAAAGGCGGTTCAGAGAAGAGCTAGAATTGTAGGTGTCACACTGTTTGGCTAGAACCTGTTCATGTGGCCCCACCACAAGTTCATGTTGCTAAATCCGAAAGTGTCACTCTTGAGAAAGAAGGGGACAGAGATGAACGTTATGTTTAAAGTGACAGGAGTAGCCGCTTATCCATTATTTTTGCTGATTTAACCTCAAGAAAAGGATCATTTGAACAATCTGGTGTCAAAAAGCAGAATAACAAGTTAATCAACCATGCCACCAATTTACAAAAGCTGCCATTGACTCTGAATCATCCATTGAGCCTTAAGCACGTGGTGTAGTGATAAACATACTAGATTTGCTGTTGAACAGATCTGGGCTAAATTCATATCTGGAAGGAATTCCATGGCCCAGAGAATCCTCTAGCAAAACTTTTACCTTGTTTGTGCAGACCAAGGGGAGGGAGCACTTAGAGACGCAGCCAGGGGTTGGGGAGGGGCCCTGAGGGGGGCCCTCCCTGTAGGAGCAGATCCTCCTGCAGAGAAACATCGGGAGCAGAGAGACAGCCCACAGGGCCTGAGTCTTCCTGAGCTTGTGGTCAGTGTGGCAGCAGAAACTCTGAAAACTTAGAAGGTTACTGTGTATACTTAACAGAGAATGTACTGGGAGACCTAAGAGCCCAGAAATGCTTTTCTTCAAGCATGTAAAAATAGGAGATCTTGGTACCGCCTTCAGAAATATTGCAGGAGTTCCTGTCGTGGCGCAGCAGAAACAAATCCGACTAGGAACCATGAGGTTTCGGGTTCAATTGCTCAGTGGGTTAAGGATCCCGCGTTGCCGTGAGATGTGGTGTGGGTCGCAGACGCAGCTCCAATCCTACATTGCTGTGGCTCTGGTGTAGGCCAGCGGCTACAGCTCTGATTTGACACCTAGCCTGGGAACCTCCATATGCTGTGGGTGCAGCCCTAAAAAGACAAAAGACAAAATATATATATGTATATATATATCATCACAAACAACACAGACTGGACTCGTAAGAAAGAGAAGAGAATGACAGCAAGCTTTTCCATAATGGCCCTTCTGTGTAGTTTATAGGACACTTGGAATGATCTGAGTATTATGCCAAGGCTCTTACTTCTTAACCTGTGGAGGTAATGTGTTTTTCAGACAAGTTTTGATAGTAAAATGAAGTCCCTCATGTCCCCAAAACTCAATTGTTCTTCTGTACTGAAAGCCTGTTTGTGTGCATGTTGGCAGCTGTTAAGTCCGCTAGCCCTCTTTGAGCCATTGTGAACAGAACAGAGAGAATGAAGCTTTGACAGGCTGAGTGAGGAACAGCCATACCTCTAAATCCCACAGGAAAAGGTGTCCAAGAAAAGACCAAAAAAAAAAAAAAAAAATCCAGTGGTTAATGCGGAAAAATTTATCTAGAGACCATTTGCTTCAGCTGCTGCAAAATGAACTTTCCCAAACTTATAATGCTAATGCTGGCTTACAGAAAAGACGAGAAATTGCAAAACTGAAGTAGCAGCTATGCCTTATTTCTCAGGAAAAGGGGGTTACGGTTGGCAAGAAAGAAGTAGGGGAGTAACTATCTACCTTTATTTAGGCTCCTACAAATAATATAAAAGTGAACTTTAAAAAAAACTGGTAGACTTATCTGTGAGCATTTTTGGTATTTCTGATAATCAAATGGAAAGCAAATAAGACGTAGCTATGGAAAAAGGCTGAGGGTGATTCTTATCTGCATTTTGTACTAGTTTTATTAAAGTCTAAAATTTAAAGTATCCTCCCAACAAAACAGAAACAAACAAAAAAAAGAATTACAGTTACAGAATAAGCAACTGTCGGGCACAGTAACTCAGCCTGACTGACAGGTGTTCTAGGCACTTCTTGCACATTTATAGTCATCTTTTCTCGTGTTTTGGAAGCAGTACAGTGGAGCGATCAAGGAGCATGGGCTGGAGTCTGTCTGGGGTCAGACTCGCCTGGGTGTGAAATCCATCCCCAGCACTTACTTGCTCTGTGATTTCCAGCCTCAATTTTCTTATCTCTAAACTTAGACAATAATAGAACCTATCTCATAAGGAACTATTCCACAGACATTGCCATTATTATTATTGATAAACATTAGTATTTCTTCTTTTGTAGACGATGTCAAAAAATTGCTAAGGGAGTTAGACGTCATGAATTCTGTGATTGCTCAGCTGGCTCCAGAAGGTAACATTACCACCTACATCTTTCTCAAAAATTGGGAATGGTTTATTTTTCACATCTGATTACACTACCTATTGAAAATAATTTATGAAACACCAGTTATGAATTATCATTAAAATCTCTCAAACCAATTTGGGCTCCAACCAAGGTAAGATGTGTGGAGCTTTGGTTTCCGAAGCATGTTTTAAAGTAATGGTTGAATAAGCCTTTACAGACTTGTGTTCTTTTACTTTTTTGATACACAGAAGAAGTAGTTATCCATGAGTTTGCTAGTCTTTGCCTAGCAAACATGTCTGCAGAGTATACCAGCAAAGTGCAAATATTTGAACAAGGTGGATTACAGCCTCTCATCAGACTGCTAAGCAGCCCAGACCCGGATGTGAAGAAGAATTCTATTGAGTGCATTTACAACTTGGTCCAGGTGAGATTAATTTCTAAAAGCGTGTGTTTTGACAAAAGCTGGTTATAGAATTTATTTTTCCATTTAAAAAAAGAATAAGCTTTTATAACACTCTAGTTTTACATAATCAATTTTTCTCGGTACCATTTAGCAGTTATTCAGAGAGAAAAAAAAAAAGGAAGTTTAGTGCTGATACGTTTCAGTTTTCACATTTTGTAAGTAATTGTCCTCTATGAAAGGGTAGTTTAGAAACATAGCTCAGGAGGGTTTTTTTTTTGGTTTTTTGTTTGTTTGTTTTTGGCCTTGCCTGCGGCATGCAAAAGTTCCTGCGGAGTTCCCGTCGTGGCGCAGTGGTTAACGAATCCGACTAGGAACCATGAGGTGGCGGGTTCGGTCCCTGCCCTTGCTCAGTGGGTTAACGATCCAGCATTGCCGTGAGCTATGGTGTAGGTTGCAGACGCGGCTCGGATCCCGGGTTGCTGTGGCTCTGGCGTAGGCCAGTGGCTACAGCTCTGATTCAACCCCTAGCCTGGGAACCTCCATATGCCGCAGGAGCGGCCCAAAGAAATAGCAAAAAGACAAAAAAAAAAAAAAAAAAAAAAAAAAAAGAAAAAAAGAAGAAGTTCCTGGGCCAGGGATCAAACCCGAGCTGCAGGATTGACAACCCAAACCCTTAGCCATTAGGCGACCAGGGAACTCTCTCTCTCTCTCTCTCTTTTTTTTTGTCTTGAGCTTTTAGGGCTGCACCTGCAGCATATGGAGGTTCCCAGGCTAGGGGTCTAATTGCAGCTGTAGCTGCCGGCCTACGTCAGAGCCATAGCAATGCCAGATCCGAGCCACGTCTACGACTTACACCACAGCTCACAGCAACGCTGGACCCTTAACCCACTGAGTAAGGCCAGGGATCAAACCTGCAACCTCATGGTTCCTAGTTGGATTTGTTTCCGCTGCGCCACGACAGGAACACTCTCTTATTTTAAAAGAATAGAGTGGCTTACAAATTAAGGCAAGATTATACTAGATAAAATATATTTCTTCCAAAACAGGAAATCTAGTATTAGTGTTGATCTAGTTTTGACCGAGGCAGTTACCTATTGATATAATATTGGTGATCCAATCAGCTGTACCATATGCCCTATGCAATGTACCAAGATTTGGGATTAGGCTTATTTGTTGGTAAAAACCTAGTGAGTTGAGTTTTGCTGAACGGAACTGATCGTTCCTGTTTTCAAGATGCTACATCACTGTGCTGCTTTTCCTTCATAACGGAAGAAACTGCTTACCTTCCCCTCGCCCACCTACCCCATCCTCAGGCTCCTCCCCAACCCCAACCTCCCAATCCCCAAACCAGCATGCACAGCCTCACACCCACAGCAGGGCAGGCTGAACAATTCCCACACACATTTGATAAGCTTTAGATCAACTGGAAGTAAAAGCCACCTTTTTTTTTTTTTTTTTTTTTTGCTTTTTAGGGCCACACTTGCATATGGAGGTTTCCAGGCTAGGGGTCAATTGGAGCTACAGCCACAGCCACAGCAACACAGGATCATTAACCCACTGAGCAAAGCCAGGAATCGAACTGCAACCTCATGGTTCCTAGTCAGATTTGTTTCCACTGTACCATGATGGGAAGGAACTCTGACTTTTTTTTTTTTTTTTTTTTGCCACATCCACAACATATGGACGTTCCTGGGCCAGGGATCAAACCCTTGCCACATCAGTGACCCAAGCTGCTGCGATGACAATGCTAGACCCTTAACCGGCTGCACCACAGCGGGAAGTCCAAAAGACACCATTTAAATAGCCATTGAGAGAATGTGAAAGAAGAGATATAGAAGCAAAAGTGAGCGAAGGTGTATCAAGAAGCCAAGTATCTACACAAAATACATGGAAAAAGAGGATAAATGGGTTCATGTCAAAAAGTACCCAGAGTGTGCATCCCGGGGTCATGGCATGTCCATGCCACGTGCCGTGAGGCTGGGCACTCACTGGTGTTAACAACATGCTTCCTAAAGAGGACATGCAGCTGTGTGCCTTCTCTTCTCTGGTTACTTCACTTCATCCTCTAGGCCTAAATTATCCCATTTGTGTGTTTTATTCCCAGATGCCTGAGTAGCTCTGTTTCTCTACTTTTTAGCAAGTGGAAATGAAAAAAGCTTCCCTCCACTATTCTTCATAACGGAAGTACTAGTTAATAATAGTGTATTCATTTCCTAGGGCTAATGTGATAAAGTACCACAAATCAGGTGGCTTAAAAACAGCAATCTATTCCCTCAATTCTGGGGCTGGATTTCTGAAATCAAGGTGTCAGCAGGGCCAGCCCCCCGCTGGGACCCTGGGTAGAACCCTTCCTGCCTCTTCCCAGCTTCTGGTGGTGGCTGTGGGTCCTTGGCAGTCGCTGGCTTGCATCTCTGCAGTCTCTCTCTGTCAGCTCTCTCTCCTCCTCTTATAAAGACACCAATCTCATAAAGACACCATTAAATAGCCACCCTTCTTCGCCATGACCTGACCTTAACTGGTTACATCTGCAACGACCCTGTTTCCAAATGTCACATTTTAGGTGCTGAGAGTTAGGGCTTCACCAGAGATTTGGGGAGGATACAATTCACCATAACAAACAGCAACCTACAATTTTTATGTCCGAAGGAAGCTGAATATTATATGTCAGTTGAAGGATGAACAGAGGAAAGCTAAGCTGGCAGTGGATTTTTTCCGCCTTTAATGCTATTGTAAATTTACCATGTTTTGGTTTAAAATGTCATGATTGAGCAGTCAGGGTTTGGGGGCTTTTCACGGCTTTTTGCTTTGTTTTTTCCATTGCTCATTGCAGCAGCCCCTCCTTCCACCACTCACACACACCCAGGATTACAGACACACCGGGAGAAGTGACTTGTCTGGCCTCTAATGACCCCTTGATCTTGTGAACGTCCTAAATAAAGGGCATGTGTCAGAACTAAACCTGATGTAAAGCTGCAGGCACAGAACCTGCCGACAGCACTGCATGCAGATAAGCATTTTATAAACAATCCACTTGAATGATAATAAGGAACTGATACCATCATTTCATTTTATCAAATGCTATTTGAAATAGGGTAGAGAGTGTGAAAAGAATTTCATTAGCGCAGCTTTCATTGTAATGTTGTTTACAGTAAGAGGAATTTGCTGTATAATAAAGAGACAATAGATACTGAGAAGTCATAAATCATGTCTATTTCCTATTATTGACAATTATCTTTATAGTTAAAATGGATATTTTGGTATTGTCAATTGATGGTTTGCTTATTTTTGTTTGTGAGTTAATGTGGAAGTGAATCTGAAATAAAAGACGGTAACAGTATAACTTTTAATGTTCTTTGTTAGAAAATAGAATTTCTCTATTTTTGAGACTGTATTTTGCTTCAAAAATCACTTATTGGAACATCTGTATTTCTTGGCAGGATTTTCAGTGCCGAGCTACTCTTCAAGAACTGAATGCAATCCCTTCTATATTAGATCTCTTGAAGACAGAATATCCAGTTATCCAGTTGTTGGCTCTTAAAACCTTAGGTGTTATTACAAATGATAAGGAGTCCCGGGCAATGCTAAGAGAGAACCAAGGAGTGGACCTCCTTATTAAGATCCTAGAAACTAAGGTACCTTAACATTCATTCAGCTCTCTATGAGATGTATATCTCCTAAGTGGTGTTACATAATGCAAATTATTGAATATTTTTAAATGAAATTTTATTGTATTTAAGCATGATATTAAATATAATGGATGAACTTGCTTATTGCTACATAGTTTACCAGCATGATTAAAGCAGACTAATGCTAGAGGCCATCCCCATCTAGTTTAGAAGATTTAAGATTTTTGCAGTTCCCATTGTGGCTCAGCAGGTTAAGAACCTCACTGATCTCCATGAGGATGCAGGTTCAATCGCTGGCTTTACTCAGTGGGTTAAGCATCTGGCTTAGCCGCAAGCTACGGTGTAGGTCACAGATGTGGCTCGGATCTGGTGTTGCTGTGGCTGTGGTATAGGCCTGTAGCTATAGCTCCAACTTGACCCCTCGCCTGGGAACTTTTATATGCCACAGGTGAGGCCCTAAAAAGATTTAAGAATTTTAAATTACTGTTTATGATTTTATGTTTTCTTGAAACACCTCGCTAGAATTTGTCTTTTAACCTTTGTCTGCCATTTTTTTTAATACTGATTTTTTTTCCATTATAGGTGGTTTACAGTGTTCTGTCTATTTTCTACTGTACAGCATGCTGACCAAGTTACACAGACATGTATAGATTCTTTTTTTTTCACATTATTATACTCCATCATAAGTGACTAGACATAGTTCCCAGTGCTGCACAGCAGGATCTCATTGCTAATCCATTCCAAAGGCAATGGTCTGCATCTATTAAGCCCAAGCTCCCCATCCATCCCATTCCCTCCCCCTCCTCCTTGGCAACCGCAAGTCTATTCTCCAAGTTCATGATTTTCTTTTCGGTGGAAAGGTTCATAGTTTTTCTCCAAGGTGAAGCAAGAGCCATTTACCCCACATGATGGAGGATAATCTGCTTCACTCAGTCTACGGTTTTAAACAGTAATTTCATCTAAAAAATACCTTCACAGAAACGCCTAGATATTGTTTGACTAAAAATGTATACTGTGGTTTAAAAATTAACCTAGTCAATTTGGCACCCCTACACAGCTCCTAATCCTTAATCTCCAAATGAAGACAATAACAAGACCATACTTCCACTTAACATGGTACAGCTGTCCTGTGTACAATCAAAAACATGCTGGTCCCTTCCCCAGAGGAGGATGCAAAGTCTTGGGATGGTGCTTGTTCTTCTCCTTGACATCCTGTAACTTAAATGGTTAGGGGGAGTGATGTTACATTAACAAACAGAACTTGGGCCTCTGTCACAATAAAATTAATCACATTATGTTCTGACTGACCTGAGTCCCTCTTGTAGTAAAATTTGGAAAATATGAATTCCTCTTATTACACTTTTCTCAAATTGTGTTTGCTGTTATTACTAGGAATTGAATGACCTGCATATAGAAGCACTTTCCGTGATAGCCAATTGCCTTGAAGATATGGATACTATGGTGCTGATTCAGCAGACGGGGGGTCTGAAGAAGCTCCTCTCATTTGCAGAAAACTCTACAATTCCTGATATTCAGAAGAATGCAGCAAGAGCAATTACTAAAGCTGCTTATGATCGTACGTCTCATTTTATATAAACTAAACATACCTATTTCCTCCTGTATTCTTGATTTTGAATGGAACTAAAAAATGCTAGAGTACCTGTCTGCTTTTAAATGGTTATCTGAGCAGAGTGCTATACTTTCTACTTAAGGCCAAAATTCACCTCAGTGCCAGTAAGTAAAAGGAGAGATTGCTTTGTCCAGGATATAATAATATGATTTAATTGTAACTTTTTTTTTTAAACAATTCATTCCTCAACTAAGTTTTAAACCTTTATGGTTTTGAAGTTTTATAGAATGCATGCATTGTTTGTGATTCTGAAACACTGTTTCAGTAAGTTACATTTGGAATGATATCCATTCAGTAATTTTGAGTTGCAGCTGGAGTCTAGCTGTGCCATGTTATATATAATACACTCATACCATATACAAAATACAATTTTCATTTCACTGGCGAGCTATGTTGACATAAATCTGTAATATATGAGAGATTAATTATATCACAAGCACCAAAGATGGAATTATGGTTTAATTTATGTATATTTGGAGTATTTTATTTAATAAAAGATGTGATTTTATTTTCCACATTCCACATCACTCCTCTTATAAATGACAGCTTTGACTCATTTAAGTGATTTATATTCTAAACATACATACTTCTATCTGTTTATATGTCTATGTGCATATTATGGGAAACATTTTCTTTTCAACTCATACTGGATTTCCTCAAAGCAAAGTTTTAATGCAGTATGCCGAATTTCACCATGCAGTACAAACTTAATAGAGAGGGGCCTCAGGAGTTACATCATAAAGGCCAAATCTAAAGACAGCCTACAAAATTAAGGTTTTCAATTTTGGCAAAATTGCTTGATTCAGCATTCTCCCAAATGGAACTTAGACCTTACCATACCTGGTCAGTCTTTTTCTCCATCTGTCCCAGGCCTTCTTAGTTATTTGGGACCCAATGAGAGGGCAATGAAAAGAGATGGGCAATGTCAAACCTAAAATGTTTACACATCTCAACATCTCTTTGGGTCGCAGCTCTCCTGCGACAGTGAGTTTCAAGAGTTTACTACCCATCATGTGATATAGCAGTGAGAAGAGCGCTGTATGGAGCTCTGTTCTGGTTCTACCACTAATTATGCTACTGGCACTGCAATGACCTAGGGATGTGACTGGGTGAACTACAGCCTCTGGATCTGTTTATCAATTCATTTATTAATGATTTATTAAGCCCCCACTTTGAGTCAACTAACCCAGAGCAGGCAAGTAAACAGGCAATCACAATGCAGGGTTAAAATGTGCTTGATGATGGGAGGACAGGATCCCCCAGGAGGGCCACCTAACACAGACTCGGATGAGACCAGCCTTCCTGGGAAAGCTGATTTACAGACCAGGAAGGTCCTAGTAGGGTGGGGGAGGCTCGACATTGCTCTGAGGAGAGGAAACCGCGCATAAAGGCCAAAGAAGGACAGAGCCTGCTAAATTCCCAGCACTGAAAGTGTTCACAACGGCCAGTGACTAGAAGGCAGCAGAAAACTGTCCATTAAGGCTGGAGAAGTAATGAAGTGCCGACTGTTAATGGGTATCATGAACCAAGTTAAGGGCTTTGGACTTTATTTTCTTGGCAACGAAGCCACTCTAGATGTTAACTACTTATCACATATGTGACTTGCAAATATTTTCTCCCATTTTGTGGGGTGACTTTAAACTCTGTTGATTGTGTCTTTTGATGCATAGAAATTTTAAACTGTGATGTAGTTCAATTTATATTTTCTTTTTGTGTTGCCTGTGCTTTGGGTGTCATATCCAAGAAATCATTAATGAAGCCAAGGTCATGAAGCTTTTATGTATTTTTCTTTTAAGAGTTTTGAAGTTTTATAGATTTAGCTGTTACATTTAGGACTTTGATCCATTTGGGATTGTTTTTGAATATGGTGTAAGGTTAGGCTCCAACTTCATTCTTTTGCATGTGGATATCCAGTTTTCCCAGCGCCATTTGTTGAAATAGTCTTTATTTATAACCCAAAGAAATTTGACCAGATAGTCTTTAAGTCCCATCTGTCACTTAATGTTTGATGAATCTACTTCCTTACGTTATTTCTGAAAATGACTAACATTCCAGTTGCAAATTTGGTCACCTCACTCCTTATTTTAGAATCTAAGGACTAAATCTGAGTTTGTTTCATTTTTGCCACTTGTAGTTTTTCTCATGTTCCCTTCAACCATCGCTTCTCCAGACTGAAGAATCCTTCTTTTATTTAGAATCCTTCTCCTCAAACATACTGTGGTCACTCTCTTACCTTTTCTAGACTTTTTCTTGTTCACAATTCTCTCTTTCAAGTGTGGCAATAAGTTTTATGAATAGCATTTTAAAAACATGTACCATCGTTGTATATAATATAAAGATAGGTTACTTTACGATTATTTGTGGTAAACACAGGTTCCATTTCTCAGTCAGGACCCAGAGCTCAAAGTCTTTCATTTTAACTTCTCTGACTTGTAGTTTAAAAAATGCAAATTTTAAAATTTGTAGTTTGAAAGGGCAAATTTTGTTTCAAGGATAATATTGCATTTTTACTGAGGCCTAGTATGTAATCAGTGTATACAAGTTTCTGTGAAACCTTGAAAAGACTTACTCTGCCTATTACTTAACAAATATTTATTGTGTGCATGCTCTATGCATAGCACTATTCTAGAAGATAAGGATAAACAATGAATGAATGAACATTTGCGGAATAAACAAAATGATGTATTTCCTGTGGAATGTAGAGTTTGATATTTATCTTTTAGTTCAAATTTGTAAATTATCTTGTAAGGTTCTTTTCGTCTTTATTTTCCATCTATTTTGATCTATCACAGATGAAGACTGGTATGTTAGAAGTTTGCTGCTATGTAATTTCCATTAATTTTATCTTGTAATTTTTTACCTTAACTAACTTTGCTTTATTTAATATCGTTTTAGGAGGTTCCCATGTGGCACAGTGG
Source organism: Sus scrofa (assembly GCF_054392235.1). Classification (NCBI taxonomy): domain Eukaryota; kingdom Metazoa; phylum Chordata; class Mammalia; order Artiodactyla; family Suidae; genus Sus; species Sus scrofa. Next base: position 78,695,818 of record NC_139392.1, on the reverse strand, counting down.
GTTAAGGGTCAGATGCTGCCACAGTTGTGGTACAAGACACAACTGCAGCAGTACAGGTGGAACATGCTGTGGGTGCAGCAATAAACAAACAAACAAATAAATAGAATTTGTAAATAAAAAAATTTTTAATTGTTTTTTATCCACTGCTGATTTTTCAAAAAAATCTCAGAGCTTTTTAGTTTTGAATTTTAATTTGATATTAAGACTGCCTTGTACTATCAAACATGGTCTTGGCAGAAAACAGCTCTGTAAACTCCACATGGTTTGCATAAAGAGACGAATGAGACTACTTTCAGAAGAACAGTTAAGGGAACAAAGGACGGTGAGGTCCACACAGACCAGCAATATTGTGAAACCTCCATTATCGCTAGATCCGGAGCCGAGGCGCTGAAACATTATGAGATGTACTTTTACAACTATTGTATTTGACAGTCTTTCAGACATCATGTTTTATGTTTTCTGCTTTATATTTTTCTAGGCTGTCTCCTTTGTTTTCTTACTTGTTCCTCCATTACACGGTTTAGAAATTTTTTTTAAACAGTTATTTTAATGATAAAGTCACTAGTTATTTAAGACATTAAGCACTTTTGCTTCTATAACCCTTCCCCATCCTGATGTTTGTAAATTTCATAAGGGTTGGATTCTACTCTCTCAAAATCTATACAAACCTCTCTTTTTTAAGACTCATTTTGCCATTACATTTATTCAGCCACCATTTACAGTGACACAGGTAACTGAATCTGTTTCAGTGTGCACTGTAAATTTCTCATAATAAAACATTATGTTTTAAAGATTTTATTTTTGATTCATTTCTCAGTTAATCAGAGTATGTTTTAGGAGTTAAAGAAAAAAATCATTTGGCACATTCTGAGGAACCCTTAACTGTTTGTTGACCAGGAGTAGGTTTTGTTTTGGTTTTTTGTTGGTTTTTTTTTGTTGTTGTTGTCTTTTTGTTTGTTTGTTTTTAGGGCCGTATCCTTGGCATGTGGAGGTTCCCCTGCTAGGGGTCAAATTGGAACCGCAGCTGCCAGCCTATGCCACAGCCACAGCAACATGGGATCTGAGCCAAGTCTGCACACTACACCACAGCTCACAGCAACACAGGACCTTTAACCCACTGAGTGAGGCCACGGATCGAACCCACACCTCATAGATACTAGTTGGGTTCGTTAACCGCTGAGCCACAACAGGAACTCCTGACCAGGAGTAGTTTATAGAAATTTGTTCCATTCCTCTCTTGCACCTGCCCCAAGGCCCTCTTTTCCTCCTTTTCTTCTCAATTTTCTTCACACTTCTATACTCAGTTTCCATCCATAACCTACTGCATGGGACTTCTGCGCCCACCTTCTGCCAAAACGGTCCTTGTAGAATTCGACAGTGACTTCCCAGCTCCTAAATCTTACAAGATACACTTGCAGTCTTTTCTTGATCTCTGTGGCACTGCACACTGTCCACTGCCCCCTCCTCTTATGCCTTGTTTTCCATAAACACTCCTCTCACCCAATTATACCCTCATCATCAGATTGCCCTTTGTTTTTACCAGCTTCCTCTTCTCTGCCTACCAATTTCAACATTAAACTTGCCTTCCTACCTTCTGTCTTGTTCCCTCTCTGTTTTTTTCTTCCCTGCTTTTTAGGGCCACACCCACAGTATATGGAAATTCCCACGCTAGGGGTTGAATTGGAGCAGCAGGGGCCGGTCTACCTCACAGCCACAGCAACGTGCTATCTGAGGCTTGTCTGTGGCCTACACCACAGCTCATGGCAGCACCAGATCCCCGATCCACTGAGTAAGGCCAGAGATCAAACCCACATCCTCACAGAGACAATGTCGGCTCCTTAACCCTCTGAGCCACAATGGGAACTCCCAACTCTGTATCTAATTTCGACTGACATCTGAATTCCTGCCTGTATTTCTGATGACTCTCAGGCACATCTAACTGTATTGCCCAAACTCAACTTTTGAGGGGTCTTGAACTTCTTTGAAATTCTGATCAAAGAGCTACTCTCCCCTGATGCACATACACACACCATTCTGTGTATATTTTCAGGAAGTTCAGGGACTGTCTGAAGCCAATCTATGCCTTCTGGATCCATGGACCCCAAGTTAATAACTATGGTCACTGGCAATCGAACTGTTCTTGCTCAGACACTCCCTATGTGTTCTCAAGCACATAACTTATGCAAGATCATGCTTTTGTACACATTTGCTCTGGTGTAGATATTTAATCTGGATTCTGATTTTGAAATCCTGTTTTGACCTATTGATATCTATGTTCTTCAAAGGGCTAGGTTTTTTCTCTCTTCAAATGAGAGAAAAATAAAAATTTCAAATTCCATTGCTTTTCATGGTTTCAACATAAAACAACTGTTTTTTTCCCTATCTTCCAGTAAGAAATTTTAAAATATACCTTTCTCAGTCTTTCACCTAGTATAGCCCACCCTGCTTTAAATACGCCATCCGTTTCCTCACATCATACCTTTTGCTTCAGCTAAGGCGAGGTGACCCCACTATTTTCAATACCAAGCAAGCAGAACACAAGAGTTAACTTGCATTGTTTAGCAGAAACCCATTTATCCAGAAGAAATGAGATTTACATCTACTCAATAATATCACTTGACCACCTGCCTGACTGTGTTACAGTAGAGACCTTTCACCACTGTCCTGCAGATTCCGCCTATAACTTGTAAAAGCTTACATTTCATAATTCAGCTTCCTCCAGTGGGAACCTTCCTCTATCCTTTCTGGCATGGTCTCTCTTCCTAAATTATTTCCACCTAAGGCGACTATACAAACCCTGGAAAAAAAAAAAATGTCAGATGAATCTTCAAATCCAGTGGATGCAGAGATGCTTCAGGGTTCTTATGGCCTAAGAGATACCTGCTCTGGAAGCTTGATTCTGGGAGCCTCTAAAAAGATAGATGGCCCCACAAAGATTCAAGCTTTCTCTGTAATCACATACCCCAATAAGCCCCCCGGAATGAACCCTCTCCTGATTGGAAGAACAGGGCGCAGAGATCATCCCTCCTTTCCAGGCTTATCCAGAAGCAGAATTCCCCTAAGGACTCTGAACTACCTTAACCAGAACACTGGTCGGGGGAGCTGCCCAATTCTGTCCAGAACACAACACCAGGACAGAAACAGTATCCTGCTCCCCAGCACCAGTGATAGAGGATAGATCAGCATTCTCCTCTTTTACCTGATCATTCCCTCTGTTTTTCTTGCTTTATTTACCTCCTAAAGCTGCTCACCTGGCCAGATCCACAGAAACCACCTCTTCCCCGCAGCCTCCATTCCAGACTCTGCCTTTTTTTTCAGATCCTACCTATATTTCTTGTCTACTCCTTTTTATATCAACTGGTGGCCAGACCCAGCTAGATTAATTAGGCATGCCTTATTTTGTATGAGTAAGATGATGAACTCTAAAATCTTAATAAGGATTAACAAAATAATCTCCTCATAATTCTCTAATGAGAGCAAATAACCGTGAAGAAGTTTGTTGGGGTTTTTTGGCCTCGCCCCGAGGCATGCAATGGCAATGCTTAAATCCTTAACCCCTAGGCCACCATGGAACTCCACCAGGAAGAAGTTTTAAAGTAATTTCACACAATTAGAAAACTCCATTCAGGGGTCATCTGGCTGTACAGTAGAAAATTGAAAGAACATGGTAAACCAGCTACAATGGCAAAAATAAAAATCATTATAAATAATAAAGACAAATGAAAAAAGAAAAAAAAAGAAAACTCCATTCAGAAGTAGGTTTCAACAGAGATTGCTCCTTATATTGTTATTAAGAACAATGTAACCATCAGGATTCATTTAGAACATTCCCTTATTACTTTCCATCATCATCAAAAAAATTTTATAGGCTAGGGAATGCATTGTCACTGCATGTCAAAAACACAGTTGAAACAAAATCACATAATGTACACTCTTTTTGCAGGAGGCTGAGCCCTTGGCATGTGCAAGTTCCCGGGCCAGAGATCAAACCTGAGCCATAGCAGCTACCCTAGCCAGTACAGTGACTATGCCAGATCCTTAACCTGCTGCACCACAAGGGAACTCCAACTCTTTTAAGTTTTGTTTGCTGAGTAAAGTTTTATCATGCACCTCTAAATCAGTATGCCTTTGACCTGGCACCAGGAGGAGGAAAGTGTTAATTACTATGTTGCCAGGAGGTTTATGAACTGGCATTAACATCTCAGCAGGAGCACGGGTGGCTGATAGCAACTTCTGAGAATGGGTAAAGAAAAGCATCAGTGCATATAGATTTATTTTCAGATACAACACCTCAAGCTTTTCTTTTTAGTGATACTGAACAAATACTATTTTTAAAGGACATTACTCTGTTACTGTCATAATTACCTTGCCATCTTTATTATCTGTGTAATTAAAACATAAATCCTTCTCGGTGTAGCAATTCAATGACGGTGCTTGGTTAATATGTTAATTCATCTTTTAAATCTATTATAGCCACGCTGCAGTCAGCACTTTTGAGGTTTGGTGAACACAGCTGGATTTTGAGAACACTCCCAGCAGGGTTGAGAAACTAATTGCCCACGGTATTTAAATTATTTTTTAAAAAGTCATTCCAATAATTGTGGACACACCATTGGTCAATTTTCCTGATAGAATCCATGCTCAGGGTGTTCTGTTTAGGAAGGTTGGCTTAGCACCGTCAGGGAAATCTTAATTATAAATCTGAGTATTTTAAGTCAGAAGTTCCGGAAAAGTTTGAGATCTTGTTTATTCATGGAAAACTAATGAAGACTACATATATTTTAAAGCATTCTCGGGGCCACATTCTTGAGATGTAAGTGTTAATCACAGCGTTTTAATGAAACAGTTATGGCCTGACTGAATTCCAATTTTAAATGAAAGGAGCAAAGGATTAAAATGATAGGATTACAGGACATGGTTCATGATTGGTTTAAGATGAATGAACAGGAGTGTTAGTGACTTAGCTGGTGCCAGTGATGGCCAGATTCCTGGGCAAACATCCCTGTATCAGAGGAACAAAGGCCAAAAGACTATTTGCAAATAGTGACATCTGACCATGATACTGCTTCTGTGAAAAAGGGTGAGTTTTAAAAACCATGGTGAAAGAAGACAGAAATCATGTGTTAACTGACAAGTGGAAACCAAGTTGCTATAATTTCTGAAGACATCTCTGGGGAAAAAGTTAATTAAAATGTATATAAGTCATGAATTAGTTTCACATGTAGATGTAATCTAAGTATTCTTCTCAGAGATCTTTGTTCTAACAGAATATTATTCTCTTAGATGTCAATATCCTTAAGAGCCTCTATCACACATTCTTCTATTTTAAGTATCTACATTGACTTCATAAAGGTGAACTGATGAGAATCAAACCTGTGACAAAGTTTTCTAAGGAACTGTAAATAAACTAGCAAGGAATTATTTGTAAGCTGTTTCTTTTCCAGCTTGTCTCTGGTTCTTATTATAGGATTAAAATTGAATTTGGTTTAATATGTATATTTTTTTCTAGTACATGCTTTTAATAAGTCATAATTTATTTAGAACTATGAAACACAAAAATTGCTTAATGTTCTAATTGAATTCAATGCAATATTTGTATAGTAATGAGATTGTCACATTAAAAAATTAAACTGAATCAAGAGAAAAACATTAGGAAACAAAAAACATTAAAAATACTTTGGTTTTTTAATTTAGTGTTTTATAGTGGGGTGAATGTCATGGTATGTACTTGAAGTCATGACTTTGTCTTCAAACAAAACTGTGCTAATGTTGGTTTAGATTATGTTTATGGCAACATAGCAATTAAGTAATTCTTTTAACTTTTGCTGTGACGGCATGTATTGTCACAAGATAAAAGATGACTATAAATTCTTTAAGACTTGGGATCATACTTTATTACTCATTTTGACTTTCTCCTCATCTCTGGGCTTCTCTTGAGCGTCCCGCTCACCAGTTTGTACATCTGAGGCATTCTTCAAATATTGGGTTTGGTATTTAAAATAAACAGGCTTTTGTGCTCAGTGAAAATACAGCGTGTGTGAACACAGCACCATGCCAGGCACATGTTTAGTGTTAAATAAGTTCTTGCCAAATCTGAAACTTGCCTCTCCCTTATGATGGAATTTTCTCTGCCATAGTATTGATATCATATAAGGGAATATGAAAAGAATGCAGTATCCATAATTCATTTTGCATAATCACTGTGTAGTAAAGGTTAAGTAGGTATATGTGTATTTTGCTTAGGCTGTGACTAAAGCTAACAAAATAGTATAAATTCCTATTGTATTTTGGAAGGGGAAGTCTTTATACTTGCACACTTTTACAGCAAAATTCTGATTTTTGTTTCCCCTTTGGTTTATGAAAGCTGAAAATAGAAAACTTTTTCACGAACAAGAGGTTGAAAAATGCCTTGTAACCCTTTTGGGTTCTGAAAATGATGGAACTAAAATTGCCGCTTCCCAAGCTATTTCGGCCATGTGTGAGAATTTGGGCAGCAAAGAATTTTTCAATAATCAGGGTAAGCAAACTGGAAAAAAAAAAAAAAAAAAAAAAAAAAGCACCTTGAATATTTGTACGTTACCATGTTCTAGTTCACATGGACATCTGTTCTATCCCCTTTTACCTTTCTTTTCCTGTAGGGATCCCACAGTTAATTCAGTTGCTAAAAAGTGACAATGAAGAGGTGAGGGAAGCTGCAGCCCTCGCCCTGGCTAATCTGACCACTTGCCATCCTGCGAATGCAAGGTAAGTACAGAAAGGCTCATTTGGCATGGACTTGCTGCAGGATACTTAAGAGTCCAAGATGTGATGGTTGTAATATCCTCGCTTTCAAGGCAGTTTACATATTCTTTCAGATGCTTCTATATGGATTATTCCTCAGGAACCCTTATGAAAATAAAAGTCAGCACATAGGCCCATTTTCCAAAAGACATTACAAAATCTTGAGGGTTTCTGGGCTTGTTGGGAAAATATGCAGGCCATTTGATTCTGGTAATAGGCTAACCCTGGTAGAAGGTTCCAGGACAAAGAAAACTGGATAATGCTGGGCATATTAAGGACAGCACTCTATAGATATTGGGAAATCTAGAAAAAAAATTTAAAAGATCCATTTAAAAAGGACATAAACTTTGGAGAGGTGGAGAAACATATAAAAAGCCCATTGAAGACAACATATAATTATAGCCAAATACTATGGAGAGTGGCTGAAAAGGAGCGCCTTCTGTATTCTAAGCAGTGTGGCATGTGATTTATATTCATTTAAAATTTTAATTATCGAGGTAATCCATCCACTAATGAGGAAACCGAGGCTCTGCAAGTTTCCCTCATTTTCCTGGGTACACATATTCATTAAAAGAGCTGAGCTGGAAATTAAAGCCAGGTCTGTTGAACTCCAAAGCCTGTGCTATTTCCTCTACAGAAGATAAGGTTGCCTAATAAAACAGTAAGACTATCGAGAAGGCAACTTTCATAAATAAAATTATTTGATAAAATAAAATAAAAAATAATTTGGCAAGAACATAGATGGGCCTTAAAGATATTATGCTCCGGGAAATAAGTCAGATGGTGAAAGACAAATACTGTATGATTTCTCTCATATGTGGACCATCAAAAACAAACAAAATAAATGAACAAGCCAAACCAAACAAAAACAATGCATAGATACAAAGAACAGACCAGTGGTTAGCTGAAGGGAAGGGGGGTTAGGGTGGGATGGGTGAAGGGAATCAACTGTACAGCAACTGATGGAAAATTTGGAGTGGTTGGCACACTGTAGGGTATACAGAAGTAAAATATAATGTTCACATGAAATTTATATAATGCTACAAACCAAGATTACCTCAGTAAAATTAATTCTAATGGAAGAAATAAGTAAAAAAAAAATTATTTACACTCCTTAAATATGGCATGAGTGTTAGGACTCTCAAGAGAACCAGAACCATAGGAGGTAGATATGGGATATATTACAGAGATTGGCTTATAAGGCCAAGGAATCCCAGGAGCTACCATCTGTGACCTGGAGAACCAGGAAAGATACTGGTGAAATTCAGTCCCAGTCTGAGTACCAGGCACACTGCTATCCAAGGACAGGAGAAGATGGTCATCCCGTCAACAGACTGGATGCTGCCCATTCACATTGATAAGAGGGATCTTTATTCAGTCGACTGATTCGAATGCTGACCTTTTCCAAAAACACCCTCACAGACACACTCAGAAGTGATGTTTTACCAGCTATCTGGGTATCCCTCGGCCCAGTCAAGTTGACACACAAAATTAACCATCGTAGTATGTTAGGGTTTTTTTGTTTTTTGTTTTTTTTTTCTTTTTCCTTTTTTGTGTCCATACCTGTGGCATATGGAGGTTCCGAAGCTAGGGGCCGAACCAGAGCTGTAGCTGCCAGTCTACACCACAGTCACAGCAACACGGGATCCGAGCCACATCTGCGACCTACACCACGGCTCACGGCAATGCCGGATCCTTAACCCACTGAGCAAGGCCAGGAATCAAACCTGCATCCTCATGGATACTAGTCAGGTTCATTAACTACTGAGCCATGAAGGGAACTCCAGTATGTTAGTTTTTAATTTTCATATATTATGGTTCTGTGGCATTGTGGCTAAAATTACCCTTTTCTAACAGGAAATAAATCCTTCACCCCCATCATATACTTTATCTCTCATCCTTTCTTGCTTTTAGTTTACTCCCACCCAAATACATTATAAGACCTTAAAGGAATGACTAAAAAATCTAGCAATACTCAATAAAAAAACACAACCAAAAATCCATAAACATCAAAGCAAAATTGTGTTCCTTTAATAGCTACAATCTTTGACACAATAATTTTCTAACTCAGAGTCATCATCATTGTATCAAAGCACATATATTTCTAGAATATTGGGTCATAGTAAGTGGCAATTTGAAAATAGCATATTCAGTGATTTTTCCAGTATAGTTATACCAGTGCAAAAACTTTGTCAGTGACACAAAAACACTTCTCTCTTCCCTGCCTTAAATTTATACATTATCTAGAATAATCTAATAGGCCTCCAGAGTGTATAGCTGTCTTGATTTGATATGAGTTTGCCTGGCTTATAGCATTTCACAGTTTTATATAAAATCATAGAAAATGAGGATGGTAAGTTTTAAAGAGGTTGCCTTCAGATTCTATTATCTCCTTATCAGACTCTTTATCATCTGCCAGTTTTTTCAAACTAGGAAGGTCCATTAGGACTAAATGATGCCTAAGTTTTCCCCTATGACAATAAACTTTATTTTTGTAGCTTAATTTTATCATTTATAAATTTTAGTTTCTGTTATTTCTTAAACCTACTCTATACTGTAAATTCTGATTTCTTTTTCCCAATTTGTATTAGGTAAAGAAAACAGGACATGCACGAAAGTGGTTTTATGGATTTTTTTAGGGTGTATACAGCTTTTAGTTTAGACCTTCTGACCTAAGAGGTATTGAAAATTTATGGTTTTGAGGAGGAAATAGAGTCAGATTTGACCTATTTGTGCCAAATGCTGAGAAAGAATCTATAGTCAATCAAAAGGAAGGAAAACAAGTAAGTCTGGCTGTCAATCCTTGTAGTAAGGCTCACAGAGTTAACTAACTAATCACAGCAGGGGACAACCAAAATGACTGGTTATTTGTAATAAAAGTGTTTTCCACTCAGATAATTTTTTAAAAATTTATTAAAGTATAGTTGATTTACAGAGTTGTGTTAATTTCTGCTGTACAGCAAAGGGATTCAGTAATACACACACACACACACACACACACATTCTTTTTCATATTCTTCTCTATCATGGTTTATCACAGAATAGTGAATCTAATTCCCTGTGCTATACAGGAGGACTTGTAGTTTATCCATTCTTCATGTAACTCCCATCCCTCCCTCCCCCCACCTCCCTTCCCCCTTGGTAACCACAAGTCTGTTACCTATGTCCGTTTCTGTTTCATAGATAGGTTCATTTGTGTTATATTTTATTTTTATTTTTGTCTTTTTTTTTTTTTTTACGGCCGCAACTGCGGCATAATGGAGGTTCCCAGGCCAGGGGTCAAATAGGAGCTGTGGCTGCTGGCCTACACCACAGCCAGAGCAATGCAGGATCCGAGCCGCGCCTCTGTGACCTACACCACAGCTCATGGCAAAGCCAGAAACTTAACCTACTGAGCAAGGCCAGGGATCAGACCCGCATCCTCATGGATACTAGGCAGGCTTGCTATCGCTGAGCCACAATGGGAACTCCCATTGGCATCACTTTTTAGAAGCAGGCCATTTTATCCCTTTCCTAGCAAAGTGCTACAGGACCAAGTGAGTCCGAGCCTTTGCAGCTGGGTCGCTGGAAATGGAAAGTTGCTTTTCCACTACATCTAAGTAATACCGGAAGAAGGCAAAAACTCAGTGCTAATATCTTCCAGGTGCATTTGGTAGCTGCTTAGATACCTGATAATCGCTAGCGTAATTTTTTTTTTAAATGCAGTTAAGCCCTGAGAATTCTAATTTTGTTTGTTAAAATGTAACCCCTTCCCTTGCACTCAATGCGCCTAAAATAGATTCCTAATTCTTAAACTCAGTGTACCTTCTGGAGCTGGAGAGTCATTTCATAAATTGAGTAGCACTGCTGTGTTATGACAACATATAATGCTGGTATAATTTCTTTTGTATAACTGATTTTTGCCTGGAAAGTTGTGGGAAAATCAAAATTTTCTAAAAGTAAAGAAAAAAAACCAACTGGTGAAAAGAGGAACATAATCTGCAGTGACTCTTTTTGCAAAACTGACAGATGCTTTTTTAAAATCAAAGTTTTATACTCTAAAAACATAATTTTATAATATACATAAAATAACATAATCTAAAAATACCTGAATTCAGATTTGCAGGTCTTGCTTTCTCACAAAAAAAAAAAAAAAAACACACTCGAATGTAATAAAAGAGTATGGTGATGAGAAATTTGGTAGCAATGATAAATAAATAACCAGACCATCCATACCCCTTTGGGGCAGATTTTCAACTTTAATTACAAGTATCACTTTAATTGGTACCAAAAGATCTTGCCTAATTGCTATTCTCTGTAAATAAGGCTTCCTAGATAAAGTCTTCTGGAAATTTAAAAACTTATGTCTGCAATCAACAAAGCTTTGTAAAATATGCATTAGGTTTGAATCGAACTCTTCTAAAATTCTTCCCTCCCAATTTTATGATCCTACTGCTGTTCAGCTTGGGCATGGGAGGAGGGCTGTGGTTATCATTTTGAGTAAGTGGCTGTCCTGTGCTCCACAGTGGTGTAGTCAGGACCCCTTAGGAAAGGGGGGAGTGCTAGCCCCCTCTCTGAGGATAGACTCCAGGCAGCTCCAAGGAGGTAGATACATTTTATTGACTCCTTATTGGGAGACTGGCAGTGTTACTGTTCACCACTGTCTGTAGATCTGATGGCAGAGCCAAGCCTGCCAAGGTTCACTCCAAATCCCTTTCCATCAGTGAAAAGCTTAGATACTAGCTAACCAAGCTTTATCAAACTTTATATGAACACCATACAGGAGGGCTGGAAGCCACTTCTCTAAGTGGTATTTTGGTCCTCAGAGGGTTTTTTGGTTTTTTTCTTTTCCTGATAGTTCTTATGTGTATTCTGGATAGCTAAAGTCTCCAGGTGTTTGAGTTATGTATAAGAGAAACTGCAGTTTAAAAAAATAATATGGAGTTCCCGTCATGGTGCAGTGGAAACGAATCTGACTAGGAACCATGAGGTTGTGGGTTCGATCCCTGGCCTTGCTCAGTGGGTTAAGGATCCAGTGTTGCTGTGAGCTGTGGTGTAGGTCAGACGTGGCTCGGATCTGGTGCTGCTGTGGCTCTGGCATAGGCTGGCAGCAACAGCTCTGATTAGACCCCTAGCCTGGGAACCTCCATAGGCCGAGGGTATGGCTCTAAAAAGACAGAAGACAAAAAAAATAATAATAAAAAAAAATAATTTAACACAGATCCCTGTACTTACAGACAAGCCAGTGTTGGGGAACACAGTGAAGAGTAAGACAGATAATAAAAGCTATTCTGAAGCACACCAGGGGTATTTTGCTTAGACCTTTTATATGACCATCCTCTCTGCGTGGAACGGTCTTTCGCCCAGGATGCCCATGGCTCACACTCTTGCCCCTTCAGGTCTGCACAAACGTCACTCTCATAGAGGCCCACCCGTGACCACAGAGTTGACAACTGCACCACCTAGCACGTACCTGCACATCTGCACACACCCGCTACACACCATCCTCCCTCCCTGCCGCCCTTTCCTCACAGCACTCATCGTCGTTTTTTCACATACCATACACCTTGCTCATTATGTTTGCTATTTATTTTCTGTCCCCTGCCCTCTGACCAGCACCCAGAACCATTGTCTGTTTAATTCACCAATACACACCAAGCCTCTGGACTAGTGCCCATCCACAGCAGGCATTCAGAGGGAAGTGGGCTTACACCAAACATACAACCAAAAAGAAAAGGACAGTGAAAAATAGAGGGTCTCCTTGACATCAACCAATGCCCATAATTTAGAAAGTGATCAGCTGTATTGTTTTGTTTGTTTTCACATAATTTGGATCCCAGAAGCCAAGTGGAAAACAACTTAGCTCTAAGAGTCTTCTAGCCATACTTTTCATTCTTTATTATCTGCAGAATAAAGGTTATTCAAAGTGGATAAAAACATGAAAAGGCAATAAGTAAAAATAAAAATAACTATTTGAGGGTATAAGAAGAGAAGACAAAGATAGCCAGATTCACTTATTTAAAGTGATGGGGGGGGGAAGTAAAATCATTTTAAAGTGAATAAATAAAAAGTGAGATTAAAATAACCCCCATTGAAAGAAAGAGATGAACATGGAAACTCAGAAGCAATAATGAATTTTATATAAAAATGTGATCTACTTAATTAATTTGAACACCATTACCCTTTTTTGGTTCACTGTTACTCTTTTTGACAATTCTCAATTTATAATAGTTTTTGGAAAGGGAAAAGTTGTTCATTTTTGACATAGGAAGTACTATTTTGGCTAAATTGCATGTTATATTTACCTTGTACTCTTTTACCCAATTAGTCATTTCAAAGTTTTACATTATTTATGCAAGTACTGAGAGAATTTATTCTTGGGTGACATTTTCTGAGGGGCAGAGACTACCTATTATAAGAATATTTTAAGCTATTAATTTATAACATCACTGCCATCTGTTGGATCTGATCAGAATTAGAGTTTTTAAGCTATTCCAAGAATGAAAAGGGTTCAATGCTTTTCATTTCCCAATGCCAGCACTAATTAAATTTTGGCTTTTGGTAAACAATGAAAAGATCAGCAAATAATATAATTGCTAACTAGATATTCTGGCAAAGATACAATTATTTTAGAAAATAAAACACAATGAATAAAATTAAACTATTAAAAGTAATAACTGTAACTATTTTAATACCTATAGAGAAGTGAGTCAAAGCTGGTTTTTGCTTTGTTTTGTTTTGTTTTTTCGTCTTTTTAGGGCCGCACCTGCGACATATGGAGGTTCCCAAGCTAGGGGTCGAACCAGAGCTGTAGCTGCCAGTCTACACCACAGCCACAGCCACGCCAGATCCAAGCCCCAGCTGTGACCTACACCATGGCTCACAGCAATGTCAGATCCTTAACCCACTGAGTGAGGCTAGGGATTGAACCCTCGTCCTCATGGATACTAGTCAGGTTCATTAACTGCTGAGCCATGACGGGAACTCCTAAAAAAATTTTTTTTGATTGATTACTGGGACACTGCTGGCTTCCACAATACCAGACCAAAAACTCTTCTCTAGGGACTGTCCTGCCATCATATCACCTGTGGTCAGGACCACAACAAAGGAAATAAGGAACTGAGTAAGGAATACACCCCAAAGGGATGCCAGAAAGAGAGAATGCCCCCCAATTATAGGGACGTGCATTTTGGTTGCTTTCGGAACTTTTCAATGTGCTCATTATATATGGGATGAACTCTCATTCTGTATTATTGGTATTAATATTTCTCTTCATGAACACAGAAATAAAGCATTGACTTAATTATTCATGGGGTATTGTGGCTAAGAAAACCATGTGATGCGTAAAGAAAAGAAAATTTTTTTTGGCCTGTGGTATGTGGAAGTTCCTGAACCAGGGATCAAATGCGTGCCACAGCACTGACCTGAGCTGTTGCAGTGACAACATCAAATCCTCAACCTGCTGTGCCACAAGGGAACTCCAAGAAAATTCTTAAAATATATACCACATACAGAACTTCAAGAAAAGACAGCACTTCATTTTTTTCACAGTGACACAACTCCTTCCCACCCCATTAAACAGAGTTAGTGGAAGGTAATATACTTGTATATTTATTTTTACAAATATTTCTTTTAGTTTATTCTGTAGACTCAGGTATAGACTAAGAATTGCCTATATTTTTTTTTGTCTTTTTAGGGCCGCACCTGTGGCAAATGGAGGTTCCCAGGCTAGGGGTCCAATCAGAGCTGTAGCCGCTGGCCTACAACACAGCCACAGCAACGCCAGCTCTCAAGTGAATGATGACAGTCATTTTGAAGGAGAAAAAAAACACGTCTCTTAATGTTGGCAAAACACGGAAAAAGTCAGTTCTCCATCTCGGTTCCTCTAGAGGAAGGGATGGGATATATGCCTTGGAGGTTGCTAGAGATGTGAACCATCACCCTTTGCAAATAGACTAACGTCTGTTCTAGATGATATGTCTTGGCCAATGTGCACAGATTCACTTAGAATAAGTAATCTTGTCACTTACAATACTTTTTTTTTTATTAAAGAAACATTGACCATAGAAATAACCCACTGTAGATTTTCAACATTAAAATGCAGTCTTACAGAAAATTCCAATTCACAGTTACAGACATGATGTATGCGTTGGACTTGATAATGCTATAGTTGTGTGGTTATTGCCTTTGTTAGGGTTTTTACGGGGAAAATGTTTTCAGAGTTCCACTTTCCGTCTTCTAGTGGAGGAACTGTGTCTTCATACTGACCCCTAGTGGCAGATTAGAAAGAAGTTGGGGGAGGGGCAAAAAAGGTAATGGATGGTTTGCTGTGTATTTTAGTGAAAATGCACATTAATTTGAAATACTTTTCAATGTGCCTAAATAATATTTTAAAACATTATTGAAAGATTGTGATCTGGAAAGCATTCCATTGTGGTTCTTTTAAAGGGATAATATTCTACTGCTAACTGTGTGTTACTAGACACTTGTCTTTGTCTCTTTTTAAGGTGAAATCATTTCAAAATATTTTGACACATTCATTGTCCCCGTGGCTGAATATCTGATGTGCTATGTAACCATATAGTATAAATATCATACCCTTAAACGTCATAAACTAATCTTGTTATCGTACTTACCCTAGAGTTTCTGCTCTAGACTTTGTGTAATAGAAAAGATTATTTTGCTTAAAATTCTTACTTGTATCACTTTGTTGTCATATGCCTTGAACTAGAATGGTCGCAATATTAGAATCCTGCAAGACAACTTGAATTAATTTTATAACCTTTTAGAAAGTTCAGTTTTGTATTAAGGATGTTTCAAACATTTGTATGCAAGATGACACCTCAAAGAGCTCATTTAAAGTGTTCTTCACTATTTTAAAAGGCTCTGAAATTATTAGATAGAATAGATAGGAAGTATCTTCATGGTAAACCTAAATATTATTCTTGTCTTTTTTTTCCCACTGTATTTATTTCTTTATTTATTGGTATAGTGCTTTTTTGTGATTTTTATTTTTTTATTATAGTTGATTTACCATGTTCTGTCGGTTTCTACTGTACAGCAAAGTGACCCAGTCACACATATACATATTCTTTTTTCTCACATTTTCCTCCATCGTGTTCCATCACAAGTGACCAGATATGGTTCCCTGCACTATACAGCAGGATCTTACTGTATTCTTGTCTTATTTCCATCCAAGCTTACTTAGTGGATTCTTTCTATGTCTACCCCTTAGCACCTAGATTCCTTCTTTCCTAACTATGCTGGGAGATGCCTCTGATCCGAAGGAATATGTAGAATGAAAAGCTGGATTTTGCAATAAAACAAGTTGATTCCATATCCCCGTTTTGTGACGGCTGATGCCTAGTTCACCTTCACAAATGGTTTGAATTTTATTAGAGCTGCCAGCTTTGTGAGGCTCGGTGAATCCCATGAAATGTTCAGTTACAAAGTTGTCTATGCTGCTTTTATATACCTAAAGAGCAGAGACTGACATTTGTATAACTTTATTTTAAATTTCCTGGTACCTCTTTCAGGTTTAATTTGCAACGTTACTGATTTTAAAAGATGAAATTATCAGACAGTGTGGATATCTTTATATGTGATTTTTCTCTCTCTTTCGAAGTGAAGCAGTACTTAAAACTGACATAAATTCCACGAATACTCCTCCTTGACTTTTTATATTTACCCTTTGCCATGATTTTTCTTCCACCTGAAAATGGTCTTTATTGCTCATTGATTACCTAAACAAAGAAACTTGGGTGCAATTCTCAAGGAAACTGCTTCAGCTCTAGCCATGTAGGGGTTGGCGATTTGACCACCTAGCTGAAAGATTACCTGAGAATGAAAATTTTATACACATATGTAAATTTACAAACAGGATCCTCTTTTCCCCTGATCCAAGAAATGGAGACGGGATACAGGAAAATCTCTGCCCTTGCGGCTCACTGAGTGTGCAGGATGATAATGGGAAGATGGTGATGACAGTGATGATGATGATATAGTGGTGACGGTAGTGATGCTGATGGCGATGGCGGTAACAGCTAAGTGCTTCAAGTGGAAGGTATCATTAAATCCTTGAAGCAGCCCTCTGGGGTCTGGCGTATTATCGACATGGGCATTCTGCAGATGAGGAAACAGAGGCACAGTCCCTGCTGACGGTCACGGTGGCGGGATGGACACTTTGCACCCAGGCAGTCTGCCATGCATATCCAGAGGGGTGCCCAGGGTTTTACACTCTCTGCCTCCTGCTCACTATCTTCCTGACTTTGAACTTCCAATCTTCCCACTAAAATGTTTCCCTTTGCTTTGTGGTCTCTGGATTCCTCCAGACTGGAATGACCAGGGAGCCTTGAGCTCCAATAGGCACCTTTGGAGGAGTTTCCATCCCTTCCTTTCCTTCCTCCCTCCTTCCACCTTTCTCCCAGGTTCCTTTCCTTGTTTTCCCTCCTCTTCCCCCTCCTCCTATAAAGAGAATAAGAAATCGAGGGGGGGAAAATGTATCCAACCGTTAGTAAGAATGTCTCACTGTGCTATATGTCTAAATAATCTGCCTCATTTCTCATTCCCTGAGGAATGATGAAGTGAACCAAATAGATGCTGGCTTTTTTTTTTTTTCCCTAAAAAATGCTGTTCTTTTTAAAGCTTAAGAGATTGATCATTGTAAAAAAGATAGTGGACTAAAAGATCACCATGATTTTAATCCTGTGTCTGCTATTGACTCGCTTTGTGAGCAGGTTTTACGCTAAGTTTTATCTTTCTTCACTATAAAACGAAAAATAAGTGAATCTAGATAATCACGTTTTGTGTGTGTGTCTAAGATTACCCTCCATCCAGTATCAGAGGGAGTCTGAAACACAGCTTCCACTTTACCATTTTTATCATTTTATCCCAAAGACTAAGGAAGTTATGAGCTATGAATTCCGGTTTCCTTTGTAATTATTTCACCATTACTTGGGTGTTCTTTATGAGCTAGGCACTGTTCTAGACTCTAGGGATATTGTAGGGAACATGACAATGGTTCCAAGAAACCATTTTCATGAAACTTACAGTTTAGACAGAGATGGACAATTCACAGAGTAATTTTATGAAGGTGATTTCAGAAGCAGTAACATAAAGATTACATAAAATAGCGCAATATCATAGAGAGGGGCATGCATGACACCAGGGCTGTGAAAAGGGCCGTAGGAATGACACAGAGCTCATCAAAGAAGGTCTCTCTGAAGAAGTGACATTAGAGCTGATGAGACAAGGCACCAGGAGGAGGAAGGACCAGGAGGGGGTTTATGCACCATCCCACTAGAGATTGCAGCGTCCTTCTTATTTAGTTAAGAAAATCAACAACATGGTAGCTCTAATTACTTTGGGATTGTGGCCCTTGTCATATCCAGATATGTAAATAGACTGATTTCCACGCTAAACAGAAACATTTGGTAACTGCTGAAGCCATTTATTATGAATGTTCTAACACCTTGACCATTATTCCTATTTTATCAGGAGACAAGTCAGCCATGTAAAATTGAAGACAGTTGTTCTTCCCTGATGGCAGCTAGTTACTTATTGGCAGGCACTCCAGCTTTCTGAAACAGAAGGTGGCATGTATGGAAGTGAAGTATCGTGACTGAACAGATAGGTCAATAAGGATTCCATGTCACTTGTAAGAAAATTACATTTGATTTCCCTGCACTTTGATTGACTGCCTCGTAATTGGTAACAAAAACCTGCACGCTCTCTGTGGAGGCGAAGGGCTGGCATGTACTCATCTCTGTACAACTAGCAGTTTTCTCTTGAAAAATCATGATGTCACAGCAACTGTAGCATAAAAGCACATCCTAAAAGTCCCCCAATCCTACCTGCTAGGGTACATTGATATGATGGAAACAATTCAGTTTCACATACTTTAAGAAGTTTTTTTGAATTTTTTTCTTATTTTGCTATAGGGTGCAAAACTCGCTACATTTGTATCTGTGGCTGGATTTCACCTTAATTATAACGTTGCTTTACACTCCCCATTTAAAGTTTTTTGCCTGTAGTTAATTGTGATTCTCTCCCTTACTGTGGATAAGCTTCTTTAACATTTCTTCCAAAGGAGACAATGCTCTTGGCTACTTTTGTCAACCCTTGGGTTCAGCCAGAGTTGGCAGGGGCACATTTATTAGTCTTCTGCAGCTGTGGGGCTTCTGTGGGGTGATAGTCATTTGGGGCTCAGAAACTGATCAATTTAACCCACACCCTCAACTTCTCGGATCATTACCTTTGTTGAAAAAACCGTCTGGGATGAGAGGCAGGAATCCTGTTCACAGTATTCCAAATCTGGCTGTGATAACCCGGAGACCTGTTTATCATCACGGCTGGCATCCACTCCCCCTCACACCTGCATAAGCTTGCTGGGAGTCCGTGAGGCTTAAACGTGCCAGCTCCAAGTCACTGAGGCACATGCTCCTCTCCTCGCCACTCCCAGCGTGTCTGTCACCAGTATGTCTTCCTTGGTGTGACAAACCTCCCGGAGACATATGAAAAGTCGTGCTGGTGGGAATGGTTGTAATCACTGTTAACAAACAAGGTTCTGATTGCCAATATTACCATCTGTTCCATCGGGTTCCACATATTACTCTGTATGTGGGCTCTGTTAAACAGATTTTCTGGACGGCCCAAGGTCACCCTTGATTCACGTAACCAGCCTTTGCAGATGGGTTAAATGTGAGCCTCCAAACAGCAGCAAGGATCAAAACCTGAGAGGGACCAAATCATGTCCTCTGATGACACACCCCAAATGAACAGCCAGTGGTGTCTACAAAGACAGGGTATGCACATCCCCCCAATACATGAAAGGAGTGGACCCCCTAAGACTTCATCTAAAGTGCAAGATTTCATCTATTAAACTTCATATAAAAATGACTTCACTGTGTCATGAGAAGCATGAGGGTGAGGAGGGGCTAAGCTGATTCAAGAGCAGCTGCAAGTGATATCAACAGAGAGCCCAGTTTTGTTGGGTCCTATCCTTTCTTGCAAAACTGAGATTTTTAAAACTCTCGGTTTTGCAAGAAGAGATAGGACCCTTCTTGCAAAGCTGAGCTGAGTACTTTTCCCTCTCCCCTTCTCGACACCAGCAGAGGTTTTCATCACTCTCCTGGAGCTGATTCAAGTCAATTAAAATATATTGATCTTCTCAGCACCAGGGATATAAAGAAGACTCACAGGCTGCCTCTGAGAAGGAGGTACCAAACATAGACATAGCAGAGAGTAGGGAATGGTTACTAAGGAAGAGGCAGTGGTGACTCCATGGAAAAAGGGATGGGTGAGCTGGTTTTGCAGGGTGAGCTCGAGAGTTCCTCAGGGAAGGGTGTTTGGGGGCAAAGCGAGCATGAGTGCAAAGGCGCATGGACATGAAGTAGCGTGGTATCTTCAGGGAGGCAGAAGCAGACATGATTCCACAGTTGCATTTTTCTTTCACAATGTTCTTAGTACCCACACTTAAGTGCTTTTACACTGTGGGCATTGGGGACTTAATATGAAAGACTTTGTGCTGATTTCCTTTCCATAACAGGTGCTGTAAAGTAATATTTCAAGATTGTTATCATTCTCTTGACTGTGAACATTTGTGCCAAAACCTCATGTTTTAAAACAAAAAGAAATGTACATATTTAGCAAGTGAATGCTCTGAGCTCATGTGAAAAAGAAACCTAACCTAGTTTAGGGGTCAAGAAATGCTTCCTTGAGGAAGAGACATTTGTGCCAAACTTGGCAAAACGAATGGGAATTATCGGGGGGATGAGACCTCAGGGAGTGGGGCCGGCATATGGGACCACCCTGAGGTGAGACGGAGCCTGGACTATGGCAGGTTGCCAGAAGGGCCTAGAATACAGCCAGCAATGGGAAGAGGTTGCATGGGCGGGTGAGGGAGGCCGGGTCAGCTCACACTCAGCCTCAGAGGCCATGTGAGAAATGGGGGCTTTACCCTGAGCAATGGGAAACCTCGGAAGCTTTAAGTAGGGGAAACACAGGATTATGTTTATTGTTTTAAAAAAAATCACTCTAGCTGTAAGATGGAGAAAGGACTGGAGGGGCGGAGGGTACACCTGTTAGGAGAGTACTTCTATCAATCCATGAGAGAGGGCGTTGGATTGGATTCAGTGGGAGAAATGGAGAAAAGGGAGAGATGTGAGAAATGTGGAGGAGGGAAAGGGGACTGGGTAATAGACTGGCTACACACGACATGTCAAACTTCGCTTCTGTTTACATATATCGAATGATATAAACAGATGTTTGCAGCCATTCCCATACTTGGTTTTTGGTTTGGTTAGTTGTTTTTTGTTGTTTTTTTTTTTTTTCCCCAATTTACATTTTTAGCTCTTAACTTGATTAAACTCCAATCAGATAGAGACTAATGATAGTAAATATCAGAAAATAGCTTCAGACTGTTGTGATGACATATGTCCCTGTCATTCTGGATTTTGTAACAAAGCAGTCTGACTTCTGTCCTACTCATTTAGATGATGCTGTACCATCTAGGAGACTAAAATGTGGCTTTAAAAAATGACAGGTTTCATTCAGCTCACGTACATGTTAGACACAGGGAAAAATAAGACAGCATATCTTGGGTTTGAAAGACACAAAATTAATTTTTTTTAAAAGTAAAAATTCTGCACTCTATTTCTGTAACTGAAATTATGTGTTTTTAAGTAAACGGAATAGCTTCTTGATATTTCACACCCTAGTTTAATCTGCTATGCTTTTTACACTTAGGGCCACACATAGCAAATTATGGGCAGATATGTATATATAACATACGTTGCTCTCCCAGCTGTGCACATATTATTTGTCTTTCAGTGCCTTCAGTTATGCTCAATTTATTTAAAGGTACATTCCACTGTGTACTAGGATCTTTGTTTTGTTTTGTTTTTCAAACAGCTAAGTTTTTATGTACTTCCCTTTACTGCCTCCATAAAGAGCAAAGAGAAAGCAAAAGGTAGTGTAAAAATGAACCAGGGCCAGACATGCCTTCATCCAGGAGAAAGGAGGAGGCAAAATCCAAGCAGAAAGGCTGTGAGCAGAGGTATGTCTCATGAAAATTCTTGTGTCACAAGGAACCAGGTTGATTTTATTTTTTTTTACATAAACTAGAAAAACCAAAATGAGAGTATCATCCTATGTACTTACTTAAGTTTTCCCTAAACTCCCTGATAACACACAAAAGACAAAGTCTTTGAGAATTTACTGGTAGGCATTCATTTATCTAAAACACTCTGGCTTCTATCACAGATGCCACTGAAATACCTCCATGGTTGCTCTTTCTTTGCTCTCCAAGTTGTTGTTGTTGTTTTACTTTTTAGGGCCACACCTGTGGCATATGGAAGTTCCCAGGCTAGGGGTCAAATTGGAGCTGCAGCTGCCAGCCTACGCCACTGCGACAGCCACACCAGATCCAAGCTGCATCCACGAGCTATGCCACAGCTTGTGGCAATGCCAGATCGGACCCTTAACCCACCGAGTGGGGCCAGGGATCAAATCCACGTCCTCATGGATACTAGTCGGGTTTGTTACCACTAAGCCACAGTGGGAACTCCCAAGGTATATTTATAATGATTAAAAATCACAGAGTAGAATGGTTGGGTGTATATGTGTAACTGAATCACTTTGTTGTACCGCAGAAATAATCACGACATCGTAAATCAAATCTACCACAATAAAACTTTAAAAAGTAAAAAAAAAATCAGGGAGTTCTGGTCATGGCCCAGCAGAAATGAATCCGACCAGGAACCATGAGGTTTCGGGTTCCATCCCTGGCCTCGCTCAGTGGGTTAAGGATCTGGCATTGCTGTGAGCTGTGATGTAGGTCGCAGACGTTGCTCAGTTCTGGCGTTACTGTGGCTGTGGTGTAAGCCAGTAGCTGTAGCTCTGATTAGACCCCTAGCCTGGGAACTTCCATATGCTGAGGGTGTGGCCCTAAAAAGGACAAAAAGACAAAAAAAATTTTTTTTAAATCAGAGTATTTGATTTAAGGAACTGATTGCATTAAGCCCATGAAAAATAAGTCAAAGAAAAAAATTTTGAGATGGTCTAAGCCTGTATTAGTTAATTAGAATATATGCATATTTTAAAATCCTTGCTGGCAGTTTTTTTTTTTTTTTAATGATTTTTATTTTTTCCATCATAGCTGGTTTACAAGTGTTCTGTCAGTTTTCTACTACACAGCAAGGTCACACATGCATGTATACGTTCTTTTTCTCATATTATCATGCTCCATCATAAGTGACTAGATATAATTCCCAGTGCTATACAGCAGGATCTCATTGCTTATCCATTCCAAAGGCAATAGTTAGTATCAACCCCAAATTTCCAGTCCATCCCACTCCTTCCTCCTCCTCCTCCCCCTTGGCAACCACAAGTCTGTTCTCCAGCTGGCAGTTTTTTTTATTTCAATGTTTCAACTATAAGTTGAATAGGAGAAGTTTCTGATTCACTAATATTATTAGAGCCCCCAAATTTTCCCTTATTCATAAAATCAAAGGACCACCATGTCAATTAATAATAGGAAAGAGATGTAAATGTGAAATTGTCTTAAGAGTGTTTATTTTATCCTCTGGGAAAGGAAATTATATGCTGTCCTTCGGGCTGTTATAGTGAGATGCAGAGATCCTTCTCAATATTTTTCTTGGACTTCCTGCCAAAGTTTGGTCACATATCATCTAACCAAATTTTAGCCTTAAAGGAGTTCCCATTGTGGCTCAGTGGTTTACAAACCTTACTAGGATTCTTGAGGATGTGTGTTCGATCCTTGGCCTTGCTCAAGCGGGTCAAGGGTCCGGCATTGCCATGAGCTGTGGTGTAGGTTGCAGACTCGGCTCGGATCCCACATTGCTGTGGCTGTGATGTAGGCCGGCAGCTGTAGCTCCAGTTCAGCCCCTAGCCTGGGAACTTCCATATGCCTCAGGTGTGGCCCTAAAAAGCCAAAAAAAAAAAAAAAAAAAGACGTAGTTTTATGGGATGCCTTCCCAGAGAGCTTCCCAAGAGCTAGTGGAAGGGAAACACAAACTGAGCACTGACTTGACTTTGGTGTATCAGGATGGTGTGTTTTCTGGATCCATTTATATAAACCAGGGAGGCACCTTCAAGGTCAATACCAAGGAACCCTTCATTCTCCAGAGCTGCTGCCTCTAGTCATTCCCTTCCTGACCAACCCCTGCTGTTCAGTCTTTCACCTGGAGCTGCATTCTAGCGCCTGCATTTGTATTCTGCTCTCTGATGAACAGTGGTGATAACCTCTGTTCTTGACATTGTCAGTTCTCCTTCACAACCAGCACATTTAAGTGACAGAACCAAATTCAACTGAACTCATCAGAATACAGGGTGATGGGAAAAACCATAGAGCCTCACTTTTTTTTTTTTCACTTTTGCTTATTGATATGATCCTAAACGAAGAAAAAAATGTGGAAAAGAGATGTTATTGGAGTCACAAGTGTATTTTTACTATCTTGATTACCTCTGTACCCCTGATGACTTAAATGGATTTTGGGGGAGTTCCTGTCGTGGCACAGCAGAGACAAATCTGACTAGGAACCATGAGGTTTCGGGTTCGGTCCCTGGCCTCGCTCAGTGGGTTAAGGATCTGGTATTGCCATGAGCTATGGTGTAGGTCGCAGACGCAGCTTGGATCTGGCATTGCTGTGGCTGTGGGTAGGCTAGAAGCTACAGCTTCAATTCGACCCCAAGCCTGGGAACTTCCATGTGCTGTAGGTGTGGCCCTAAAAAGATGAAAGACAAAAAAAAATTAAAATAAAAAATAAATGAATTTTTAACATAATTTGGGGTCTTCCTTTAAAACCAGGATGCTCTATATATCTTATTGCTTTGGAATATCTCTTATTTAAAGGATTTCCAAACATTAAAGAAAATAATTAAATCATTTTCCTCTCATTAAGTGGTCTCTCTCTCTCTTTTTTTTTTTTTTTTTTTTTTTTGGGCCACACCCACAGCATGCAGAAGTTCCCAGGCCAGGGCTCAATACAGTAGCCACCCGAGCTGAAGCAGTGACAACACCAGGTCCTTAACCCACCAAGCCACAGAGGAACTCTGAATCTCTTTTTTTATTTTTACTATTTTATGAGGTTTTTTTTATTACAAAGCAAGTAATAACTATAGAAGCAAGCAACACAGAAAGTATGGTGTTTTCAAAGGAGGTTTAGGATTTCTAATTGTGAGAATATGTTAACCAAATTCAACTGAACTGAACTGTTAATGGATGACTGTAGTCTTTTCATACCAGAAATAGGAATTTTAACAACTGAATATGCCTGCATTGCTAAAATTATTTTTGTCAATATCATGACTTTGATCTTTGATGTTTAATTTGTAAAAGCAGTATTCACCTCCAAAATGATTTGCTGCCTTCAAATATGTTAACATCTGCCTATCATTAATAGCCTCATTTAAAAAGGAAGACAAGCTAAAGAAGTTTAACTTAAATTCCCATGCTTACTCATTCCTCCTTCCTATTAAGGCTTCCTATCTATAGCCTTGTTTTTCTATTGGTTAGGACTGTTTTAATAGACCTTCTTTGAATAAATTTCCCCAGTCTTATAAGCATCATTGAGGTAAAAAATGAACAGCTGTCACAGGCTTTCTAAGAGGCAGTCATGCATTTTTCTATAACCAAATGCTACAGACATAGGAAAAGGATTATTTAAATTCATTCATACCTGACATTTTCCCCCAGACTCCATTTAAATCCCTAGTGCCTCTATTCTGGGTTCATCACCTGGATAAATTAATTTATTTCTAAAATTGTACTTATGCACTCGTTTGTTTTATAAGCTTAGTTGTACACTCCACAGATCATTTCTTGAACCGGGGTGAAGGGCATTCAATTCTCCTTGGTTAACCCAGTGCCGCTGCAGAAGGTGATGGCATCGATGCCTTAATCAACACCCTGTCCAGCAAACGAGACGGCGCGATTGCCAACGCAGCCACGGTGTTGACGAACATGGCAGTGCAGGAGCCTCTGCGTCTAAACATCCAGAGCCACAACATCATGCACGCCCTGCTCAGCCCGCTACATTCTTCCAACACACTCGTGCAAAGCAAAGCTGCGCTCACTGTGGCTGCGACCGCCTGCGATGTGGAGGCCCGGATGGAGGTGAGAGTTTTCATTACATCCCCTGTCCCTTTCTTCTGTCGGTGCATTAATTTGAAACATTTTGAAGTGTTTGAAACCACCCATCATTTAAGTCCCTCAAAATTGGTGCAACATATTGGAAAACAAATTGGCATCATCCAGCAAAGAAGATGAGCATATCCTCTAGGCCGGCAGTTCTGTTCCCAGGTATGTACCTCTGTGCACCAGGAAGCATTGTTTATAATATCTTAATGGCTGGAAACAAACCTATTGTCCAGTGGTTAAGAGAATGGATTCATAAATGGGTGATATATTTATAAAATAGATTTTGCATCAGTGAAATGAATGCACTACAGCTATGGACACTAACAGCAATCTCAACCAGCATAATGCTAAGCAAAGTCAAGTTCACAAGAAAACAGATGTATGGTTCTATTTATGAAACATTCAAAAATAATCAAAGCTAAGCAATATGCTGAGCGTGTATACATATAAGTTAAAACTATAAAGATAATTAAGAGAATGATGACCCTGAATTCAAGACAGTGGTTGTCTCTTGGGGGATCAAGGGGTTTATGTGATTGAAGAGAGGAATACAGGGGTTCATGGTGATTGAAATATGCCATTTCTTAAGCTGAGTGGACAAACAGGTGTGCCTTTTCCTATGATGCTTGAAATTACACACGAGTTACACAGACTCTTCTGTTTCTCTTATATTTCAAATATTTAAAACATGGAATTGCATTTTTTATAAGTCCTTTATATAAAAATGTATTTGGTCCTATTCATAAAGAATATAAACCTATATATGTTCCTTTTTCTCCTTCTGTGGCTGTGGCATAGGCCACAATTTGATACCTAGCCTGGGAACCGCCATATGCCACAGGTACAGCCCTAAAAAAAAGACACACGCACACAAAGAATATAAACCTACAAATGTACCTTTTCCTCTTGCTTTTTTTCCTGTTTGGTTGTCATTTGTCATTCATTCGAACAGCCTAGGACTCTGTTCCTCTCTCTCATAACAATAGTGAGCACTTACTATGCACCAGCCACTGTGCTAAGCACTTTACATGCATTTAAGCCTCACTTGAAATAGGTATGTTTGTCACCAATTCAAAAAGATACATGCACCTCAATGTTCATACCATCATAATTTACAATAACCAAGATATGGACCTCAATGCCTATCAATGGATGAATGGATAAAGAAGATGAAAGGAGATACATATATACATATATATCCATATGATATATATATCCATATATATATCACAATGAAGTACTACCCAGCCATAAAAAGAATGAATTTCTGCCATTTGCAACAATGTGGTTGGACCTAGAGGATGTTATGCTTAGTGAAATCAGTCAGACAGAGAAAGACAAATACTCTGTTATCATTTATAGGTGGAATTTAAAAAATAAAACAAATGGATGACTATAACAAAACAGAAACAGTCACGGATATAAAGAACAAACAGGGAGTTCCCGTGGTGGCGCAGTGGTTAACGAATCCGACTAGGAACCATGAGGTGGCGGGTTCGGTCCCTGCCCTTGCTCAGTTGGTTAACGATCCGGCGTTGCCGTGAGCTGTGGTGTAGGTTGCAGACGCGGCTCGGATCCCGCGTTGCTGTGGCTCTGGTGTAGGCTGGTGGCTACAGCTCCGATTCAACCCCTGGCCTGGGAACCTCCATATGCCGTGGGCGCGGCCCAAGAAATAGCAACAACAACAACAACAAAAGACAAAAAAAAAAAAAAAAAAAAAAAAAAAAAAGAACAAACAAACTCCCAGTGGGGAGAGAGAAGAAGGGAGGGGCAGTAAGAGGTACAGACCACTATGCATAAAGTAGCAACAAGGATATACTGTACTGCATAGGGAAATAATAGCCATTATTTTGTAATAACTTTAGAGTATAATCTATAAAAATATTGAATCACTATGTTGCACACCTGAAACTCATGGAATTAAACCAATGCCATGTAATATTTAAGCCAATTATACTTCAATTAAAAAAAAAGAAACAGGTGTAATTGTAATCCCCATTTTAAAGATGAGGAAAATGAGGCTTAAGGAAATAACCTGCTCAAAGCACAGTTGGTAGGTTGGGTAATCAGGGCTGTGAGAACACACCTTTCTGAGGCCAGAGTCCATGCTTTCACACTGTGCTGTCTGCTCAGACAACTAACAAATCTCATCTTCTCTCTCTCAGCCATCTTTTACATCCCCCTTCTTTGCTGCCATTGATTTGGTTCATTTGTATTCATCCATTAAGGTAGTAAGATAGTCACCAAGTATTTGCTTACCATCTACCATGTGCCAGGCATTATGTTAGGCAGCAGCAACACAGGGGGAACAACAGTGTCTTGGTCGTGCCTCCCTGTGGCTTTCCGAGTAATCCTTCTGCTTCCTGGAATACTGCAGCTGGCTCTCCAGGTCTCCCTCCCCCCCCACCCCCTCCTACTCCCCAGACTGCCTCCAGACCAGTTTTTCAAATACATGACCCTCATCACATCATTGCAGGTCCCCGGGGGTGCACCACTGCCCCACGGGAAATGCTAAGCTGCTTAGTGTGTGACGCGGGGCTTGCAGTGACGCTCCCGTACTGCTTAAGTCTGCCCTCTCTTCCCAGGCGTACTCCACACTCCAGAAATACCCTACGATGTGTAGTTCTGTCAGCATGCTCTGTCCTCTTGTTTATGCCTCCTTGATGTCTCTGTTCGGAAAGCTAGTCTCACTCTGGTCTGCCCAATAAACGCCTGATTCTCCTTCAAAACCCAGCTCAGCCATCCCATCCTCCACGAGGCCTCTCTTCAGTCCTCAAACATGGACTCAAACACCCTCTTCTGTGCTCCCACCACCCACTCCACGGGCCTCCCTTGTCCTCTGCCTTGCATTAGTTTCTGTATGAAAGACCCCAAGCTCCTTGAGCTGTAGAGAAGGGAACTGAGGTTCTTTGTCCCTGCATCCATGTCATTGGTATACACTTGGTACACAGCATATGCTTAATAAACAGTTGTTGAGTCAATGAGGGAACGAATGCATGGGGGAGTGAGTGAGGAAATGAATAAATAATTTAGATCTTTGCCAAAAGAACACACGGAGTCAGACTACTATAGTATATTATCCTCAGAAAACGTCCTTATTATCCTTATATTATTCTCAGAAATAAGGATGTTCAGGAAAACATCCTTCAAGTAAACTTTCAAAGCTGCCCAAGATATGTGTGCTAACATACGATCCCTGTCCGAGACCCCCTGTTTGAGAAGAAAATGACTAGAAGTGGATTGTGTCCCCCAAGGCCTCCTGTCTTGAGATACAACACAGAGAGACCGGCAGAGTATTCTTTTTTCCTCTAGGCTCGGATTATACGTATTACATTTCAGACAGAGAGACAAGAGTGCTGTCAAATCCCTTTTTTTCCCCTTGACTGCAATAATTTTATACATGAGTAATTTCTTCTAATAATGTAATTAATGTAGTAGTGCCTGATTCTCTTCTTGTTCTTGTTCTTCCCTTTTTCAGTCCTTGCAGACATGTGCAGTGAGAGCAAAAGGGGTCTCTTTCTAGGGAATTGCCTCAGCATCGCTTTGGCCACACTGCTGACTTGGCGGCAGTGTCCGGTGACATGGGTGGCCCTTGGCTGCACTGGTTCCTCCTGGCCCACCTTGGAGACTGTGTCAGTTTCCTACTGCTGCCCAGACAAATTACCACAACCCAGTGGTTGTAGTAAAGCTGTACAAATGTACTCATCTCGCAGTTTGGGAGGGCAGAAGTCTGAAAATGGGTCTTATGGGTTAAAGTCTGGATAGCAAAAGAGCTGTGATCCTTCTGGAGACTTGAGGGGAACACCTGTTTCCTGGCTCTTTCTCGCTTTCACTGTCAGCCTGCTTTTCCTTGGTTGTGACTCCTTCTGCCACCTTCACAGCAGATTCCTCCAACCTCTGTTTCCACAAGTCTTTCTCTTATCTCCCTCTTATAAGAACCCCTGTAATTAAATTGGACTCCCCTGATCATCCAGGACACTCTCCCCATCCCCAAGTTCTTAACCACATCAGACAAATTCCTCCCAGGGACAAGGGTGTATCTGGGGGATCTTTGTTCTGTCCACCACAGGGCCAAATGGACATGCAGTGTTGAGGAGCAGAGTGGATGAACCTGGACGTCCCACCTGCAAGTGGAGTAAGAACAGGCTCTTTGCCCCTTTCCTGTCCGGTGTAAAATTGCAGGGTCCTGTCTTAATTACTTTATTGTGGCCTCTTTTTTAAAAAATTATTTTATTGAAGTACAGTTAATTTGACAGGTTTTTTTGGCCGCCCTGAGGCATCTGGAGTTCCCATGCCAGGGATCAGATCAGAGCCACAGTTGCAACTCATGCCACAGTTGTGGCAATGCCAGATCCTTTAACCTGCTGCATCAGGATAGGGACACCACTGATCCATTGTGCCACAGTGGAAACTCCTACAACGTTGTTTTGATTTCTGCTCTATAGCTGAGTGATTCAGTTAGACATATATGTCCATTCTTTTTCACATTCTTTTCCATTATGGTTTATCACAGGATATTAAAATATAGTTCCCTGTGCTATACAGTAGGAGCTTGTTGTTTATCCATCTATATACAATAGTTTGCATCTGTTAATCCCAAAGTCCCAATACATCCCTCCCCCTCTCCCCTCCCTTTTGGCAATCACAAGTCTGTCCTCTGTCTGTGAGTCTGTTTCATAGATATATTGATTTCTGTTATATTTCAGATTCCACATATAAGTGATATCATATGGCTTTTGTCCTTCTCTTTCTACCTTGTTTCACTGAATATGAGAATCTCTAGCTGCATACATGTTGCTGCAAATGGCATTAATTTTTTTATGGCTGAGTAATATTCCACTGTATATATGTACCACATCCTCCTTATGCATTCCTCTGTTTATGGACCTTAAGGTTGTGTCCATGTCCTGGCTACTGCAAACAGTGCTGCTGTGAACACTGGGGTGCAGCTATCTTTTTGAATTATAGTTTTTTCCAGATATATGCCCATGAGTTGGACTGCTGGATCATATGGCAACTCTTTTTTTAGTTTTTTGATGAACCTTGATACTGTTTTCCATAATGGGTGCACCAATTCACATTCCCATCAACAGTATAGGAGTGTTTCCTCTTCTCCACACCCTCTCTAGCATTTGTTATTTCTAGCCTTATTAATGATAGCCCTTCTGACCCGTGTGAGGTGGTACCTTATTGTACTTTTGATTTGCATTTCTCTAATAATCAGCAATGCGGAGCATCTTTTCATGTCCCTCTTGGCCATCGGTATGCCATCTTTGGAAAAACATCTATATAAGCCTTCTGCCCATTTTTTGATTGGGTTGGTTTTTATTTGTTATTAAGTTGTATGAACTATTTGTATATTCTGTAAATTAAGCCTTTGTTGGTTGCATCATTTGCAAATATTTTCTCCTTGTCTATCTGTTGTCTTTTCATTTTGTATATGCTTTTCTTTGCTGTGCAAAAGCTTTTAAGTTTGATTAGGTCCCATTTGTTTATTCTTACTTTTATTTCTGTTGCCTTGGGCACTGACCTAAGAAAACACTGGTACAATTTAGGTCCAAGAATGTTTTGCCTGTGCGCTCTTCTGGAGGTTTTATGCTGTCATGTCTTACATTTAAGTCTTTAAGCACTGTGGCCTCTTGACTTTGAACAGAAAACTGGGCTCTGGTCTGTAAGGTTTTTGCAATTGATTCTTTTCCCCTGAATTTAATACACCTAAACATGGACACATCCTAAAATATTTTTACATAGTCAAAACTTTCCAACGGTCAGATAGTGAAATTTCTTTTTTGGCATAAATGTTTATGTTCTGTAGTTTTAATGTGTAAAACTTTGGTTTTTCCTTCTAGTTGAGAAACTCAGGCGGACTGGAGCCGCTGGTAGAGCTCCTGCGTTCCAAGAACGATGAGGTCAGAAGGCACGCAAGCTGGGCCATGATGGTCTGTGCAGGTGACGAGCCCATGGCCACTGAGTTATGCAGGCTTGGGTGAGTGGAGTGGTCTCAGGTATCTGGCCCAGATGGAGAAAAAGAAGCACACTCATGCTCTTCAGGCCTGTGGAAGCTCAAGTAGAGTGTACACACCTACTCTGAAGCTGCAGAGTGTTCAGAAGCTCTGTAGGTCGCAGCTGAGGCCTTTCTCTTGAAGGGACAGCCTGGGGAAGCGGGCCCCTCCCCTCTTCCTCCCACTGGAGAGCTCCTTCACCGTTTGGGGCAAACCATCTTCAGCATTTCCTTTTCCACTTTTCCACCTTGATAAATTCTTCTCACACTTTCCTCTGCTTTCTTTGCTAATAATCACAAGCCTGCCTGTCTCTCGGTGTTCAGCGCTAAAATAAAATGGGCAAGCCATGACTACCGTCTCTGTTTTTCTCCCCCTACAAACATTTCCACTAGAAATATGCACTTAACCAACCCCACCAAATTGGTTCTCCTTACCAACAGCCTATGAGTCAGCTGCCTTTAGCATATCAGCCAGTAGGGATTCCAGTTCCACAAACAGGTTTTCCCTATTTCTAACCATTTTTATTCTTTGTACATGTCACCTGGTTAGCTGAAAAAACTGGAGTCCAATCCTAATTTTGCTTTATATAAAGGATGTTTTCTTCTCAAAGTGACCTTTCCAACTGTTTGAATATGAATTACTACATGGCATATATGTTCTCACAAAAGGACTGATTTGTCATCATAATTCTGTCAGGAATGGTTTATCTAAAAGGGTGGGATGGTTTTGAACTTTCTCTCAATTCTTCATTCAGGATCTTAGTGAGGGATGTAGATGAGAACTTAATGTTGGATTATTTCTATGAGGCAAATAATGTTTTCGCTTTTATTGACAGGGCTTTAGATATCCTTGAAGAAATTAATCTATCAGTAAGCCGAAAAAATAAATTCAGTGAGGCAGCTTATAACAAATTGCTCAACAACCACCTGTCTCTGAAATATAGCCAGACCGGCTATTTGTCATCAAGTAACATAATTAGCGATGGATTCTATGATTATGGTCGGGTAAGTGGCAGCACTAATTTGTGTTTTAGTATGTGTGATCATTTCTTCTTTAACCATGATACCATTACACTGCAGTTTTATAACCACCTAACTTAACCTATATTTTTATAGACAGAAACTTAGGAATCAGAACTTTAACCTTCAACTTTGTTGGGCTATAATATTTTGCATTTATGTACAGTTTTAACTAGAAGGTGATAACTTATACTTAAATTAGCTTGCTGATGCTAGTCTCAAGCTTCAGAGAAGATATAAAAGAAGCAGCTTCTTTTATGGTACTTCTAGTGTTCAGTGTTATCGACAAGGATAGAAATACAAAGGTTTCACTGTATTAATTATAATCTAATGGAAATTACCGAAATTGTAATAAAGAATATTTTACTTAGCTGCATTTATTATTATGATTTTTAAAACAACTTACAGTGTAACTCAGAGTTAATGTCAAGAAAAATGAGAAGCTATACATTAGAAGCTTGAGGACTTTTTGACATTCCTAAGTCAGCATTTTCTGCTTCTTCTGGAAACCAAAGGCAATAAGGAGAATGGGGACATTTTTAAAGAACCTACAAGTCCCTTTTAGACAAAGTAGGAAATGGGTACGTTCTGCAGACCTCAAAACCAGTTAAAAGTCCCTGGGATCAGGCAGAAGCTACACAGGGGCAAGACTGATGAGGGGGACAGAGCACGGACAGGGAAAGCACCATCAGAAACATGCACTTCCAGAGGCGATGGAGAACTCAGAAGTGCAAAAGCTGTATGTTTGGTTTGCCCGGAGTAGGTGGGCAGGACCTCGGAAACTGGGGTGGAGAGGGCTGTCAGCAGAAACCCTCTGGGACCAATGCGGTTCAAAGAAGCAGAGGAAACAGGGTCATAAAAGAATCACAGCTAAGCCATATTTGCAGGACACACTGTATCATGGTAACAGAACAAGAGACATTCTGAATAATCAAAACAGCTAGTTTACGGAATGCCTGTTGTGGGGCAATGGAAACAAATCTGGCTAGCATTCTCGAGGATGCAGGTTCAATCCCTGGCCTCACTCAGTGGGTTAAGGCTCTCACGTTGCCATGAGCTGTGGTGTAGGTCGCCGATGAGGCTCAGGTCCCATGTTGCTGTGGCTGTGGCAGGCAGCTGTAGCTCCAATTCGACCCCAGGCCTGGGAACTTCCATATGCTACAGGTGCAGCCCTAAAAAGCAAACAAAACAAAACAAAACAAAAACCAGCTAGCCTAAAACTTTATCTCTTCCTTCTGCTTCTCCTGGCCTCCACAACCACCATGCCCACCATAACACACACAGAAACCACCGAGAAACTAATGCTCTTGTTCAATGATGTGTAATTTTAAAAGAATTGATACAACATTCTTAGTACAAAGATGCTTTAAGTAAAAGAGGAAGGAGTTCCCGTTGTGGCTCAGCAGGTTAAAACCTGACTAGTATCCATGAGGATGCTAGTCAATGCCTGGCCTCACTCAGTGGGTTAAGGATCTGGTGTTGCCGTGAGCTGCAGTGTAGGTTGTAGATGCGGCTCGGATCTGGCATTGCTGTGGTTGTGGTGTAGGCCGGCAGCTGCAGCTCTGATTCAACCCCTGGCCTGGGAACCTCCATATACCACAGGTGCGGCTGTAAACAGGAAAATAAACAAAGGGCTGGGTCAGGTAGCCTCACTGAAAGGGGTGCAAAAATTTGAAGGAGGAGAGGGACTTAGCCATGGGGCTAGCAAGGGAAGAGCTTTCTAGGAGGCAGAAATCGAGTGGAAGCCATAAGGAGTAAACGTGGCTGCCACATGGAAGCAACAGCAAAGTCAGTGTGGCTTAGAGCTGAGCGAACCAGGGACAGAAGAGCAGAGATGAAATTAGAGAGGCCAAAAGCAAGCAGGCCATGTAAGTCTTGTAAACCACTAGAAGAATTTGGGTCTTTACTCTGGATGGAGTGAGAAGACATGCCAGGACTCTGGGCAGAAGAATGATGTGCTCTGACTTTAAAAGAATCATGAAACATATCTTTGAGGTGGGAGAGAGGGATCTATTACTTGATTGGAAAAAGCCCTCACCAGGTGATCTGGTCTAACCCTCTTCACCAGGTTGAAAAATTACTAGCACAGGGCTTTGTCTTGCTTGTTTTTAGTAATTCTCACAGCATGTTTAGTGACCTGTTTAGTAATCAGTTACTCTTATAGACAGTAAGTTCTGCCTTATGTATACAGATGCATTTTCAAACTCAGTTCCAGGGGGCCAAGCTGCTAATGATGATGTGAAACAACTGAGTAAAAAGCTTCAGCGCCTGTGAGGGAATTAGAAGGGGCATCTTGCCCAGACGCAAGATGTCCCCAAGCCTCAGGTTCCAATTTCTAAGTGTGTCTCTGCTTGTGTGTGTGTGTGAAATTAGACACCTCAAACAGCTGAGAACCTACTCTATCAGTATTCACTTAACAATACATAATCTATGCAGATACTACTTTTCAGTTCTTAAATTATCTACAGATAAATCCTGGAACCAAACTTTTGCCTTTGAAGGATCTCTGCTTACAAGAACCAAGTGACCAACGTGCCATACTCTTGGTTAACAGTAAATCTTCTGAAGTGTGAGTCTTTGAGGGGAGAAGGGATGCAGGGATTTTATGTTCGTCCATCACCATGTGAATACATAAAGTTTCCCAGGAGGGTATCTTTTCTTCCTCCCTGTATCCAGCACCACCATGAAGGTAAACACAGGTCCATACACTCAGAGCCTGGCATATACGCCTGGCATATTCACGGGATATTCACCACCATGGTTTCCCTCTGACTCACGTTAGCCGTCAATTCCTGGTGTATTTCTGCCGTCAGGGCTTCTCACCTTTCTGTTAACACGAAGTAACTGAAGGAAGTATCAGTAGATAGGAGCAGACCAAAATGAATTATGTTTGCAAGTCTCTAGCACTATATGCAGGAGAACCACGGCTGCCCAATTTTTTTTTTTCATTAAATAAAACATAAATGGTAGAGCTAAAAAATGAAAACTTCAACAGACTTTAAAATGGTCTTGTATTCCTCTATATGACACATTTTCATGAGATGTATCTTATAAAAATATTTCCAGTTCTAGCTCATGAAAAGCTTTGTAATAATCATTTTGTCTTAAATTTGCCTTTATGCTTTTAAAATGTCACTACCAAAGGTCAGCTCCAAATATGATTTTTCAGGGAAAAAAAATCTATTTTGTAGGACAGAGTCAATAGTGACAAATTACTTTAACTTGTGTATAATTTCAAATATGTAAAATTTTAGTTCTCCACCTCCATCTACAGAAGATAAGTCATCAGACGTTGGTTATGGACGGAGTCTTTCTTCTTCATCTTCTTTAAGAAGAGCAAGTAAAGAAAAGACCAAGTAAGAAAATCATGTTTTATCTACACTCAGGTAATTATCTCCCTTAATTTGGGAATGAAAAAAAATTCAGATTTTAGGTGTTTTGGCAACTTAATTTTTATTTTTCTCACGGTCACATCATTTCAGGATGAAAGCCAGGAAACCTGGTTTGACGTTCTGCCTCCTGTGAACCTAGAGTGAGATCTTGAGCCCCAGACTCAGTGTCCATGACCAGGCTTCGTTTTCTTTTCAG
This sequence comes from Sus scrofa, assembly GCF_054392235.1. Lineage (NCBI taxonomy): Eukaryota > Metazoa > Chordata > Mammalia > Artiodactyla > Suidae > Sus > Sus scrofa. Next base: position 78,659,291 of record NC_139392.1, on the reverse strand, counting down.
CAGGTGGAATGATGCCTGGTACCTTGCTGCTTCTCCATTAATGGAGTCAAAATATATATACTGGAAATGAAAATGCCTTATAGATTGTAAAATGCATTGCAAATGTAGTGTATTGTTATTTTCCATATGATTGAAATTGGTTGTGGTTTCTTTTCAAATGACAAGAGAAAACAGTTATCATTTTAGTGCTGGACTTGGATCTCCCACCGAAGAGAAATCAGAACCTACCTCGGGACGAAACACTGCTCTTAGCAAAAGCGCCGCTAAAGAGAAAGGATCAAGGTAGAGAATGCATTACTGTATTCTTATCCTAATTGTAATGCCGTCAAGTTTTAATTACCCACAGCGCTGGTGAGCGGGAGGGGCTGGCTTTTAACTAGAAAGCTCTGCTAACCGAGTCAGATGTAGAACTAATCGGGACTTGTGAAGTGTCAACTCTGTGTCTCTTGCAGTCTCTTTAAAACTTACCCAGAGGGAATTTCTCCTCCCACGCCCCCCCCCCAACCCTGGCACTCTACTAATTAAAGGCTAGAGACACTCTAATTCAGAAATGACAATGGGAACAGCAGTCTCCAGTCAGTTGAGAGTCCAGCAGCATGTAGGAATCAAGTTAAAATGAACCTTTCTCTGCTCCCCTAGTGGCTGCCTTTGCAGGTGTGAGCCCTGCACAGGAGTATAAGCCTTCCCTCCCTGATGCCTCATGCCTTAAGGCCTCCTCCCCACCTTCCCATGGAAACCTCTGACCCTTCAGGAAGCAATGAGGAGGAAAAGGAAACAGGACCACGTTCTTGACTTAGTTGGAACCATCATAATGCAGTTCACCCTTTTCAGGCCTGGCATATTTTAAAATATGGTCCATGTGTTTACATATTTTAAACATATTCTTTCTCTTGTGAGCACTGTCCTGGATTCTTCAAAAAGCCCCTTGGACCTCCTGCCCACTCCATGTCTCTTTAATCACTGTTGACATGAGCCCATGAGGTCCACTGGGGTCCTGGAGGCTGCTCGGCTCACACATATATAATTGAGCATCCACTTTCTAAACCCAGACGGGCCCCTAAGGTCTCCTGAGGACCTCAGAGCTGTGTGTTTTCCATTTCTGACTTTTTTTTTCTATTGCAGTCTCTCTTGCTCACTATTCTGATCTCTGCTTCTGATCCGCTCCCGCTGTTCCAGCCCTCAAACTTTCTGCCTCCCCCCGCCCCCCGCCCTGCTCCCCACCTCTTCCCTTCCTCTCCTCACTTGGCTTCTGCTTCTCCCCCACTGGACTGAGAGCACCTTGAAGACAAGAACTCATTGCCTGACTCGAGTCATTTCTCTTTTCATCCCCCGTATTTAGCACCATGCTTGGTTGGCATATATAAGGCATTTGTGTTTATTCAAGAAAACAGAAATCTGAACTTTTGCAGGAAAAGGTTATTTTCAACAAGGCCCACTCTTATAAACTGTATCCCTTGAGCAAATAAATTATCTTCTCTTTGCCTAAATTCCTTCATCAGTAGAATGGAAAAAAAAGAAAAAGAAAAAAAAAACAAAAAAAAACAAAAAACAATAGTCTGTTCATCAGATATTGAGAAGATTAAATAAGTTAATAAATGTAAGGGGCTTAGATCAGTGCCTGGCCTAAAGTAAATACTCAACAAATGTTAGTACTGTTGTATGAAAGAGTTGTAAGGAGCCCAAACCCACTCCAGCCTTTCAGGGATGCGAGGGATCTCAAGAATCTAGCACACGGCAGGCGCTGGGAATAAAGGCAATAACCCTAAGGTCTGTCCATCTCTCTCCCTGTCTCTCTTTTTCTCTCTCCACCTGCAAGGTATCTGTTTACAATTGCTATGTTATCTTCCTTGACTTTCTTCTGATTACCACCTCACCCATAACTGTAGCTTAAATGTGGCTCTGATTTGCCATGGGACCGAATGTGGCCCCAATTCTAAGGCAATCTTTCAATCCTAAAGCCCAGCAACGACCAAGTATAATCTCCCTCTCTTGTGCATATTCGTGAGGGAGACCATCTAATCTTCACATTCTTGGCAGGACCTGGGCCGACTCTTAAGGCATGTGTCTCCCCTTGGTCCACCCAGCTGTGGTCCTGGGGAGAATCTGCCTCCTGATCCACTGATAGAGGAAGAGTGGGCCCTGTGACTGCTGAGGGACCAACGCAGCCCTGTGGTCCGTATCACCTATCAGTCCAAGTGTGCCTTTCCCTCCAGTGTCCCTGATGCCACATCAGCTGTCGCCTTTGGTAGTTCTGCCATCCTCAGCTCTTTTCCATCATTTTACTTTTCTTACAATTCAGTTTGGCTCTTGATCCCAAACTTTTGGGAGAGAAACTTTCAACCTTCTGGGTTGAAAGTTATTTTGTGTATTTGTGAATATCAAAATGCCAATCTTCCAACAGCTGTGCTCTTTATTGTACCTCAGTAAACATTTGGTATTAATATTTTTCTGTGACATTTTGAAGCATTCACGTATTCATCTCATTTGATCCAAGTCACTTTGTTCTGTAAGTTCCTTCTTTTCTGGCCCTTGTTGCTGTCTCCCCATCCTCTAGAAATACCTTAAATACTGGTATTTTCCCGGATTCCTCATCTACTCCTTTACTCACTCTCTACAGTTTTAGCTGTCACTCACATGTATATGCCAGCTTATACCCCTCTCAGTCCAGACTTGTGTGTCTACTTGCCTGTTGGTCTTCTCTATCCCATTATCCTGTAAACACCTCAAGTTTGGTGTGCTCCAAACTGAACTCATTGTTCTCCCCGATTCCCACGCCGCCCCCTCCTCTTCTATTCCCTATGCTGGTGAGTGTTCCCATCTTCCAGACCACTGCCCAAGTATAGGAGGCATCTTCAGGTCCTTCTCCCTTATTCCCAAAGCTGAATGAATCTCTTACTCCTGTCCACTCTGTCTTACTTATCTCTTAAATCATTCTTCCTTTTCATTCCCACCTCACTTCCCTAGTTATATCTAGTATATCTCAGCCACACTGACCTCCTTATTGTAAGATCCTCCTGCCTTTTGTATAGTCCACCCATCCTCCATCCTACCCCTCGGTGTTCTATTTTTGCAGTGAAAGTCTGATCATATTATTCTGCCTAAAATAGTGACTGTTATCTTCCAGATGAAGTCCAGACTCCAACCACGGCATAGTGTGTAATAACAGCTTCCTGACTTGCATACATGGCAATGCCTAGTCTGCATTCTCTTTACATTTTTGCTTTTGTGAGGCCTTCCCTGATTACCCCAGGCAAAATCTTCCCTTTGGGACCAATACTTTGTGAATTTGATCTATGACTAATATATAACCCAAACTGATTAATGCTGATTTGTTTATTTGTCCTTCTTAGTAAGGGATCAGGCCTTTTTCATTGAACCTAGAATAACATCAGGCACATCAAGAGCAGTAGAGGAATATTTACTGTATAAATAGTCACAAATTATTTCAAATATTGAATGCTGGTTATTGAAAGGAATAGATGTTTGACTCCCTTACAGTATGTCCCGGGAAAATAATTATTAAAAATGAGGATAATTATTTCTTCTTCACACCTTCTGCTCCTTGTCTCTGCATATTCTTGCATCTCACTCCCCTTTTGAAGATAAACCCTTCATGTGCTCCCAACAATTAAGAGCACTGTTGGCTTGTAAAGGAAAACACACAGATTTTGGGATTCCGATAAAACCGGCCCTTGGTTTTCATATCATATTGTCAACTGGCAATGATGGTTCCTACCTCATAAATCTGCTGTCAGAGTAAGTGAGATGATATACGTAAAGTTCCTAAACCACTGTTTGGCTTATTGACGTGATCGGCTCTTTCCTCTTCTTGGCCACTGGAAGACAGACTGGTCAGAATTCTATTGTTCCGTTGTTTATTTTTTGGTCAACATTCCTCCTCTTGTGACTGTTAAAACTGTGGACCCCTAGACATAGAGTGTAAAGCTCTACTTATCTGATAACGTCATGGAGAATGTTTAATGTTGACAAAAAGATACCAAGTGATACTGACAAAGAATGATGAGACATCTCGAACCACAAAGTGGCTGAATTTTTGAAAAGGAGGAAAGAAGAGATGAGAGGTGCCCTAATACAGTCAAGGAAAGTGAAAGCGTGGATTTCTGTCTTTTTCCTGATGCATATGATTACCGTTTACCATGTAAACTCAAACCTTTAAGCAGGAGGCACTCATTAGGTGACCAGACACCATTTTATTTCTGGTTTTGAAGGTTTTAGTGGCACACTCTTATGGCACAACACTCGTAGGAGAGATTTATTTTGTGTTGATCCAGGCACCTTCCTGATACTGCCCTAGGCTTCCCTGCAACCAGCACGTCTTAGGCCCTCTAAAGCTTCTCCTTGTAAAGACCATCCTACTTCCAACCAACATTTACTATCCCCGTTCATGAAATGAATTATAAGTTCTATCTATACTATATTTTACACTCAGTCTAGTTTTCATAAATATGTAAGTTGATTACACATGAGTTTAATCACACACACTTAAAAGTTTATTGTTTTCTGTATCCTATTTCATATCCTTCTAGTCAGCTCACCTTTGGAGACTTTCAGATCTTTACAACGTATACTTTAAAATTCCTGCTATTTAAATCATCTTGATCGCCTCACAACGACTTCCTAAAACATTTTTGTTTTTAAAATAATTTCCCTCAGAAAACTGGACAGCCACATGCATAAAAATGAGGCTAGACCACTATTTTATACTATAAACAAAAGTTAACTCAAAATGTAAGATCTGAAGCCGTAAAACACCTAGAAGAAAACTTAGGCGATAAGCTATTGACTTTGGTCTTGGTAATAAATTTTTGAATCTGACTCCAAAAGCAAAAGCAGCAAAAGCGAAAATAAACAACTGGGACTATAGCAAACTAAAAAGCATCTGGAAAGGAAACCATCAACAAAGTTAAAAGACAACCTCTTAATGTGAGAAAATATTTGCAAATCATATATCCAATAGAAGGTTAATATCCAAAATGTAAAAAGAATTCATAAAACTCAGTAGCAAAAAAAAAAAAAAAAGCAATCTGGTTTTTAAATGTCAGAGGATCTGAATAAAAATTTTTTTCAAAAAAAAAGACATACAGAAGGCCAACATGAACATGAAAAGATGCTAAATATCACTAATCATCAGGGAAATGCAAATCAAAACCACAATGAGGTATCACCTCACACCTGGTAGACTGGCCATCAGGAAGACAGGAGATAACTGGTGTTGGCCAGGAAGTAAAAAAAAAGGAACCCCCTGTACACTATTGATAGGAATGTAAATTGGTGCAGGCACTATGGAAAACAGTATGGAGTTTCCTCAAAAAATTAAAAATCAAAATGATCCGGCAATTCCACTTCTAGGTATTTATGCAAAGAAAGAAAAAAACACTAATTTGAAAAGATTTATAAACTCCCATGTTCACTGCAGCATTATTTAAAAAAGCCAAGGTATGGAAACAACCTGAGTCCATCAATGGGTGAACGGAGAGAAGAAGGAGAAGGAGGAGGGGAAGAAGGAAAAGTATGGTATATGTATATGGTAGAATACTACCAACCATGAAAAAAGAATGAAATATTGCCATTTGAGACAACATGGATGGATCCCAAAGGAATTATGCTAAGCAAAATGGCAGATGAGAAAGACAAATATTATACAACTTCACTTATATGTGGAGTCTAAAAAACAAAACAAATAAACAAGCAAAAAAAAAAAAAATCACAGATAAAGAGAACAGAATGGTGGTTCCCAGAGAGAAGCAGGGGGAGTAGGTGGAGGGGTCAAGAGGTACCAACTTTCAGTTATAAAATAAACAAGTCACGGGGATGTAATATACAGTATGGTGACTCCAGTCAATATCGTAGAGCATACTTGAATGTTGCCAAGAGAGTGAATCCTAAAATTTAACTTTGTGTAGTGATGGATTAGTAGCTAGACTTACTCTATTGATCATTTCTCGATGTATACAAATATCAAATCATTATGCTGATCACCTGAAACCAATATAATGTTACATATAGATTATACCTCAATAAAATTTTTTAATTAAAAATTTTTAAAATAAAATACTTTCCCTCAAACCCTCTTTTATCTATACCTTAGCTGTTTTTTACCCCTCCTCCAAATTTTAACCAACTTCAAAAGTGTTCCAAAAATGTATTGTCTCTTGGTGACAATTAAATACCTTCTGACCTTCTTTTCCTGAACTGATTTATTCATTCAGTAAATACTTACTGAGCACTTACTAGATGTCAGGAATTTTTCCAGTATTGGAGGAAGTGCTGTGAACAAATACCTCTGCCTTGACAGAACTTACATCCTAGTGGGGATACAGACAACCAACAAAATAAACCACACACACACATACACAATGTATCTTCTTAAGCCCCAAATAAATCCTGTCTCTACCTTGTGTAATACTCCTTTCTTACTCTTTTGAAAGAGACTGGGTAGAATAGGATACCCAAGTGGAATAGGTTTCTTTTAACATTGAACTGCTTGAGTTTCTAATTTTTATTCCTTGTGGAATTTATTGAATGCTACCTGGTATTGTGATTATTTTTCACATGCCGAAATCTTCCCACCTAAATTGAAACCGCAAGTGGGCTGGATTCATGACTTGCATTCCTTCCACCAACCTTGCTCTGTAATATATATTCAAACAGTTGGTGGTATCAAAGGGAGCAAGTGTTTAAACTTTGGTGGTATCAAAGGGAGCAAGTGATTAAACTTTGGTAATGTCAGTACATGATTTTGAGCCAGACAATTATCTTCCTCTCTATCTACCTGCTCATCTACCTGTGAACGTATAAAAATATCCTTACTCTTTTAGGTTCCCACAGCAAGTCTCTGAGATAGTTTTGCTAAGGCCTCTGCAAGAAAGGTAAAAGTTCTAATAACTTTCATCATAAATTGATACTCTTTCTGATGAGTAACATTATAGGAGCTAATTTTATAATTTCCAAGCTCTTGTTTCCATATTTATTCAGAAATGAAAGTACAGAAGCCCTTACTACGACCACTTGGCAGTCTTCATGGAAAAGAAGTCCAAGTGAAAGATTTCTATTTATAGCAGCAGAAAACTAAAGTTCAGGAGTTCCCGTAAATTATCTCTTCTTTAATCACTCAGTCAGATTCCCCTCCCAGATGCACTTAGCCCCGTGTCCTGGATATTACTGTCTACGTGCCAAATGATTCTTCCTACTCCAGGCAGCACACTCAGTGAGAAAAATGCCTGTTTTGTTTTATAGGTGACTCTGAGTAATCACAGAGTCCAGCTCTCTAATCTTATAAAGCTACCCTGTAATCTTAGGAAACAGGTAAACTTATTTATACTTTGCGCCATTCTAACTGACCTTCCCACTACTGGTTCTTAATTTACTAAAATCTTACTATGTATGTTAAGATGTTCAGCTTGCTTATCTTACAAAAAAGGGAAGCGGTTAAGATCGTATAGCTGAAAAATACTATTTTTTGCTTACAGATTTTATCACAATATATGGCTAGTGCAATTAACGCATGAGTAGACTCTACTTAGCTGTAGTAAATGGAATATTGAATTAGAAAATATAAAACTTTTTAGTATTTGCTATGATTATATAGTTTTGTGTCATTCTCCAATGGCAGCTGAAAGGATTATTTTTGTACTTTTTCCCTCTTAATTAAAGAGAAAACTCAAATGGACTTTAGTTTATCCCCTTCCCGCCCCATGTTTTAATTAACACTTAAAGATAATTCCCATCCCTAATTTACTTCTAGTGGAACAGAATGCTCTATACTTTTGATTATATAGTTTAGGAGATTTCCCTGCCTACACTGGCCTGGTTCAATTTTGAGGCTTATATATATTTATGACTAAGATTTATTATAGCAAAAGATAAAATACAAGATCACCGGGAAAAATATAGACATATGCAAAGGCTGAAAGAAGTCACCCACAGGTCTCCTCGTCCTCGTCTCTCCATGAGCATAGCATAAGATGCAATTTTCTCATGTGAGTTAGCTCCACCCAAGGACGTGCACCTGAGTCATGGGATCCAGACTTCATAAAGGTGCAGATTCCAATTACCTATAGGGACATACCAATTTGAATGACAGTACATTTCTCTCAAGCCAGAAGGAAATGGCACAATATGTTTCAAGAGCTAAAAGAATCAACCATGTGTTTTATGAGATCACCAATATGTGGAATCTAATTTAAAAAAATTATACAAAAGAACTTATTCACAAAACAGAAACAGACTCAAAGACTTTAAGACCAAACTTATGATTCCAAAGGGGAAATGTTGGGGGGAGGGATAAAATGGGAGGCTGGGATTGACATGTACACACTACTATGCATGAAATGGATGAGTAACAAGAACATACTGTACAGCACAGGGACATCACTCAAACTCTGTAGTGACCCGTATGGGAAAAGAATCTGAAAAGGAATAGACATGTGTATACATATAACTGATTCACTTTGCTGTACACCTGAAACTAACACAACATTATAAGTCAACTATACGCCAATAAAATTTTAAAAAGAACCAATGATGTATTCTCTAGCTGGTGAAACTATCTTTCAGCAATAAAGAGGGGGAAATAAAGACAGACAAAGAAAAGTTTGTTACTAGCTGGCCTACCCTTACAGGTTGGCTAGGTAAAGGAAGTTCTTCTAATGAAAAGAAAATGTAGAAAGAATTTGGAAGGATCAGAAAGAAAGTAAGTAACAAGAAGAGCTGAAATATAGGTATATACAATAGACTATCTGCTTGTGAATTTTATGCATATTTGATAATTGAAACAATCTTTTTTGTCTTGTTAGGGCCGCACCTGAGGTACATGGAGGTTCCCAGGCTAGGGGTCCAATCAGAGCTGTAGCTGCTGGCCTAAGCCATAGCAACATGGGATCCGAGCTGCATCTGCGACCTATACCACAGCTCATGGCAACACCAGATCCTTAACCCAATGAGTGAGGCCAGGGATCGAACCTGCATCCTCATGCATGATAGTCGGGTTTGTTAACCTCTGAGCCATGACAAGAACTCCTGAAACAAGTATCATAACAACATCTGATACCCAAGACAATGATATTTAAAAGTGGAGAAGGTAAAAGTGGTAAAATGTGGATAGCAGCAGACTGTAATAAGCCATGTATGTATTTTTAATACCCATAGTAACCTATAAAATACCTACAAATGAATACAAAGAGCTACACTCAGAAACAGTATACATAAATCAAGATGGATAACTAAAAAATGTTTCAGTAACCCACAGGAAGGCAACAAAAGAAAAAAAAGAAGAAAAAGAACCAATCGAAAGCCAAAAATCATTGGAGTGAAATAAAATGTTATGATTCAATTATTTGCTGCTTTAAAAACTCACTTCAAATTTGTTGTTATAGGTGAGTTGAAAGTGAAAGGATGGGAAAATATACCATGGAAATACTTATTTTTTAAAAAGCAGGAATGGCTTTTAAAATATGTAATAAAGTAGACTTCCAAGCAAAGAAAAATTTTAGAGACAAGGCTATTACATATGATAAAATCGATCAATCCATGAAGAAGCATAATGGTCTAATGCATAGGCACCAAACCACAGAGCTTCAAAATACATAAGGCAAAAACTGATAGAGCAGAAAGGAGGACTAGATAAATCCAAAAGTATAGCTGAGGACTTCAACATGTCCCTCTGAGCAAGTGACAGAACAGCTTGACCTAAAATCAGCAAAGATAAAAGATTTGAACAACATACCATGGAACATTCCATCACCAACAACAGAATGCATATTTTCTCAACTGCATTTGGAATAGTCACAATACCCTGGGTCATAAAACAAGGCTCAGAAAATTTAAAATAATTAAAATCACACAATATGTTTTCTCATCATGACAGAATCAAACTAGAAATTAATGACAGACAAGAAAATCTTTAAACATGTAAAAAATGAATGATATACTTCTAAATAATCGCTGGGACAAGAGGAAGTCTCAAAGGAATTTAAACATAAAAAGAACTAAATGAAAATATAAATTCAAAATTTGTGAGATACAGCCAAGGCAGCATTGAGAGGTAAATTTATTTCACTAGGTAAAGATGTCTTAAATCAGTCATCTAAACTCTTATTTCAAGAATCTAGAAAAAGAAGAGCAAAATATACCCAATATAATTAGAAGGAATAAAATAAGGAGCAGAAATCAATGAAATTTAAAACAGGAAAACATCAAAGAAAGTCAATGAAATCAAAAGCCATTTCTTTAAAAATGTCAATAATATTGATAAACTTCTAGCAAGACTGACAAAGAGTAAAAGAGAAAAGACATAAATTGTCAATATCAGAATTGAAAGAGGGAACTGACATTATAAACCCTACACAAATTAAAGGATAATACTATGAAAACCTTAAATTTAGCAACTTAGACAAAATGGCCCAATTCAGCCAAAATTGTGAACTCTCAAAACTCATCAAAGATGAAATATATGACCCAAAAAATCCTGTAATTATCAAAGAAGTAGATTTCATAAACTCCTTCCAAAAAAGAAATCTCTTGACCCAGATGGTTTCATTAGTGAATTCTGCCAAACATTTCAAGAATTAACACCACTCTAAACAGTCTTTTCCAGAAAATAGTGTTTCCCAATGTGTTATGATACTAGCATTATCCTAATGCCAATACCAGACAAAGACATTATAAGAAAATTATAGGTTGTAATCCACCATTAGCAAAATTCTTTCTGAAATATTAGCAATTAAAGTAATAGTTAATCGAATCAAAGAGAATAATTCATCTGAGAGAAGTTTATCCCAGGAATGCAAGGCTGATTCAGTATTTGAAAATCAATCAATGTAATCCACCATATCAACAGTATAAAGAAGAAAAAGCACATGATCATATTAATTGCAGAAAAATTATTTGGCAAAATTCAACATCTGTTCATGTTAAAAAATAAAGCCATCAGCAAAACAGGGAGATAAGGGGACTTCCTCAACCTGATGAAAGGCATCCAAAGAATTACATCATACTTAATGGTGAGAGACTAGATGCCTTCCTGCAAAGATCATGAACAAAACAGGGATAGCCATTCTTATTACTCCCATTCAATATTATTTTGGAAGTCCTAGACATTGCAATTAGGCAATTTAAAAATATATACAGACTGGAAAATATATATACAGATTGGAAAGCGAGGGCAGAAAAGATGTTCCTGTTTGCAAACAACATGATTGTCTAAATAGAAAATCCTTAAGGAATCCATTTTCTAAAAAACTCCTAAAACTAATAGGTGAGTTTAGCAACATGTCAGGATATAAGGTCAACACAGAAAAATCAATCATATTTTTATATACCAGCAATGAAAAATTGAAAACCAAAAATTTTAATAACATTTCAATAGTTCTGAAAAATGAAATATGGAAATGAAAATGAAACAAAAAAATGTATAGAACTTGTATATCAAAAACTATAAAACACAACAGAAATCAAAGAATCACTAAAGTGAAGAGATACACCATGTTCACGTGTTGGAAAACTCAACATAGTGAAAACGGCAGTTTTCCCTGAGTTGATCTACGGATTTAATACAATTCTATCAAAATCCCAGTAGGAATTTTTGTAGATAGAGAAATGCCAATACTAAAATTTTTACGAAAAGGTAAATAAACTATAATAGCCAAAACCATTTTGAAAAAGAATAACATTGAATCACCTGATTTTTATGGCTTACTATAAAGCTACAGTAACAAAGATAGTTTGTAATTGATGAAGGGGTAAACCAAGGCATGAATAAAGAGAACAGTATAACAGATGACACAGACATGGCCAATCGATTTTTTAATTGAAAATTTTATGATATAAATGAAAATTCACATGCTATTCTAAGAAATAATACAGAATGATCCTATGTACCATTTATCCAATTTCTTCCAATGATAACATTTTCAAAATTATAGTACAATATCAGAACCAAGATATTGATGAATACAATCCAACAAATTTATTTAGGTTCCCCCAGTTTTACTCCTGTGTATCAACTTTTATGCACTTTTATCACACATATAGCTTCATGTATCTATGACTACATTTAAAATAATCAACAGTTCTATCACCACAAGGATCCTTCATGTTTAATTTCTTGGCACCATTTGTTGAAAAGTCTGTACTTCTTCCACTGAATTGTTTCTGTGCCTTTTGAGCACATCTGTGTGGGTCTGAGGCCTCTGTTCTGTAACGTCACTCTGTGTCTGTCCCTCCACCAATATCACTCTAGTTGATCGCTGAAGCTACACAGTAAGACTTGATAACAAGTAAAGTGAATCTACCCGTTTTCCTGTCTTTGTCAAAATGGATTTAGCTGTTCAAGGACCTGTGCCTTTCCATATAAATCTCAGAATAAAATTTTTTATTCTACAGAAACTTTGTTTAGATTTTGATAGGAATTACATTAAACCTGGAGATCATTTGGGGGAGAATTTCATCTTTAATATGTCGTATCTTTAAATCTAGGGACACAGTAGGTCTTCTTTGATTGCTTTCAACCTGGAGGTTCCCAGGCTAGGGGTTTAATCAGAGCTGTTACCGCTGCCCTACCCCACAGCCACAGCAATGCGGGATCTGAGCCACATCTGCGACCTACACCATGGCTCACAACAATGCAGGATCTTTAACCCACTGAGCAAGGCCGGGGATTGAACCCGCATTTTCATGGACACTAGTCGACTTCATTAACTATTGAGCCACGAAGGGAACTCCTTCTTCTGAGTCTTTGATCACACCTTAGGTCTTTTACATTGTACCACAAGTCCCTGAGACTCTCTCAGTTGCTTTTTCAATCTTTTGTTCTCTGTATTGTCCATATTAGATAATTTTTATTCATTTATCTTTAAGTTCACAGATTATTCCTTCTGTTATCTCCAGTCTGTTATTGAATCTCTTCAGGGAGTTATGTTCTGTAAGTTTTAGTTATTCTATTTTTTAGCTCCAAATTCTATCTTTGTATCTTCTATTTCTTTCAGACTCTCTCACTCCCTAGTCACTTCAAGAATGTTTGACCCTACTTGTTGGAACATTTTACACCTGCGGCATCTCAGCACTGGTGTGTATTGATTATCTTTTCCCATATGAGTTGAGATTTTCCTGGTTCTTCATATGTTGGGTAATTAGATTGTAATATTATATTATGAGTCCTACAGTTCTTCTTTATGGGTCTTAAATACATTCTAAGAAGAATGCTTCGTGTGTGTGTGTGTGTGTTTTAGTAGTCAATTGTTCCAGTTGCTTTCATAATTTCAAATTCAAACCAGTGTCCTGTGGGTTGTCATTCCACTGTTCGCCTCATTTTCAAAGGCTTTGGAGTGCTACTTGGATCAGCCCTGTATGTGTGCCAACTAGTGTCCAATTTGGGACATGGGCAGTGGTCTATACTGTAGTTCCATCTGTGTATGTGCTGTTTAGGGTCAGACCTATGTACATACAGCTTAGAAGTAAGCCTAGGAATTCATAAACAATCTCATAGGGTTACTTACTTCATCATCCCCCCTTCCAAGACCTCTCTTGTCTTTCCTGGTTCCTGAGAACTTCTCTTTTGGCCAAAAAACTTAATTCACCCTGCCCTGCTAGCTACACTCTTGCTGTGACTGAATCCATAACCACAGCCAAACAGCAGGAGGACTGGGCCAAGTAGAAGGCAGTTTTAGACTCTTAGGGACCTCAATGTCATGACTGCTACCATTGTCACCAGGCTCCTTGAGCACTGGGGCACAAGAGTATGGATAAAAAATAAGAAAAATAAAAAATAAAAAAACAGGGCTTTCCTCCACTTTCTCTCTTTCCTGTTTCTCCTTGAGCTTCCTCTGTGCTGATGCTCACTTCCAGCTTCGGGGCCAGTTCAGCTCGGAGAATAGTGGAGGGAGATCAAAAGATAAACTCACCATCAGTTCAGTAGTAATTCGATTTCGTCTTCTCTGATCTTTCTGCTACAAATTACCTTTCAGAATTTTCAAAGAGCTAATGCATGCACCCTGTCCAGGTTTATGACTGTGCCCAGTAGGAGAGACAGTGAAGCATGCTTACTCCCTGTTACCTGAATGAGAACCCATGTCATTGTTTTGCTCAACTTATTAATAGTGAGAGAATTAGTAAGATGTTAATACTGGTTCAAAGATCATTTGATAAAATAAGTATTTCTATCCAATTTAATTAAGGGATGTTAGAAAAAGATTTCTGAGTTACACTTAAAAAAAAAAAATCCTGTAGAATGACTAACATCTTACAGGACAATAAATTGCAACTTTTGGAATATATTTTCCATTGAATAGAAATAATTTGTATATCTACTAAACAAAAATATATATGTTAACTAATAATGTCTCTAAATCTAGAAATTTTAATTAAGAGTGTCTTTTAATTAAACAGTATCTTTATTTTTTATCAAGTACATTCCATTTTTCCCTAAGTACCAAACTAATTATATTTCCCTAGTTAAACTTTGGATGAGTCTTTGTCCCTGCATGACACAGAAACTCCCTGCCATCTTTATTTTGTTTTTGCCTTTTTTCTTGTTTTGGATAATTATTCTTTAATATAGTGATCCAGATCCTTCTTGCAGAGGTCTCAAGTGAAGCAAGAGATGCTGTAAGACTGGCATAGACTCCCTGAGGAAGCAAACTATTTTTTCTAATTCAATAAATATCTATTACATACCTACAATATACCAGATATCTTGCTAAGCAGTTGAACAGAAAACCAGTATAAGGTTTTCATAATATATATCAATCATTAGCAGTAGCAATATTCTCTTGAAAATTAATTTCTCCTGCAAAATGTAGAGCCTATAAAATTCTACCATTGTTATGGAAAATTTGAAAACTATATGTGATATGTTTGTTGAGGCAGATATAAAGTACTAGGTTTTTGCCATGCTCTTCAGATTTACTCAGGGCAGAGTTAGTGTTTGTTCACTTTGTGACTCTGATTGCTGTTGTTTACTCTTTAAGGAAAGGCAGAGGGAAAAAAGAAGAGGAGAAAGTGAAAGAGGAGGAAGAGGCTACAGCAGCAGTACCAAAACTGATGGGAGAAGGAAGCCCTGATAAAGAATGGTACCCTCCCTCTGATCCCGACTTCTGTGTTTACGTGTATGAAGTGACCACATCCATACTTCCCATTACCAATATAAAGGAACAGATTGAGGTGCTTGCGAAGTAAGTTGTCTATATATACATTTACATTTTTAATTTCTAGAAAATGTTTTTTGACATTAACGGTTTACATTTTTTAGCCAATTTTCAGACAACGACACCACAGTAAAACTGAACTTTACAGAGCCCTGCCTCTGACTCTGAAGCAAAAACACAATGATGAATTGGAAAAAAAAAAAATTCTCCATATTTCTGCCAAGAATCAGAGCTAGGAGTTGGTAACTGCTTAAAGAAAAATGCCTGTGTCATTTTCTCCAGCTAAACCATGGAAAGTATCTTTCCGCACAATCATGAAAAAGTTATGAATGAAGGAATCCTATTGTAAATTATTTGTAGACTCACGAGCTATTTCCTAATGCAAATAGCCACTGCCTATTTTTATAGGTCTGATATTTTGCTTTTCACATTGCTCTAAAGTGGGATTGTGGGTATTCTAGGAGATGGCTTAGCGCTCTGTATTAGCCAGTGAGGTCGCCTCCTAAATTACAGCATTTAATCTGATTCCACTCAAAGAAAGCTGAGAGCGTGAGCTGCTAGCTGTCTGGGATTAGGAATCACTAAAAATGGAGGATCGCCTTCATGACTGACACCAGCCAGTCGTGAGCTCCTGGCTTGTGCAACAGCTGCAGTCTCCACAGGCGCTTGTACTTCCTCCAAATAGAAGTGAGTTGCAAACATCAAACCTGGATGTGACAACTGCAAGAAACGCAGCCGCCAGATCACTGACTTCTTGTCAGCCAGGACTGGAAGAGAGCATTTTTGGCGACCAAAGTTTTCCTGGTGTCCTTGAGAAGTGATGACTCAAGCAGAACTCTGAATTAGCTTGTTTTAACATTTGTCAAATTTCCTCATGCTTTGTTCCTATCAGAAATTCTCTTTATCATTCCCAAATAATTGGTTTTGTAACCTGAGCCCACAGCAAGATGGCAATACAGAGGTTTGCCCCCAGGCCTTTGGATCCTAGCAGCCACTACAGGGCACATGGCTGGCACTGCCAGTCAGTTTTGCAGGTGTCTGCCCAACCCTTTCTCTTGGTTTTCACCATTGTTCTTCTTCACTTGGTCCCACACACAGCAAGGGGAAATTCTTCCTTTAAAATGTGCAATTCTGCCTTTACTCCAAGATTAGTAGCCTTAGGTGACAAAGTGATTACCAACATCTTCAGGGAGAGCCTAATTTTAGGAAAAATCCACAGGCAAAGTACACCCTCATCTCACATCCTCTTCTGTTACTTATTTTTCCTTGTTGCCTCTTTCCTGTCACTTCAGTTTTATGTAAATGCCATGACTTTCTCGAAATTAAAAAAATTAAAAGATGATAAAACTTGAAAATATTTGTGAACCTAATGGGAAAATTTCCTATGTGTTTGTCTTTGTCTCTGAGTTTAAAGTCCTTAAAAGAAGGACCACATGGCATGATGGAGGATAATGTGAGAAAAAGAATGTGTGTGTGTGTGTGTGTGTGTGTGTGCGCGCGCGCACGCGCGCGTGTGTGAGAGACTGGGTCACTTTGCTGTATAGTAGAAAATTGACAGAACACTGTAAACCAACTATAATAGCAAGGATAAAAATCATTATAAAAAAAGAAAAAAAAAGGATCACGTGTTAGGACAACGCCTTTGGTTTCAGACTGAACATTTGAAAATACTTTCCAAGAGTAAGATTAAAACCGTGTTGATACCTATTTAGTGTGATATTTATTTCTATCTTGCTATAAATATTAGGAAATTAGCATTCATTTCTTTCTGCTGAATGAAATTATTACAATTTCAGTTTATATATGAAAATTTGAATACAGTAAGCATAATGTCAATTATGGTAAGTACATTTTTGTTTGTTTTGTCTTTTTAGGGCTGCACCTGTGACATATGGAAGTTCCCAGGCTAGGGGTCGAATGGGAGCTGCAGCTGCTGGCCTACACCACAGCCACAGCAATGCAAGATCTGAGCCATGTCTGTGACCTAAACCACAGCTCATGGCAACACCATATCCTTAATCCACTGAGCGAGGCCACAGATGGAACCCGCATCTTCATAGCTACTAATTGGGTTCATTAGTGCGAGCCACAACAGGAACTCCAGTATATTTTTAAAAGTAAAGCAAAACTCTTAGGGAAAATATTTTTTATACATATAATTACACAGTTACACTCAAAGCATCCAAAGACAGATATTAAACTTGACCGATTCAATTTCATTGTAATTGACACAGGTATGTGGCAGAAAAAATGGGCGGTAAAATTCCGAAAGAGAAACTACATGATTTCAGCTGGGAACTTCATATAAGTGAACTAAAATTTCAACTTAAATCCAATGTTGTACCAATTGGACAGATCAAAAAAGGAATCTTCTACCATCGAGCTTTGCTTTTCAAGGTATTTAAGATGTTTTTGCCTCATTTCCCATTAGGTAAAAATGTTTTGTCTTTATCATTGTGGAGTGAGCCAAGTGCTAATGATCGGCTGATGATATGAATCCTATCATTTAGATGTACTTATATTCGACATGGCTATGTATGTGTACACGCACACACACACACATGTATTCACCAGACTACTGGAAGCAAATTCATTCAACATTTATCACAAACCTACTATAGGCAGGGCCCCTTCCAGGGTCTGGGAATATAGAGATGCTAAAGTGACAGTCCCAGCGTGGAAGGGGAACCTAAGCCAGACCTGTGGGTTCTCAGGTGACAACAGGGAAAGTCTCAGTGGGGGTGGGGTGGGGGTGGGGGATTAATATGTGGCTTCCATGTTTTAGGCTACCTAGGGATTTCAGCAGGTAAAGAGGAAGACAAGAGTGTTCTGAATAATGCAAACATTTTATTCAAGACAATAGGTATGAGAGTCAGTGGTCCATTTGAGGGATGTAGTGTGGTTTGTCTGGATGCAGAAAAGAGAGGATGGGTTGGATGAGGCTAAAGGGCCAGATGATAAAGCATCACGTGAGTTTGCACTTGATCCTAGAATCTATGAGTAGCCACTGAAAGTTAAGGGGAAAATGGTAATATCATGATTGGAAAAACCATTCAGGCAACAGATTGGGAAAGGAATTAGAATGGGGGCAAGACTGGAAACAGGAAGACCAGTCAGAAGGTCACTGGAGCAAGAAGTACCACAATAGGTCACCGCTTATTGTGAACTTGGGAAAATGCAGTGACCTCAGTTTTACTCTCTAGAGGATGGGCACTACAACAGTTTTTATTTCACAGGGGTCTTGTGATGATTTAAAGTGCCTTGACATGGAGTAAGAGACCAATACATTTTATTTTGGAAAATATATGTTTATTTTTGTGTCACTGCCCCCCTGTGAGTGTAAAATGATTCTAGGACCAATTTCAAGGGAATAAGGCGGTGTGTTCCACACATCCAAGCAATTCTTTGGCACCAGCTGGGTGTCCTACAATTCAACTCAATTCTGACACTATCTACCTGGAAATAGCGTCATTAAGGACTCAGTTTTAAAAGACTGCTCCCTTCACCCACCTCAACCCACTCCTTTTTTTTTTTTTTTGTCTTTTTGTCTTTTTGTCTTATTGTCTTTTCGAGGGTCGCACCCACGGCATATGGAGGTTCCCAGGTTAGGGGTCTAATCGGAGCTGTAGCTGCCAGCCTATGCCAGAATCACAGCAACGCGCAATCTGAGCCGCATCTGCAACCTACCCCACAGCTCATGACAATGTCGGATCCTTAAGCCACTGAGCGAGGCTGGGGATCAAACCCACAACCTCATCGTTCGTAATCGGAATCGTTAACCACTGAGCCATGATGGGAACTCCTCAGCCCACTTCTTACACCAGGCACAAGCCCAAGTTGTCACCTGTGCATATGACTGACCAGGCTATAGATTGGAGGTTCCAACAACCTCCTCCTTGGATTCCATTAATTTTCTGAAGTGGCTCACAAAACCCAGAGAAATGTATCATGTACTAGATTAGTGGTTTGCTATAAAAGACTGTAAGATAGGAACAGCCAGGTAGGAGGGACGCATAGGAATGAGGTGTGGGGAATGGGCACAAGAGTTTCCATGCTCTCCCTAAATGTCTGCCTGTTCATCAACCCAGCAGCTCTCCAAATCCTGTCCTTTTGGGTATTTATGGATGCTTCATTGCATAAACATGATTAATTAAATCCTTGGCTATTGATTCAACCTCCAGCCCTCCTCCCCTCCCTAGGGGGTCAGAAGGTGGGAGTGAAAGTTCCAGCCCTCTGATCACAAGGTTAGGTCTCCTGGAAACCAGCCCCCATCCTTAGATATGGCCCCAAAGTCACCTCATTCCTATAACAAAAGACACCTTTATTGCTCTCATCACTTAGGAAATTCCAAGGGTTTTAGGAGCTCTGTGCTGGGAACTGGACAAAGACCAAATATGTGTTTCTTATTATACATTACAGCATGCCATACATCCAGATATCATTGTGTTGTAGTTGATCACTGACCAGGCCAGATAGAGTGTAAGACCCTAAAAGTGGTAACCATGTCTTAATCATCCTGGTCCACCCAAGACTACCTGGTAGCAGTCATTATGTAGTAAGCAATCAGTAAATTACATTATAACTATAGGGATGCTCGAAACAGCACAAGTGTCACCTTCTCGTACTAGAAACGCCTATCGAGCACTTACTCTGTGCCAACAACCATGGCATGAATTCAGTTCATCTTTACACGAAGAGGAAGGTGGTTATACTGCTGTTATCCTCATTTCACAGATGAAGATGAAGCACAGAGAGGTTGAGTCATCTGCTTGAGGAGACAACAGCTAGTCAGTGGCTGAGCCGAAATTCACAACCAGCCAGCTCTCTTTCTTATCCACTATGATGTGGCTAAGAAGTCTCCAGATTATTTTAAAAGGTACTTTTAAATCAGGACAAATTGAAAAGACAACTTCCAAGGAACATAAGCAACCTCATGCAGCCCAAGAGGGACCAATGGCTCGCACTTCTGCCCCTCTGGCTCCATAACACCTGTCTACACCACTCAGAACAAATGGGCTAGAAACAAGTCCCCACCAATTTGATACTTGCATTCAATCCCACTGCACATCACACCCAAGGAGCAGCCCAGAAGCATGGAAAGATTGATAGATGCACTAGTGCTGAAAGCCCGTGGAACAGCTTTGCTCCAATTACATTATCAATCTTGTGCTGATACAATGCAGCGTAACTGCCTGAAAAATGTCACTTCACAGCAGGACCTACACAGAGATTTTTGAGTCCACAGGATCTTGAGGAACAAGGGAACTTATCACATTTTAACCAGCTCCTATCGTAACACTTCACATTTTTCCAGCCTTTCTAAGCACTTTCTTTTGCAGAAGTTGTGTATTTCACCTTCAAGCAAGGTGGGTCTTTCAAACACTTATTTTTCCTCTTCCCCCTCCCTCTCCTCACTCTTGGTTGATCTCATGTTTTCTCCCACAGGCTCTGGCTGATAAAATTGGCATCGGTTGCTCTCTGGTTCGCGGGGAGTATGGCAGAGCCTGGAATGAAGTTAAGCTGATGAATGAATCCCGTAAAGGGGTGATTGGGGCTGTCCCTCTCCCTGAAACGTACATAGTTGACCTCATGTTCCATCCAGGGGCACTGATAAAGTTACGAAGTCGAGAGGCAGATCTTTACAGATTTTTCTAAACTTCCAAATGAACACAACAGAGGTTCAAACAAGAAATTCATTACATACCCTTTCTATGACGTTCACCAGTAGAAGAATAAAAATTTCTTTAAATAAAAGTATTAGAAATGTCTTCCCCACGTGGAAATGAGGTCACTAGGATTGGACCTGGTCGTGCTTCTGATTTCAGGCTTCTGGCAAGCATCGAGTCTGATAAGATCATATCATGCTCACAGTCTCTCATTATTCTCAAAAATTAATCCACCCCACTGTTTCCTAAGGAGCATCTCTTTCCTTTGGTAATCACATGTAAAAGTACCCAGCTACTGTTCCCAGGACAATGCCTTGTGACTGTCATTCTTTATGTCCAGAATGAACTGATTAAATAAAATCAATGGGTTTTTCTTGGTTTTGTTTTGTTTTTGCTGTGCCTGAGGCATACAAAAGTTCTGGGGCCAGGGATCGACCCAGTGCCACAGCAGTGACAATGCCAGATCCTTAACCTGCTGAACCACCAGGGAACTCCCAAAGTCAATGTTTTTTAACATCTTCAGTTGCCTTATCTTGCTCCCATAAAGTAAGATGATGTTTTGAATATTTATAGATTTCAGTATTATAAATTCCTTCCTAAAATTTTTCGTTCATATTTTCCTAAACTTATCATGAGGAACACTGCCTGATACAAATCACTGAACTAAAACCTTTCTAAAAACTATTCCTGTACACTGTACTTGTCTATGTTGACTTGGAAATTTGCTTTTACACATTTTAATACAAAAATATGACTTCAAATTTATATAACTTTAAAATTCTTTTCTGGAAAAATTTGAAATATAAGAATAGAGTAAATAGGAGTTCCCATCATGGTGCAGCAGAAATGAATCTGACTAGGAACCATGAGGTTGGGGATTTGATCCCTGGCCTCACTCAGTGGGTTAAGGATCCAGCGCTGCCGTGAGCTGTGGTGTAAGGCGCAGATGTAGCTCGAATACTGCATTGCTGTGGCAAAAAAAAAAAAAAAGAGAGAGAGAGAGAGAGTAAATCTTTGTTGAGGAATTGTGTTTTCAGTATTGAGCACAAAATGGGGGGCAAGCACCCATTTTTCTTTCTCTCTTTCTTTCTTTCTTTTGTTTGTTCGTTCGTTCGTTCGTCATTTTAGGGCTGCACTTGCAGCATATGGAAGTTCCCAGGCTAGGGGTTGTATCAGAGCTGTAGCTGCCAGCCTATACCACAGGCACAGCAATGCCAAATCTGACCAGCATCTGCAACCCGCACCACAGCCCACAGCAACACCAGATCCTTAACCCACTGAGGGAGGCCAGGGATCAAACCCGAGTCCTCATGATACTAGTTAGATTTGTTTCCTCTGAGCTATGACAGGAACTCCAAGGCACCCATTTCAAATGGTAAGAGACAATGAACCTCATGAAGAATTTTCCTAGTCAGGCTTTGAGTCCAAGGTTTACCCGCTAAATCATTTTGCTATGTTTTTACAAGTGTGTTTGATTTTAGAAATTAAGGCCAAGACTATTTTGTATGAACTGATGTATAATTTCAAAGAATGTATAAGTATTTCAAAAACAAGGTCTTTATATGAAATGGTGTGGTCATTATATTTATCATGCAATTTCATGAACCAGGGCATAGATTGTAGCTTCCATACCCGTCTAAGCATTTCTAAGTCTCCCTCCATCCAGAAAGCATTGAAAGTGGATTAAAGATGTATTAGATATAACAAGATTTAAAAAAATGAAAAACAGGCATAACTGTAGGAAAGTTTGACAAAGGCCAGGAATAAGCGTAGAACTCAAAACACAAACCATGAAGATCCTGCATATTTGTTAGAGGTGAGTGAAAATTTGACTGTAAGCTCTCCAGCAGCCAGTCCGGGGGGAGCGCTCTTACTAACATGATTGATAACTGGGTCCACTAGGTAAAAGTACAAAGCAGCTTCTCAAGAGGAACAAAGACCAGGGCAAGTCTTCTCTCAGATCTTCATATAGATAACAAATGTAACACGGAAAATTTTTTTTCTGTCTTTTTAGGGCCCACCCACGGCATATGGGGGTTCCCAGGCTAGAAGCTGAATCAGAGCTGTAGAAGCCGGCCTACTCCACAGCCACCGCAATGCCAGATCCGAGCTGCATCTGCAACCTACACCACAGCTCATGGCAACGCTGCATCCTTACTTAACCCATTTAGCGAGGCCAGGGATCGAACCGGTGTCTTCATGGATGCTAGTCAAATTCGTTTCCTCTGAGCCACAACGGGAACTCCTAGAAAATATCTTTGAAAAACAACCTCCTAGTAAATCCTGGAAATAGTTTTCATAGGCTGATGGCCAAACATCAAAATGGAATGAGGGGAGTTCCCATCGTGGCTTAGTGGTTAATGAATCCAACTAGGAACCATGAGGTTGCAGGTTCGATCCCTGCCCTTGCTCAGTGGGTTAAGGATCCGGTGCTGCTGTGAGCTGTGGTGTAGGTCACAGACTCGGCTCGGATCCTGTGTTGCTGTGGCTGTGGTATAGGCCGGTGGCTACAGCTCCGTTAGACCCCTAGCCTGGGAACCTCCATATGCTGCAGAAGCGGCCCTAGAAATGGCAAAAAGACCAAAAAAAAAAAAAAAAAAATGGGATGAGGGAAAAGTTCAATCGAGCCACTCCAATGGAGTCCAGGAAGACACCACATTTTTTAGTCTGGTGCAGACCAAAGACATACTTTTGTTCATCTTAAGAGATGATTTTGCATACTGTCTCTCTCACCTAGGTTCTAAGCAGTAATTGAACAGGAATGATTTTAAAATTATATTCTAAGACAGGTCTTTGAAGTTTATCTATTCTGCATTTCCAGTTGTATAGAGCCATAAAATTTAATAATAAGCAAATCTATGGCAACAAACATTATAAAATACCTCGCTGTAAATTTTACAAGAAATATGAAAGAAAAATGATTTTCATGAGATCTGAATAAATGAAGGTACACACCATTTTCCTGGATGGAAAGCTCAGTGATATCAAGATTTGAGGGCTCCTCATACTGACATTCAGTATAATTTCAATCAGAATCCCAACACATTTTTTTTTCCTGGAATAGTCAAATTTACCTGGACTGAATGCATATGAATACTACTAATATTTTGAAAGAGGAAGATAAACATCTCAAATTTCTTGTTTTCCTTACCTCTAAAATGGGGGTGGGGTAATAGTAATGACTTCCATAAGGTTGCTCTGAGGAGTAGATGAGACCATGAATGCATACGCTCGGGTACAGGGCTCAACATAGCAAGCGTCTAACAACTGCTAGCTCTTAGGCTTTAATCTCTCCCAATGAGATAGAAAGCGCTTCCAAGTCTGGCATCCACTTCCTGGCAGAGTGACTTACTAGCACAGGGACAACTTGAACAATATTTGTTGACTGTCTGTGCCTTAAACTAACTGACCTTAAAGACTACTATGGGATTTTCATTTTCATGTGGATCCTTTTGAAAGTAGTTTTGTGGGAAAGGAAATCACTCTCATCTCTGATATCCTTTTGCCTTTCAACGCAGAGGATACAGTGATCACACAACTACTTTTGAACTTGCTGTACAGGAAGTGAAAATGCAAAAATAGTCACTGTCTTTGGAGCTCATGTCCCAAATTATTCCCTTTTATGTCCCTCTTTTCTTTTGATTCCATGATCTTTTCTTTGAGAACTTTGAAAAGCCCAGATGAATGCATTTAAAACTGTACTATCAAGTCGTTTATCTGCTAAATCATTGATAGTTGTGACCTTGCACACACGATTTTCCAGTTGTGAAATCATGCCCACCATCACCAACACCTTGCCTGTCCCCAGGGTGTGACTGGTGTGCAGCCGCTTCACCGGGAAAGGACATAGCATTACTTCCATGGCTTGAGAGTTTTACTTGGCCAAGCTTGTCTATGATTTCCAAAGACTTGTCTTGCAGATTTACCTCTGAAAGTATGGTCAGTCTGTGTGGTTAAGACTAGTTAGGTTCTTTTTTACTTGCTAATGATGCATAAGGTTCCCTATTGGCTCAGACCTTTCTACCAAGCAGAACTTACACAGGGCAGGCCCTGCATTTCACAAGTCCCCAGAAAGAAGCATCTGCTTTAGGAATATATTTCAGTCACGAGCCTCTGGGTCTGACCTCATCACAATGAGCTAAGAGCCATCCATTTCCTTTTCTAACTCCCTTCCTAACTTGTAGGTATCAGCCCCCAAACCCTACAGACAGCTGACTTGGATTATCTTGAGAAAGTCCAAGTTTGTTCTACACAAGAACAGCTGGCATACAAATGGAATAAAGGCGCTTTTAAATAGTCGTTAATCATACTGATGAGAACAGCTGAAACAAACATTGTTCTCTAAGTACTTACATATCTGACACACAAATCAAGTGATAGTCCAATTAGTTTATTTATAGGTTCCTTCCTTCAAAAAATCTGAGTTAGTGTCTACCTTCTCTTTTGATTCCATAGTCTTTACTCTGAGAAAAACTTTGAAAAACCCTGAGGAATGTATTTATATCTGTGTTATCAAGTCATTTATCTGCTAGATCACTGACAGTCATTTTTCTGCATACACAATTTTCTAGCTGCATGATTTCATTTATTTGACTTTTTGGGAAAAAAATTTAATTTCTTTTTATTAATACAAATAAGAGGGAAACAGATAAATAATGCTGGTTCCTTATACTCTTACAGAATAGAAACCTTAGCTTGTATCCTTTGCATGCAATTATTTACTCCTTTGAGAATTAGGATGAAAGAAAAAAATCAACTGCTGAGTGAGATGAGATTTTCCTTGTGCAGCTTCAATTTTCCCTAGTAAAATAAGACAATAAAAAATAAATAAAAAGGGAGCTAAGAATTGCAGGAATGGACTTGAGTACCCCACACAGAAGTAATAATATGGAACCCATCTCAGCTGGCTTTAGAGACCAGAAAGCCCTCTCCATTCCCAGGATCCATGATTGCTACATAAACATCATTGGTGAGTTTAAAACATTTACAGGATAATTCAAATGCTCCCTTCTTATGCGTGTTCTTTACGAAATGAGTGCCCTGATAGTCAGGATTGCTGAGTCTGATGCTACAACACCATCACATTCAGAGGATATGCTCACAAATATGAAATCCCACAGGCAGAAATGAAGAACTGAGGAAGGCCTTGGGAAATCTCAAATACCAACCATCTGCTTCCTTTTAGGCTTAGTTTCAGGTTCACCACCGAGTTACTGGCATAGTCCTAAAGGCGTGGGCTGGGCAAAGGGATGGTGTCTGTCTGGGAACCTAGTCCAGAGCCTTAATGTAAATCACTCCAGGAGAGAAAGCAAATCTCATTTCAGCCTGTCTCTGGCCAAACTTCAGAGCCCACAGAGTTAGAGGTCTGGGAGAGGATGCTTGGAAAGTGGTTCCTCCAAGGACACATCCTGTTATCAGTTTCCATGCACAGTTGGCATCACTGTTGAAGATGCCATGTAGGAAGGATGCAAACATGCCATGTTCAGCTATAAACTAGTAACTTCCACAGAGAAGGTCAGAGCCAGTCTTTGGTGAGTGCTCCAAAATGTTCCTTCAGCTCAGATTTCTACATCCAAGGTTAAGTGTGACTATGAAGACATTAATTCATCCTGGGCATCTATCTATCCAGAGAAAACGTGTTTCAAAAAGATACAGGTACTCCAATGTTCACTGCAGCACTATATACAATAGCCAAGACATGGAAGCAACCTAAATGTCCATCAACAGAGGAGTGGATAAAGATGATGTGGTACATATACATGATGGAATATTACTCAGCCGTAAAAAGGAATGAAATAATGGCATTTGTAGCAACATGGACAGACCTAGAAATTATCATGCTAAGTGAGACACCAACGTCATATGTTATCACATATATGTGGAATCTAAAGGATACAATGAACTTGTTTGCAGAACAGATACTGACTCACAAACTTTGAAAAACTTACAGTTTCCAAAGGAGACAGGCTGGGGGGTGGGAGGGACAGGCTGGGGGTTTGGGATGAAAATGCTATAAAACTGGGTTGTGATGATTATTGCACAACTATAAATGCAATAAAATTCATTGAGGTTAAAAAAAAACCAGACATTAATCCCAGCACAAATTTGCAAGTAATTGTTCCCCAAAATTAAAAACAAAAACAAATTACAACCAAAATTTTTTAATGATTGTATTAATTTCATAAAGACAATTGAAAAATACATGAAATAAATTGTCTAGAAATTTTCAGATCTGCATAGCATTGACTGTCTTGGTTGCAAAGGCCATCACCTTTAAAGTTTTCTTATTTCACCTTTGTTGTCTGCTGACGGCAGGGCTGAGAAGAACACACTACTCCAAAGTATGGCAACTTGACAAATTGAGTAGTTTTAGCTGAAAGAATCTGAGAAACGGCAGGTGCAGGCGGGTCTCTCTGGAGCAGGTCCTGAGACCTCACCGTGCCCTCCTTCTACCAGGAGGAAAGGAGTGTCCTTGTCTCCAAAGACCAGGGGACTCTGAGAGAAATCTGAACACACAGGCCTTGCTAACTTTTCCACAGTTTCCTCCAATTAGCTCATATCCTTTTGTCCTATCACGTTTTTTCCAAAACTTCCCACATTTCATCTAACCCTCAGGTTTCACCTTGTCTTGGGGGTCATTTCCTTATAACGGCTCCTGCGTCATATAAAGCTTATAGGAAATAAATACATATGTTCTTTTTGTCAATCTCAAGTTTCTCAGTCTAATTTACAGGGCCCCAGCCAGAGAACCAAAGAGGGTAGTGAAAAAAACCTCCCCTCCTCCCCCACCCCACCCCACCCCACACTGAAGCGGCTGACTTGCACTGGTTGGCCCACCGCCTTGTCTTTATAGATTCATGCCATCGGGATATTTAATTACTAAAATCCTTGGACCTTGAAAATATTTAGACGAGGGGCTTCCACTGGGCACCAGAATTCGTTGGTATGCTGTTTTTATCCTTGGGATTTGGGTATACGGTTTCCACGGGGAGTAATATTTGTACCCTCCCCTTCAAGCAACAGAATCACTCACTCCCCAGTCTCCTAATTACAGATGTAAATTGTTAGCACATTATAATTAGCATAATGCCTGGGAAGGTATTCCATTATAATTATTTTTAAGACTTGGACGTGGAGATGTAAGCAAAATTTGAAATGACCATCTGCAGACCCCACAGTGGGAGACGATGTGCGTTGTGGTTTTAACTGAAGGCCATCACGGAACATCCAGGTCGGGAGGTAGCCTGGCTCTGCTTCTCAACCCCTGAGTGGTCCCAGACAAGTGACTCCCTGGCCCCCAGTTTCTTTGCCTGGAAAATGGCAGTGACAATGGCTCCCTTTTCATTGGGTTGCAGAGGGAATGAAATGGATGAATAAACATGAAACAGTAAAAACGGCGCCGGGCACAGCAGAAGCACCCGATGCCTGTTTGCTCTCCTTGGCTCATTCGTGCCCTGGGATCCGGGTTTTCAGACGTGATCAGCATAAAGGGCAATCTGAGAAAGGAAACAATTCACAGGCTCCTTTCATTCAGGGAGGGCTGCCCGGAGATATAACCAGAACCCTGGATCACACCACCTCCCTGACCAACCGGAAATCCTCCCTCTCCTCGCTGAGGTTTGTAAAGGGGGGCGGGGGAGAGACAGGCATGCCTCCCGCTTTTGCATCTGAAAACAAGACTAGGAAAATCTGCCCAAATGGTTTCTGACTGCCTCAGGAGAATGATAAAAGGCTTCTTTTTTCTTAAAAGAAAAATCACGTTTCATCACTGGGTGTCAGGAGCTGGGACTCTGTTGTCAAACATCTGGAGACTCTAGCTTCCTTTTCTTACCCCTCGTGGGGTGAGGACGGGAGGGGGCAAGGGTCTCCACAGAACCCTTGAATCTCAAGGGCAAGGGAGTGGTCCCAAAGTCTAGCGTTTCCTGATGTCTTGGGATCCACACAACAGCTGGGCTTTCCAGGAATTCAGGGCAGCAAAGGGGGAGGGGCTTCACATTTGTATTTGGAGTCCAGGGTGCACCCCTGGAAAACCCCGCTGTGGGCAAAGCTGGTCTCCCAACCCATCGTCCACTCTTTTCTCCTAACCCCCAACCCCACCCCACCCCCGCCCCTCACCCCTCACCCCTCGTCAGAGCCTGCGCTCAGGGGCCATCAATTCTAAAGCCTTCTTTCTAGGAGCGTGAACTCTTCAGCCAGGCTGTAAAAGATACTTTCTAAGGGAATCTTCCTTTTAAAAGCATAAAAACTTAAAGCCGAATAAATGACTCTTTAATTGTGGAATTTCAAGTATCGGTGAATATATACAAAATGTATTACATTGCTTTTTAGAGATATGCCCTCATAATAGTGTGGGAAATAGTGCAAAGAAGGCACTTTTTTCTATCAACCAGAGTATTTTTGTTTTGGCATATTTCTTTCCAGTCTATTAATCTGGACTTTAAAAAACGTAATGGCCTGCAGAATATGCAGATTTTTGTTTCCATCCCTCCCTCAACATGAAATACATTTTTTTTTAGGAAGGATACTGAAGAGAAGGGCAGGGACAAGTATCCAGAAGTCAAGCTCCAAAGTGCAGCTCCCTGCCCTGGATGCAGAGTCCCTCCCCCTGTTTAAGGGAGGGCTGAGCAGTAAGAAGCAAAGTGGGGAGAAAAGATCTTGAAAGTTGTTACATTTCCTACGTCCTCTTGCTGTGCTTTGAGTCACTGGCTCTTTCTCAAAGGCCTTGACTTTATGGAATAGCAGCCACAACCCGTGACAAGCTGGGTGATAAATAGGATATTGATGGGCAATTACCTGACACCAAATAGCTCCATAAATCAACGTGCTAGAAGCTGGTACCATAGTCAAGGGCAGCTCTCAGCAAATGCAGGTCCCACAGCCCTGCAAGGTGAGGCTGGGGAGCAGAGGTGGCCTTCCCAGCGCCTTGCAGAAAATGGGAGATTTCCTTTGTGGGGGACAGACAGCCTCGCCTACCATGCTGCAGCTGCCACCAGGGCCAGGGCTGGGGGAGTCATGGGTACTCTTGCAGCCCAAACTACCTCCTGACCTCCTCCAGGATGGGGAGCTTTAAAAATAACTACTGGACAAATGGAATGTGGGAGAAATATGCTCAATTTAAAATATACTTGGAGTTTCGGTCATGGCACAGCAGAAACAAATCCGACTAGGAACCTTGAGGTTCCATCCCTGGCCTCGCTTAGTGGGTCAGGGATCCGGCGTTGCCGTGAGCTGTGAGCTGTGGTGTAGGTCGCAGACGCGGCTCGGATCCAGCACTGCCATGGCTGTGGCGGAGGCCGGGAGCTGTAGCTCTGATTCAACCCCCAGCCTGGGAACCTCCATATGCCGTGGGCGTGGCTGTAAAAAGACAATAAATAAATAAATAAAAATAATCATCATCATACATACATAAAAATTAAAAAATAAAATGTAGTTTATTGGTTATAACTAGAAAGGGGTTCATATCACTTCGGTCACTTATATACAGTACTGACTTTACATTATTGAGGTTGTGATGACGTAGTATTCACTGACAGCACTCTCTTATAAATAAGATTTACGGAGGAGCTAAAACTAATTTTCATGAAGATAAAATCGGGAGGTAATTTTTAAATACTTTTATCATGGTGGGGCTAATCTGCTTGTTTTCCAGGTTCTGGTTTAACCACTGCTCTAGTTCAGGTGCTGTTATAAAGTTTTATTGGAACACTGAAATTGTTTTATTGGAAAACTGAAATTGTTTGTTATTTCGCCCTTACAGAAAAGGCTGACCAATCCATGGTCCAGCATAGCATAGACTGAGCTGATAATTGCTCCCACATCCCATTTGTCCATTGTGTCCAAATTCGTTCCTGCCTTCTTTTCCCCTTCAACACACTTCAAGTCAAATGTTTCTGCACTTCTTCGGTGGGATCCGGTCTGCTTAGCCATTGACTTCAGTCTATTTTGACTTCATATGAGCCTTTTTTGGTAATCGTTTCAACCTCTCAGAATAGGACTTGTATATTCTAAGGCTATTATTTAACCCAGTTTGTAAAAATGTGGAAGATTCAACAGCATACCTAGCTAATGAATACTATCTGTAATTCAATTAAAATTTGACTTCCAAGTTTTCTCCATCTTATATGCCTTGAAGAGTTAGAGGAACGAAAAAGAGTAACTAAAACCCACTAACTTAAAATTGAATTGGGGCTATTGCTTATTTTGCAATCAGTTGAAAATTTACCTGTATGGTTACTTGAAACTTGTATGACGAATTTAGTGTTAATATTTCTATGAAAGCCTAACCCGAATCAATTAGAAAAAGGCAAGCATTCCATTACAAAAGTGGGAAAGTAGATAACTGAGAAATTGGATTGTGAATGGCCAGGAACACATAAAAGTATACTCAGCCTTATCAATCTCTGTAATTCAATAAGCATGTATTAAATCATCAATTGTTATAAATATATAATATAAATTAAATATGTGTGTGTTTAAAAACAGGTACGTTTGTTAACAAAGTGTGGAGCATTTCATACTCCTTCTGCATTAAAATCTTTCCAACACACAGTACAAAATATGTTATTAGGTGGAAATTAGCACATTTTGACCAACATTTTTTTCCTAGAGATTTATCTATAGGATGTAATAGGGAGTTCTCAAAAGTGTATGTAAACTCTAGGATATTCGTTACAGCCTTAGTTATACTTGTAAAATTATATGTAATCTTTTCATGAAGTCGTAATGCTAGGGAAATTAGCGACGATACATTTATACAGTTGAATTTTTTTTCAGTTATATATGGTAATAATGTATGTTGAAGTTAATTGATATGAAAATCTATGTTTTTCAAACGTTCATTTTTCCATGTTATTGAGTATCAACTATGTTTCAGGCATTAATATTGTATTTAATTCACATAAAATGATATATGTATGTGCTTGTTTGGTTATGGTCAATAAACCAATTTTATAGGAAGAATGCTCAAAAGAAAAATAATTACCGTTTTAGGATTCTGAAAGTAATACATTCTCATTGTAGAGAGTTTTTAAAATGTAGACAAATATATAAAGAAGCAACTGTCAGCCACAGTCCCACGACCAGAGTAACTCACCACTGTTAACATGTTGTCCCTTTGTATGCTCTTTATAAAATGAGGTACCCATCATCCTGAATGCGA
Source organism: Sus scrofa (assembly GCF_054392235.1). Lineage (NCBI taxonomy): Eukaryota > Metazoa > Chordata > Mammalia > Artiodactyla > Suidae > Sus > Sus scrofa. Next base: position 78,627,306 of record NC_139392.1, on the reverse strand, counting down.
AGAAGTGGTACATTTTTATCCTCTTCCCCCCCAAGGACGCTCACATAGACAAAGCTCTCCCCTCAACAGAGCCAATTCAGCTTTCCCTTGCTCAAAAGGTAGGGAGCTTGAATTTTGGGCATCCACTCTTTTGCCAAAAGATAGTCTCAGAAACTTCTAGCTGCCCTGATGCGAGAGCAGTTAAATCCTCCCAGCTCATTCTTATTCAGGTACCACAAGATGTGTCATCCCAGCCACAGAATATCACCCCAGACAGGAAAAGTATCTTCTCACAAAAAAACCTTAGAAACCCGGTCTTAAAGATACACATTTTAGAAGCTCCAAGCAGAACTGTCTGCAGAAGAGACTGTCACCAGAAAAAATCTTTACAGACCTGTCTCCAGGGCACCTCATTCCTGGGAGGAAAACCAGACAGAACAAAGACCCTATGAGCCTCGGTCCTATAGGAGCCACATTTAGAAATAAATGAAGTGAGATTGTATGATTTAATAAAGTCCCCATAAAACACTTATTTTGCAGATAATCACTGAAGCTTTTTTTTTAAAATTCCTTTATGACATTATTTTAAATACATAAAAAGCAGAAATTGCCCCCAAACGAACATCCCTTGAGAAGCCCACATCTTTCAGCCAGCCTGTGCAGACCAATCCGGGGCTCAGACATTCTGACTTGCTGTGGGGCTATAGCTCATTTCTCATAGGGTTCCTTACCAATTACAGCAAGATGGAATTTACCCCTTGTGTTCACAGTCAAGCAAGCGTGTCTTAATGAAAAACACACCTTCTCCGGCCCTCTAACAAAACCAATCCCTCAGCAGGAGAGTGAGAGCTTGTCTAGGATCCTGCATGGAAATGCACATTTGCATGCTAATTATCCAGAAAGCTCCTGAAATTCACTGAGGTGTCATAGAAATGCTAGGTCAGGATTCTAGAAACCCTGCACCTTTGCGTCCACGTCCACGGAGAGGAGCAGGAACTGAGAATGGTTTAGAGAGAAGCAATTGGGATACAGCTTATTTTTAGTCATTTAAAAATCCACTTTAGCTGAATTAGTCATGTTTGGATTAACCAGAGAGTGGTTACTTGGAGTTACTCTGATTGTGGATTGGAACAGCTCCCCCTCCTCCGCCACCCCTGGTCATTTATAGCTTAAGGAGGCCCTTTCACTCTGAGCCCGAAAACAAGAAAATGCAAACATCAAAACTGGCAGACTACTCCATGGAACCATTTGACCACAACTCCAAAAGCTCTGTTCAATGGCTAAAAAATTTATTGTTTTCAAATATAGTTATAATAGAAAAGGATTATTTTTTGATGAAATAAAATGAAGCTGCATCTATGCAGTAAAGTCAATCTGTGAATATAATTTGAAGGTGGCTTTCTTCCACTGAAGACAACAGGTAAAGAAGGGGACCTACTTTTACTCATACATATAAATGAAAAGTAAAAAGCTCTTTGATTTTCTTTTTTTTATCCTCTATATTTTCAGGTGATGGGCAACATATTTTCCTTTCTCCCTTATCAGGAAGATGCTGTTCCTTTTGTTCTGCCATTTTTCTGTTTTGCTTCCAAAAGGTTTTGCAACCCTAAGAATCCCAAAGGGAAGTGGACATTTTTCTTACTTTTTCTTAGACTCTGACCATTAGTGATTTATGCTCTGACTTCTCTCCATTTGTGCCAACCTTTCTTCTGTTCTGAATGTTCTTTCATACACTTATGAGTCCTATGATTCTGTCTCACAGAGCAGCGTTCTCATATTAACCAGAAATTCCAGAAGGCACACTGGCTCTGCCTTCTTATCTTTATTGAATCCCAAACCAGCCCTACCCAAGCCCCCGGAACCAGAGGCCTGGATGGAGGGCACAGGTAATACATACCCACTTTACTGCCCCCTCGAAATTGTCAGCATTCTCAAATCTTGAATTAAAATAGTGGGCGAGGACCCAAGAATATGTGATTTCCTTTTGAACTATTTCATAGATAGTGTCATTGAACCCCAAACCAAAAAACCTAAGTGTACATGAGGATGGAGCAGGAATGAAGAGGGCAGGGTATAGGAACATGCAGCATAGACAATGTAACATATATCTATACTGTGACACTCACTTAGCACTTCCCGAACACTAGTATAGGGGGTTATTAAAATTTTTTCCTCTAAGAAATGATTGTACTGTGAGCAATGCAAGAAACATTCTGGCAGTTGTCTTTACATAGTAAACATTATGTAATGGCAGCTATTTTTCATAGAAGCGTAGGGTTCAGCCTAGTCCAGGCAGGTGGCTCCAATGTAGTTTCACCACAGGTGATATAATCCAAGATTCCAAGCTGTCTGAAAATGAGTGCTCATCAAACTGATGACCCGAGGATGGCATCTCATTAACCAAAGAGGAATTTATCCTTCCACGGGGTCCTCATCCCTTCTCCGTCATTTAATTTATTTGTAAAACAACTATAAAGAACCTATTATTGAATAATATGAAAAATTCACCTAAAAAAGATTATACTGTCCTAGAAATTAGTTTATTTCTTCCCATTGACAAAGATTCTTTCCTGGACCAAACTTTAGCCCAGTCCAGTTGTAGCAAAAATCCTGCTAAGTCAGTTTAGCAAGAACCCTCCCACCCTTTAAATCTGATCACCCTTGAAATCTGATCAAATTCCATATTCTCCACTCTTAATATCTGGTCACCTGGACTGCCTCCATTAAGTACCCTGTTAAATGGGTTTAACATGAATCCCCTCTTAGTAATTTCCATCCACTGACACCCGCTCCCCACCTCACCCTGCTCCTTAATTATGTCTTTTCAGCAGCCTTTACCATATTTGGAGTTAAACCCCACCTCTCTCCCCTATTGCAATAGTCCTGAATAAAGTCTTCCTTACCCCTTTAACAAATATCAGAATAATTTTTTCCTAGCACCTCTGAAATAATCTACCACTTAAAGCTCATTTAGAGCATGCCTATATGAATTATCCATCAATATTTTGTTGTTACTTTTTCAGAAAGAACTTAAACATATTACCTTCCTCATTGCCCACATACCACCATCAAAGATGGAAATGACAGTCACAATATGCTTAGATCAATCAAAGGATCCAAGAGCAAATGTGTGTTTCAGATCTATGGTTAAAAAGAAATCCAAGATGGTTGCCCAAATTAAGTTCAATAATATTATAATGATAGAGTTTAATTTATTTATTTATTTATTTTTTGGTCTTTTTAGGGCTGTATCTGAGGCATATGAAAGTTCCAAAGGTAGGGGTCAGAACGGAGCTGTAGCTGCTGGCTACAGCCATATCCACAGCAATGCCAGATCCGAGCCGCATCTGCAACCTACACTACAGCTCATGGCAATGCCAGATCCTTTAACCCACTGAGTGGGGCCAAGGATCGAACCCTTGTCCTGATGGATACTAGTCAGCTTCATTACCACCAAGCCACAACAGGAACTCCTATAGTGAAGGAGTTTTAAAGCTTGGAGAATTCCTAGAGACCACCTTGTTCAAACTTCTCAATTGACAGCAAGAAAAACTGGGGACCAGAAAAGCAAAGTGATTTACCCAAGGTTTTTAATATGTTCCTGGCAGTGCTGATTCTGAATACAGGTTTCTACACTCTGTGGGAAGCTGTTTTTCCACTCCTTAGGGAGCTGGGCAACTAGTTCCTCAAGAGCAAAGACAGTGTCCTTTTTTTGGTGGCCTCTACCAGAGCCTGTTCCCATCCTCACCCACACCTGTACCCAACCCCTCCCCCTGGAGCTAGCACCACCCTAGGTAGTGTGAGAGTATTTACCACCTCCTGGATGAGGAGGTGAGTACTGGGGCCTAGTGCAAGTCTGAGCCCTGCAGGAGACTGATTTCCTCACTTACATAATAAAAGAAAGGGCTGGCTCAGAGGGCTCACGCTCCTGCACTGCTTTCTGGTTTATCAAGCTCTGTCACCTTGGGATCCATGTGATGGTTACAGAGACCTGGGAGGGGTGCAGGTGCCTCTCATACCCATCCATACCGAAGAGAAGAGAAGCTTGGGGAGGTTGCCACGGCACTGTTTTCCCATAACCCCTGGGTTCCAGGAGCGTAATGGAAACCTAGAGGCAGTCCCTGCTCCAAACTGTTTGCTCTTTCCTCCTCACACAAATATTGCCACTCTAGGTGAATTCTAGGGTATTCTACATTTAGAGACAGAAGATAAACGAGGATGGGGAGAGGTTGGGGAAGGAGGAGGAAAGAAAGGGAAACTGAATTGGCTTTGTATGTGTACATATCTTTCTACAACTCCTTACTAAGATGATTCATGACAAACTCTCTTTATTTCATCACTGGTCCAGTTGAAAAGAAAGGAATTTATAGTGACCCTAGTTAGACTCACAGCTCTGGGTCCACATTATATATTTTCCCAAGGAGTTCAAATAATCCAGAAATCATGGCAGATGACTGGCCTTGAGCAGTAAGCACAGTGGGTGGCCTCCTCTCCTGGGCAGAATCACATGGGGCGTGCCTTGTCCTGGTAACTTCACAGACACTCTGTCACAGTCCAGCCAAGTCAGAAACTGGCTGATGTGAGGAAACTCTCTTAACATGGGAAGAGCACAACATCTCTCTGCCTGGAGCGTGTAAAACATGAACAACGTAGCATAGAGCAGCTCTTAAATCACTTCTATTTCCACTTTTTATGATGCCATTGCAAATTAGCTATTTTTGGCATTTGTAATTAGAGGCTAGAACAGATGGGAGGCCGTAGTTCAGGGAGATAAATTTGCAGGCATGCAATAGCTGTGTGGACTGCCTCCCTGTAAGGCTCCCAAGCACTTCCCAGGGCAAATCCCTTACACCTCTAACCCCAGCAACTTAGCTCTCCTTGGGCACACCCCTGCTTATAATGAGAGCAGGGAACCTTCCCAATTACCGAGGGGAAATCTCTAAACCAGAAGCTGCAATTCTCACAGATTCCTTCAGCTCTCAACTTGATTTGGGGCAAGTCACGAAAACTCTATCCATCACACATACATGTACACCCCGAGCCTTGGTTTGAAAGTCACAAAACTTAGCATTTTCAAACGAGAGCTGACCCTACGTCAAGAAGCACTGGGGAGGGAAGCAGGGGTCTCCAATATCTGGTTTTGCCTGGAATGAAGGCAAACGGCTCCTGAGTGTCTTGTATGGCCTGGTGTCTGCCACGGGTGGGGGGCAGGCGGAGTACTTAATACTTGTGAAAGGATGCTTCGCTGGGGAGATAAAATACATAGGAGTATATAGGAGCTAAAAGGTTGTTTTGTTGTACGAGGCTCTTCCTGGAGAATCTAATCAGCCCAGGCATTGTCTTGGGCTGAGCACCCCTGGGTCCTGCCAGCTGCCCCAGAGCTGGGAGCCAGACAGAGGCACGCTGTCCCAAGAAGGTTTCCGCTCCCACTGCCCCCAGCTGGACCGGTCAACCCTTTTCTTTCCCAGGGTATCTCCTCTGCTCTGCGAGCATGCCCAGCTGCAACCAAGAAATTGCAAGGCCTCAGAAAATGAAAGGCAAACTATCCAAAAGCCCCAGCCCCCTTTTCAACCCCGCAGGAAGTGGTTTACGTCGAGGGTATTGGATAGCAGTTTGGGCCCAGTTAACACATCTCTCCCACCACAAATCACCCCGTCGCATTCTCAGATGACGCGGGCCAAATAAACTCTGGGATCATAAGGCGCTGCTGCCTTTTGCTGAAATGTAAAACGAGGGAGGGGAAACTGGATATAGGACACTGGCCTGAGAATTAGGAACTGATCCGAAATCCACTTGGAATCCCGCTCCTGTTCCCTCCCCGTGAAAATGCAATTTTGGTTACAAAGCATATGGGTAATACCACCAGGCCCTCCCTCATAATCAGTCCTATCCAACTCAAACCAGCCTGCAGAGCGTTGCTGACAGCCAACAGCTGAAGGAAGATGTTGTCACTGGTAGCGGTGAGCAAATGTTTGTATGCTGAAGTCTTGGGTGGGTTATGGCATTTTAGGCTTGCTTTGCAAACTAAAACCCTCCATGTGTTACCATTTGGAGAAAACAGAAAAAAAAACAGTATTATTACAAAGAAGGGAGTTCTAAGGAAGAATAAACTATGCTTAGGAATTGTGAAAACTTTTTTTTTTTTTTTTTTGGCTTTTGTCCTTTTTTAGGGCCACACCTGTGGCATATGGAGGTTCCCAGGCTAGGGGTCCAATCAGAGCCGTAGCCACCAGCCTACGCCAGAGCCACAGCAACGCCAGATCTGAACCACATCTGCGACCTACACTACAGCTCATGGCAAAGCCAGATCCCTAACCCACTGAGCAAGGCCAGGGATCAAACCCACAACCTCATGGTTCCTAGTCTGATTCGTTTCTACTGTGCCACAATGGGAGCTCCAGGTGAACACTTTTTAAAAAACTTTCCTTGTTTAACTGAAATATAGTTGATGTATGGCTTAAACTTCTTAAGAGCACGCTCCATGATACCCAGAGTAGCTTGGAGAAAACTTAAATTTGCCACTTGTAGTTTGGTATTTCTTTCAGCATGATCCAGCATCTTTCAGGTAAATGCTCAATGCGGCAAATTTCCCACAATGCCTCGCACCTCACTGATGGCATCTGGGTGGTCACAGGTGTGCAGAGGCATAGGCCCTCTGAGGGGACCACTGCTAGGGAACTGCTGGCATCTGGTGTTTTTTTAGGGAGGGAGTATTACTGTGGTGGCACTATGGTCCCAGCTATTTATTTCTGGCCATAAATTCCACGTGTTCTCTGGTTTCTCTGTTCTAACCTGTCTTCTTTCAGCCCACTGACTTCTTCAGTCCCCCTACTGGGGCTTGCAGTAAGTTCTAGAGGCATGCAGTAAGTTCTGGGGCATGCAATAAGCCCCCTGAAACTCTTATGAAGACTGGGAGAGCCAGAAGCACCACGTGCCAAAGTCCCTGGCCCAGACCCCTCCCTCTGCCAAAGCTGTGCTACAGCTCCCTGGTGTCCTGGATGACCAACTCCTCCATGCTATGGCCAGGGAAGAGGGCCACTGGGTCCTGATGTTCTCAGCCTTTCTAAAATCTGCAGGACGTTTCTCACCCTTCCAACCCCTTACACTCAACAACAAGCAGAAAATAGGAAGCTTGGCATTTAGCCTCTTCATTGCATTTCTCTTTCTCCCCACATTCAACCAATGGTGAAAACAGGCTTTTCTTTTACTGTCGTATCTACCTGCTTCTTAACTCCAGCCTCATGATAGATCAGTGTATCAGTTAGCTCTTGCTGGGTAGCAAACAACCATAATATCTTAGTGGCATCTACTTGCGAGCATTTATTTAGCTCACATGTTTGTGGACATGCTGGAGGTTGGCTGATCTGTGTGTCTCTCACCATCCTTCTTGGACCAGAGGGCCCGCCTGAGCCATGTTCTTCTCATGGAAATGGTCACATCACAAGAGAGCAAGAGAAAACACACAGGTCTTCTTAAGACCTCAATACAGAACTTGCACCCTCTTACTTGCGTCTCATTCTTTTGGCCAAGGCAAGTCACATGGCCAAACACAAGGTCATAGGTTTGGAAAATATACTCTGCCCCTTTGGGGGGAAAAACTGAAAAGGCACAGGGCAAAAGGGGTAAATAGAGAGAGAGGAAGAAATCTGGGACAATGATAGACTCTACCACAGTTCAGTAAGTGGGAGAAAATGGAATATAATTTGGGAATTCTTTCAAAAATATCAGAGTCATTATATTCATCTGTACCCTGGGGCCAAAAATACATGGTTACCTGACCTAGTAGGTAGATTAATTGATCCTTGGGAAATAGTTTTCCTTTTTCCTCATCTTGCTGGCAGGTTACAAGCAAGAATCTTCACCAGGCTGCCAAGGTGTGCAGTTGTTTATGAAAGATGGTCCACCCCTGCCCAGCACTGTCCACGCTAAATGAATACCTCACAAAGAGAAGACGGCTTCTCTAAGCAGAGGCCTCCTGGTCTCTGACTCTTGCCACCCATCCTTAGAGAACCTCCAACCTCTGGACTGTGACAGAGGATGCTCGTAAAGCTACAGGTTAGACTGCGCTCCATTAACTTGTCCACTTAATGGACACACTGTTATAACAAGTGCCAACCCTTTCCTCACACAGAGATCACATATTATATTCTCACCTCCATATAACAGATTAATAGTAGAAGAAATACAGATCTTTTTCCAACCAACCCGAGGATCCAGAACACCTATGTCTTTATCAGAGTCTCTGGTATGAGAAGAAAAATGCAAATGATAACACTTAGACTAAACATCATGCTCTTCTGGAATTAAATATTATACCAAGACAAGTATTACCTCTGTCTGATTATTGAAGATTGCTTGATTATTCAAGATTAAACATATTGGAGTTCCCGTCGTGGCACAGTAGTTAACGATTCCGACTAGGAACCATGAGGTTGCAGGTTCGAGGCTTGGCTTCGCCCAGTGGGTTAAGGATCTGGCATTGCCATGAGCTGTGGTGTAGGTTGCAGACGTGACTCAGATTCTGTGTTGCTGTGGTTCTGGCGTAGGCTGGCAGCTGCAGCTATGATTAGACCCCTAGCCTGGGCACTTCCATGTGCCGTGGGTGCGGCCCTAGAAAAGACAAAAGATAAAAAAAAAAAAAAAAAAAGATTAAACATACCAACATACAACAGATTTTAAAGCCAAAGGGAGCATATGATTTAATACGGACTATTGAGGGTGCCAGGAATCATTTAAAGTGGTGATAACACTAACATTCTGACCACTTACATTCCACATACTGCTCTAGTCATTTGTATACATTCCTCATTTAATTATTTCTATAATTCTTTGAAGGCATTTTCTCCACTGTAAAAATGAAACCTGAAGCTGGAAATTTAGGTGACCTGCCCAATCCCAGGTCCCTTGGATAGTAAATGGTGGGGCTGTGATTCCATTCCCTGTATGTATAAACATGTGGTCAAAAGTCACTAATTTTCCCCTCTAGATCTTAGCTCCAACTTGAGATATCCTAATCTGATTTCATAGGACTTTTTTATTTGTTATGATTTAAGTTTACTGTTTTAGTGTCTGGAAGACATAATGTCTGGAATTCATAATCTTTCCAGGATGCTAGAACAATATACAAAATGATTTCACAGTGGTTCTCTTTTAGGTGATGGGATTTCAGGGGACTTTTGCTATTTTCTGTTCTTTGAGCTTTTCTATATTAAGTTGGCTGTATCAAATAATATTACATTTACATTGAGTAGAAAATTGAAATTTTCTTCCCATTAATTTTTTAGCATAGACAAAATTTTGGCATAGAACTATGTATTAGTTTTAGGGTACAACATAATAACTTGATATGTGCATATATTGCAAAATGATCACCACAGTATATTTAGTTAACATCCATCATCTCACATAGTTACTTTTTTTTTTTTTTTTTTTTTTTTTGCTTTTTAGGGCCCCACTTGTGGCACATGGAAATTCCCAGGCTAGGGGTCCAATTGGAGCTACAGCTGCAGACCTATGACACAGCCATAGCAACGCAGGATCGAAGCCATGTCTTCGACCTACACCACAGCTCATGGCAACGCCAGATCCTTAACCCACTGAGCAAGGCCAGGGATCAAACCCACAACCTCATGCTTCCTAGCTGGATTCGTTTCTGCTGGGTCACAACAGTAACTCCAAATTTTTTATTATTTAAAATTATTTCTGGAGTTCCCGTCGTGGTGCAGTGGTTAACGAATCCGACTAGGAACCATGAGGTTGCGGGTTCGGTCCCTGCCCTTGCTCAGTGGGTTAACGATCCGGCGTTGCCGTGAGCTGTGGTGTAGGTTGCAGACTCGGCTCGGATCCTGCGTTGCTGTGGCTCTGGCGTAGGCCGGTGGCTACAGCTCCGATTCAACCCCTAGCCTGGGAACCTCCATATGCCGCGGGAGCGGCCCAAGAAATAGCAACAACAACAACAACAACAACAACAACAAAAGACAAAAAAAAAAAAAAATTATTTCTAATTTTAAAATTATTTGGATGTGAGCCAGGCAAGTTGTGACTCTAAAGCAAGAGAAAAAATATGGAGGTTGCAGGTTGATGCAAGGGCCTCAAAGGACCCCGTGGAGACCCAGACAACCAGACCCACAGGATGCCTGAGACCTTTGGGACCTGGGAGACACCCTGGTCCCCTAATTAAGCCCAAACCTGGCTCCCTCCTTCTCTACCCCCCAACCCACCCCACACGGCCCACAAAAATACCATATCCAAACGTCTCTGGAGCTCCCCAGTCCTACAAAAAGCATTCTTCTCCCCTCTCCCCACTTCCCTTCTCCCAGATCCCCTTTGTCACCTTCCCATCCAGCGGCTGGCGGTGCTCTTCTCTGTCAAACCCATTAATAGACAGAGGAAGGTCTTCCAAGGAACAGCTCCAGAGCTTCTGGAGTCAGAGGTCTCCCAGCACCAGGGCTGGCAACAGACCTTCCTTTGCAGAAAGGTGCACTATTCTGAGGCTCTCAGCGCCGCCTAGTGGCCCCTTCCTTATAGCAAATCCCACAGACAAAATCACCTCTTTATTCACAGGGAAAGATGCCTTTCCTTAGGATCAAGAAGGTTGCAAAATAATGATTCTATTCTAATAATACAACAAAACCAAAGAAACCTTCTCTGTTCCCTTCCAAAATATTTTTCTGATAAAATAGAATAGAAAGAAAGTTGTTATGCAAAGAGCCAGCTCACTCGGTAATGTTCAATCTGTCTAGAATTCCTAGTAAGATTCCCTAACACAAAAACAGACTATGGAGTAACAGTGATGCAGAGATGGTATCAGATAAAGCAAAGGCAGGAGAGATATGGATTCGGCAACAGCTGAGGCTTGACCCCAGTCTGAAACTTTAAGCTGCTGGTTTATATCTGAATATAAGTTCAAAACCAGTGAATGGAAGTACAGGAGCATTAAAAACACCCTTTGCGGAGTTCCCATTGTGGCTCAGCAGTTAAGGACCTGACATTGTCTCTTGAGGATGCAGGTTCAATCCCTGGCCTCAGTCAGTGGGTTAAGGATCTGGCATTGCCGTGAGCTGTGGTGTAGGTCCCAGATGCAGCTCAGATCTGGTGTTCCTGTGGCTGTGGCGTAGGCTGGCAGCAACAGCTCTGATTCGACCCCTAGCCTGGGATCTTCCATATGCGGTAGATGTGGCCTTAAAAAATCAAAAAAGAAAAAAAAAAAGAATAAAGAAAAAGAATGATCTTTGAGGAAATGCACAAGCAAGACGGTCAATGTCTGCTCTAGACTCTGCTCTTCTGCAATTGTCCACCCCAGGCAGTAAAGCTATGAACCCCAGACCAGAAGCGAAAATGTCTCTATTCTGAGTATAACACCCTCTCTCTAAAAAGCCATGCTTTCCCAAGCTACGGCTGCCTCAGGAGGCACCAAAGGAAGCCCAGCCACAGATTCTGGCCCCCTCCCCTGTTGGAGACTCAGCTCTCCAGAGTTCTCTCCCAAGCAGAAGTTTCCTGGCCAGGGATTGAACATGCACCACAGCAGCGACCCCAGCCACTGCAGTGACAACACCGGATCCTCAACCCCTGCAGCTCTGCTCCAGGCATAGGGAGAAAGCAAGGGCTGTACCACGGGGGAAACTCCCACATTCTTTTTAAATGGCAGATTGTCCCAAAGGAAAACCTCTGCTGTACAGCCAGCCCAGAATGAAAGCAGTCTGCTTTACTTGTAACTTTCAAAGTCAGGCTATGATAACCTAGAACTCTGGGAAACATTGTCATGAAATCATAAAAGCTTGTGTTTAGCCATAGTGGTATGTTCTTATATCAATCACTCACGCAATCCTGTACAAATGCAATTTTAACAGGTATTACAACATCCATAAGCTGGGAAGCATCTCCATTAATAACTGTCTGCTTGTTCTGGGAGACTGGGAAGAGCTCCACTACAGGCTCAAGTTCAGGGTAGGCTGGGAATAGTATTTCCATTTAGACATTTTTAAAGTAACATTAGTAGAAGCTGGAAAGTTCCTGACAATGGCAGGACATAAATACGGGACCAGTGTGACTGTTTTTTCACCCATTCACACAGGCTGTCATTTCTCTGTGGTCTTATTTGATGCATGCTAACTCCTACCTTTCTCAAACTGATTTGATGTGAGGTCCTGGGTCTCTTAGTGACAAGAGAGGAATGAAGAGAAAAGGTGACATTTCCTGAGAACGGACAGCAATTCCCACATGTGTCCCAAAGAAGAAGAGGTTGCTGTTGGGATCTGTTGATGGCAGCTCTGCTCCAGGCACAGGTAGAAACCATGGGCAGGTGGGCAGAGTCTCAAATATCCTGGCATCGGCTTTTTCCTTGGTCATTGCCCGTCTCATTAATACAAGAAAGCTGAAGGAGGGAGAAAGACTCTTTCTGGGTCAGGCTGGGCATATACACTCTTCTGGCTATTCCTGAAGGTGAAGGGCCATGAAGTACGCTGATGCCAGCACTTATCTTTTAATTGCACATTTGATGTAAAGTTCTTGTCACAATGTTAGAGGAGCCACTGTAAAAGGCAGGCATGAACATACATTTAAAACAAGGGCCAGAGAGGCTGTGTTGGGAAAAATAGGGAGGCGACAGAGATGGAGGGATTCAAGTGCTAAAATACCTCTGTCTTCAGCTTCCTGAAGTTCAAGAAATGATTTGCAAATAAATAAATAAATAAATTCTTAAACTTAGGAAAAAAAGAAAAGAAAGACTATGCCCTATAAGATCTGGTTGTTTGTCACCTATCAGAATGGCCATCATCAAAAAGAACACAAATAACAAATGCTGGCAAGGGTATGGAGAAAAGGAAACCCTCCTACACTGTTGGTGGGAACATAAATTGGTGGTGCAACCACCATGGAAAACAGTATGGAGGTTTTTCAAAAAACAAAAACCAGAGCTACCTAATGACCCAGCAATTTCACTCACATGGGTATATATCTGGGGGAAAAAAAAAAAAACAATTCAAAAAGATACATGAGGAAGTTCCTGTCCTGGCTCAGTGGTAATGAACCCAACTAGTATGCATGAGGATGTGGGTTCAGTCCCCGGCCTCCCTCAGTGGATTAAGGATCCGGCATTGCCATGAGCTGTGGTGTAGGTCTAAGACACAGCTTGGATCACACATTGCTGTGGCTGTGGTGTACGCTGGCAGCTGCAGCTGCAATTCAACCCCTAGCCTGGGAACTTCCATATGCCTCCAGTGTGGCCCTAAAAAGACCAAAAAAAAAAAAAAAAAAAAAAAAAGATACACGCACCTCAATGCTCATAGCATTATTTATAATGCCAAGATATGGAAGCACCCTAAGTGTCCATCAACAGACAAATGGATAAAGAAGATGTGGCATATACACTAGAATACTACTCCCCTATAAAAAAGAATGAAATTCTGCCATTTACAACAACATGGATAGACTTGGAGGGCATCATGCTAAGTAAAATAAGTCAGAAAAAGACAAATACTATGATATCACTAACACGCTGTAATCTAAAACATACAGCAAACTAGTGGTTACAACAAAAAAAGAAATGGACTCAGATACAGAGAATAAACTGGTGGTTACCAGTGGGGAGAGGGAAGAGGAGGGGCAGTAATGGGGGTAGGAGATTACGAGGTACAAATTATTAGGTGTAAAATAAGCTACACAGGTATATTGTACAACGTGGGCAATGTAGCCAATATTTTACAACAACTACAAATGGAGTATATAACCTTTAAAACTGCGAACTTGTTTCATATTGTACAGCAATTACAATTAAAAAAAAAAAAAAAAAAGATCTAGTTGTTTGTCTCTATGTGCCCTTGGTCATGGTTGGGGAATGTAGGCTATGTCCACGTCTAAAGGCATCTCTCCAGAACAGTGGTTACTAACCACTCAATTTGTTGACATCATTGTCTAATTGTAGACTGTTAAGTAATTAATGACACCATTAACTTAGGCCAGGAGTTGTGCTCTGCAAACCACAAGCTACTTCCAAAGAAAGGTGATCCTTTATGTTCCATTCATTAACGATTACTTTGCATTTGCTAAACCTGGACACACCCAGGTCCAGGAGGGTAAAGGGAGTTCACTGCTTTCAAAGCATGATGAGATTCTGAGATTCCAGGCATTTGGACCCATGCTAGACTTGGGGGGTGGCGGTGTGTGCAAACTTGAGTGGGTGCTGGCATCACCTCTGTTCTGATGATTATGAGGCCTCACAAAGTTCCTGAATCAGTAAGTCTGGGGTAAAGCCTGAGAATCTGCATTTGCAACAAATGCTAGGTTGTACTGATTCTGCTGGGTTGAGAACCACTGACCTAGAACCAGAAGAAATCTTTCACTCAGGCTGGCCTGACTCATTCCTAATATTTGTGCACCAAGAAATACAGCCGATAATACTTTCGCAAAGTTCACTATCATTTTGACTTCTAACTGAAGGAGATAGGCAGTTTTGAGAATTTCTAAATAAGTCTTTTCATTAATAACTCATGGGATTTCTATTTTAGCCTTTTTATGCCCTAGAAAGCTTGTCACTCGAAACAAAGAAAACACTACACTCAGAAATGGGTCACAGCTGCCACCTCATTGAGGACATTTGAGCCAAATAAAGGTAAGCTCAACTATTTTTTTTCCCTCTTATTCTCTACAATGAATATATTCAAAGTTGGCAGAATTTCTGAGATGTCTGGGATGAAAAATGAAAAGAGTTAAGATCTAAATGCAACAATTCAAAAGCAAGGAAAGAAATTCAGAAGCACATGATAGCTTTATTATTCTAAATTGTCTGTTTTAGCACAGGATTTTTTTTTTTTTTTTTTTTTTTTGGTCTTTTTGCCATTTCTTGGGCTGCTCCCGCGGCATATGGAGGTTCTCAGGCTAGGGGTCGAATTGGAACTGTAGCCGCCGGCCTACACCACAGCCAGAGCAACGCAGGATCCTAGCCTTGTCTGCGACCCACACCCCAGCTCACGGCAACGCTGGATCCTTAACCCACTGAGCAAGGCCAGGGATCGAACCCACAACCTCACGGTTCCTAGTCAGATTCCTTAACCACTGCGTCATGACGGGAACTCCTAGCACAGGATTTTTAAACTGGAAAAGTGATAGCAGATTCTACATATAACTGCATCAAAATGACTCTCCATTCACTCACTGGCCCCCCACCCTGCAGATTTGTAGACTGATGGTACAAATGAGCTAATGTTTAATTATATGTGTAATTAATATGCTCAAGGTACAGCTTTAGCAGAGGCCTTTGGGTCAGGAAGATGCTTTCAACAGTCAACTCTGCAGTCAGGTTTTGAAGGTTTGACAACCTCAGCAGACAGCTTAGCCCCAATCATTCCTTGACTATTTTCCGTTGTCATCATAGTTAATGATGGTGACAACGTACCATAAACCACCTCTACGACTGCCTAGGTGGGACTCAGTGAGTGGATTTTTAAAAAAAGAAAAAAGACAGAACGAACACACCCAAATTCATTTGTAGAGCAAAGTTTCAGTACCTGTTAAAAATTCTGTCAAACTGTTATATCTTTCCACATATTCAGTTACATCATGTGCTGTATTCATTACGTGAGACTGGGTTTTTAGCGAGGCATGGCCATGTTTTCCCTGAGTTTCAAGGCTGTATATGGTCTAATGAGATTAAGAAGCATGGTGTCCTGCTCTTCAGAATTGAGAGGAGGAAGGGGGAAGAAGAAATCTTAGGATTCTGGAAGGAAATGGATGGAGCTCCAAGCTGGGGTGTCCTCACTGAGTGCAGACAGGGCAAGAATGGGGAGCAGAGGGGGATGGGCATGGGAATCCACCGATGAAACAACTCTGCACGACCAGGGTGTGCCTCCCCCAGAGAAAGTGCTTGTTTGGAAACACCAGACAAGTGGCCTGTGGGAAGTTCTTCAGTATTGAAGAGAACGATGCTTCCCATCTAAACCCAAAGAATGTGAGCCCATCTCTCAGCATCTCCAGCAGCACTGTGCTCACAGCACTTGATAAGAAGTGGTTGTTATAATGAAACATCTGCCAGGAACTGAGCTCCAATTCTTTGCAACATTGCTTTATGTAGCTGGATAGTCATCCAAGCACAGGTAAAATGATGGATGGGGTTGGGTAGAGGTTGTTTTCTAGGACTCAAAAGTGATAGATCCGCCTCCAGAAGTGTAAAGCTGTCAAATGCCACTTATCTGCTTTTTTCTTTTCTTTTCTTTCTTTCTTTCTTTTTAGGGCCACATCCACAGCATATGGAATTTCCCAGCCTAGGGGTCAAATCAGAGTTGCAGCTGCCAGCCTACACCACAGCCACAACAACGCAGGATCTGAGCCAAGTCTGCGACCCACATCACAGCTCACGGCAACACCAGATCCTTAACCCACTGACCAAGGCCAAGGATAGAACCCATGTCCTCATGGATACCAGTGGGGTTCATAACCTGCTGAGCCACCACGGGAACGCAGGTTTGCTTTTTTCTGTTGATACTTATATCCCACCCTTTTCCAAAAATAATTTGAAGAGGCTTATAACATGCACGGCACTTTAAAAAAATGTGATTAAAACGGTGAGGATTAATACGGGTAGAATGGAAGACATGATCAGAAGGCCTCATGCCATTTCCAAAAGTAGAGACTAGACCAGAAATTGGGCCCAGGGCTTTTTGGAAGGAAGGGAGGGAGGGTGGGAGGGAGGGATGGGGGGAGGGAAAGAAAGAGAGAAAGAAATGTAACAATCATACTGTCTATCAAAAGAAAACATGCCAATTCACCAGAAGAAAGACTTTCCCCAGTTCCTGGGTTGAAAGTGCACTCCTATGGGAGATGGCCTGGCCAAGGTGGGTTAACCTCATCCTTCCCGCTGAGCCCGACAGGGAAAGAACACTGGAACTGATGTCCAAAGATGCATATCTTAGTGAGAGTTCCAGTTGATCCAGTGGGTTGATCACTTGCCTGTTATAAAGTAGGAAAAACACACTCCACAGCTGGCATGAGAATTAAGAGGAAATAAATGAAAATCACAGAGTGCTGTTCAAAGGTAAGATACATTCAAATCATGTTTTCTTCATTCCTTTTAGCTTTCCTTGCCAGAAGTCATGCACAGCCTCCCACACACCCTCCTGGGTCTGGAAGGTAACAGGTCCATCTCTGGCTTCAAAACCAGCCTACAACCTGGAGAGCTGATTTACTTTGGGGGCTTGTGCTCAGTAATCAGTAACTGTGAACAGCCCCTGATTTATCACAGCTCTTTCTCAAGTTCAATCTCTTGACCAGCAAGTCAGAGATTAATCTGAGAAACCCATTCTGTGTCCATTTGTCACAATTTCTACTTTTCTGCCCAGCTCACTCCATCGTCCTTTCTCACCATCCTTTCTTCACAGGGGAGCTTAGCACACATCCCAGGAAGCCTCTGCACATACAGCATCATTTAAGGCAGGATACTGGCAAAGAATACAGTCTTACTTTGTATCTCCATTTCTTTAAAAGTCATTACCCTTTGCTCCAAAAGCCACATGGAGAGAATATCAATTGATTACCCAGAAAGTTTCAATATAATGAAAGTTTTTGTTTTTGTTTTTTTTTTTTTTTTTGTTTTTGTTTTTTTTTTGTTTTTTTTTTTTTTTTGTCTTTTTGCTATTTCTTGGGCTGCTCTCGCGGCATATGGAGGTTCCCAGGCTAGGGGTCGAATCGGAGCTGTAGCCACCAGCCTACGCCAGAGCCACAGCAACGCGGGATCCGAGCCGCGTCTGCAACCTACACCACAGCTCACGGCAACACCGGATCGTTAACCAACTGAGCAAGGGCAGGGACCGAACCCGCAACCTCATGGTTCCTAGTCGGATTCGTTAACCACTGCGCCACGACGGGAACTCCGAAAGATTATTTTGAATCCCCAATTCTCAAATACCAAAGATAAAACACAAAGTATGGAAAAGATTATTTTGAATCTCCAATTCTCAAATACCAAAGGTAAAACACAAAGTATACAAAGACAAGGTGAAATTGTTACCAAATGACCATCAAAAACAGAGGCTCAAATGTGTAACTAACATGCCAACATTATGGGAATTTGTCTATTTTTACTTTGGTGTTAGTGGTGACTGAACTGCTTAAGAAAAAAAAAACTTTACTAAAGCAAAGAAATTCATACAAAACAGAAGAAGAATGGGTTATCCATTTCTTGTTCTGTTATTTTTGCATCAGCTCTGCTTTCTTTTCTCTTGACTTACGGGGACAGATCCTCCAGGGAGAGGGGCCAATGGCTCAAGTTTGTAAGATACACGAGTGCATTTCATCTATGAGGTCACCACGGGAAAGAGTGCTGTTTCAAGGCACTAACCCTGGTGAATGAATATAAATGGTACTTTCTTCATACTTAAAGAGATAAGATGTCTTCTATTTAAGGAATTTATCTTCTTATGACAATATCCATCCCAGATTCCAGTATTTTCCCTGCATTTTATTTTTAAGACAAGAGGTAAAATAGGAAGTGTAATAATACTTTATCTGAAAAAAAATGGTAATAACACATAATTTTCTAGATAACCTTGCTTCTTTAAAATTCCAAGTTATCAAAAAAATATGCCACCTTGGAGGACAATCTTTCTAAAAGGAATTATATATATATATAAATGATTTACCAAGGAATTGGAATTCTTTGGGGATGTAAAGATAGTATTTTCCTCTCAACTACAACTTTCAGTGGTGCTATGTCAAATGAGTTTTTCCCTTCTCTAATGATGTCTTAGGCAGCATCCATAATTTCTGGTTACTTTTAGTTATTAAAACATAGTCAGCCAGGAGTTCCTGTTGTGGCTCAGTGGTTAATGAATCCGACTAGGAACCATGAAGTTGCGGGTTCAATCCCTGGCCTTGCTCAGTGGGTTAAGGATCTGGTGTTGCCGTGAGCTGTGGTGTAGGTCACAGACATGGCTCGGATCTGGCATTGCTGCGGCTCTGGCGTAGGCCAGTGGCTACAGCTCCGATTCAACCCCTAGCCTGGGAACCTCCATATTCTGCAGGTGCGGCCCCAGAAAAGACAAAAAGACAAAAACAAAAACAAAAACATAGTCAGCTAAATTCAAAGCTCCCTCTATACCTGACACAGGCGAGGTCAAGAGTCAAAAGCTGGGAGTGGAGTCCGGGTCATGTTTTTCCTTATTTATTCTTTCTCCCCCAGCCTAGCACGTTGGATCTGGCTACAGGATGGAGAGGGATGCTGGTCTCAGGTGGGAAGGTAGAGGAAAGATAAGGGAAATACTGTTGTAACACTGTGCTCACAGCACTTAATAAGTAGCAGTTGTTATGATAATAAAATGTTTTTCAGGAACTCATGTTTAATTGCCTTTCAACAACACTATATATAGCTGGATATTCATCCAGGTGCAAGAGAACAGACAGGATTGACATGCTGTTTTATAGAATGCAGAAGGCGGCTCTCTGGCTTGCCTTTGGTTTGGTCTAATAGTTGGTGGCTTAGACTGATGCGACAGATGCCACATAGGTGGTCTTTATCCCCTTTAGTGGGGTGGGGTTCAGCTCCATCCTGAAGATCCCAGAGCAGTAGTCTGATCTCCTTTCGGCCTCTCTAGCAGGCCACATGTCCAACCCTTTCTCAGGATGGCCCACTCCATCATTTGGTAAGGTGGCCTCCTGGGGAGCCCCACAGCTCTCACCCTTTCTTGGGGCTCCATACTCTTCATGTGGAGCCCGGAGAATGACTAGGATACTTTCCCCTCTCTCAGGAGCATGGAGAAGGTTGGGGTGGGGCTGTACCCACTTCTTCCCAGGCCACTACCAAGGTTCAAAACTTGTTAGGAGAGAGTACTCCACAGAGCACTCTGGACCAAAAACTGACAATAGCCCCTTGTGTTGTCTGCCCCAAACTCCAGAGAATCCATGTCAAGCATACAAAAGAATGTACACATGTATGTATGACTGGGTCACCATGCTGTACAGTAGGAAAAAAAAATAATGTATTGGGGAAATAAAATAAATAAATAGAAAAATGAAAAAAAATTTTTTCTCAGTACCCTTTGCTCTGATTTGTTAAGCCTCCAGCCAGGGGATCAGAAGAAAGTCTCTTGCAAGCCCTGTAATTTCTACAAATGAGTATCTTGGAGAAAAGGAGAGAACTGGGTTAATGAAAAGATAAGTTTGCTCAGGTCCTACTCTGGAACACATTTGAGCTGATCGAGGAGTTGGATGGAATAGACGTCCTCGAGGAAAGAATAAGAATGCTGTTTCACTTCCCTTAGAAAGAGTATCTCCTTGGAGTTCTCTTGTGGCACAGTAGGTTAAGGATCCAGCATTGTCACAGCTGTGGCTTGGGTCACTGCAGCAGCATGGGTTCAGTCCCTGGCCTAGGAACTTTCATATGCCACCAGCACAGCCAAAAGAATAAAATAAAATAAATTTATAAAAAAAAAAAAAGAGTATCTCCTAAAAAGTTCACTATGCAGAAGAGAAAGAGACACACGTGACCTTCAGATTTCCACTGTTCATCAGGAGGTACATGCTGCAGTTTTCTCTTTCATTGTCTCTTAGCCTCAGAGAAGAAAGTTCGACCCAGAAAAATACTGCCTGTGGCCCAAAGAGAACCATCAACGGCCTTGACTTGCAGGCACTAGTATGTCAGGACTGACAGAGTGTTCCTTGGGGGGAAATTAATGAATAGGCATGTACGAATGAAGCTTTTCATTAGCGGGTGTGTGTGTGTGTGTGTGTGTGTGTGTGTTGGTAGGGTAACTTTAACTTATACAGTTTGGTCAATGACTCAAATCTAGTTAGAAAACTAAATACCAGAATTTCCATCGAAGAGATAGCCTAACGAACCAGAGTTCCTGTAAGAATTTTATATCAACTTACTAAATATATCTACCTGTCAGCACAGTATGGCACCCCCCCCAAAATATTGCTGATTTATTACTAGTCCACATGGATACTCTTATCTTACACCTTCTTATGGAAAAAAGACTTCATACTTTTGCATGTAAGTACTAGGAAAATTTTACTCCCATGAGTAAATATCCACAATTTTGGTGGATAATAAATGTATTGCCTTTTTTTTTTTTTGCCTTTTAGGGCTGGACCCACAGCATATGGAGATTCCCAGGCTCCCAGGCTAGGGGTAGAATTGGAGCTATAGCTGCTGGCCTACACCACAGCCACAGCAACTCGGGATCCGAGCTGCATCAGCAACCTACACCACAGCTCACAGCAATGCCAGATCCTTAACCCTCTGAGCAAGGCCAAGTATCAAACCCGCGTCCTCGTGGTTCCTAGTCAGATTTGTCTCCACTGTGCCACAAGGGGAACTCCCCGTATCGCCTTTCAAAGACTGACTAAACTTTGTGGTTAGCACGGTGATATTATTTGTTGGGAATCTCATTATCCTCAGAAATTCCATCTGAAAGCTCAGTGTTCTTTGTTTCTATATAATGTGACACACCTGCAAAATATAGGTAGAAATTCAGATGTGATTATATCTCAGGTTTTATTCTTTATCATAACAGAGTAAAGCAAGACAGGAGAATTCTGCTGAAGCCATGTTAAATTTTGGCTACAAGGAGTTCTGACCACCTAATCAGAAGAAATGATTTTGGCCACATATTAACCTTGATGAAATTTGTAAAAATCAACTAGAATTTTAATGCCAGCGAAGGGATTTTCATGCAGCAGTTCCAACCAATTTTTTTTTAAATTGAAGTGTAGTTGATTTACAGTACTATATTAGTTTCAGATGTACAACACAGTAATTCGATATTTTTTATAACCAGTGGGGTTTGATGAGGATTTTCCTTCATTCCTGCATGCTCATCCCTCCTTCACTTGACGTCAAGAGCTGTTTCAAGTCTCACCGCTTTTAAAAAATGGAAGTTAGAAATTCAAAATTGGAGGCTCTAATAATCACAGTTATGATAAAACTTTATCCACAACTAAAGAGTCATCTTAAAATAATGTAGGGCAGAGGGCAGACCAGAGTCTGAAACCTGCAGTGAGGCTGAATTTAAGAAATACGCCCATTGTTTCCTGTCGTGGCACAGGAGAAATACATCTGACTAGTATCCATGAGGACTGGATTCGATCCCTGGCCTCGATCAGTGGGTTGGGGATCCGGCATTGCCATGATCTGGTGTAGGTGTGGATTTGGTGTTTCTGTGACTGTGGAATAGGCTGTCAGCTGCAGCTCCGATGCCTAGGAACTTCCATATGCCACAAGAACAGCACTAAAAAGAAAAAAAAAAAAAAGAGGAAGAAGAAGACCCCCATTGAGTGGAAACTGAAATATAATATTAAATGGGTATAGGTCTTTGCAACCTTCTGGTTTGCCAGGCAGGTGAAAGCATATAAGGTCAGTGCTATTTGTAAGATCCTAAATCAGAATCAGTCCCATAGTCTTATATAATTAATAAGAATAGATATTTGACTTCTGTTATATCCGAGCCCCCTTATGGAAGCAGTATGAGAGCACAATGGTTCAGAGCACATGAAGTCCAGCCAGGCATTTGGACTTTCACAGTCCCACGCCCCTCCGCCACCAGCCCTGGCTGCGGAGCCTGCAGTACACCACTTCGGCCTGGGAACTTCAATTTCTTCACCAATGAAAAAGGAACAGGAATAATATCTATATTCTATTGAAGTCAAGTAATGCCTACTGTCGTTGGGGAAGTTCAGCAAGGTTAGTATGTACAGGAAGAGTGCCTGGATTTCGAGGAGTGCTCGATAGCATTGGTTCTTGTTTACATTCTCCACTGATGCAGTTCCCACAGACAGCTTGTTTCCTCTCCTCTGTGTCTGATTGCTGTGCTACTCTGGCTTTGAATGCCTTCCTTCCAGCTTCCAAATTTTCTCTCCATACCTACTTCAATCTCACTTCCATAAAACTATCCTTGTCCATCAACAGATGAATGGATTAAGAAGACACAGGACATATACACAATAGAATACTACTCAGCCATAAAAAAGAATGAAATAATGCCATGTGCAGCAACATGGATACAACCAGTGATTCTCATACTAAGTGAAGTAAGTCAGAAAGAGAAAGATAAATACCATATGATATCTAAAATCTAAAATACGGCAAAAATGAACTTACGTACAGAACAGAAAAAGACTCACAGACATAGAGAACAGACTTGTGGTTACCAAGGAGGAAGGGGGAAAGAGTGGGATGGATGGGGAGTTTGGGGTTAGTAGATGCAAACTATTATATTCAGAATGGATAAACAATGAGGTCCTACTGTGTAGCACAGGGAACTATATCAAATTTCTTGGGACAGAACATGATGGAAGGTAATGTGAGAAAAAAGAATGTATATGTGTGTGTGTGTGTGTGTGTGTGTGTGTATACAAAGTGACCACATATATATACATGGCTGGGTGTCTTTGCTGTACAGCAGAAATTGACACAATACTGTAAATTGACTCTACTGTAATAAAAAAAATTTTTTAAAGAAACAAACAGATAAAATAAAAAACTATCCTTGACTTTCCCAGCTTCTTCACAGGGATGTTTCCATTCACGTGATGGTGCATCTTGCCTGCCCAAATCGGTTAGAGGCAGCATGCAGACAGAAATACTATTATGCCCTTTATTTTATGACTTTTCACAAACACTTACTGAAAGCTTGTTGACTTAAGTCCTTAAGTGAGGTAGCAGTTATAATACTGAGTGTCTACAGATGATGCCTCTTAAATCATAATGTGAACATGTAACTTTTAGAAAATTGTAAATACCTAGGAATCAAGAAGCAAATGATTTTTATTCAAGTGAAGATTATTTATTTATGAATGCATAAAAATAGATGATAACCCGTGTGGATAATTGCCAGGTTTGTGTGAACTTGGCTTTCAGAGAAATGGTGTGTGATGTTCTGCTTTTTTAGTTTGCAATTCAGTCATCCAAGAGCCCAGACAGATCTGGGTAAGTAGAGAGAAGAGAGGTAAAATGCAACGAAAATAGCGTGCAATGGCCTGCTTATTCAGCTGTGAAGCTATGCAGTAAGACAGATACTTTAAATAAAATGTATGCATTCATTATAACAAAAATGAACATGTTCAATTAAAACATGGGCCTTTAGAGCAATAAACCAAGAATTAAGAAAGTTAGAATGCATCAAGACATTCAAGAAAAAATAGATACGATCATTTTAGTGATTTCTATTCCACCATGGCTGCCTACAGAGTCCTCCAGTGAACGGGACTTACTGAAAATCAGATCTACCTCTAAGACAAGGGAACCAGAACAGGTGAATCTCATTTGCAAAGTGAGGCATATAGGATCTGCACTACAGGTTAGAAAATGCAAGCTGCCAATCTGCCTCTGATTCTTGAGGTGTGTGAAAATGGGGAAAACATCAGCCCCTTTGGACCTCATTGACCAAAACACAAAGGAAGAGGTTAAATCTGATGACTTCTAAGCACCTTTCTACTCTTACATTTTAAAAAGTAACAAAAAACAGATGGGGCAATTAGAAAGCAAAAGCAAATAACGCCCTGAGCCAAGTGTAATGGTTCTTGGGAGGGAGCTCAGTTCCAGTGGGAAAAGACTTTACAAATATTGTTATATTCGCTAAATCACATAAGCACATAGCATGCAAAATCAATAGGGATCTCTATGATGATTTATGCATATTAAATTAGTATGAATGGGTTTTTAATAATTCCCATTAACTATTCTGCACTCAAGAGAAATTTTTAGGACCTTCTTTCCTAGCAGTTTCAACAAGAAGCTTGGAAATCTGCTTTGCCTCAGATAATACATTTTAAGACTAAGAGCTATTTCCCCATTCATCAAGGTGTTTCTGAGTCTATGACTGGGATTCCCACTCTGGCTGCTTGAGACCAAAAGCTTTGGGTATCACCTTCTACTGATGCTACCCAGCTTAGTGCTTCTGATGTTCCAGCCTCCCTGAGGACGCAGAGGAAGATATTAAACTTTGGAGTCAAACAGACCTGCAGTTCAGACGTCAAGCAGTTCTCTGCCTGAACTCAGAGGTCGCCCAGCAGTGGGGCTGGAGAGACAGACCATGAGCCAGGTGCAAATGTCCTCAGTGAATGTGGGAGAGTGACCTGGAGGTTGATAGATGGCAGGACTGAGGACCAGGTCATGGGTTTCATAGACCTAAGTAAACTGAGCCTCAAAGCAAGGGTTTGTTTATGGCAGAAGGAGTTCCAGAGGGCACACTGGAAGAGCTTATATGGAAGGGAAGCTGCAGGAGAAAGCGGAATCTGGGTACAGTGAAATCAGACTGTGGCAGAGGAGGCTTAATTGTCTCTTTGTCTCCTTCTGATTCTCCTTTTGCCTTTACACATGCTTTCGGAATTGCCCTCTGCCTGGGCTGCGCTAAGGGGGAACCAGCACATCCTTTTGTTGTTGTTGTTTCCAGCTGAGCAAGACGAAAGGGAAGGCCACATCCAACGGGACAAAACTGAGACCCTTGTGTGGACTCTCTCTGTCCTCAGGCTGGTAGACAGTCTTTCCACAGTTCTTCTCTGCCCAAACACCTGGAGGGCTCCGGGTTTCATATATCGAGGCGAATTCTTCCTTTACAGACAATACCTCGGATTTAATTCCATCACTGCTATTGTAACGTGAACACCACATCACAACACTCACATCACACCAACACCACGTTAACGTCCACGTGCTTGGTTATCTCCATCTATAAACTGTGGAGCAGGAGATTTACATCGTTCCCAACTGGTGGGGAGTCGCATGAAACAAAGTCATTACAAACCCTTTTATGTCATACGTGCTAAAGCAGAATTAGAATTTCATTTCTCCAGCTTTTAAAAACAATGTGTGATGAAGTCAATGCACCACTTTACAATGACTAATAAAATCTAATTTAAATACAAACTTTAGTAATTTACAAAATGGAGAACTAAGTTTTTTTACGTTGGTCCAAACACATGAATACTATTTTCTCACTCTTTTATGACCTCTTGCTAGTCATAAAAGCCAAGATATTACCAACATCATAAAAGTTGTAGGTTTAGGAGTTCTCTGATGACCTAGTGGGTTAAGCCTCTTCCATCTTCATCATTATGGCTCTGGTCACTGTTGTGTGACACAGGTTCAATCCCTGGCCCAAGAACTTCCACAAGCTGCTCGTGTGGCAAAAAAGAAAAAAAAATTAAATTCAAAAAAAATTAAAACCCCCCCCCACACACAAAAAAAACCCAAGAGAGAACCTGAGAAAAACGCTGCAGCTCTCATAAAAAAAAAAAAAAAAAAAAAAAGTTGTAAGTTTCTTGTAGTTTCCAGAGGTGATTTGTACTCCATCGTCTTGGTAGTAGATCTAAAGTGGCCTTAAATACAAGTACTAGTCTCCTCTTCATCTGTTCTGTAACTCTGAATTCCTTGTTTTTCCATTGGAATTTAGGAAATGTCACTTTTTTAACCTCACGATAGCCATCAAATTAAAGAAAAGCATACATTCGACTCCTATGTTTATTTTTCGAGGTAAAACTTCCTTTTGAGTACTGGAACATAAATTGGACTTTTATGCCTTGCCGAAGGTGGTATCAAAAGGGCTGCAGCTTGCATTGTAGAGGTGTCCCTATAATGGGCTCTGGAAACATCTTGCTTCAGTTTGCCTGGGACTGGAAGGCAATCAAGAGGGCAAAGGCAAGTCCAGTCATGATTACTTCTCAAATCCAATGTTTTGATGCTTTCGTTTTGGTTTAAATGTGGCCAATTCCAAATGCCTCTGAACTCATGAGTCAAATCAAAACCAATACCCACACTCATGCAGAACAGTGGGCAACCTCTCACACTCCGATGCAACACAATTCAATCAACCTCAGCCGTCTGTATGGCCAAGGTCTTAAAAGAAGGGCTCTGCACAAAGCTTCCAGGGTTGAGAACCCCGGGGGCTATCTGGAATAATTTGCTCTTACTTTTTCTTTTTTCCATGATCTGATTTTTAAGTGTACAGGATTACACACTGCCTGCAGCTCATTAATCACGGCAGCTTTTGATGAGGAAAACTGCAATCCAAAAGGTAGAACTCTGAGGACTTGGCAGAGAAGTTCTATGCCCATCCCTGAAATGTGCCAGAACACCCTGCACTCTGCCAACTATGATTACACTTGGCATTAATTGAAGATGCTGAGAGCTATAAGCCTTCCTGAGTTTAGCCACCTGGAGCAGATTAAAATCTGGGTCCTGCCAGTGAGGAGGTTTGAGGGATTGGGAATACAAGGCTGTTTTAATCTTTTCCAAGTCAGGCTGTTTAGAAATATCCATACATCAAATGTTCATGGATCTCATACAATTTCCTTCTCAGGGGAGAATTCAATCACCAGTAACACAAAGTGGGATTAGCTTTGTGGAAAGCCATCTGGAGACAGAAGATTCACCTTCCCCTGTAAATATGTTCAGAGATTTGCCACCATGCTTTTGAAGAAGGTGCTTAAAGTGCAAAAAGGTACAAAGGATGTTTCCTCTGAAAGTCTTGTTCAGTTGACCCAGTGAAATTAAAATGCAGCTGGAGGAAAATCTAGTTCTTCCTCTCTGCTTTAATATTCCTCTGCCACAGGAGGGCGCTATTAGGGTTTCAAGGACCAGCTTGAGTATTTGTCAAGCTATGACAAAAAGCAAGTGGAAACTGTCCTGAAACTGTATTGCACAGAAAAAGAGAAAAGCTCATGAAAAGGAACATGAGTGGAAGGAGGCACTGACAGGGAAATTTCTCAGACTCAGAATTCACATCTCTGCATCCCGCTAGAGTGTCAGATTAAGGGCTGACTCTCTTGAAGAACACAGAAACAGCTCTCTTACGATGCAGTGAGTTAAGGATCTGGCAATGTCACTGCCATGGCTCGAGTCACCGCTATGGTATCGGGGTTCAGTCCCTGGCCTGGGAACTTCCACATGCCATGGGCACGGCCAGAAGATAGGTAGGTAGATAAATCAAATAAATAAAAAGAACACAGAAACAAATTTAGATTAGCCTTCGAAAGTAGAGCCCCAGAGGGGCACAGAAAGCAGAGAAAGACTTCACATTTTAATGGACAAAAACGAATTAGCATACTCGGGGGATAGAGAGAAGATGGCCCTGGAGGTCAAAGGCCAAACTCAAGTTCCCTGGGCCAACTCAGGTCATCTGAAATGATTCCAGTCTTCAGAACAGTAAGTATATCTGTCCTCTGGAGGAGTAACTGAGCCTCAATGAAAAAAGTAAATGCCAGTCATACCAATTTGACAAGAAAAACTCTGTGATGTGAGGGTGGAACCAGATGGATTAGGAAAATAACAGATTATTTTAAATTGCTTTTATTAAATATTTACCATCGTCACTAATGAAATTACTGACAAACTATACATACATTGCCTTCTTCAATTTGTAAGTCAATTATGAAATGAACAATAGCGAAGCCATTAAAATTATGATACATTGATTGATTCTGAACAATATATATAAGGCCTCTAGATTCCTTTGGTGAGGCTAGCAAGTTTGATATTTAAACCAGGCAATGGCACCATAAGAATGGAAAATTATAATGTCAACTCAGTTTTGAATGTAAATGAGGAAATCCTTAATTGAACATTGACAAACCATCTAAAACTGTGTAAAAAAAATACATAATGACTAAGCTGGGTTGATCTCAAGATTCAGTGATGGCTTACCTTTAGTACAAAGTCTATTAATGGAATACTCTACAATAACATAGGGAAATAGAAAGACCGTGTGGTCATCTCACTAGATATGGAAAGCCAACAACTACAATTCAACACTCATTCATGACAAGAACTCTTAGTAAACTAGGAACAGAAGGGAACATCTACACCTTAGTAAAGATGACCAAAAATCTACAACAAACACCGTGCATTTTGGAGAAATGTTAGAAGCATTCCCTTACGTCAGGAACAAAACAAGGGTGCCTGCTTTTAATGCATCTGTTCTAAATTTTTTGGAAGTCCAAGCTGGCACAATAAGAAGTTAAAGATATAAGGACTGGAAAGAAAGATGATGTAACACCAAGATTGTTTTCATAGAAAATTCAAGAAACTCTTCAAGACAAACTGTGGAATATAAGTGGAGAATTTTTTCAAAATTACTGGGTAAAAATATCAATGTACCAAAATTGCATTCAAATACATAAACATCAAGTAATGAGAAATTAGAACATGAAATTCAATAGCAACCAAGTTACAAGTTGTCTAAGAGTAAAGCTAACAAAAGATGGGTTAACTCCTTCATCAATAAAACATAAAATGTAGTAAAACAAAATTAAACTTATAAGTGGAGAGCTACATTACTTTAGTAAACATTATCAAAAATAGCGATTATCTGTCCTTTAATTTGTAAATTCAATGCAATTCTGACCAACGCTCCAAGAGAGTTATCTTTATGCAACTCAATTCCATATGAAAGGTGCTCCTATACTTCATTTGGATGAACGAAGAGCCAAGAGCCAATACATTTCTGAAGAAGGGAAATTTATATTTGCCATTTAGTGTAGTTTCATATAAAATTTTAGTATTGAAACAGTGTGATATTGGTACAGGGATAAACAAATAGGCTAGTGGGACAGAACAGACTTTTAAATAAATGGTTTAATAAATGGACATTTAATAAATGGTTCTTGACAATTGGTTCTCCATCTAGAAGAAGACAAAATTAGATCCATACCTCACACTATACACAAAAATTAATTTCAGGTGGACTAAAAACTTAAATGTGGGAGTTCTCATCGTGGCTCAGCAGGTAACAAACCTGACTAGTATCCATAAGGATTCGGGTTCAATCGGTGGCCTTGCTCAGTGGGTTAAGGATCTGGCGTTGCTGTGAGCCATGGTGTAGGTCGCAGACATGGCTCGGATCCCTTGTTGCTGTGGCTGTGGTGCAGTCCAGCAGCTTCAGTTCCAATTCGACTCCTACCCTAGGAACCTCCTTATACCACGGGTACGGCCCTAAAAAGACAAAAACAAAACAAAAAACAAAAAACAAAACCCTTAAATGTGAAAATAAAAAAGTGTAAGCTTTAGAAGATAAGAGAATATCATTATTATGTAAGATCCATGAAAAGAAAATGAAATCTTGGTAAGATTCCATTAAAAGAAATTTTATCATACAGGTAAATTTTTATTTTTTTAATATTTTATTATTTTAGTTTATTTATTTTATTTTGTCTTTTTGCCTTTTCTAGGGCTGCTTCTCGCAGTATATGGAGGTTCCCAGGCTAGGGGTCTAATCAGAGCTATAGCCACCAGACTACGCCAGAACCACAGCAACGCAGGATCTGAGCCTCACCTGCGACCTACACCACTAACCCACTGAGCAAGGGCAGGGAGCGAACCCGCAACCTCATGGTTCCCAGTCGGATTCGTTAACCACTGCACCAGGACGGGAACTCCAACAGGTAAAATTTTAAAACAAAATACTGAGTGAGAAAAGCAAGTTGGAAAAGAATACATACATTTTGATAATAGTAGTATGTATTGTTTGTGGAAAATTATATACATACATACAATAAAAGAACATAAACTATAAAGGCAGATAAATCTAAATACTTAAAAATTAAAACTTCTGTACAAATATATCATTAGCAAAGTAAAAATTAAAATCATGTAAAGACAGAGCTCCCACTGTGGCCCAGAGGGTTACAAATCTCACTAGTATCCATGAGGATGCATGTTCAACCCCTGGCCTTGCTCAGAGGATTAAGGATCCAGCGTTGTTGTGACCTGTGGTGGAGGTTGCAGACACGGCTCAGATCCTGTGCTGCTGTGGCTGTGGCTGTGGCTGTGGCTGGCAGCTGCAAATCCAATTAGACCCCTAGCATGTGAATTTCCATATCCCACAGGTGTGGCCCTAAAAAGCAAAAAAAAAAAAAAAAAAAGAAAGAAAGAAAGAAAAGAAAAAAAAATTACGTAACGAGGAAAAATAATTACAGCCCATACCGTTATCCATAACTGCATAATAATAAAGAAATCCAATAAGGCTGTAACAAAACAGAAACAGTCTAAAAAAAAGAGACAAGAATTCCAACAATTCACAAAAATTGTGCATTAGTGGCTATTAAGCATCTGAAAAGATTCTTAACCCCATTAACGATCAGGGAAATGAAAATTAGAAATCAACGAAATCCCATTTTGTACCCATCATATTGGCAAAAATTAGCAAATCTCGTAACATCAAGGACTGGTGAAGATGTGGGGAAACAAGGACTAATACGCATTGCTGATACCACCACTTTGAAGAGCCACTGATGAAGTCTTAGGAAAAGGAAGGTACATTACACTTTGATCCAGTATATCCACTTCTACATCTCTACTCTAAAGTAATTTTGCATGAACAATAAGGAGTGTACCAAGTCATTCATTTGTAGTACGGTAGTGTAGTTTGCAATAAGCAAAGAATGAAAGCATCCTACTGTTTCTAAGTAGGATAACAGATATCCTCTGATTTGGCAATACAATGCATTTTATACAGCAGTTAAAATGAATGAAGTAGATTAATATCTGTCTGTCTATTGCAATAAATCTTTAAAAACCAAAATACTGAATAATAAAATCAAGCGCTAAAGGCATACTGACAGATTTTAAAGCACATTAAACAGCAGTTAAACTGTTTTAGAATACAGTCATCTGTATCCTGTCAGTGGTTCCCCGCAGGGGACATTTGGCAGTGTCACAACTGGATGTTAACTACTGGCATCTAGTGGGTAGAAACCAGAAATGCTACTAAACATCATATAATGCATTGCACAACTATCCCCCAGCCTCAATACCCTCCACAGAATTATTTGACTCCAAATGTCTGAAAGACTAAAGTTGCTTGATGGATCTTGCTGTAGATCCATCCTATCCAAATCACCTAACTGGGCACAAGGGATTGGGGAAGGAGTGTATTTCAAGATAAAAAAAAAAAAAAAAAAATCAGGAATTCCCGTTGTGGTGCAGCAGAAATGAATCTGACTAGTATTCATTAGGATGCATGTTTGATCCCTGGC
The DNA here is from genome assembly GCF_054392235.1 of Sus scrofa. Lineage (NCBI taxonomy): Eukaryota > Metazoa > Chordata > Mammalia > Artiodactyla > Suidae > Sus > Sus scrofa. Next base: position 78,595,371 of record NC_139392.1, on the reverse strand, counting down.
CTCGCTCAGTGGGTCGGGGATTAGGCATTACAGTGAGCTATGCTGTAGGCTGCAGACGTGGCTGGGATCCTACATTGCTGTGACTCTGGTGTAGGCCAGCGGATAAAGCTCTGATTCCACCCGTAGGCTGGGAACCTCCATATCCTGTGGGTGTGGCCCTAAAAAGCAAAAAAAAAAAAAAAAAAAAAATCAGAGTTTAATTCAGGGAGAAGGGAAGTAATTAAAACATATTAACTACAATATGTATGAAAAAGATTGAAATACATCAAAATATCAGTAATGTTTTCTGAAATAGTGTTTAAGAATTGTGTATACTTCCATTTTCTAATTTATTTATTTTTTGGCGGGCGAGGCTGCACCTGCGGCATGAAGAAATTCCCAAGCCAGGAATCCAACCTATGTCACAGCAGCAACCTGAGCCACTGCAGTGACAACACTGCATCCTTAACCCAGTGCACCACCAGGGAACCCCATGTTCTACGTTTTTTCGTTGACATTATTTCATATAGATCATTCCATAAATCCAGAGACCCAGATAATCTTCATATTTGAAGTTTTACTAGCTATACAATGTTTCATTGTATTACTATGTCAAGATTTACTTAGCCGTTTCCTACCTGTTAATGGTTTGGGGTGCTTCTATTATCATGAAAAGCAGAGATATAAACATCTTTGCAAAAATCAAGTATTTCCCTTTATTGAATTCCTTCTTTGGGATTTGCTCCATGGAGCATTATATGGAAGGATATAATGAGTTCTTTGATATTTGGTACATGTTGTTAGGTTTCTCTCCAGAAAAATTATGCCACAATTTCTACAATCAATGTATGAGTATACCCAAGTTTCCCAAACACTGTTAACTTGGTCTTTTTAAAATCAATTATTAATTTAATATGTAGGAGGTAGTGTACTGGGCTCTTTTAATTTGCAGTTCTTTAATTATTAGAGAAGCTAAACATTTTCCCAAGTGTTTGTTCACTATTTGTTTTTTCCCTGGTGCAAACCATCTGCTCATATCTTTTAACCATCTGGCCAATCAGACCTGCATATTTTCATACAGATAATATTAATTTTCCTTACATTTGTAATAATAAATGTTTATAGGTTATTACAGTGCTCCCCCTGTTATTTTCCTATTTATTTTTCCAATTTGGGACTGTGACGGTTAATTTTATGTCAATTTGACTGAACCACCAGATCCTCAGATAATTAAGCAAACATTATTTGGGTGTATCTGTGAGGGTTTTTCTGGAAGAAAGTAGCATGAGTGGACTCTTCAAAGCTGGTGGCCATGCACAGAATGGAAGGGGAAACAACCACTTTGGAAAATATTTTGGTAGCTTTAAAAAGTTACATTTAACTATGACTTAGCCATTCCATTTGCAGGTATTTACTGGAGAGAAAAGTGCTACTGAAAGTAGGTTCAGCTGCTCACAGTTCTAAAGCCAGTGAAGAGGCAAGGTTGGTAGCAAGGAAAGTTTCCTTTTTTTGGATGCCAGCAATTGAAGGTGGGGGTGGGGGGGCAGACTCCTGTCCAAAGGCTAACTCCTCCCACTGACAATTAGTGGGCAAAGCTTTTATGCCCCCGGGGAGGCAGCTACAGGAAGAAACAGCACAGTCAGCTCTGACAGTCTTCTTGAAATTGGTCATGGGGTGGTCTGATCAGCATCACCTAATTGTTTTAAGCACAGGTCTCCTCAGTTCCAAGGTCAATTGTTCCCACATCTTTGAGGCTAGTTCCTGGGATGGTGGCCGCTTATGGCGTGGCTACAGTCTGGACATCGTGCAGTTAACTTCTTCCACCTGGTGGAGGTTTCAGTCTCTACAAGATCCCTCTCAGGAAATGGCTCAATGTTATCCATAGCCCTTGAGAAAAGGAACTAAAGATCCTTGACTTTGCTTATAGACTAAACTATTCTTGTTTTGTCCTGTTTGTTTTCCTTTGCTTCTGTATTTTTTCATTTCTCTGATTATACTTTTTTTTTTTTTGGCTAAAGTTTTTCTACAGAAAAAAGGCAGGTGGAGGGTCATGGGGGCAGGGAAGGACCATAGGGTCCTACTCCGTTTCAATCCCCCCTTTTCTTTGATACACCTCAATCTTGAGGAGAGACAGGTACAGAGCAAGAAAGGAATAAAGTTTTGGATAGAGAGGTGAATCATAAACGTGGCCAAGGAACTCGGTTTTCATTTCCATTTTTGCTGCAATTTTTCCCAGCTCTTTGAGGAAATGGGGTGATGACCTCATTTACCTAATTTGGGGAATTGACACAGAGTTGGAAAAAATCCCAAGCTCCAAGCTTAGCATCCATATTGTGTATTATGAAGACATTACCTCTCTCTTTGATTGCCTTGTCATGGTACCTGGACAAACATTTGAAAATTAGCAGATATTACAATGAGGATAATAATCGAAACGTATTGGTGTACTATTTTCTGAATGTATTTTTTCTCTAATGATTAAAGCAGATGTACACTGTATGTTTAATAGGCCATAAATAGGCTGTTTGGGTTAGTCCAAAGTTCAAACTCAATAATGCAGAAGCCAGAATGACTTCTCCATACCTCAATATGTGAAAATTTCTTCCACCATTTTTCCCTTTTAATTATAAATCTTTCCAGAGAAAGTACTGATAATCAATATAATTTTCCAACATTGCCAGAGTGGCTCAGTTGCCTGCTCTGGGTCTATTCATGTCCCTCAGTGGTAGACCTATTTTTGTTTATATATTTGTCTAGTTAGTCAAATTGTGGGAAAACTAATCAGACATAACAACCATGTACAGAGGTATGTTGATGGGGAAACATTTTACAGGCTATACATTTGAGCAATTATACCCAATTGTCAAACAAACGTTGTAACGTGCTTGTAGCAGTAAACCCAGCGTAATTATACTCTGGAACAACTTCACTAGACAATTATTTTTTTCACCCTGAACATTGGAGTCAAAAATATTGTTGGGGGTGAAGCAATAACTTTTCATGATAATTTTCGAAATTTCCTACCAATATTTCTCTCCGAGATGCTTCAGGAGACCCAGGAAAACTCAGTTAGCTAGGAAAAGAAACTTGCAATCTATTAGCAAAGGCAGTGCAATATTCCTCTGTTTTTTTTTGTTTTTTTTTTTTTTTGTCTTTCGCCTTTTTAGGGCCACACCCACAGCATAATCGGAGCCGTAGCTGCTGGCCTACACCACAGCCACAGCAATGCCAGATCCAAGCCGTGTCTTTGACCTACACCACAGCTCACGGCAACACCGGATCCTTAACCCACTGAGCAGCAAGGCCAGGGATCAAACACGCAACCTCATGGTTCCTAGTTGGATTCATTTCTGCTGCGCCACAACGGGAACTCCTTCCTTTGTTCTCTTAACAGAGAAAACCAAATTCCAATCTTGAATCAGTTTACTATTAATAATAAAGTTTATTCACCTAATTAAATTTAATCTAATCTTAACTCTGAAATGTACAAAAATTTTTAATCCAAGTTTCTCTTTTACAAGCCATTTATCATTTTCTGTATTCATATTTATTCCATTTAGAAACAGCCAACTCTAGGAAAAAATTATCATATTTTTCCTCAACAAAAATATCCCCATTTTTTAAATATTTTCTCCCACCAACATATATCCTACTTGCTTTACATACTGAAATGCTTCCCTTATCATTTTTACATATTACAATTTTTAATCCTTAAAAACCAAGACCAAGAAACAAGGAATTGAACTGTTATACCAGCATTTTTGGCTAGTGAACTTAAGAACATATTCCATAACCTCTAAAAACATACATTTTTTTCTTGTAGCACTACTCCTCTTTAATGTGGTACAAGATGCGTGTTTAATAAACTTAAACCCCCTTTCTCTCTCCACCCCCACCCCGTGGCTTGAAGTTTTACTAATTAACCCAAGGCTGAAGTCTCGGGCAAAGAGAGCTGTGTTTGTTTTCAAGGACAAGATAAGAGTTAACTTCAAACTTTCTCTTAGGCGTATTTTTTTTTCTCAGGAATAGAATTCTGAAGAAATATTTTATTAAGCTGGTTTTCTCTAACTGCATATGGAAAACTAACCAGTTTGGGAATTTCAAAAGAGTTTCGTCTTAACTAATTTTTTTCTGGAGTTTGAAAACTTAGGGCCACACAGTGTTTTAAAAAATCATCTTTGTCTTTAGTCATAGTTTCATAACTAAAATATTTCTAATGAATCGAATCTGAATTTCTCATTTTGCAAAAGGCAACAAGAATACCAATCACACAAATGGGAGTACACATTCACACACCAGAAGACAGAACGGTCACAAATCCTCCAAGAGAATGACCAATACAGAGTCCCAAACACTCCTTCAACACAGAAGTACTCCATGGTAGATACACATCAGAACCAACTGGCAAAATACCCAAATGACACTTAGTGCTCACAAATAGTCTGCAATGGCAGACAGACATCAGAAACAAATGGCAAAATGCCCAAATAGCAATTTGCGCTCACAAACGGTCCTCAATGGTAGACACAAATCAGAACCAACCAGCAAAATACCCAAATCACAACCAGTGCTCACAAACAGTCCCCAATGGCAAACAGACATCAGAACCAACTAGAAAAGGCCCAAATAGCATTCTGTGTTCAAAAGAGAAGGCTGCCTGGGTGCACACCGGTGGACTTACTCAGTCTTGGAGCCGTCAGCTTGTCCAGAAGCATCTTTATGTTCCACTGAGGAAATGCATACGTTGCCAGCCAGTGTTGAGCAGGGGAGACACAGGGAGGATCCCTGAAACAAATGGTTTCCGGAGCTGCTAGGAATGTCCCCCAAATCCCCCTCTGGGGGCCAGCTAGCCAGGAGCAGGGAGCAGCAGGCACGTCACGTCGATTCCGGCGCTGACATGGCCGCGGCTCTGCTTGAAAACCCGGGGAGCCAGATGTCGCGAGAGCGCGGCAGCCCCACGTGGGCGCCAAAACCTGTTACAAAAAGTGGGCTTCCACCTGGCTCACCAATCTAAAGCCAATAAAGAGGCGAGGTTGGTGGGAAGGAAAGTTTGCTTTGCTTCAGAGTCTGGCACCCGGTGGCAGGGGTGAGAGGTTCTTGTCCAAAGGCGGACTTCCCCCCAATGACAATTAGTGGGCAAGAGCTTTTATGGCTGGAGAGAGGGGGCTACATGCAGAAACAGCAGTCAGCTCTGACAGTCATCTTGAAATTGGTCATGCACTGGTCTGATCAGTGACATCTTGATTATTTTAAGCACAGTTCATCCTCAAATCCAAGGTGGGTTTGTGCTCATTTCCTTGAGGCTAGTTCTTAGAATTGTGGCAGTTTATGTCATGGCTGCAGTCTGGTCATACAATTGACTTCTTCCACCTGCTTGGGGTTTCAGTATCTACAAGATCCCTCACAGGACATGGCTCAGAACTTTGTCTATAGCCGTTGAAAAGGAACTATCTCAAGAAGGTCAAACTAAAAAAGGTCCTTGAGTTTGCTTACCAACTAAACTATTATTGTTTCGTCCTGTTTGCTTTCCTTTGCCTCTGTATTTTCTCACTTCTGATTAAACTTACTCTTTGGCTAAAGTTCTTCTACAGATAAAAGGCAGGCAGCGAACATGGGAGGGAAGGACCATACATATCCTCCTGCTCCTTTTCAAAAGGAAAGTACATATCAGGAGTTCCTGTCATGGCACAGCAGAAGAGAACCTGACTAGTATCCATGAGGATGCAGGTGTGATCCCTAGCCTCCCTCAGTGGGTGAGAACCTGGCTGTAGTTCGGATTTCATCCTTAGCCTGGGAACTTTCTTATACGGCTGGTTGGTGACCCCTCAAAAGAAAAAAAAAAGAAAAGAAAAAAAAAAAAAAGGAAAGCACATATCCATACAAAGAATTGTACAGAAATGTTCCTAGCAGCTTTGTTTCTAATAAGGAAAAATTGGGACCGAACCACATATCTGTCAACACATGACTAGATACATTGTGGTATACCCAGAAAAGTACTCAGCACTAACAATGAATGAAAAATTGTTACACGCAAGAGCAAGAAGGAGTATAAAAATAACTATTCCGAAAGAAAGAAGCCAGACAAAATATTCAAGACTATGCAATTCAAGGCATACAATTCTAGAAAAGTAACCAACTATGGGGGGGGGGATGTTGTGGGGCGGGAAGAGGGGAGGAGCTGCAAGGGATCAGGGGAGGAGCTGCGAGAGAGTCACAGAGCTGTTGCGGGGCGGGGGAGAAGATCGCAGGGAGGCAGGTGGCTATATAGGCAAAGGTGGGCGGGAGAAGGCCAAGAAGGGCGGGTAGGGGCAGGAGCACTAATGGGGTTAGGAAGAGGGGTGCAGGTGGTGGGAAAGAACGCGGGGAAGAAAAGAAAAACAGGGGCGGGCGGGAGCGAGGACAGGAGGGGCTGAGTGAGGGTGGGGAGGGGTCGGAGCCTGACGTGTGGGCTGGGCCTCGGGTGTGGGCAGGTCCCGGCGTGCGCAGCAGCGTCATGGCGCGCTTCTTCCGCGCGGGCCCGGGCTTACCCTTCCGAGAGGTGCTCTCGCGGGCAGTGTGGGGTCGTGCCGACAATGGCGGCCTCAGCCCGAAGGTCGGAACCGGAGACGCAGGTAGGACGCAGTCCCCGCCGCCATCTCCCGGCTTTTGGGTTCCCCTCACTCCCTGGGACTTGGGGGCCCAAGTTCTGGTTCTGAACCTGGCAATTCCTTCCTCGAGAAGCTCCTTTGGGGCGCCCCTGCCCGCCCACCGGCTGAGCAAGCGAGCTGTAAGCTCGAAGGGACGTGGACGGGGGCTCACTGACCCCTCTGAGAATTTGAAAATAATCGGTCGTTTCCTCAAACGTGCACTTTTTTTTTCTTTTTTTTTTCTTTTTGCATTAAATGTCAGGCTCCGGATCAGGAACCTCCCGGTGAAGAACCTCGGTGTTGGGCCAGCGGCTCGACCTGCGCTCTCTCTGCTATTACGGCCCCTGATCTGTTGCACGGTCCCCCTCTTCCAGTTATGTCTGGTGCTTCTCGCGTATGAGAAGCAGACAGTGCAGACTTTGCATTCCCGTGGGTCTGCTTCCTCTCTGCTCTGTGTTCCTGTGTTTCCAGGACCCACAGTTGCGTGTGGGCTTGTAATCGGTTCCCCCTTTAACCTGATACCGTTAGTCATTGGCTGAGGTTCGGAACAGGGAAAAGAGCGTGTATTTTCTACAAAATGTCTTTTGCTGCTCTGTGGGATTGGGGTCCGTTTACATTTCATCCTTTAGGACGGAGTCATCTGTGGAGACCTGTGTCAGCTGGCCCCGAATTTCAGATACATTGCAGGGGAATCCAGTTCCCCGTGTCGATTTGCTTTTTGGTCGACTACCCAGCATACTATCTCTGAATCCAACTGTCATGTGTCCGCTGAGGCCATTTAAAGATACCTATCTCTGCTGAAGATGGACCCCGTCAAGTGGAATTCTTTCTATCCCCTGATGTTTTCAAAATGTAGTGGTAAATAAATAAAAGCCCTGGCTCTTGTGGAGTGGAAGCTGACCCAACATGACTTCCGGCCTTGGCCTTCAGACCCCTTGGTGTCTGTAGTCAACCAGTCTGATATTTGTTCTTTGCCAAGCGCTGGTTTCCTGAGAACCACAGGTAATGGGGACATCACAGGTGTGGGCTAGAGCTCTGCTCATTCCTCTTTATAGAGTGATGGCTTCAGTGGAAATTTGTCCTTCATGTTTTTGTTTGTACTTGGTGCTATGGAAACAGCCTTATGACTTGCCTGGGAATCTGAGGGGTGCTTCAGCAACATTAAAATTTGGCCAGACACCAATACAAACAGGAACTGCTGACCTCTCAGACACCCCCCTCCTGAGCCTTTATTCTAAGGAAATAATTCAAAAGAAAAACAAAAGTTATTTGTGCAAAGATGTTTTTAACACCACTACTCTTAAAAACCAGAAACTGGCTAGAACCCAAATGTCCATCATTTAAGGATTTAACTGAACCATTAAAGTTCAATTCAGCCAACTAGTGGGCACCCACTAAAAATGACAGGCAGGTAATAGTTCTGTGGCTAAGGGGATTTCAGTGTGGATAGTTTCACTTACTGGCCCTATGTCTTTGGGCATGTCTTGAACTTGATAAGCTTATACCTATTTTTTTCCTCTGTAAAATAAGGATAAGGATAATAGCAGCCTTGTCCAGAGCAAATGAAAAAAAAAATGTTTTATCAGAATATTGGAACTTAGCCAGCACACAGTAAGCATTAATTCTAATTACACAAATAAGGAGTTCCCATTGTGGCTCAGTGGTTAACGAATCTGACTAGGAACCATGAGGTTGTGGGTTCGATCCCTGGCCTTGCTTAGTGGGTTAAGGATCCAGCGTTGCCATGAGCTGTGGTGTAGGTCACAGATGCGACTCAGATCCCGAGTTGCTGTGGCTCTGGCATAGGCCAACAGCTACCGTTCCGATTAGACCCCTAGCCTGGGAACCTCCATATGCCCTGAGTGCGGCCATAGAAAATCCAAAAAATAAAGATAATAATAATAATTACATGAATAAAGTGTAGCTACCATTTTTTTTTCCCCTTTTGGCCTGTGCATGTGGATGTTCCTGGGCCAGGGATTGAACTCACATCACCAGTGACCTGTGCTACTGCAGTGACAATGCTGGATAATTAATCCACTGTGTCACAAGGGAAGTCTGAAAGTGTAGCTAACCTTTAACCTATGTTGTGGACTTGGGGAAGGTAGAAAGAGAAGATGCTGAAAGTGATAGACCACTGTGCTCCAGTGCTGACATTCCTGAGGCACAAGAGGCAAGGCCCCTATGGTTTTGCCATCCAGACTGACCAAGAACAAACTGAAAAAGCAAAGTAAGAGGTATCCTGGAGAAAACAGTGTTATTTCAGGAAACATTCTTTCTAGAGATCATCTGCTAGGAAACCATTCTGAGCATAAGGTTCAACAGTTCAGTCACTGTGGTGGGAGGGAAGACTAGTCCGCAGATTGGAGTGGGCGGGGACTTCTTTTTATACCTGTTCTTATTAAGTTCCCTTTATGTCAATCAGTATTTATTGCAGTGAGGCTGGCTCACATGGACAGTTGGCAGTAAAGCAACTTTGGCCAGAGGTTAACAAAACCAGAAGGAGGTAACCAAGGGGTGGACCGTATGACCAAGAGTGGGTTTCCTTAAAGGTGAGAAAGTCAAGGCACACCTCCTGGAACGTACGACCAAGAAGAAAGCCTGTGCAAATCACAGCACAAAGAGAAGGGAACCCAAAGGAACCTGAGTCTATCAAAGCATAGCTCCAGGTACAGCTGTATAGCTGTCTAGTACAAAAGCAGCAGGCGAACACTTTTTGGTAATGCAGGCAGCAAGAGTGCAGCGGGATCTGAAAGATGCGCAGCTCCAAAAGGACCAGCTCGAGGTGCAGGGGATGTGGCTTAAGGGCAGAAACCACCTGCACACACAGGAGAGGAGAAGACCAACTCCAAATCCTACTCTCTAGCCAAGACCTGACTTATTCCTGAGGGACACCTTGTGTGTTGTGTGTCATGCACCTAAATGGCTGTGTAGCAAAACTGCATAGAGTTTACCCACAAAGCAATTGTCGTTTTTTTTTTTTTAGGGTCTTACCCACAGCATACGGAGGTTCCCAGCTAGGGGTCCAATGGCATTGCTGTGGCTGTGGTGTAGGTGGAGCTACGGCTGCTGACCTACACCAGAGCCACAGCAATGCCAGATCCAAGTGGCATCTTCGTCCTACACCACAGCTCATGGCAACGCCAGATCTTTAACCCGCTGAGCAAGGCCAGGGATTCAACACGTATCCTCATGGATACTAGTTGAGTTCAGTAACCACTGAGCCATAACGGGAACTCCTATTGACGACTTTAGATAGCTACTCAAGATGATAACAGAGTTTTACAAAGCAATGCAAGCTTAAATGCCAACTAAATGGTGGAAACATTTTCAAATCATTTTAGGCTGTGTTAGCAGAGAAAGGTGTTTTCATTGTTTTAAGAGCAAGTGGGATTGGAACTGGTTTAAATGGATGTGAACTATGTGTTGAAGTGTAAGGGAAGTGGAAGGTCTTCCATTGTAGGCAGTTTTAAAAACTGACAGATGTGTGCATATAATTACATTTTGTAAGGCTTCAGCCAAGGGCAAGACACCAAAAGATGGCCAGTGCCAACGTGAGCCAGTGTGTCAGAGTGACAAGCTTGGACTGGTCACTCTTAGGATTACCCTAAATGGCGGGAAAAAGGAAGGCAAAAGCAAGAGCAGGCTTTGGTAGTTAGAGTGAACTGTCTCCAATTCCTCCTCCCAGAATCATTTTTAAAGTTAAATTCAAAACCAAGTTTCTAGGAGTTCCCATTGTGGCTCAGCAGTAAGGAACCCAACTAGTATCCATGAGGATGCAAGTTCTATCCTAGGCCCCGCTCAGTGCATTAAGGATCTGGTGTTGCCATGAGCTGTGATGTAGACTGGCGGGTGCAGCTCCAATTAGACCCCTAGCCTGGGAACTTCCATATGCTGCATGGTGCAACCCTAAAAAAGCAAAAGCAAAAACAAAAAACAACCAAAAAACCCCCCAAGTTTCCAAATCTGCCAGAGCCCAAAAACTGCACAGTCCCTTGACCCTTTTTTTCTCTCACCTCCACATCTGACCCATCAGCAGATTCTCCGGCTGGACCATCAGACTGTCTGGCATCTGACCACCTTTCAGCTGCTCTACTGCTGCCGCCCTGATCCAGGTCTCCACCTCTCAGCCGGACCAAAGTAGCCTCTGTCGTGGTTCCCCTGCTTCAGTCTTTACCCTGCTTCAATTTTTTAAGTATCTCTGCCACTAATCCTTTTAAAATACATTAGATTATGCCATGCCTCTGCTAACTTTCCATTGACTTCCAGATTCACTCAGAACAAAAGTCTTCCAGTAGCCTTTGAGGCCCTAAATGGTCTAGCCACCATTACCTGTTTGCTGTCAGGTCTATTGCCTTCCCTGCCAGCTCCAGCCGGTAGTCTGGCCTCCGTGCTGTCCTTCAGACATGGCAGGTGCAGCCAGCCTGTTGCTCCTCTTGCCTCCGAGATAGTCACATGGTGTTTGCTCATTTCTTGCAAATTTTTGCTGAAATGTCACCTTCCCAATAAGGCCTTCCCTCACTACTCTATTTTAAATTGTGTGTGTGTATACTCACACATAAACATGTATACACATATATCCTCACACGCTTGAATCTCCTTTGTGATTTTTGAAAACATCATCTGAAGTTTTATATTCTTAGTTAGCTTACTTTACCTCGGCCCTGTAAGGGCAGTGATTCTTGTCTGTTTTCTTTTCTTTTCTTTTCTTTTTTTTTTTTTTGTCTTTTTGCCATTTCTTGTGCTGCTCCTGCGGCATATGGAGGTTCCCAGGCTAGGGGTCGAATCACAGCTATAGCCCCTGGCCTACACCAGAGCCACAGCACGCAGGATCCAAGCCGCATCTGCGACCTACACCGCAGCTCACGGCAACGCCGGATCGTTAACCCACTGAGCAAGGGCAGGGATGGAACCTGCAACCTCATGATTCCCAGTCAGATTCGTTAACCACTGCGCCACCACAGGAACTCTTTGTCTGTTTTCTTTACCTCGGTATCCCCAGTATTTAGAATAGTGTCGGTATATAGTAGGTGCTCTGTAAATAGGACCAACCAAATGAAGAAATGAATATTTATCAAATGCCAAGGCACTCTAATATATTCTAGGAATACACTGAACAATGATCAGCTTTTTCAGACTTTCAGCTTCAAGGTGGATGAGCCATCCACACAAATTAACCTGTGATTGATGTGATTAAATAGGTCTATTGTAGAGGCACTGAAGGCTGTGAGAACACAGAGGAAGAGCTTGCAACCCAGACCTGGGGGTGGGGACTGGGGGGCTCAGGGAATGTTTCTTGGAGAAGATAGCATGTAAACTGAGACCAGAGATGGGACATCCTGGAGGAGATACACAGGTGTGGATTTTGTATGGGTCTGGAACTCAGCAGAGAGATCTAGGATGGAGGAAAAATAGGTTAGGAGACTCGTCGTGTGGCTGGTACTTTAAGGATTAAATCACCTGGTGGTGAGGAGGGATGACAGAAGAAAGCCTAGAGGGGACAGACTCCTCTGCAGACACCTGTATTCAAGGGAGGCTCAAGGAAGGAGAGCTGAAGACGGACGCTAAGAGGGAAAAGCTGGAGAGACAGGAGAATTTGGCATCATGGAAGCCAGGGAGTAGATGATACCACGAAAGAGAGAATGTCCAGTGTCACCACGTAGAAGTAGATGGGTGAGGATGAAGGCTTCCTTGGTGTCACTAAGTCCTGGCAGCTCTCTGAGCGCCAGCTCAGTGCAGTGATGAGCTGATGTCTGTGTGTCACACCTGGAGGCACATGATGTCAGCTGGCCCCACTCTCTGTGATGCTAATCTTGCTTACTTGGTTGAGGTGGCGGCTTCTAGAATTTTCCACCTTCAAGGTACAGTTTCTTACTTGTAATTAGTAATCTTTGAGATCATATTTTGAAAATGAGTGATTATTCCATTCTCCAGCGGTCTTTTCACCCAAGGGTTTTAGAATCCCCTGATGATTCCTGCTGAATCCATTTATTATTTTAGTGATTACAGAAGGGTGATTTTATCATTCCTTCTCCATTCATTACTTGGCATTCTGCATGATTACTCTGAAAGTCACTGGGCACTAATAGTTGTCACATAAATACATTTTGCTTCACTCCCCAAGAGATCAGTTCCTGAAAATTTGTGTGTAACTGAGAAATATTTCCATAGGAACCTTTCAGAGGTATATTTCCATAAGAAAAAAGAAATCCCTGTGGCCTTATAAAAAGTCTTAAGAAAGGATAGCTTCTGATATATTTAACGGATAAAAACTCTTAAATATAATGTAAACAACCATAAGCAATCAAAAAAATATAGTACTAAAAATACCATATTGTACAGTATTATTAACCGGTGACCAAGACACAAGTCTTTTTTTCTTTTTTAGGGCTGTACCTGTGGCATATGGACGTTCCCAGGCTAGGGGGCGAAACAGAGCTGCAGCTACCAGCCCATGCCACAGCCACAGCCACGCCAGATCTGAGCCACATCTGTGACGTAGGCCGCAGCTCACAGCAGTACGAGATCCTAAACCCACTGAGCAAGGCCAGGGATTGAACCCACAAATTCATGGATACTAGTCAGATTCTTAACCCATTGAGCCACAAGGGGGACTCCACAAGTCTTTTCTGGCTGATAAATTATTTAGGACTTTCTTTTTTCTAACCTGTAATGAAATTCAGATATGATTTTCTGACATGTTTGATATGTCAGCGGTGACATCACAGGTATTTAACGTTTCATCTTCGGTGCTGCGTTCAAGTTACCAACCCTTGGGGCCTCTGTTTTCTCCTTTGTAAGTTGAGGTGTGCAGATAAGATCCTTTCATACTCTTAACTTCAGATGATTAAAATATTTATTTATTACAACATACATTAGACTTCCTAACCCCCTTTGGCTAAAGAGAGTGTGGTCCTGGTTTCTTTGTTTACACTCATGGGAATGAAAGTAGGAAGACAGAAGCTGAAGGGAGCAGAAGAAAGGAGAACAAGTGGGCAAAGCCCACGAAGCAGGATGATAGATTAAGGTGGGTCTCAGTCCCCTTCCAGGAGTATGTGCTCTAAGAGTCTCTCCTTTTTTCCACCCAAGACAAATTTTTAATAAAGACCTCCCTTGACAGACAAAATCAGAGATATCTTTATAAACCAGCAAGGAAGAGGGGTTTAAAAACCCAGTGATCTTTTCTCTCCAATCCTTCAGCTACTCCCAGCTGTATCTGGACAGGAAATACTCCTCTGAATGTATTAATGGAAAAAGGATAAATTTCTCCCCTTAGGGACCCAAGGAGAATTTATTCTGCATTATTTCATATTTCAGCTGCCTCGTTAGCTTCTGTGCCCCCATGGGACTGGAAAATGGGCTCTCCACGTATTACTCATTTCTCATTAAACTCATGAGTCAATTAAAGCATTTCGTACCTGAGCTTTCTGGTCGCTGTGAAGGAGGAAGGGGTTGTTCTGCTGGGAGATGGTGTACTTTAGGAGAAGGACCAGGGGAGGAAAGATCACTGTGTCTTTCTGTTTTAATCTTTAAAATTTCCTATTTCACAACACAGGGTCCCTTACAAAGCGTGAGCCGTTCCTCTCCAAGAGTGAGTGGCAAAAGAAGCTGACTCCAGAGCAATTCCACGTCACGAGAGAAAAAGGGACAGAACCGGTGAGCTGCGCTGCTGTTCAGTTTCTGAATAGCTGTGCTGGGGGTGGGGGAGGACAGGTGGGAAAAGGTCTCACAACAGGACCAGTGCGCTGCTCTAGGACGCCCTCCATTGTACCCCCTCCCTGGGCATCAGCATCCATCCACTTGTGCCAACCAGAGACCTTCCTCTGGACCCACCGCCCTCCATCACCTCGTCCTCCCATTCTGCCCCCTAAATGACCTTCCCATCACTCTGCTTCTCTCTGCTGCTCTTGCCTCCGGGCTGGTCCCCAGCCCACCCTCCCTGGCTGGTGTGCAGCGGCCTCCAGCTGTTTTCCTCACAGCTGTCTTTCCTCCTCGCCTCGCCATTCTTTGCAAGGCCACCAAAGAGATCTTTTGAAATCACAGATCTGACCACGCCACCCCCTGCTTGAAATCTTTAGCGGCTTCCCACTGCTTTCAAGGTAAAGAGAACAGTTTAAAACTGGCTGATAAGGCCCCAGAGACTCTGGCCCCTACCCCCTACCTCCGTCCTGGTCCTGGAATCCCGCCCCTTTGCCTCTTGATCACTGCCCTCCTTTCAGCTCTCAGACCCTGGGCTCCCCTCTCCCTTCAGGCCCTTTCACCTTGTGTCCTCCTCCCCTCTCCCTCCCTCCCCCGACCTCCTTCAGATCTACCTTTCAGCTCCCAGCCCCATCTCACTCCCACAGGGAAGCCTTGTCGCAGCCCGCGCTGGGTTTACTTCTACCAGCACTTTCCCTTCTTCGCATCTGCCCGGTTGTTGGATTGTCCCTAGCAGGTGACGTGGTGACTGCAGCTAGTAGGCGCTCACAAAATAAACGCTTGTGAATGTCGGATGACTGCAGGCCAAGGGGTGGACACGTTATTGAACCGCCTTCAACAACTCAGCTTTCTTTCATTTCCTGGGAGAACAGCCCTCAGGGGTTCCTCAGTGTAATGTCCTTTTATGGCATGCGCTTCCCAACACACAGTCTGCCTTGGGCCCAAATACGGCCCCTGGAATATGGGTGCTGAACCAGGTCATTAGCTGTTTTCATCTGTGAAGCAGACCACAGAGTGGACCACAGCACAGTGGTTTTGAAAGTCATAGAATAAATACTTCTGTCTTTGAACTTACCGGCAAAACTCAGGGAGCTGTGCGTGTGCCCGTGGCCTCATAATCGTGGTCTCACCCTCAACTTTGCCACCGATGCTAAAGCCATTAGACAGGCCAGCAGAAACTGGTAGACTCTCGTGAAATACTGGTATTTTTGAAAACTTCCTGCGGGTGGAATTTTCGTAAAGGCTTCACCAGGAAAGAGACTCCATTAGCCATTATGCAGGTAGCATAAGGGAGCCACACGTGCTGCTCTGTGCAGTTGTGCATATTCCCGGGGTGTGCTAAGGGGCCTGTTCTGAGGGATGGAGCCAGACAGGGATTGGAGCTGGAGACGGCAGCCTGGAGATGAGCTGCCAGCTGTTTAGGAGAATAAATATGTGGGGTTCTCAAACAGATGGCGTAATAAACTCTGTGCATTTGGCCATTTTACAAAATGAGCATCATCCATTATTTTAAGTAATGTTATAAATCCCTTTCAGTTGATCCATTTCCACATTTAACTTTTTCGGACACTGCAGAATGATAAGCCTCAGTTAGCTCCAGGAGGCTAAGGAAAGATAAGTAAAACACCTAAGCTTTCTGTTTGGTGACTCAAAATTAAAATTCTGTTGCCCATACTTTTGATTGGGCAGCAGTAATTTGCGAGCACTCTGCCAGCACAATGAAGGGGTCTACAGCCCAGTCAAGCAACAACTAAAAGTCAGATTATCAATAAAAAGCAGGTTTTATGCAGGTCATTCTTGGCCTTCCAGATCTGCTGTCCACATGCTTCTCTCTGCTCTGAGCTCTGGGAAGACAAACCAGCTCCCTTGCTCCTGGCCCCTGGGAGATGCCAGCGACATCAGAGGGCTTGGCAGAGAGTCAGGGAGCCAAGGGCCTGCCAGGGCTGTGTTCCTCCCATGCAGGGGGCAGCTCCTGCAGCAGCCCTCACCTCCAGCCGTGGCCTCGCAGGGCTTGGTGCCTGTCCCCTTCTGTGTCCCACAGGCTTGGTAGGGTTGCAGGTTCTCAGTCACTGCCCAGGGGTGCTTCACCTTCCCTTGCTGGTCTCCATCAGCCCTGTCTCCATCTTTGTAAATTGTTCTTTGTGAGATTATCTGCCAAGCATCTCTTTTGAGTGTGTCAGCTGTTCCCAGTGGTGTGTTGTGTTGACAGGATCAAGGAAGGGAGAACTCGCATTGGTCCACACAGTCTCCAGCAGTTCGGCTGCTGTAGCAGAATGCCATTCACTGGCCGGTTTCAACAACAAACAGAGATTTCTCACAGTTCTGGAGGCTGAGAAATTCAAGGTCAAGGTGCCAGCCAATTTGGTTCCTGATAAGGCCCCTCTTCCTGGTTTGCACATGGCCACCTGCTTGTCGTGTCCTCACATAGTGGAGAATGCGGCCATCTCTGTCATGTCTCTTCCTCAAGGGCACTAGTCCCATTCGCAAGGGCTCACCCTCAGCACCGAATCACCTCCCAAAGACTCCACCTCCTGCTGTCATCACACTGGGGGGTAGGGCTTAGACAGGAATTGGGGGGGCACACACATACTCAGTCCTCAGTATAAGGGGACTTATCTTGGGGGGGGGTATTGGGGGGTTATCATGGAAGTCATTCTGTCTCTGAATCTGAGCCCCTCCGGTACAGTCATTTCATTTCTCTCTTCTAAATAATTCTTGAATCTCTCCTTGTCTTTTATTTCCACTGCTCCTGCCACAGTTAAATCCAGGCCTGAATTGGTGGCCGTTTGACTCTCCTTTGCCTCCAGTGTCTTCCTGCCCCCACTCTGACCCATTCTTCATGTAGATGTCAAGTGCTCTTGCTAAAAACCAGCTCTGATCGTGTGCGCACCCAGTTTAAAAGTTTCCAGTGGCTTTCCATTTTCAGTAGGATGGTCTCATCATGGTCTCATCAGAGCCACTACAGTGGGTCCTCCCCACCTGCACAGTGACTTCCTTGCGCTTCTCCCTACTGCCCTGTTCTGTCATGTGGGCCCAGCCCAGGCTGCTCAGTCTGTCTGAAATACACTGTCTTCCTCTTCTCTGATTAATTCTTACTCTTCCTTCAAAACGCAGTTTAGTGTCTTGGCATTTTTCTGTAAACACCAATTAGCCATGCAATGAAAAGTAATGATGATAAAATCTAAAGGAAAAGAAAATTCTGGAGTTCCTATTGTAGCTCAGCAAGTTAAGGACCCGATGCTGTCTCTTTGAGGATGCAGGTTCGATCCCTGGCCTCACTCAGTGGGTTAAGGGCCCAGCATTGCTGTGGCTGTGGTATAGGTTGGCAGCTGCAGCTCAGATCGACCCCTCGCCTGGGAACTTCCATATGCCACTGGTGTGGCCTTAAAAAGAAAAAAAAAAGAAAAAAGAAAACTCTGATCTCAGGCCTCTCAGACATTACCTGGTACAGAAAGCCTTCGAGGAAATTCCCTTAGTAGTAAAGGAACTAGTGCCACCCTCACCCCCTGCTAACCTCTCCGTCAGAGCTGCTGTCATTCAGTCTGCCAGCTGTCAGCTCATGTGTCTCATTCCAACTCAGTAGCAGATTCCAAGCATAGGAACTGTGATTTGGTTTGGTCTGGTTTTTCTATCTCTGCAACCTTAGCACCCAGTCCAGCACTGGGTACACACTAGATTTTCAAATAAATACTGGAGTGAACAAGTGCACTCGAAGCTGATTCTGGCCCTAAATAAGTGATAGGACTTGCAGAAAGAGAAAGACAAATACCATATGATATCGCTTATATCTGGAATTTAATATACGGCACAAATGAACCTTTCCACAGAAAAGAAACTCATGGACTTGGAGTACACACTTGTAGTTGCCAAGAGGGAGGAGAAGGGAGTAGGATGGACTGGGAATCTATTGCATTTGGAGTAGATAAGCAATGAGCTATCTATTCACTTGTGATGGAACATGATGGAGGATAATGTGAAAAAAAGAATGTATATATATGTGTGACTGGGTCACTTTGCTGTACAGTAGAAATTGACTGTAAACCAACTATAATGGAGAAAATAAAAATCATTTAAAAAAACTGATAGGACTTGGATAAAATCAGGGAGGAAGGGTGAAAGTGCAGACCTCAGGCAAGGAGGCAGAGGAGAAATGTCATTTCATAGAATATGTCAGCTAAGGATTCTTTTATACATATATATTTTTTTTACTTACTCTGCTAACAGTTCCGTGTCACTCCAAGTGTCCCTGCAGTGACTAAATTATATTTTGACTATTATCAGACTGTCCAGATCCTGGGAGTAGCTTTTCTACATCAGCTTCAGGTCTGGGTAGCCCTTTGGCGGGTGTGTCTCATCGCCCAGGTGAGAGGGATGTGAAACTTCCTCTTTCTTACAGATGCCCCTTTGTGCCAGCCTCAGTACCAGCATTCAGGGGATGGGCCCTAACAAGTCCAGCTCACTACTCTCCGATGTTTGCAACCAAGCTCAGGGGTTTTATTTTTTAATTTTTTTTTTCATTTATGAGTTTTTTGGTTTTTCGTTGTTTTGTTTTTTGTTTGTTTGTTTTTGGCTTTTTAGGGCTGCAGGTGCAGAACATGGAGGTTCCCAGGCTAGGGGTCGAATCAGCTCTACACCGTAGCCACAGCAACGCCAGATCCGAGCCACTTCTTCAAACGACACCACAGCTCATGGCAACATCCTTGACCCACTGAGTAAGGCCAGGGATCAAACCTGCGTCCTCATGGATACTAGTCAGATTCGTTTCCACTGCACCACAACAGGAACTCCAAGCTCAGGGTTTTTAAAGAGGGGAAACATCCAAGTGTGCCCAGATGCCCGGCTCAGTGGGTTCGTCTGAAATGGACTGTTACGCAGTTCCATGAAACCGTGCTGTTTCTCCCACCTCAGGGAATGTGAGTTGTTGGACCTGTGACTCTGTCGAGGTGGGAGGTCTAGAGAGGGCTGCTTATTTCCCGAGTCAGCTCTGGGACTGGGCGACCTGTCCTGTGCCTCATTTTCTTTGCCATACCATGAGACGGTGCCCACCACCAGACAGTGCTGGCAGATCTTCACACTTGGCTTGTGCAAGAGTTTCTTTTTCTTGAAATTTCTTAGAGGAGATGATGAAAGGAATTGGGCCAAAAATAATCTTTTTTTTTTTTTCAAACAATAAAATCAGTTTAAAAAATAACATTAAAAAAGAAATTAGACTTGGCTCACTCATTGTCTCAAATCTCCTTATCTTCTTGGAACCTCTATGTTCCTTAAGCCACAATGAACATGGTAATTTCATCTAAGTAGTAACTCAGGCATTAGGAGAATCTAGCTCATTATTTAGCATTTATTACGTATTCAGTGTCCTCAGCACCACAGGAAGCATATTAAAGGCACAACCCCAATCGCAGTGAGCTTTGCTTTTTATGTATCTATATCCTGTCTTTAATTGGAGATTTCAAAGTGTTTCAGACAGTGGACTAGATTCCTGTTGTATTAGCTCTTTTGAAATGGACACCATGATTTTACACAATCCAGAAGCCCGTTCTCTCATTTTTTCATGAGCTTTGATGTTTTGGGATGAAAGGTACTACATAAATACACAGCATTATTAATGTCATAATTTGAATATTTAGCACAATAAAGGCCGGTTGTAAACAAGCCTGCAGACTGCTTCACCAGGCACATTGTAATTTTCTCTCTGGTAATATTTGCACTTTGTCAAATTAATACAAATATGCCTTTCTTGGGGGACCTCATCTTGGATTGAGATCTGCTGTTTCATGTCCCGCCCCTGTTATGAGAAACCTGAACATGATGTATCGACTTTACTGTCAGCCTTTCAGTGGGACCTACCTGAATAACAAGGAAGCAGGAATGTATCACTGTGTGTGCTGTGACAGCCCACTCTTCAGGTAAGAAGCTCAAGAGGTACCAAAGAAGAGTAAGCTTCTAATTTCACACAGCTCTGTCTCTTGGGGCCTTGGATAAACACATACCTGTGTTGTTTTTAATTGCCCTTCTCATTTGGCCTGGTTGCTATAAGGAGGGCTGTTCATTTACGAGTCTTGCCTGTCCTGATTATTTCTAGTGTTTTAGAGCAATTAATTTCTTAGCCGATATTCTTTCTTTCCGTATCCCCAAGAAATAGCAAAAAAAATAAAACTTGGTGGGCACCTTAAGATAAAGCTATTAGCATTGTTTTTCCCCCTGGGAAAGTATTTAAAGAAATTTAAACGATAATGGTATTTGGTTGGCCATGTGATTAAAACTCTCTCTCTCCCAGGGGAAAAAAAAAAAAATGGGTTTATAATTTAATTTAGGAAATGTAGAATTTTATGAGGATAGATTCCCCGCAGTGCTTGACAGTAGTGAATACCATGCCCTCGTCTATATAGCTAAAAGTAAATTTAATTGTCCCTTGATTTCAAAGCCTCTTTTAAGTCAATCAGGATCTGAAATCTCTCAACAAAGGCTTTTTTGTTTAGACATGCAGGAAACAGTCTAAAAAAAAGTAGATTCGATGAAGAAGAAAGGAAAACATCTTTGAAGTCCTGTTTTTCAGAACTTCAAAGATGTTTTCCTTTCCTTTGCCTCAACCCCAAATTGGTTTAGAATAAAATATAAATCAAGCCAGTTCTGTGCATCTTCCATTAGGAAGTGCTTCATCATGTGCTTTGGGCTTTGCACAGACTGGGCTTTCCTGGACTGCTGGCTGCTAATGGGGGCTGAATTTGGAAAGCCAGACCCCACTTGCAAGGATGAGGAACAATCAGGATTGATCTTCCTTCATGCTCACAGCAGGGCAGGCCTTTGCCGGGATTCATTCACTGTCAGTGGCTGGTGAGGAGACAGCTAACACGGCAGTCAGCCTGCAGTGGCCTGGGGAAAGCTGGGAGACATCGGTTAATTTTGACACAGTAAAATGGATGCATATTTCTGAGCTATGATTCTTTGACCTTTGATTCTCTTAAAAGGGGAGGAGTGGGACCTTGAGATGGCCAACCTGCTTTCAGCCAAGAATCCTATTGTAAAAGTGTAAAGGGCAGCCTTGCGCCTATGGTAACCAGATGTTCTTTCCATCTTTGAACTGGGAAGGCAGAAGACGTGAGCATGTTCGACATTTTAGTCTTTGTTTTTGGACTTCATTGGTGTTCCAGTTTCTGCACCTGTGAAGATGACACTTTCTTCCAACCCAGTGCCCAACATCCTGCCTCACCACGCAGGCTCTGTTGGGAGATGTCCTGTATCTGCCCCATCCACTCTGGTGGCCAGCGGTCACATGTGGCTGTTGGGTACTCCAGGTGTGGCTGGTGTGGCTGAAAAACTGAACTTTTTTTTTTTTTTTGTCTTTTTGTTTTTTGTTGTTGTTGTTGCTATTTCTTGGGCCGCTCCTGTGGCATGTGGAGGTTCCCAGGCTAGGGGTCTAATTGGAGCTGTAGCCACCAGCCTACGCCAGAGCCACAGCAACGCGGGATCCGAGCCGCGTCTGCAACCTACACCACAGCTCACGGCAACGCCGGATCCTTAACCCACTGAGCAAGGGCAGGGACCGAACCCGCAACCTCATGGTTCCTAGTCGGATTCGTTAACCACTGCGCCACGACGGGAACTCCTTTTTTTTTTTTTTTTTTTGTCTTTTTGTCTTTTGTTGTTGTTGTTGCTATTTCTTGGGCTGAACTTTTAATTTTATTTAATTTTAACTAATTAAACTTAAAAGACCACATGTGACCAGTAGCTCCTGTATTAGCACAGTGCTAGTCTAAATTAAGGGAGTGACCATCCCCAGGTAGTAAAGCAGCCAAGACTAACAAGAAAACCAGCCAGTTCTCCAAAAGCCCTTTTTACTAAGGGCCTGGTTTACTGATCTGCCAATTTACCAACCTTATTTGTTTTTAATCATTTCATCTTAGTTGCAGTTTGCATTTTCGTTTCTTAAGGACTTGTTTGTTCCATTTTTTTTTTCTCCTGTTGCTGTTGCATCTGAGACTGAGGAAAATAAGAGTATATTCACATGACCCTTATGTTCCAGAATATACTTTTGTTAAAGATGCATTTGTTTATGGGTGAGATAATGTTGTAGAATGGTTAAGTCTGTAGACATACATCCTGGCTGTGTGACCTTGGGCAAGTTTCTTAACCTCTCTGTGCCTCAATTTTTCCCACCTGTAAAGTAAGGGCGAGAGTAGTACTGAATTTACTAAGTTGTTGAGAGGATTAACTGAGTTATGAGTTAATACATAAGGAAGTACAGGAGCAATGCCTGACACATAGCAAGCACCCAGTACATGTTAGCAGTGATATATTCTTAGAGACAGAGCCTTCTTAGGGCTGTATACATCCATGTGTCTGATAATGAGGAACTCTTGAGAATCTCTTTTAATCAGTGAGAATCTATAAATGAAGACTACATTCCTGACAGCGCTTCCCATTCAAGAGGGTAGGTAGCCATCGGGAAATAGGAATTCTTGTTGGAGCCCTCATTCTCCTTTCCTGTCCCCAGTCTCCAGCCTCAGGAATGGAGAGCAGAGGCAGAAATAAACATTCCTTCACATAAACATAAGAAATAAACATTCCTTTAGATGCTTGTTTAGAGTCAGAGCTGAAAAGTCAATCAAAGCTGGACCATTAAGGAATCAAGTGGACGAGGGACTGTTGGTTCTTAGCCGCTGGGCTCCTTGCTGCCTGCAGACTTCCCTTCACGCTGAGCCAATGTGCACGTTCTAGGGGGGCTGCTGAGACATTTAATGTTCAGAGACATTAAATCCAGGGTTTCCAGGTCAAGAGCACTCTTGGGATGTTATCACTCCCCTGGGGACTCCAGACTGTCACTCTGTTAACCTTGGAATTATGTGACTTTGCCCCCTCCCCTGCTTCCTCTATTCTCCTCCTTCCCCCCCAACACTGATTCTGGAGGTGTGTATTAAAATCTACTGCGAGATTGCAGGTTTCATGGTCCTAAACCTTTTTAGAGTAGAAGTAAACTGAGAGCTGAATATTAGTTCCCTTTTTACAGAACACCCTGACATCTTTGTATGTTGTAGTAACTACGTAACATTGTTAACCCTTCATGTGCTCCCATTCCTTCAAATGAATGGAAATTCTTCTATACCATGAGGGGTGTTATCACCAAGTGCCTCTGCTTTTGGTTTGCAGGCTGTGGAATTTCCAGAAATGAAGATTAAAAACAAGGCAGATATATCTAACAAAGCTAAACAAAAGAAACACCTCTAAGAGTATACAAATAAAGAGATCCAGAATTGTTTCAGTTTTTCAAGGAAAGGCCTTACAATCTGTAATCATTTAAATACATACATTGAAATTTCTAATTAGCCTTAATATTTAAGTTTCTATTCTTAGATTAATCTATGATGGGCCTGGTCAAATCTCCAGATTCTATTAACTGCATCAATAAAGGTTTATTGTTTCCTGTATAATGTTTTAAATGACCTTTTATTAGTCTTAGATTCATTCATTTAAAAAAGTATTATATTCATAATTCTTCATCAAAATTCCTTTCATGATCACTACTTTATACATAATGTTGCGGGTGGAAAAGCTACGATCAAAAGATACTGAACATGTTTTTCCCTGGACCAGGGTGGCTCGGATGAATATTTTGGAACTCTTGGAAAAGGAAAGGGGTTGCAAAGAACCCAGTGTGAATGTGCAGCCACTTCTCACTGGACCCACAGCTGCTCAGATTCCAGGGATATCTGTTATTAGGAATAATAATGATGTTTAAAAGTAGTAGCTGCTGACTTAGGTACCACGTGTCTGACACCGCGCTAAAGGCACTGGATGTAGAAAGCACTTCAGTGAATCCTCTCAGCAACCCTGTGAGAGAACAGTGCCATTGCTGTCCTGTAGATGAGGGCACAGAGGCTTTACCAGATGAAGTAACTTGCCAAGGTCACACAGACCTAACTCGCAGAGCCTGGATTCATACCCGAGTCGCTCAGAAGCCAGCCTCGGAGTTACCTCTGCGTCTCTTCAAATGTTCCTGGGATCTTTTCAGGGGCTTTTCAGGTTCCCCTTTTTCCAGCTGCATATGTGCCAGACCATGTCCTCCTCCCACACTTCAGTCAAAACGACACTGCAGGAGTTCCCGTCGTGGCGCAGTGGTTAACGAATCCGACTAGGAACCATGAGGTTGCGGGTTCGGTCCCTGCCCTTGCCCAGTGGGTTAATGATCCGGCGTTGCCGTGAGCTGTGGTGTAGGTTGCAGACGCGGCTTGGATCCCACGTTGCTGTGGCTCTGGCGTAGGCCGGTGGCTACAGCTCCGATTCGACCCCTAGCCTGGGAACCTCCATATGCCGCGGGAGCGGCCCAAGAAATAGCAACAATAACAACAACAACAACAAAAGACAAAAAAAAAAAAACAAAAAAAAAAACAAAACGACACTGCAGCAGACTGAATGCACAAGCACGCAGCCTGAGGCGGTGGTCTTTTTTTTTTTTTTAGCTACACATTAATGAGATTTGCAAAGTTATAAAACAATGCAGCTCTTCTCACTAAGTGTTTCAGTTTGGAAAATAGAACTGTTTGTTGTAAAAATAGATTATTTATGTTAGCATGTAATGAATGTATTATTTAAAAAATAATTTCTTGCATAAGTCTTTTAAAAGTTCTCACTTGTAATTTCTAATTTGTTAAGTATTGATAGACATAGTGAACAAAAGCTCTCAGAGATCCTAAATAATTGTTTAGTACCGGGGCGGGGGCGGGGCAAGACCAGACTGAAAACCACTGTCTTACACTAGACTTTCTAGTGCTGGGGTTTGTGCTGAGCTTCCTAATATGCTCATAGTCTGGGGGTTTGATTATTTCCCATCTTTTCTCCTTCTTTACCCAGGTGTTTTGTTTTGTTTTGTTTTGTGGTCTTTTTAGGGCCACACCTGCAGCATATGAAGGTTCCTAGGCTAGGGGTCTAATTGGAGCTGCAGCCGCTGGCCTACACCACAGCCACAGCAGTGCCAGATCCGAGCCTTGTCTGCAACCTACACCACAGCTCATGGCACTACTGAATCCTTAACCCACTGAGTGAGGCCAGGGATTGAATCTGTACCCTCCTGAATCCTAGTCGGATTCGTTTCTGCTGAGCCAAGACCGGAACACCACTCAGTGGTTTTGTTTGTTTGTTTGTTTTTTTCCTGAGTTTACAGTCCACTTCATGTCTCGCTTCCGTAGATAAAGCCATTTCCCTGCCACTTCACCTTTTAAAAATCTGCTTACCTGGAGTGATTTAAGGGAGCTCATCTTTCAGAGCACTCAGCGGGTCTTTGATGAGTAGATGTGCTTGTTGTCCCCGCCTCACCCTCAGCACCATTCTTCCCTGTGGGGCTTCCCCAGGAAGGTCACTGCCATGATGACTCTGAGTGCCCAGGCTTATCTAAACCCTCAGTACATATGCATAAGGTAGATATTATTATCCCCATGTTACAGATGCGAAAACTGAGGCTTGGAGAGGATAAGCAGCCCTCCGATTTTCACACGGCTGCAAGTGGCAAAGACAGCCCTTGAACCCCAAAGGCAGTCAGGCTTTGCGTTTAGAGAACCCAAGGTTCCCATTGCTGAAGATGGCTCTCACCAGTCCTCCTTTGACTGCTGGTATTTCATTTGATTCCCCCTTTGCTACAATTAGAGCATGTGGATTTGATCTGTTTCCAAACAAGCAGCAGTTCACAAAGCGCCTCTGTTTTTGGTCCTTGTTGGACACTGAGAGGGATGCCTTCAGCATCAAAGGAACAAGAAATCCTTGACCTGCCAGGCAGCATCCTTAATAGTGGAGGTGTGGTGGGCCGAATTCCTAGAAGGGATTTTTTCATGGAACTGGCCCTGGGATCTGGCAGAGGATGAGGGAGTCAGATTGTGCTCCCTGGAAATGAGTTGGGGCCCTGGATGCTCTTTGTAAGTTAGCAGTCTTAGCAGCTGTGGTGTTGTGAATGTCTGACAGCTCTGAGAAAAAGTACTGCTCTGGCACTGGATGGCCTTCATTTTCTGAGGCTCACGGCACATCTGGCTCTGATGAGAGTGACACAGGGATCCTGAGACGTGTGGACACCTCGCTGGGAACAGCTCGCACGGAGGTTGTCTGCAAGCAGGTGGGTATCTTTGCTTTGTTTTGTTTTCCCCAATGCTGCCCCAAGCGCCACAGAGAGCTCTCTTGTCCTTACGTGTCAGGTGCTGCGCCACGGGAGTGCTCTTGCCACAGAAGCACTTTGGGTTTCTCCCACGCTGCAGCTGGTCCCTCTTTCCCATCTCCCTAGGCCTGCAGATACAAGGAGCCTTTCCTGGCTCTGCCTTGCAAAGGCAGGAACTGTGCGAGGATCTGAAAGAGCTGACCCTCCACGTTCTGTTGAGCAGGGACAGGCAGCAGGAAGGCCCAGTGTGGCTGGCCCTCTCCTCCCCCTTCCTCCTCTGCAGTGTGTCACCAGCAGGCAGAGCAACACTGTGGGTGTCATGAGAGTGCCATTCCTCCTGTGAGCCTGGGAGGAGAGAGCGGCTTAAATCCAAACAGGATTTTGATATCCTTGGGTGCTCAAATATTCTGGTTTTGGAAGATCCCAGAGGCAAGCAGATAAACAAAACAATAATAATACACTGGCTACAAGGTTACCGAGTATTTACCCAGGAACTGTGCCAGTGCTTTAAAGGTACTGTATCCATGAACCATCACAACAACTCCATCACGTAGGTATAATCATCATCCCCATTTTATACACGAGTAAATGAAGGCCTAAGGTAAGTCATTTGCTCACATTCTCACTGATAAAGTAGAAAGCTATTTACCACTGCTGGGCTCTGCTTCCTTTCATAATCAAATTCTGACGCGATGGGCTTTTTCCACATCCTGATGTCAAAGACTGGAGTGGGGCGGTCATGTGAGGTTCATCTGTCTGGTTTTACATAAAGAGCCTTGTCCTAGTTGAGCAATGACAGAGGCTTCTCTCCTTCTAGTGCGAAGCTCACCTTGGCCATGTGTTTCCTGATGGACCTGGGCCTACAGGTCAGAGGTTTTGCATCAACAGTGTGGCACTCAAGTTCAAACCAAGGAAACACTGACCATCGCCAGGAGTCCCTTTCTCTTCCACCCTCTCATTTCCAAACTCGATTTTCATAATTTATGCAAATGACTAGTTTTATTAATGACCAAACTAGGCTAAGCTTGCTGGCATACCTTCTCTAATTCATTACCTGGAGTCAGCTCCACCCTGGCTCTGGCTCTGACTAGAATTTCACGGAATGACAGAGGGGCAGTCCTTTCCCTTAAATCAACATCTGTGGGCTTTGCCAGGACCAGAGGGCATGACTCTTTGGGGACATTAGGAGGCTGATGGATAAGCCAAAGAACTCCTATAAAACTATGCTGAATTTTCCATTGCAGTCAAGTGTTTCACAGACATGTATAGGTGAGAGGTCAAACGAGAAGAGGAATGAAAATACGGGATGAGGATGATCCACAGTCCCAGTGTGGAAAAGGCAATAAGGAGGCAGGTTGTGGACGAGCTGCGTTTGGGGAGGCACATGTGGGGATCCACGGGATGCAGGAGATTTTTCCCAAAACCTTAGACTGTCTTGAACATTCTAATTCCAACCTCTCTACCTGCAACTAACTTTCAATGGGCGTTTGTTAAACTTTAGTGATAATGAATACAAGTGGCTACAAAGTTAAACTTTAAAATGTTCAAATAAAATATTTAAATTTGTATTTGCTTTCTGTCTAAGTCTGGGAAGTTGCCCTTTCTTAAAAATGACTGAATCAGGGGAGTTCCCGTCGTGGCGCCGTGGTTAACAAATCCGACTAGGAACCATGAGGTTGCAGGTTCGGTCCCTGCCCTTGCTCAGTGGGTTAACAATCCGGCGTTGCCATGAGCTGTGGTGTAGGTTGCAGATGTGGCTCGGATCCTGCGTTGCTGTGGCTCTGGCGTAGGCCGGTGGCTACAGCACCGATTCGACCCCTAGCCTGGGAACCTCCATATGCCGCGGGAGCAGCCCAAAGAAATAGCAAAAAGACGAAAAAAAAAAAATCAACCAAATGTCAGTAAACAATTAGATCACATAGTAGTAAGTATTTGGTTACACCAAATGCTAATAGCAACTCAGGTGCTTTTTATAAATTGAGAGTCTTGATAGTTTGTTACTGAAAGTGTTTAAAATCATTTTCTTTGAGAATTTGTGGGCAGAAATGAAGCTTAAATATTCCATTTTTCTCTTTATTATCATGTTCTGCATTATGAACTCTTCTTTTAGCAGTTACCCTGGACAGGCATCCTTAACTTGTTACAGTCAAACAAAAAAATACTACTTTTTTTTTTTACTTTTCCAAAGTGTTAACTTTAGAATACTAACTTCATGACTACCTCCCATATTTTATGTTACCATTGTCATGTATTTAATTTTACACACATTTAAACCCCACAAATCATTACTTTATATGTTACTATTCACTTATATTTACCTACATTTTTGCCCTTTCTGAAATCCCATGTTTCCTTGTGGGATTTTTTTTTCTTCTACTCAAGGAACTCTTTTTACTTTTTCTTTTAGTTAATGATTTCTCATGATGAATCTTCTCAGTTTTTATTGGTGAGAAAATGTATTTATTCTCCTTTCATTTTTTTAAAGCTTTATTGAGGTACAATTGATATGCTAAAAATTGCACATATTTAATGTATAACTTTTGGTCTTTCACTTTTGAAGAATCCTTTCCCTAGACATAGCATTTTAATTTGGAGAAATTTTTTTTTTTTTTTTGGTCTTTTTGCCATTTCTTGGGCCACTCCCGCGGCATATGGAGGTTCCCAGGCTAGGGGTAGGATTGGAGCTTAGCCACTGGCCTACTCCAGAGCCACAGCAACTCTGGATCCAAGCCGCATCTGCAACCTAAACCTCAGCTCATGGCAGCGCCAGATCCTTAACCCACTGAGCAAGGCCAGGGATTGAACCCACAACCTCATGGTTCCTAGTTGGATTTGTTAACCACTGCACCAATATGGGAACTCCTAATTTGGAGAAATTTTATACTTTCATTCAATTGTTTTATGACTTCCATAGTTTCTCCTGAGAAATCAGCTGTCTGTTCTATTGTTGCTCCTCTGAAGGTAAAACTGTGTGTGTGTGTGTGTGCGTGTGCGTGTGTGTGTGTCTTTTTAGGGCTGCACCTGCAGCATATGGAGGTTCCCGGGTTAGGGGTATAATGGGAGCTATAGCTGCCAGCCTACAGCACAGCCACAGCAGTGCCAGATCTGAGCCGTGTCTGTTACCTACACCGCAGCTCATAGCAATGTTGGATCAATAACCCACTGAGCAAGGCCAGGGATCGAACCTTCATCCTCATGGATGCTAGTCAGATTCGTTTCTGCTGAGCCATGATGGGAACTCCCCCTACCACTGCCTTTTTTTTTTTTTTTTTGTCTTTTTGCTATTTCTTGGGCCGCTCCTGCAGCATATGGAAGTTCCCACGCTAGGGGTTGAATCGGAGCTGTAGTCTCTAGCCTACGCCAGAGCCACAGCAACGCAGGATCCGAGCCTCGTCTGCAACCTACACCACAGCTCATGGCAACGCCGGATTGTTAACCCACTGAGCAAGCACAGGGACCAAACCCGCAACCTCATGGTTCCTAGTCGGATTCGTTAACCACTGCGCCATGACGGGAACTTTTTTATGATTTTCTCTTTTTATTTTTTTCAGCAATTTGTAATGTATCCTGGTGTGGTTGCCTTTGTATTTATCGTGCTTGGGGTTCACAGAGCTCTTTGAATATTAAGTTGATACTTTCATCAGTTATGGAAAATTCTGCTATTATCTCTTCACTAGCATTTTTTTCCTCTATTCTCTCTCCTCTTCTGAATTACACAAGTTTTTGACCATTTATTGCATCCCACATCTCTAAGGCTCTTTTTTGTATCTTCCCATTCTTTTAAGATTCTTTTAAGTGTTATACTTTATTTGTCCTAAAATAACTGAATAATTAAATTCTTTTTTATGGATTCTAGTTCTCTGCTGAAGTTCTCCATCTTCAACACTTCAGAGTAAAACAAGTGTATTTTCCCCCCATATTTTTAATTTTTTTTTTCTTGAATACATTTCTATGCCCCCAGAAACTGGCCTTTGTGAAGTTCCTCTAATTGTCAGAGACTATGATCCAGGCTCTTGGGCCCTCATAGCATTTCACATATAATCCCCTGGACTAAGAGGTGGGAAAGGACCATTCAAAAAATAATGACTAATCAGAAAGGTCCCTTTGCCCTATTCAGTGCCCACCTCTGTAGCACTTTTTCCCAAGATGATTTCAGGCATGTTTGCCACATATCTGTTACGTTTCCACTGTGACCATATTTTCATTTAAGAAGGACTTTTCCTACAAAATAGAAATGGGGATTGCTGCCCAAGTCCACCCAGCTTTCTGCCTCTCACTCCAACCAAGTACTAACTATATGAGCATTCTTTCACTGAAGCACTGCATAACGCATGAGAAATAACAGCAACCTAGTAGAAAAGTGTATTCATCTACTCTCCAGGAATGTTTCTCTTTGGTCACAGAAGAGAACCTCAGTCATTTTCTATTGTATTAGCAACTTTATAGATTAACTTCATATCCAGGAACTTCATGCCTACCCTTCACCATCAAATCAGCACATATATACACAGTGTTAAAAAGTGACAGAGACAGCATTCTCATTGAGGCACAGTGAAAACGAATCTGACTAGTATCCATGAGGATGTGGGTTCAATCCCTGGCCTTGCTCAGTGGGTTGGGGATCTGGCGTTGCTGTGAGCTATGGTGGAAGCTAACAGCTATAGCTCCGATTTGACCCTTAGCCTGGGAACTTCCATGTGCCACACCTGTGGCCCTAAAAAGAAAAAAAAAAAAAAAAAGAGCGAGACAGAAGTTGAAACCATAACTCATTTAGATAACTGCAGAGAATTAATCACCTAATTGTTCTGAATTATATCTTAAGATCTGGAAGGAATATCAAATGACTAGAGCAAAGAGATTGAATTACACACTGTTAAAAAATAAAACATTAAAGATATATTGACTTTGGTGCTACAGTGCAGTTCTGGTGCTAACCATTCAGTTAGCAGCCTCTCCACAGGTCTAGGGCATGATCCCCAACAAGACTGCCCTTGTGCCAGTGGTAAGTTTGGGGGTTGCTAAACCACCTGTACTTATAATCAACTGGCTACAAATCCAAGAATGCTTTTACAACCCTCTCGGTTTCAATAATTCGCTAGAATGACTCACAGAACTCAGGCAAGTGCTATCTATACTTATTATTACAGTTTTATTCTAAAGGATACAAATCAAGACCAGTCAGTGAAGAGACACATGGTGAGGTGCCAACCCAGAGCTTTGGCACCCTTTCCTGTGGAATTAAGATGCACCACCATCCTGGCACATGAGCCAGGAGGCTCACTCAAGCCTCAGGATTCAGATTTTTTTATTGGAGTTTCATGACATAGCACGACTGATTAAATCATTGCTCACATGATTGAACTCAGTTCCCATTCCCCCTTCCCTACCTGGAGGTCAGGAGGATAGGCTGGCTGATATCTTGTGGCTCAAAGATGTAACCTTCTAATCACATGGTTGGTCTTTCCAGCCTGACCAGCCTCACCTGAGTCACCTCCTTAGCATAAACTTAGGTATAGTATGATGGCTCATCATGAATAACAAAGATTCAGACATCACTTGGGAGTTTCTAAGGGTTTAGAATCTCCATCAAGAACTCAGGACAAAGACCAGACAAGTTCTTTTATTATATGACTTTTAGGAAGTAACACTGCATATAAAAAAATTACAGAGTCTGGGATCAAGATGGCAGAGGATTAAGGCATAGTGCATATCTTCTCCTACAAATACTTAAAAAAAACCCCAAAGATCTACATGTAGAATGATTTCAATGGAGCATCTACTGGATGCTGGCAGAAGACGTCAAACCTCTAAAAAGGGCAAGAAACCCTCGACAGCTGGGTAGAACAAAAGGGAAAAAAGAAGAAAGACAACAGTGGAGTCAGGATGGGACCAGCATTCCAGAAAAGGAGCAGAGAAAGAGGCAAGGAATTCACAGCCTGGGAGGTCACCTAACTGATCATCCTCAAGGCCTCAGAGAAAAGCACAGCAGCCAGACTGAGGAGGGCAAAGCAGAGGGAGCCACATGGACCATCAGTACCACCACCCAGGACACCACAGCCTGAGACAGGTTGGGAGCTGGGTGCTGAGACTCAGGCTTTGGAGGAAGAGGACCAGGAAGCATTGTGCCACAGCTGAGAGAGTGCCACAGGAGGCCTGGGCCTGCCAGAGAGGCAAGATGCCATTGCTGGGGAGGGTGAAAGGAGGAGGGGTGGGCTCGCCATGGGAACTTCTTACCCTGCACACCTGCAAGCTCTCAGTCAGTAGAACACCTCCTACATGGGCTATGGGGGCTGGTGCAAACTTCCACAGCCATCTCAGACTCCAGAGGTGGGCACAGCCAACCACCACTAACAGTCCCATGAACAGGCACTGCCTGCAGCCCCAATTACCTCAGGGGTTGCTACCGCCATGGAGGGCCCTGCAACGGAGCACTGCCCATTGCCCTCACCTCCCTAGAAAGACACAGGCCCTGCCTTTGCCCTTTCCAAAAGCTCTAGGCACCACTACCCCCTCCCTGAGTGTCACTGCCACTGACCAGGCACCACCTACAGGCACTGCCCATTGTCCCCACTCCCTGGAAGCATGTACAGGCCATATCCTGCACACACCCTATTCAAGGGGATAACAGCTTGCACACAATGAGCAAAGAGACAGCAAGCATCTAAACCAAAAGTAGCCCATGCCAAAAAGTAATGCTCCCTCAAAAGCTGCCCAGGGATGCTCCTGCATATAAATAGCCTTCCAAGACTACAGTAGAAAATTACTTTCCCTAAACTCAAAGAATAAGAAAAATATAAGCAAAATGAGGAAGCGCAGGAACCATTCCCAGTTAAAAGAACAGGAGAATTCCCCTGAAGGAGCAAACAAGGAAACAGGCCTCTGCAGTCTAACAAACACCGAGTTCAAAAAGGAGGTAATGAAACTACTGAAGGAATTGAGAATGGATATCAACAGTAACACAGGTTACTTTTGAAGGGAACTAGAAACTATAAACAAGAGCCAAGAAAAATTAGAAAATTCATTTGCAGAGACGAAAGCTGAGTTAAAGGCTTTGAACAGCAGAATGAATAATGCAGAGGAACAAATAATTGACTTGGAAAATTAAAATAATGGAAATCACATAATCTGGATAGCAGACAACCAAATGTAAAAACATGAAAGCAATATAAGAGATCTATGGGATAAGATAAAACATGCCAATCTATGCATAAAAGGGATTCCAGAAGGAGAAGAAAAAGAAAAGGGGATTGAAAATATGTTTGAAGAAATTACGGCTTTCCAAATCTAAAGAGGAAAGCAGCTATCCTGATACAGGAAGCAAAGAAGGCCCCAAACAAGTTGAACTCAAATAGACCTACACCAAGGCATATCGTAATAAAAATGGCAAAAGTTAAAGACAATGAAGAGGATTTTAAAGGCAGCAAGAGAAAAACAAAGAGTTAATTATAAGGGAAACCCCATAAGGCTATGAGCTGATTTCTCTACAGAAACGCTACAGGCCAGAAGAGAGTGGCAAGATATATTCAAAGTTCTAAAAGGGAAAAATTTGCAGCTAGAATATTCTATCCAGAAAGATTATCATTTAAAATAGAAGGAAGAGTTCCCATGGTGGCGCAGCAGAAAGGAATCCGACTAGGAACCATGAGGTTTCCGGTTCGATCCCTGGCCTCTCTCAGTGGGTTAAGGATCCGGTGTTGCTGTGAGCTGTGGTGTAGGTTGCAGACATGGCTTGGATCCCATGTTGCTGTGGCTGTGGTGTAGGCCGGCAGCAACAGCTCCAATTAGACCCCCTAGCCTGGGAACCTCCATGTGCCACGGGTGTGGCCCTAGAAAGGCCAAAAGACAAAATCAAGTAAGATAAGATAGAAGGAAAAATAAAGAATTTCTCAAACAAAAACTAAAACAATGCAGCAATACTAAACCTATTCTAAAAGAAATATTGAAAGATCTTCTCTAAATAGGAAAGAAGATATAGGATGGAGGAAACCACAAATGGAAAGTAATCACTTAAGCCAATATAGAGATAAAAAAAGGAAAAAAAAATCTACTTGTGAAAGCAATGACAGACACAAGGAACGGTAAAAGGATAAACATGAAGTTGTAAAAAAGGACATCAAAATCATAAAATGTGGGGAAGGAGAGTAAGAAAATCTAGTATTTTTTTTTTAATAATGTGTTTGAACTTATATAACTATCAGTCTAAAGCAAGCAGATACAGCAAGGAGTTAACACACTTGAAAAACAGGGCAACCACAAATCAAAACCAAACAATACATTTACAAAAACCAAAAAGAAGAGGACACAAGCATAAAATAAAAGGAAATCATCTAACCAAAAAAAGAAACAAAGGAGAAACATAGAATCAAATGGAAAACAAGGTTTAGAGTGGCAATAAATACATATTTATCAATAATTACCTTAAATGTCAATGGACTGAATGCTCCAATCAAAAGACACAGAGTGGAAGACTGGATAAAAAAACAAGAGCCTATGGGAGTTCCTGTCGTGGCTCAGTGGTTAACGAACCCAGTTAGCAACGATGAGGATGCAGGTTTGATTCCGGGCCTTGCTCAGTGGGTTAAGGATCTGGCATTGCCATGAGCTGTGGTGTAGGTCGAAGATGTTGCTCGGATCCTGCGTGGCTGTGGCTGTGGTGTAGGCCAGTGGCTACAGCTCTGATTCAACCCTAGCCTGGGAACCTCCATGTGCTGTGGGTGTGGCCCTAAAAAGACAAAAACAACAACAAGAGGCTACAATGTGCTGCCTACAAAAGGCATACCTTAGGGCAAAGGACACATAACATTAATAATAACAGATCTTGAAGGATCTTCAAGAAGAGGATATTACACTGATCAATATATATGCTCCAATATAGGAGAATCCAAAAACACAAAACAAACACTAACAGATATAAAAGGAGAAATTGATGGGAATATAACAATAGTAAGAGACTTTAACACCCCACTCACATCAATGCACAGATCCTCTAGACAGAAAATCAGCAAGGCAACTGAGATCCTAAATGGCACAATCGAACAGACTTAATTGATTTTTTTTTATTTATAGGACCACACCCACAACATATGGAAGCTCCCAGGCTAGGGGTCGAATCAGATCTACAGCTGCTGACCTTCACCACAGCCGCAGCAATGCAGGATCTGAGCCACACCTGTGAGCTACACCACAGCTCCTGGCAATGCTTGATCCCTAACCCAAAATTTTCAGGATGTCACATCCAAAAAAACCCAGAATATATATTCTTTTCAAGTGCACATGGAGCATTCTCTAGGACAGACCACACACTGGGCACAAAACTAACCTCAACAAATTCGAGTATAGATGCTATTCCAAGGAACTTCTCTGACTACAATGGCATGAAACTAGAAATTAACCACAGGAAAAGAAATGAGAAAAAACTGACTATATGGAGACTAAACAACATGCTACTAAAAACCACAATGCATCAACAAGGAAATTAAAAAATACTCAAATGACAATGAAAACAAGACCACACAAAGTCTGTGGAATACTGCAAAAGCAGTTCTAGAGGGAAGTTTATAGTGGTACAGGCCCTCCTCAATAAGGAAGAAAAATCTAACATCAACAACCTAACCTACCACCTGAAAGAATCAGAAAAAAAAAGAAACAAAACCTTAAGTCAGGGAGTTCCCTCCGTGGTGCAGCGGAAATGAATCCGACCAGGAACCATGAGGTTGGGGGTTTGATCCCAGCCCTCGCTCAGTGGGTTAAGGATCCAGCATTGCCATGGTGTAAGCTGCTGACGTGGTTCAGATGTGGTGTTGCTGTGGCTGGCGTTGGGCTGTGTCTACAGCTCCAATTTGACCCCTAGCCTGGGAACTTCCATATGCCATGGGTGAGGCCCTAAAAACAAACAAACAAGCAAGCAAAAACCTTAAGCCAGCAGAAGGAAGGAAATCATAAAGATCAGAGAGGAAATCAATACAATAGAGATTAAAAATAGAAAAAATCAATAAAGCCAAGAGCTGATTCTTTGGAAGAGTAAACAAAGTTGACAAACCTCTGGCCAGACTCAGCAAGAAGAAGAGAAAGAGGACCCAAATAAAAAAAAAATAAGAAATAAAAAAAGAGAAATATCAATTGATTCTGCAGCAATGCAAAAAAAAAAAAAAAAAGAATACTATGAAAAATTATATGCCAACAAATTTGACAACCTAGAAGAAATGGATAACTTTCTAGAAACATACAGCCCACCAAAACTAAATCAAGAAGAAACAGACCATTTGAACAGACTGATTACTAGAAATGAAAGTGAATGTGTAATGAAAACACTCCCTACAAACCAAAGTCCAGGACCAGATGACTTCACAGGCAAATTCCACCAAACATACAAAGGAGAACTTAATACCCAGCATTCTAAAACTTCTTCAAAAGATTGAAGAAGAAGGAACACTCGCAGAGACTATCTATGAAGCCACCATCACCCTAATACTAAAACCAGACAAAGATACTACCAAAAAAAGAAAATTATAGGCCAATCTTTGATGAATATAGATGCAAGAATTCTAAACAAAATTTTAGCCAACTGAATCCAACAACACATAAAAAAGATGATATACACACCAAGTGGGATTCATTCAAGTTCATGAGGATGATTCAACATACACAAATCAATGTAATACACCACGTTAACGGAAATAAAGTCAGAAACCACGTGATAGTCTCAATAGATGCAGAAAAAGCATTTGACAAAATCCAACATCCATCCATGATAAGAACTCTTACCAAAGTGGGTATAGAGGGAACACATCTCAACATAATAAAAGCCATTTATGACAAACCTATAGCCAATATAATACTCAACAAGAAAAGCTGAAAATCTGGAACAAGATAAGGATGCCCACTCTCACCACTTCTATTCAACGTAATATTGGATATCCTGGCTAAAGCAATCAGACAAAAAAAAAAAAAAAGTACCCAGATTGGAAAAGAAGAGGTAAATTTTTCCCTATATGCAGATACGATACCATACATAGAAAACCCTAAGAACTCCACACAAAAGCTACTTGAACTGATAAACAAATTCAGCAAAGCTGCAGAATACAAGATTAACATTCAGAAAATGGTTTCCTTTCTGTATACTAACAAACATTAGAAAAGGAATATTTTTTAGAAAACCTTTTAAAATTGCACCCCATTGCAGCAACACAGATGGAACTAGAAACTGTCGTATTAAGTGAAGTAAGTCAGAAAGAGAAAGCCAAATACCACATGATATCACTTATATCTGGAATCTAATAAATGACACAAATGAAACCTTCCACAGAAAAGAAACTCACGGATTTGGAAAACAGACTTGTGGTTGCCAAGGGGGAGGAGGAAGGAGTGGGATGGACTGGGAGTCTGGGGTTAATAGACGCAAACTCTTGCATTTGGGGTGGATAACCAATGAGATCCTGCTGTATAGCATAGGGAACTATATCTAGTCACTTGCGATAGAACATGATGGAGGATAATGTGAGAAAAAGAATGTATGTATATATCTATGACTGGGTCGCTTTGCTGTACAGTAGAAATTGACAGAACACTGTAAATCAACTAATGGAAAAAAATAAAATCATAAAAATAAAAAAAAAATAAATCGCACCCCTCAAAATTAAGTACCTAGGAATAAACCTGGCCTAGAAGGTGAAAGACATATATGTTGAAAACTATAAAACATTAATAAATGAAATTAAAGAGGATTCAAAGAAACAGAAAGCTATCCCACACACCTAGATTGGAAGAAATAATATTGTTAAAATTGCCATACTACCCAAAGCAATATACAGATTTAATGCAATCCCTATCAAATCACCCATGACATTTTTCACAGAACTAGAACAAATAATCCAAAAATGTATATGGGAGTTCCCATCGTGGTGCAGCAGAAACAAATCTCACTAGGAACCATGAAGTTGCAGGTTTGATCCCTGGCCTCGCTCAGTGGATAAAGGATCTGGCATTGCCATGAGCTGTGGTGTAGGTCGAAGATGGGCCTCGGATCCCGTGTTACTGTGGCTGTGGTGTAGGCTGGCAGCTGTAAATCTGATTAGACCCTTAGCCTGGGAACCTCCATATGCCATGGGTGCGGCCCTAAAAAGACAACAAAACAAAACATAAAAATTTATATGGAACCATAAAAGACCCAGAATTCCCAAAGCAATCCTGAGGAACAAAAACCAAGCAGGAGGTATAATTGCCAGACCTCAGAAATTTTACAAAGCTACACTAATCAAGACAGTGTGGTACTGCTACAAAAACAGACATACGGAGAAGTGGAACAAAACAGAGAGCCCAGAAATAAACCCAGACACCTAACAATCAATTAATCTTTGACAAAGGAGGCAAGAATATAAAATGAGAAAAAGTCTCTTAAGCAAGTGGTGCTGGCAAAACTGAACAGCTGCATGTAAATCAATCAGACTAAACACACCCTCACACCATGCACAAAAATAAACACAAAAAAGCTTAAAGATTTAAACATAAGGCAAGATACCATAAAATTCCTAGAAGAGAACATAGGGAAAACTTCTCTGACATACACCGTGCCAATGTTTTCTTAGGTCAGTCTCCCAAAAGCAATAGAAATAAAAACAAAAATTAAAAAATGGGACCTAATCAAACTTACAAGTTTTGCATAGCAAAGGAAACTTTTATAAACAAAAAGACGGAGTTCCCGTCGTGGTGCAGTGGTTAACGAATCCGACTAGGAACCATGAGGTCGAGGGTTCGGTCCCTGCCCTTGCTCAGTGGGTTAAGGATCCGGCGTTGCCGTGAGCTGTGGTGTAGGTTGCAGACGCGGCTCAGATCCCGCGTTGCTGTGGCTCTGGCGTAGGCCGGTGGCTACAGCTCTGATTCAACCCCTATCCTGGGAACCTCCATATGCCGCGGAAGCGGCCCAAGAGATAGCAACAACAACAACAACAAAAGACAAAAGACAAAAAGACAAAAAAAAAAAAAAAAAAAAAAAAAAAAAAGACAACTTATAGAATGGGAGAAAACAGTTGCAAATGATGCAGCTGACAGGGGCCTAATCTCCAAAATATATAAACAACTAAAAAATCAAAGAACCCAATCAAAAAACGGCAGAAGACCTAAATAGACATTTCTCCAAAGAAGACATATGGATGGCCAGTAAGCACATGAAAAAATGTCCAACATCACTATTAGAGAAATGCGAATCAAGATGACAATGAGGTACCACCTCACACCGGTCAGAATGGCTGTCATTAATAAGTCTACAAATAACAAATGCTGAAGAGGGTGTGGAGAAAAGGGAACCCTCCTACACTGTTGGGAATGTAAATCAGTACAACTACTGTGGAGAAAAGTAGGGAGGTTCCTTAGAAAACTAAAAATAGAACTACCATATGATCCAAAAATCCTACTTCTAGGCATATATCTAAAAACTACAGTTTGAAAAGATACATGTACCCATATGTTCATAGCAGCACTATGCACAATAGCCAAGACATGGAAACAACCTAAATGTCTATCAACAGATGAACGGATTAAGAAGATGTGGTATATGTATACAGTGAATACTACTCAGCCATAAAAAGAACAAAATAATGCCATGTGCAGCAACATGGGTGCAACCAGAGATTATCATACTAAGTCTGGAGTAAATCAGAAAGACAAATGCCATATGATATCGCTTATGTGTGGAATCTAAAATATGGCACAAATGAGCCTGTCTACAAAACAGAAACAAACTCACAGCCATCAAGAACAGGCTTGTGGTTGATGAGAGGGGGGAGGGAGCGGGATGGAGTGGGCATTTGGGGTTAGGAGATGCAAACTATTACATTTAGAATGGATAAGCAATGAGATCCTACTACATAGCACAGGGAACTATATCCAGTCTCTTGGGATAGACCGTGATGGAAGATAACTAATAAAATATATCTATGCCTGGGTTGCTTTGCTGTATAGCAAAAATTGGCACATTATAAATCAAGTATAATTTAATTTTTAAAAAGACTTAAAAAAATCCCGTTAAAGGTAGAGGATAACACAAAGGAAGATCTATAAACCAACTTCATCCCAGAAAATAGATGTGAAAACATTAAACCAATTTCTTTCTTCCTTTCTTTTTTGCTTTTTAGAGCCATACCTGCAGCATATGGAAGTTCCCAGTCCAGGGGCTGAATCAGAGCTGCAGCTGCCAGCTTACACTACAGCCACAGCCACGTGGGATCCAAGCCATGTCTATGACCTACACCAGAGTTCATGGCAACGCCGGATCCTTAACCCACTAAGCGAGGCCAGGGAACGAACCCACATCCTCACAGATACTAGTACAGTTTGTTTGCTTCTACTGAGCCATGATGGGAACTCCCAAGCCAGTTTCTAACAAAGTGATTTCAATAGGATATTTAAGAAGTCATTCAGCTTTTGATCACTATGAAAAATTAGATTCTTTGGAGATCCTCCCAGCTCAGGACAAAACAAAAATCAAACCCATGTGAAACATTCATATTTCAAATTACATTGCTTGGCCTACAGGACCTAAGAGAAATCCTCAAGGCAGGTTGGGGTGGTGGGGTGACTCTAACAGGAAGCAAGACTTATTAAGCATTGAGAAAAGGCTGGGGGTGGAGTGGATAAGCCCACATCACTCATCCATTCGCTCATTCATTTAGCAAACATTTAAAAGGCACCTGCTAGATGCTGGGCTCGTCTCTAGGTACTGGTGACCCAGCTGTCAACAACACAAATGATCTGAGCCCTGTCCTCATTTGGGGCATCCATTCTAGTAGGGGAGATAGGTGACAGAGTCGGTTACTAAATATGGTAAAATTGAAGGTGGTGCTAAGTGCTGTGCAGAACAACTAAGCCTGGAAGGAAGCCAGGGCGTGTTGGGTGGGTTAGGGGTTTAGATAGGGTGGTCAGGGGATGCCTCACTAAGAAGGTACCATGAATTCTTGGAGGTGAAGGCAGTGTTCGTGTTCCAGGCAGAGGGACCCGCACTCCACACAGGTTACGTGGAAGGACTGCTCTTCAGAAAGAGGAGACTGTGCGGCTGCAGAGGAGCCGGGAGATGACACTGGGGCTGAGGGTACAGTGGCCGCCTGCTCTTTCCAACGTGATGCCTTAAATGGAGAGGAACTGGGGAGTCTCTGGGGGTGGTACTAAGTTCCCTAATCTTTCCTAAAGGGACATAGAGCCATTTGCTATAGTCACTGTACACTAGAGAGGGGGGTCTTCCAACTTTGGGGGTCTCTTGGATTTGGGATCTGAGCAGTTGCTGATTCTAGGGAACCTGAAAGCACCGCAGTCACAGTGGGGGTACACAGAGCCCATGGGCCTGGCCGGGCTTCACTCAGCAGGGGATTGCTGAGTCGTGGGCCCAGTCTGTGGCATTTGCCCGGCTCTGCGCACCCCTTACCAGGGTGTACACTCACTCCAGCTGGCAGGGCCCCAGCTGTGGAGTAAGGACAGCTGTGCTAAGGAGGTTCAGGTGGAAGGCCCTGAAGCTGTGCCCGCCCCCAACCAAAATGATAAACCAGAACAGTACTACATCCAGGGAAAGGACAGAGATTAAACTTGCAAACAAATGATTAGAATTAAAAAAGTTACGAGGCCAAGGATGCAGAGCTGCCTTTTTTTTTTTTTTTTTTTTAAGAGGAAGAGCTCCTTCTTGCTGTTCTGACTTCCTTTTTGGTTTGTGTGTATTCCTCTGAACTACGGTGTCCTCTGGAGCAACTGAAGGATCTGAATAGGTCAGTTGGCTCGTATTGGACATAGGAAAGGATGGAGCAGACACAGGCCACATCGCCACACGTGTATACATCTTGCCACGTGTGTGTGCATCTTGCCCAGAATCTTCTATCTGAATTTTAGGCTTGGCCCAAAAATTGGGTTTAAAGTGTGACCCAGTAGACACTCATGCTTCAAAAAGGTGTGGCCCTCAGCCTGAAGACTGGCTGATGGATCTGAAGGGATTCTTATATGTAGGAACGCACTGTTACTCGGAGTCAGGGCGGGGGGAGGGTAGGAAAGCCTGTCCTTAGGAACAGGCCAAGGATGTCTCTCAGGGGTCATCAGGGCTGGGCTTTGCCCTCGCATAGACCATCAGCATCAGCCACCCCCTGGGACGCCAGGGCGATTTGAACACATTATATGACCAGCGATCTTGAGATTCCCAGGTCGGTCATCACTGACTGATAAGTCACCAGGAGGATGGTGACAGAACCCCACACTTCTCCCCCACCACCCCTGACCAATGTGGCTGTTGGAGCTGATCAGTGAGAAACGATGGCCTGCAGAAGACAACTGCCTGCATAGATCAACCACCTTCCAAGGTTACCTGCCCTCCCCTGCGTTGTGTAACCTTCCCCTCCTTCTGTTTATTGTTCCTGCCACAAGTTCCCGCCATAAACTCCCACTGTAGATTCACTCCCTGAATTCTGTATAAGCCTGGCAGCTCCTCACAGTGTTTTTTTGTTTTGTTTTGTTTGTTTTTTTTTTTTTTTTTGGTTGCTTTTTCAGGGCCGCATCTGCGGCATATGAAGGTTCCCAGGCTAGGGGTCTAATCTGAGCTATAGCTGCCTGCCTCCACCAGAGTTCAGGGCAGTGCTGGATCCTTAATACATTGGAGTGAGGCCAGGGATCGAACTCGCAACCTCATGGTTCCTACTCGGGTTCGTTTCCGCTGCGCCACAACAGGAACTCCAGCTGCACCATCTTGAGCTCAGCCCATCTGCTTGCGATGGCTTCGTAAATCTCTCCTGCTTTACCGACTTGGCCTTGAGTGTTCTTCCCTGAGCACACTGAACACTGACATTGTAAGGTGTCCTGGGAGACCCCACCGGGGCTTCAAGGCTCCAGGAAAAGGCCATTTTCTCAACACACTAGCAAAAGAGGAATGCTTCAGCGAGGGAGTGGCCTGCAGGTTGCTGTCCACGTATGTCCAAGTTCCTGTCCCCTTGCTCTCTGACCTCCCATATTAAAGCTCACTATTGAAGGGCCCCTGAGTCTAGTTCTGGGGAGCGGGGAGGGGAGATGAAGGCTTCTGCTCATTTCCTGTGAGGCTGCCTCCCTGCCTGTGTCAGGGAGGGTGTCTGGGGCTGTCAGGTTATCCAAGCCCAGGTCCTAGGGTCCCTGAACACGAGATGCCATGAAGTCTGACCTTTTGCTTCCCCACCCACACAGTCATGAACAAAAGAATAATTCCTGTTGCATTTAGATGCTGATTATGGGGGAGGAGTGGTAAGAGTGAGAGTGGCAAAATACTTGTAGTAATCCGAGTATTTGAGTAATTACTCCGAGTAATCCGAGTAGCTGACTGGCAACTATTTACAGTTTGTTTCTTTCTAGTGTGTACCCCTTGAAATCATTTTCTTTGTACATGTCAAAAGCTACATGAAAAAAAAAAAAAAAAAAACCAACCTTGATTGCTCTTCTCTGTACCTCAATCAGCAGCATGTCAGCCTCTGAATAAACGGTAATTCCTTCACTGCGCCTGTGAGGAGAACATTTAGGCCACATGTAAAAAAAAAAATCTTGGTAGGGGTCGCAAGAACGATTAGCAATTCCGAGCATCTGTTTTCTACACGTTGTTTGGATTGATTTCAGTCTCAGGGACTGCGTCGCTGGGATCCTCCTTCTCACCAGCGCCCCAGCTCTTGGACTCTAGGGAGGAAGCTCTTGGTGTTTGTAAATCTCTTAGCATGTCATTAACTTGAGACCCGAACCTGACACCTTTTCCCAACAGGCTCCAGGGCGTCACCAGCACTCGGC
Organism: Sus scrofa; assembly: GCF_054392235.1. Classification (NCBI taxonomy): domain Eukaryota; kingdom Metazoa; phylum Chordata; class Mammalia; order Artiodactyla; family Suidae; genus Sus; species Sus scrofa. The sequence continues at coordinate 78,551,163 of NC_139392.1, read as the reverse complement.
TCCAGTCTCTGTTGCTGAGACCTCACGTCCTAATAAGAACCCAGCTTGGCCAGGGCAAGTGCTGGTGGAAGGCCAGGACCCCTGTGTCCTCCCTGGTCCCAGCCACAGCCTGTAGTGCACTTTGCCTGCAGATCCTGCTCTATCATCAGGGTTCTTACCAAACTCAGGTTCAGCGGCTTGCTGCTCAAAAGCCAATAATCGAGAAGCAAATGTCAGTAAAAAGGAGAGATGCTGTAATCAGACAAGACAGCAATCTGGGGAGAAGGCAGACTCATGTCCTGAGACCAACCTGAAGATTCTGTTCAGCCATGATTTTTTTTTTCCCACAGCTGCAGCATATGGAGGTTCCTAGGCTAGGGGTCGAATCAGAGCTGCAGCTGCTGGCTTATGCCACAGCAACACCAGATCCAAGCCGCATCTGTAACCTACACTGAAGCTTGTGGCAATGCTGGACCCACTATTTGAGGCCAGGGGTTGAACCCACATCCTCATAGAGACAACACTGGGTGCTTAACCCACTGAGCCACAATGGGAACTCTGAAGCCATGATCATTTTTAAAGGGGAATCAGTCAGTCATGGAGGCAGGGGGTTGGGTTCTGCATCATTCTCCACTGAGTGCAGACTAGCTGACGCTTCACACATTATGTTGCCTGTGTGATCTGCCTACAGGATTACTAAGGGGGCTGCCGAGCATAGAGAGCTAGTCATTCTTTAACTGCTTAATTCTTCAGTCTTTTAATCTAGGAAAAGAAGCAGGAGTTCCTACTGTGGCCATCCTGTTAAGGATCAAGCGTTGCCACAGCTGTGTCAGCTGCTGATTGGATTCAGTCCCAGGCCAGGGAACATCTACAGGCCACAAGTGTGGCAGAGAAAAGAAAAAAAAAAAAAAAAAAAAAAAAGAATCAACAGGTTAGGCAAGGCATGGTGTGCATTCAGGACAGCCCAAGGCAGGAGTTAAATTGCCTAGTGATCTCATTGCTATCATTAGGTTCTTTGATGTTTCGAGGGACACAGAAACAGGCAAACAAGAAAGGGGCAAAAGAGCTGCTTTCAGGACAAAAGAAGAAATCACATATAACCAGTACTACTAATAAGAACAGGAACACGGAGTTCCCGTCATGACGCAGTGGTTAATGAATCCGACTAGGAACCATGAGGTCGCGGTTCGGTCCCTGCCCTTGCTCAGTGGGTTAACGATCTGGCGTTGCCGTGAGCTGTGGTGTAGGTTGCAGATGCGGCTCGGATCCCGCGCTGCTGTGGCTCTGGCGTAGGCCGGTGGCTACAGCTCCGATTCAACCCCTATCCTGGGAACCTCCATATGCCGCGGAAGTGGCCCAAGAGATAGCAACAACAACAAAAGACAAAAAAAAAAAAAAAAAAGAACAGGAACACTATACCATACCCCACAAATAGTAAAAATACAATAAAATGGGATATTATGGGAAAAAAAGAGAGCTGCTTTCAGGACTATTCCCAGAGTAACAGACTCCTAACACATGAAATACCACGGAGAGGAGATGAAAAGGCACTGGGTCCAACTCCTACCGTTTTACAATTAAACAGACTGAATCCTAGTGCAACACCCAAGGCTCCCAAGTCCTCACACCGCGGTCTTCATGGGTGGAAAGTGGGTTGGGTGGTTTTTCACTTGGAAAAGCAGGATGTTCACTTCGCACAACAGGTCAGATACAATCCCGACTTCAGGCAGAGAGGACTTGAGGGCTTCTCAAGGCCGTGGTCAAGACCGGGAGTCTCTGAGACCCGCAGACGACCTGGCGATGCTCCCTATTTGGTGGTGTTACATGTAAGTGGGTGGCCAGTCTGCAGCCTCATCCCCACCTACCCTCCTGGAGCCTGAACACTGAGGCCTGGGGGCGGGACCAGCAGGGCCAGGATGCATGAGGTGGGAGAGGCCCCCACTGGTCAGCAGACTCTCACCCTCAGACCCCGAGAGGCGGCCGATGCTGAAATTTCGCCTCACCCTTGGCCCTGTGGATACCCCCAGAGGATGTACGAATGGGGGGGATGTCCTGCACAGGGCATGGGCCCTGAGAAAGGTCACCCAGATGAGGTGCAACAGAGAAGAAACGTCCCCAGTAGGAGTGGACCCTTGCCTGGGCCTGGGGTCTGAGTCAGGAATGGAAAAGGCGCCCCTTTGAGAGGCCCTGAGGTGACCATTTCCACTGAGCCCACGGCCTGCATCAATCCGGGACCCTAGGCTCAACTACGGCTCCAGGACGGGACCAAGGGCCACGGGCAGAGCTCCTCCCTGGGGTCTCCTCCCTTGGGGATCCTCTCCGGGGCCAGAGACCCTCTGCAAGGCACAGCAGGTAGGACAAGCAAGAACAGCCTGAGGGTCCCCTGTCACCAAGGAGAGATGTCTTGGGCTGCTGCCTACAGGCCTATGAGGCCTGTGCTTGTCCAGCTTTAAGACCGAAGAAGGCCCGGAGTCAGCCACAGAGACATCAGTGGCTTAGTGGATGGGGGAGCTTACACGTCTGGTCCGCAGCCAGCTCCTAGAGCGACATTCCACCGTACGTGGTAGATGGCAAAGGGCGGGCAGAACAAGGCCGCAGGCTTGGCTCTGGAGGGGGAGGGGCTATTGCCAGTTATGGGGGAACTCGGGTCAGGTGGGCTCATTGGTTACCAGGGAAACCAGGGAGGGGCACAGCCCTCGCTGCCCCTTTGATAAGAACAATCTCCAGCTGGGCCAGGGGCCAAGTCTGTGGCAAGGTCAGTCAAGGGCAAAGGGTCCAGGTGAGGCAGGCACGGGTCGGGCTGGGGATGGACAGAGAGCAGGAGACCAGCCATCCTGAGAGGCCTGACCATTCAGCTGGTGACCACACTCCCTCCAAAGTGGCCTCAGTGGCTTCGGTGACACCTAGACCATGATTTCCGTCTGTTAAGCAACGTTTCCAGAATGTCTGAGCAAAGTGTCCTGTTGTTTTGCCATAGACAGGAAGCTGCCAGGAGCCCAGGACCACCCCCCCAACACCCCCGCTGTCCCCCACAGTTTGCACTTAATAAAAGTGGCTCAGATTCATTCAAAAACAAATATGTGACAGTTTATGACATAGAACAACCAATTGTTGCAAAAAAGCAGTAAAATATAAAGCAATAAATAGTAAAAACAAATTCTGGCAACATTATTATGAGATTTTGAGCATTTTTTTTCACTTACCATGATTTTTTTTTTTTAAATGTAGGCGTGTTTGGATGAGATGACATTTGAGTCCTGTGAATTTTATGCATTTTTAAAGAAATTGTTTCCAAATTGCGGCATATTTTTCCTATTTTTTTTAAATCACTGTGCTTATTACTCTTGCCTGATTGATGATATTTTCCATGAATTTAAATTTTTCTCTTTGGGGTTCTAAGTAAATCTCCAAAAGAATACCGATCAAAATGAGTCTTTCAAATCTCTAATATTTTTTATTGTTAGGTTTTATGCACTCCAGGATGATTTATATTTAAATCTATTTTCCAATAATTTTGTCTGCTTTCCCAGTTATTTTGCTTTTATTTATTTATTTACTTTTTGCTTTTTTGGGGGGGCAGGGGGGCCACACTTGCAGCATATGGAAGTTCCTGGGCCAGGGGTCAAATTGGAGCTGCAGCTGCTGGCCTACACCACAGCCACAGCCACAGCAACGCAGGATCCGAGTTGCATCTGAGGCGTACACCACAGTTCACGGCAACACCAGATCATGACTCACTGAGCAAGGCCAGGGATCAAACCTGCATTCTCATGGATACTAGTCAGATTCATTTCTGCTGAGCCACAACAGGAACTCCCCATTTTGTCTTTTAAACTGGTGTAAGTTGGTCTTCAGTCAGTCGTTCCTGCTTTGCTGTTATAAATCAGAGCCAGCTAGTTGTGTATTCTGCTGTGTGCTTGTGAGACACACGGAGGTGCCCATGGAACCAGACATTCAGGGCTGACAAGATGCTGTCAGTGTAGACGATGCTTTAACCCACATTCCTGTGCTGTTGGTGTTCATCCTATGCATGAGAGCCTCTGCTTTGTAGAGGAAGGCCTCTTGGGATGGGGTTTGAACAGCACAAGGAAGGAACCCCATTTATGAAAATCTTCATAAGATTCTAGACAAGGATCAGAAGCCAAAAGCAGACTGAAGTCTTCTGGAGCTACTTTAGGAGAAGGGTACAGATGAGGGGAGGGGTCAGGAGACAGTCTAGTGCAGTGTGGGGGCAGCCACTCTGCCAGTCTCTCCAGGTCTCCTAGCACTGACTCCTTACCTCCCAGGTCGCTGGTTGAGGGGTGGTCAGTGTCCTCGTAGCCGCCACCACTGATGCATGATCGCAGGGGAGAGGCTGGGGCAGCAGCCAGCTTGATGACTGCAGCTGATACGCCTGCTGGTGGCTGCCTTCCAGGTCCCCTTTGGAGGCTCCCCACAGGGACTGGGAGACAGAAAGATAGCTATGCCCCCTTTCAGCTATGTTTAGGAAACCTCAAACTACTATAATTTTGGCATTAAAAGTTAATGAGACTTGGAGTTCCCCAGTGGTCTAGCAGTTAAGAATTTAACATGGTCACTGCTGTGGCATGGGTTCAGTCCTTGGCCTGGGAACTTCGACATGCCATAGGCAAGACCAAAAAATAAATAAATAAATAAAAATGTAATGAGACTTAATATTGTAGCCACAGGCTAATGGAGCCGGGATGTAGCCCATGTACCTGTGGTGATTTTAATGCTAAAGAGGATATTATCTAGACAAAATATTTCTTTTTCTTTTCTTTTTTTTTAATTGAAGTATAGTTATTTACAGGAGTTCCCGTCGTGGCTTAGCAGAAACGAATCCGACTAGGAACCATGAGGTTGCAGGTTCGATCCCTGGCCTTGCTCAGTGAGTTAAGGATCCAGTGTTGCCGTGGGCTGTGGTGTAGGTCGCAGATGAGGCTCGGATCCCGCGTCTCTGTGGCTCTGGCGCAGGCCAGTGGCTACAGCTCTGATTCGACCCCTAGCCTGGGAACCTCCATATGCTGTGGCAGTGGCCCCAGAAAAGACAAAAGACAAAAAAAAAAAAAAAAAAAAGTTTAGTTATTTATAATATTGCGTTAGTTTCAGGTGTACATACAGCAAAGTGGTTCAGATATATATATATATATATGAATATATGTAAGAGTCTGAATCAGATATATATATATAAGAATCTGAATATATATATTCTTTTCCCTTATAGTTATTACAAAATATTGAGTATAGTTCCCTAGACAAAACATTTCTTACTTCTTCATTCTGATTTCAATGGTTAAAAAATGACATTTGCAAATTAGTAACTTCACTGAGATAATGAGTGAAGCTCTGAGATTGGCAAAAGTCCAAAAATTTGGTAACATACTCCATCCGTGAGACTGCGGCGAAATAGGCACAGGAATGAAAAACCACAGGACCCTAAAACACCGTAAGGGGCAATCTGGCACCATCTACCAGAAAACACGTTTACCCTTTGACTCAAAAACTGGACTTCCAGGGATTGATTCTAAAGCTATATTAGCAAAAATAAGAAAAGAACGTATGAGGATTTTCATGGCAGCAGTGTCTGTAAAAGCAAAAACACTGGACACGATGTGTTTCTCACTCAGGTGACAGCTGAAGGAGCTCTGGTGCAGTCACCCAGGGGAACACTGTCCGATTCTAAACAGAACTAAGACCATCTCCATACACGAACACGTGGAGGGACCTCCAGGGTGTGTAACAGTCGGGGAGAGGGTGTGTAATACGCTCCTTTCATCTAACAAAGAGGGCGACTTCTCCAAATAAACATTCCTTTGCCGATTCAGGTCAGAAACCATGAAAATATTTTCCATAATTATGAAACAAAATGAAATTTGCAAAATCAGTCCTCCGAATAATCAAGTGAAACAATGAGCTTGACTGTCTATCATGTTAATGGCATCGCCATAGAGAGAGGAACCATGGTAACTGCTTTTAAGACATGGTAATCTGACTGTCTAGCCACCTAGGACAAAAAGAACGGCAAAAAAACAAAAACAAAAAACAAAAAAAACTATTAAACCGTTTTCAGCATCATAGTGTTGGCTTATGAGCAATTAGGTAGATAGAATCCCATTAGGAACTGGGATTTTCAGTGTGGGAGAAAGGAGAAACCTAGGGGATGATAGATATGGTGACATAAAAAGTCTATAGTTTTTTGTTTGAGTTGGAAAGACAAGTAGGTAATTATATAAAACTCATTTTATCTTAAAAAAAAATAATAATTTCCTAACTCCATCCAGGAAAAGGCCTGAAAACAAGGATCATTCCAGTGATAGGTGGCAATCTGTGGTCTCTATTTCCCACTCAAAGGAACCAGGGATCCTTGAAGGAATGGATGATTCCAGGTCTGGGACAGGAAATGTGTAAGATGAGCTTGGAGCATCTTGTCATAACCAGAGAGCAAGGAGGCTGTCAGCCACTCAACTAGGATCATGCCAAAAGCACTCAGCATCCCGTCTGAAAGGGCTCACACTGACCAAAGGTGGGGCAATCTGAGGACCAATAAGAATGGTATCTAAAATAGAGTGAAATACTTCAAATGCCTTTAAATCCTTGGGAGTTCCCATCGTGGCTCAGTGGTTAACGAATCCAACTAGGAACCATGAGTGATAAACGATAAAAATAAAATGTCCATTGGTCCACTTGTGAGGGTATTAGGTAACCAAATAATCACTTTGAAAACCGATTGAAACACCGCATGTTTGAAACCTAAAATTCATCTTCTGACATCTAATCCTCAAGGTGATGTATTAGGAGGTAGGGCCCTTGGGAGGTGATTAGGTCCTGCGGGTGGAGCCCTCATGAATGGGATTAGTGCCCTTAGCAAAGAGACCCCAGAGAGCCCCCTTGGCCTTGCACCATGTGAGGACACAGTGAGAAGAGGGCCGGTGCCTTGACCTTGGATCTCCCAGCCTCCAGAACTGTGAGAACTCAATTTCCATTGTTTACAAACCACCCCATCTCTGCCTGTCAGTTACTGCAGCCCTAACTGACTATGGTTCTGAGAAACAGAGGGAGGGTCTCAAGTTGGATCCTGCCTCTCCTAGAGGAGCTGTACTTTAGGAGAGTCAAATTGTTAATTTTGGGGAGGTTTCTCTATATATAAGGAATCCAGACAATAAATAGAAAGATATCGCTTTGTATCGTGATTTTGCAGCCCCTCATAAACCAACGGATCTAGGTAAGGACCATCAAAAAGCAGACATTTGAAGTAATGTTTCAAAAATTTCCAACCCGATCTGATGAAATTCAACATTGAAACACAGGGGAATAGGGAGTTCCCTTCATGGCTCAGCGGTTAACAAAACCCAACTAGGATCCATGAGGATACAAATTCGATCCCTGGCCCACCCGGTAGTTAAGGATCCAGTGTTGCTGTGAGCTATGGTGTGGGTTGCAAACGTGGCTCAGATCCCGTGTTGCTGTGGCTGTGGTGTAGGCCAGCAGCTACAGCTCCAATTCGACCCCTAGCCTGGGACCCTCCATATGCCGTGGGTGCGGCCCTAAAATAGCAAAAAAAAAAAAAAAAAAAAAAAAAAAAAAGAAAGAAACTCAAGGTAATAGAGACACATGTTAAATAATATCACAGGGGATTCAATCAACAACATCCAGGCTGTGGAGGACTCCACAGGACAGACAACACGATTTCTTCAATACGTAATCCACAAGGAGGAGAGAGAAAAGGAAAAACAGAGAGATTAAAGAGATTCAGGAAACATCGCCCAACTGCAATGCGTAGGGATGTTACTTGGATCAGGCCTTAAAGAGATAAATAATAAAAAAAATTTAGGGGAGAACTAGAGGGACTTGGACACTCCTGGATCTATGTCCTGGATCAAACATCCCAGAGTGACCTTCCACTGAAGATCCTGCAGTGAAACTACTTCCCCAGAAGAAACAGCAGAACCAACCCGACAAAAGCAAGAAGTCTGTTTTCATCAGCACCAAATCTGCCCTGTGGCAGTGATCAGCCCAGCTGGGCCCTATCCCTGTGAGCCATCCAGATACAGGATTCCAGGGTCACTTGAAAGATAAAACCTAACCCAGGAAGCAGCAAGAGGGAGCTGGAGACATCAAAACCCGTCAGTTCATAAAAACACGCAGAGGGGCCCTAACAGAACACAGCTGCTGGCCCACCACCCACGGGGCCTGGCTGCAGGACGCGAGGCACTGGAGCAGGGTTGTCCTCTCCCCAGGGTCAGCAGTGGGGAGCTTGTCCCCTGCTTCCTTACTGGTGGAACGCTTTCTTTCCAACAGCTCACACCCCAGTCGTGGGTGGACACACTGGCTTCCATGGAGGATAGGGGTGAAAACACTTCACTCGGGGCTCCAAACTTCTTTCTCACATTGCTTCTAGATTTGGTGAGAATTTATTCATAGACTGCCTTTATTTCCTTTAAAGTAATAACACATTAAATTTGGAAAATTCAGAAAATACACATATATAAAAAAGACATCTAGGTCACCATGATCTCAACACCCAGAGACAGCTACCCTAATGTTCTGAGGCCTTCTTCGCCCATGAAAACACGTATTTTTATTTTATAAAAATGGCAGGACAGCAGTTGAAAAACATGTAATGCAGAAAGTATAAAATAATCAATCATTCAGTATCCACAAAATCCATCAGTGTGATACACCACATTAACAAACTGAAGAATAAAAACCAAATGATCCTCTCAATAGATGCGGAAAAAGCCTTTGACAAAATCCAACACCCATTTCTGATAAAGACCCTTCAGAAAGTGGGCATAACGGGAACCTACCTCAACATAATAAAAGCCATATATGACAAAAACACAGCAAACATCATTCTCAATGGTGAAAGGCTGAAAGAATTCCCACTGAGATCAGGAGCAAGACAAGGATGTCCCCTCTCGCCACTACTCTTCAACATGGTTTTGGAAGTCCTAGCCACAGCAATCAGAGAAGAAAAAGAAATAAAAGGAATCCATATGGGAAAGGAAGAAGTAAAACTCTCCCTATTTGCAGATGACATGATACTATATCTAGAGAATCCTAAAGACTCTACCAGAAAACTGTTAGAGCTCATCCATGAATTTGGCAAAGTCACAGGATACAAAATTAATACACAGAAATTGACTGCATTTCTATATACTAACAATGAGAGATCAGAAAGAGAAATTAAGGAAGAAATCCTGTTCACCATTGCATCCAAAAGAATAAAATACCTAGGAGTAAACCTACCTAAAGAGACAAAAGACACTGAAAACTGTTAAGACCCTGATGAAAGAAATCAAAGGTGACACGAACAGATGGAAAGACATACCATGCTGGTGGATTGGAAGAGTTAATATTACCAAAATGACTATACTACCCAAGGCAATCTACATTCAATACAATCCCTATCAAATTACCAAGGACATTTTTCACAGAACTCGAACAAAATATTTTAAAGTTGGTCTGGAAGCACAAAAGACCCAGAATTGCCAAAGACATCCTGAAAAAGAAAAATGGAGCTGGAAGAATCAGGCTCCCTGACTTCAGACTACTACAAAGCAACAATCATCAAAACTGTATGGTACTGGCACAAAGACAGAAATATAGATCAGTGGAACAGGTTAGAAAGCCCAGAATTAAACCCACACACCTACAGGCAACTAATCTATGACAAAGGAGGCAAGAACATACAATGGAGAAATGACAGCCTGTTCAATAAGTGGTGCTGGGAAAAATGGACAGCCACATGGAAAAGAATGAAATTAGAACACTCCCTAACTCCATACACAAAAATAAACTCAAAATGGATTAAATACCTAGATATAAGACTAAACACTATAAAACCCTTAGAGAAAAACAGGCCAAACACTCTCTGACATAAACGACAGCAATATCTTCTCAGATCCACCTCTTAGAGTAATGACAGTAAAAACAAAAATAAACAAATGGGACTTAATTAAACTTAAAAGTTTCTGCACAGCAAAGGAAACCCTAAACAAAATGAAAAGACAACCCACAAAATGGGAGAAAATCTTTGCAAATGAATCGACTGACAAGGGATTACTCTCCAAAATTTATAAATACCTCCTACCGCTCAATACCAAAAAAGCAAACAACCCCATCAAAAAATGGGCAGAAGATCTACACAGACAATTCTCCAAAGAAGACATACAGATGTCCAAAAAACACATGAAAAGACATTCAAGGAGCTCCCGTCGTGGCGCAGTGGTTAACGAATCTGACTAGGAACCACGAGGTTGCGGGTTCGGTCCCTGCCCTTGCTCAGTGGGTTAAGGATCCGGCGTTGCCGTGAGCTGTGGTGTAGGTTGCAGATGCGGCTCGGATCCCGCGTTGCTGTGGCTCTGGCGTAGGCTAGTGGCTACAGCTCCGATTCGACCCCTAGCCTGGGAACCGCCATATGCCGCGGGAGCAGCCCAAAGAAATAGCAAAAAGACAAAAAAAAAAAAAAAAAAAAAAAGACATTCAACATCACTCATTATTAGGGAAATGCAAATCAAAACCACCATGAGGTACCACCTTACACCAGCCGGAGTGGCCATCATCAAAAAGTCTACAAACAATAAGTGCTGGAGAGGGTGTGGAGAAAAAGGAACCCTGTTATCCTGTTGGTGGGAGTGTAAATTGGTGCAACCACTTTGGAAAACAGTACGGATATTCTTCAGAAAACTAAAAATAGAACTCCCATTTGATCCAGCAATCCCACTCCTGGGCATCTATCCAAAGAAAACCATGACACGAAAAGACACACGTACTCCAATGCAATAGCTAAGACATGGAAACAACCTAAATGTCCATCGACAGAGGAGTGGATCCAGAAGATGTGGTATATATACACAATGGAATATTACTCGGCCATTAAAAGGAAGAAATACTGGCATTTTTAGCAACATGGATGGACTTAGAAATTATCATGCTAAGTGAAGTCAGTCAGACAATGAGACACCAACATCAAATTCTATCACTGACATGTGGAATCTAAAAAAAGGACACAATGAACTTCCTTGCAGAACAGATACTGACTCACAGACTTTGAAAAACTTATGGTTTCCAAAGGAGACAGTTTGCAGGGTGGGGGGATGCTCTGGGGGTGTGGGATGGAAATCCTATAAAATTGGATTGTGATGATCATTGAACTATAAATGTAATACATTCATTGGGTAATTTAAAAAAAAATCTATCAAATACACCCGTCCTGTTCATCAGCAGCATTGATGAATGTGAACATCTGGAAATAGTATGTGGGGGAGGTGTGTATTTGTGTGTCTGAGTCTGTGTCTGTGTCTATGAATGAGATGTTTCTGATAAATGTGACATCCCCTTTTTAGTAAAATCAGTTGATATGTTTTCTCCAGGGATGGATGGATGTACAGATGAATGTACATATGTGTGTGTGTCTAGCGCATATGTTTATGTTATTTACACAAATGGTAATTTCTGTGTATACTGAGCTAAAACCTGTTACTTCCATTCTCCAGGTCTTAAATCTCCCCATGTTGATATCTGTGGCCCTGATATTTGTTTAAGCAGCTGTGTAGTACTCTTTTGCATGAACATACCATGTTGTGTACCCCTCTACTGTTAAAATTTAGGTTGTTCCCAACATGTTACTATTACAACCAATGCTGCAGGAAACTCCGTGCACAAATTTCCTCGTGCGCGTCTTCAAGGGTTTCTTAAGAGGAGTATTTAGAACTGGAATTGCTGGGTTGAAGGATATAAATATTTCGAGACTGCTCAGTTGATTTCCAAAGTGGTTTTGCCAATATGCACTCCCTGCAGCCATATATCTGTGTTCCCACTTCCGCACACCGTCAACAGCATCAGTACCGTCAGCCTGGCGACATGTGTGCCAGATGAAGAAGCTAGGGATTGTATTTCACTCTCCTTTCCAGGACTGCATGTGCATTTAAACCACACACTGTTTTGTAACAGCTTTCTCCACTTAATATATCAAAAACACCTCCCCACATAAGTAAATATTCTCCCACGTAATTTTAAGGTGTACTAGTTTGCACAGCCATGCCACTGTCTATTTAACAAATGCCCTGCCCTTGCATATTGATGTTTACTAGAGTTTGCTCTTATAAGCAGAATGTGGGAGCTAGCACAGCAGAGTGGTGAAGGGATGAGCTTTCTTAGATTCAGACAAAACCTAGCTTTCCTCTGGGACCCACTTGCCAGCTGTGAAGCTCCAGCCCCGAAGGTGACCTTCCAGGATTTCATGGTACAGCACGTGGCTCAAGTCCAGCCTCCAAAGCCAGCTACTGTTTGAATCCTGGTTGTGCCACTCACTAGCTGTGCAGCCTTAGGAAAGCCCTTTAACTTCTCTGTGCCACAGTTTCCTCGGTTGTAAAACTGGGTGTAATAATAATAATAGGACCCACCTCAGAAGGTTGTTGGAAGGAGGATGCAATGTGACAGATGATTTTAGGACAGTCTGGCACACGAGAATATCTAGCATTCATTAGATGCCTACCACTGAAGTCAGTTGAATAGAATTTGGTACCAAAATGGATCTGCACAGTCAAGTTCGAGTTGCCGAGATGGGGAAAATGCGGCTCAGAGTAATTAGTGCCCGGCCTGTGCTGGCAGTCAAGTGCTGTCAGCTGGATTTGTGGAAACCATCCGCGGGTGGCCACAGGTGAGCGTCCTCTGGTGCCTCAAGCTGCGTGGGGACTGAACATCTGGAATGTCCAGAATTTATAAACCAGAAGTCCTGTCCCTTTAGCGCACTTCATTCCATGGAGTCCAAACATCAGTTCTTTTCCATGGATGGTCCAGAGCATTTGCTGGCTCACCAGTCACTCTGAATGCAGATTTGTTCCAGGTGCAACAAGGTGGGCATTAACCTGAGGTTTCATGCACTTTGTCGCCAAGCCTAGATGCCAGCATGGTGGAGGCACGACGGTCGTGTCTTCTGCTCACTGCTGAGAAACAGCCTGATCCGTGACTGAGACCATTGACTGATTAATCGAAAGCTCTAATTGTCTGTCAGAGAGTCCTCCTGGGGTAGAGGGTGGACGCAGTTAAGATGTGCAAGTTGCCAGGCAGCAATGAACCTGCATGACCCTGAACATCTTGCTGCTGCTCAGACGATTTATCATCTCCCCCGGAGGAAGCTGGGGCACACCTGACCTGTTGCCTGCTCAATCCTGGCCATGCCCCACGCAGGTGCAGTCCAGTGGCTCCCACCTGGGGTGATGCCAGCAGTTGGGTGGAGAACCAGGGCTGGAGGTCTTCCCTCTCCACGGGGCCTTTCTCCCACTCCTTTTACAAACTCTGGTCCCTTTTTCTTTTTTTTCTTTTTTTTTTTTTTTTTTTTTTTTAGGCTGCAGCATGGGGTGGGAGGCAGCGGTGGGAGAGAGGAGGAGAGGCCAGGGGCCAGCCAATGTCTGTGGCGGGGGAGGAAGCTGAGACAGATCATGCACTTGACTGAGGTTCTTTCTCCCTGTAGAGACTGGGGCAGGATCTGGGGAAGCAGTGAAAGTAGCTCTGTCTGGAAGCTGGAGATGGAGAGAAGAAGCTTCCAGACACATGTGAACAGTCTTCGTTCATTACGGCAAAATTGGTATTAAAAATCTCCCCAAAGTATCATTCAGTGCAGTCAGGCATGTGCGCTACAAGCCTTCTGTACCTTCTTCCAGATGGGGTGGAGGCTCACTCCTCTTCCAGGGACTCTGAGCCTTGGGGACTTGTGTGACAGTGGCAGGTGTGATGCCATGAGACTTCTGAGGCCCCCTGGAAGCAGCTGGTGGAGTTCTGCCTGGGTCTTGAACACTCAACCCAGGGGGGTTGGGGGTAGGGAACCACTGCCCCTAAACATTCCACGCCCTGAGGTGGCCATGCCAGAGGGTCCTCTCTGAGATCCCAAGGGTCCCTACCTCCCAGCACTCAATGTGCACTGGACACGTGGCTAAAGCCATCCCAGAGCCCATACCATGTGGTGCCGACCCTACCACCCTGCCAGGCCTGCCTGAATTCTTGGCCCACAAAACAGATGCAATAAACTGGTGGTGGTTTCAAAGCTCTGAATTTGGGGGTAACTGACTCAGCAGCTGGGTCACCAGACAAGCAGCATCCCACACCCACCGCTATGATGGCTAGACACACCCACCTCTATGACCTACCAGGCAGACTCCTGGGTAATTTGCCAACTAAGTCTCTATTTGCACCAAAAGACTATAAAAAGAGGTCATGGCAGCACCATAGTCACAGCAGTCACAAACTGGAAACAACCCAAACAAAAAAAGGCAAGATGAGTACCACCCATCGCCTAGATTAGGCTGGATGGGACCAGAAAGAATCAGGGACAAGGATGGCAGCAGAGCAGCCTGGGTTGGCTGTCTGTGACCTGGTTGGGGGGAGGGGGCTCAAGTGAGATAGTTGTGTAATACTGAGCATGACACCCATTATCACAGCTAAACACCCACTGGAAGAGGAGGCGTCACCTCCCGCCTGCCCCCACCCCCACCCCCACTAGCATATACGAGCTGGTCTCCCCGAACCCAGCCCACTTTGCTTGTGTGTGTTTGATCATTAGAGTGTTCGCAGCACTGTGCCTGATCAGACAGAAGAGGAGAGAGAGAGAAGAGGAGGAGGAGGAGGAGGGAAGACAGGAGGGAGGGAAGGAGAAAGGAAGCCCTGGGGCTCTGTAAGAAACAGGCATGTGGGAGTTCTCTGTGGCACAAGTGGTTAAGGACCCGGCCACTGCAGCGGCGTGGGTTTGATCCCCGGCCCTGGAACTTCCACATGCAGGCATAGCCAAAAAAAAAAAAAAAGGAGAAAGAGGGAGGAAGGAGGAAGGGAGAGAGAGGGAGGGAGGAAGAAAGAAAGAGACGTGGAAACAAATGATTTCAACATAATAGGATGGTGAGTGCCATGCTCCTTGTGTTGGTCACTAGATTTCACCTTAAAGGCACCACCTGTCCTCTGCACCCCTGCTAGAATGAAACTCCTTGAGGGCAGGGACTGTGTCCTACTGACTTTTCCATGCCCACAGCGTCCAGCCCTTGTGCACGGTAGCTACATCAAACCCATTTCTAAAAAACCGAATGGCTGAGAGCTAGGTTGGCGAGGTCACCCATGAGGGCGCCTGGAGCTGATGCGAACCCTCCTCCCTCTGCTGTCAGATTAGAGGCGATACACTTGGGGCTGAGAAGATGAGCGTGCATGAGCAACTAGCCTCTTGTTTGCCATGAGTCAGTGGACTGAAGCGAAGATCTGAGGACAGCTGGACGCATCCCAGAGCAAAGCCCTCTCCCCAGTGTCCCATGACTGGGCCATCACGAGCTCCAGGCACAATGGTCCCATGTAATAATACAGCATCACAGAAAGGCAGGCAGGAAACGGCCCCTGGCCCTGGGGGCTGAGGAGGGAGCTCAGTGGACTCCACTGGTACAAGGTAATACCCAGAGGGTGGGCCCAGTCTTCCCCAACCTCCTTTTGTCCTCCAGGGGGCAGCCTCCCTGGACCCCAAGAGCCTTGGCACCCTGTGATGGATCCCACAGACCAGCTGCAGTTCACAAACTGGACATGATAAACAGACCTGCACATGATAAACAGAATGCAAATTATGCATGCACTTCACTGATCATTTTTAACATTAAATGTCTTTTATCAACCAATTAGAAATGTGCAACTCATATTGTAGGAGGAGGGAGCATGGGTCCTGGAACTCGAAAAGGCTCAGAAACAGTTAAGTGTAGGTGTAGATTCTGATTATTCCAAATGAAGAAAAAAAAAAGTCACAGATAGGACTTAGCGCCAATAGAGGGCGTCATTCATCTTTACAAGTCCCTAAAGTACTTTGGGGGGGGAAGGGTGGGAAGACCCTGAGAAGGTATTGAATCTAAATGGGCTGCAGACTAAGGCAGGAATATGTGGATGGTTTAGTATCTAGAAAACTGAGTACAAATATTGCTCAATTGCCATATTCCTTTTGCATGGAGTAGAGTTGAATCAGTGAGTGTGTGTTTGTGTGAGTGTGTTGCGGTTTTGTGTTTGTCTTTTGACTGTACTCACATGGCATATGAAAGTTTCCAGGGACTGAATCTGAGCTGAAGCTTCAACCTTCTCCATAATGCTAGATCTTAACCCACTGCACTACAGGGGAACTCCAGAGTTGAATACAGTTTTATCTTTTCCATTAACCTCTTGCTCTGGTGAGACTGACCCAAGGACATTAGCCAGTTCCCTCCACCCTTGGCATACAGCAGGCAGTCTGGGCTGGTAGACCGTTTCACTGCATCTTTCCATTTTCCCAACAAGCCTGTTTGTTGTGTGGGGGAATGAGTAATTCTGAAAAAGTCCACCAGAGGGAGCCAGACGACTGCTTTAGAACTATCCCTGGTTGGTTTGGGAATTCCTCTTTGGGGAAGCAGCTTGCTAACATCTTTTGAGCCATCTTTTTTCCTGTCTCTCCCCTTCCCCGTGACATTTTTTAAAAATCAGAAGTAATCATACTTCTGGAAATGTATCTTCTGTATTTTCTTACTTAACAACCCACAGACTTTAAACAAATAATACCACCGTGGTGAAGTATTTAGCAATGTGAGGGTTCTCTGCCCTCTTAACACAGAGTAGAATAATTACAGAAATTCTGCCTTAGAAGGTAAATTAATGCGTGGATGCTCAGTGAGGCATAAATCCAGTCCAGTACATTGGTGGGTCGGAGGATGGGAGAATAGTTTCTGAGTATAAATGATTTACCCGATTGAGCTGATCACTTTTTATGTATTTTCAACTGGCAATGTTTTAAGCATCTGTTGGGAGGGGGTTGTTGGCTGTGCCTGTGGCATGTGGAAGTTCCCTGGCCAGGGACTGAACCTATGCCACAGCAGCAACCTGAGCCGCTGCAATGACAGCGCCAGATCCTTAACCCACCGAGCCACCAGGGAACTCCAAGCATTGTTTTAAAGGAGACTAGACAGTGATTTTTCCTCTTACACTGTGATAAGGATTGGCTCTGCATTAGGAGCCACCTAGACAAATACATCCTTCCTGCTTCTGTGCTACTTGAGCCCAAGAAGACAGTCCCCTAAGGTCAACAGCATCCTCCCCTTGACATTGGCTGTGACTGGGCATTCCGTAGCCAGGAACATCTGGGGAAATGGTGCATCTGAATTTCAGCCAAGCTCTTTTTTTTTTTTTTTTTTTTTTTGTCTTTTTGCTATTTCTTTGGGCCGCTCCTGCGGCATATGGAGATTCCCAGGCTAGGGGTCGAATCGGAGCTGTAGCCACTGGCCTACACCAGAGCCACAGCAACGCGGGATCCGAGCCGAGTCTGCAACCTATACCACAGCTCACGGCAACGCCGGATCGTTAACCCACTGAGCAAGGGAAGGGACCGAACCCACAACCTCATGGTTCCTAGTCGGATTCATTAACCACTGAGCCACGACGGGAACTCCTGAATTTCAGCCAAGCTCTTAAAATACCCTCCCTCCTTCGTGATACCCACCCTGAAACCTTTTCAACCCACAGCCAGGGGCGAGCGGGTCCTTCTGAGACCCCCACACACTTTGTTACAGATTATAGCTCCAATTCCATCATATAGTCACTTTAAATCTGACTTCCTTATTAAATTGTCAACTTCTTGAGGAAAGAGTTTTGTCTGAATCTTCTCCAGAAAAATTTATCCCCAGAACCCAGCAGAGTGCAAGGTACACACTGGGAGTCAATCAATTTTTTATGGAATAAATAATATCCTCATGAACAAGGCATAAAATAATAAAAGCTAGGCTCAAGCAAGTACCTTCTCTGTGCCAGCTCTCTCTAAGGACTAGATATGTGTTCACTCATTTTATCCTCAGAAATGCCCTATGAAATAGATAACAGGTACTACCATTACCTGTATTTTAAGGTTGAGAAAATTGACCTTAGATTGACGAGACGGATTAAGTAACTTGCCGAAGGTCGTGAGTGGTCTAAGCCGAGACTGGGGTTTGAACCCTGGGACAGTGATGCCAAAGCCTGGACCCCCAACCACATTACCGTAAAGAACTGTGCAGATGAGCCTACCTACAGAACAGAAACAGACTCACAGGCATGGACAGCAGACCTGGGGTTGCCAGTGGGGAGGGCGAGGGAGTGGGGTGGACTGGGAGTCTGGAGTTAGCAGATGCAAACTTTTACATTTAGAATGTATAAGCAATGAGGTCCTGCTGTACAACACAGGGCACTATATCCAAACACTTGTGATAGAACATGATGGAGGATAACATGAGAAAAAGAATGTACATATACGTATAACTGGGACCCTTTGCTGTATAGCAGAAATTGACAGAACACTATAAATCAACAATAATAAAAAAAAAAAGTGGAGTTCCTGTCGTGGCTCAGTGGTAACAAACCCGACTAGTGTCCATGAGGATGTAGGTTTGATCCCTGGCCCCACTCAGTGGGTTAAGGCTCCAACGTAACCATGAGCTGTGGTGTAGGGCGCAGACATGGCTCAGATCCCGAGTTGCTGTGGCTGTGGTGTAGGTTAGTGGCTATAACTCCGATTCGACCCTAGCCTGGGAACGTCCACATGCCACAGGTGCGGCCCTAAAAAAAAATAACAATAATTTTTAAACAAAGAAAGAACTGTGCCCAGGAATTGGAGGGAGGGCAGTCTTTCAGATGTGTGCCTGCTTACTGACTCCACGTTAAGGGTGCTAATAAATTCACAATTAAAGAAAGCCTGGAGTGAGTAATTTGCAATTTACCTCATGTCTTAGGTAGGTCTAAGGGGCTGTAATAAGAGGATGGCTTAAGGACAGAAATATTTATTTTCAACTTCCATAATAGCCTGGGGTGATGTTCTGGGTCAGCAGGCAGCTAACTCCATGTGGTCATTCAGGAGCCCAGGCTCTTCCATCCTGAGCCCTGCCCTTCCCAAGGGCTTTGTGGTCCTCTGTGTGGCTGGGACTGGCCCTGTCTTTGGAGAGAATTTAGTCACCAAGACACATGTAAGTGCTGGGCAATGAGGTCCCACAGGGCAGCCATACACACGGTGGCAAGTTTGTTACCATGGGAAGAAAGCAAACTTAATAGGAAATTAGCTTTCTCCACCACACTCAGGACTCACGGCTGTGCCAGTTAACATTTTATGACTTTCATAAGGATAGACTTTATCTGCTCATTAAGTTAGAGGATGACACCAGTACAGAAAAGAGAAAAAATATATATCAGATAATAGCGAAGGATTTTTAGACAATTCATAACCTTAGGAAATGGTTTCTTAGCTATGACACTGAGAGCACAAGAAACAAAAGAAAACATCATCAAAATTTAAAACTTTTGTGTTTCCAAGGACTCCATCAAAAAAGTGAAATGAGGAGGTCCCGTCATGGCTGAGTGGTTAGTGAATCGAACTAGGAACCATGAGGTTATGGGTTTGATCCCTGGCCTTGCTCAGTGGGTTAAGGATCTGGCGTTGCCGTGAGCTGTGGTGTAGGTCGCAGACGCGACTCAGATCCCAGATCCTGAGTTGCTGTGGCTCTGGTGTAGGCCATCGGCTACTGCTCTGATTAGACCCCTAGCCTGGGATCCTCCATGTGCCACGAGTGTGGACTTAGAAAAGACCCCCCCCCCAAAAAAAAGTGAAACGAAAACCACAGAAGTGGAGGAAATCTTTGCAAATCATATATTTGATAAGGGACTTTTGTCTAGAAGATATAAAGAGCTACTAGAGCTTGATTATAAAAAGACAATTAACCCAGTTTTTTAAATTGGCAAACCAGCCAAAGAGCTATGTCTCCAAAGATATACAAATGTCCAGCTAAGCACGTGAAAAGTGATCAACACCATTAGCCAGTAGGGAAATGAAAAGCAAACCCACCAGGCAGCACGCCACACCCACTAGCACGACTATAATCAAAACAACGGATAATAACAAGTGTTGCAGTGTGATTGGAAATTGCCTTCACTGCTGATAAGAATGGAAAATGGTGCAGCTACTTTTGAAAACAGTCTGGCAGTTCCTCCAATGTTTAAACATAAAGTTACCATATTCTGCTCCTAGGTGTATGCCCAAGAAAAATAAAAACATAATATTCACACAAAAAATTTGCCCATAAATGTTCACAGCAGTACTAGTCATAATAGTCAGAATGTGAAAACAACCTAAATATCCACCAACCGATGTGATGCATTTGTATAATGGAGCATCATTTGAAAAAAATATTTTCTTCATCATAACTATAGAAAATTGTCAAATCACTATGTTGATTACAAAAAATATCAAATCACTATGTTGTACACCTGAGTCTAATATATTGTACGTTAACTACAAGTCAATTTCTTTTAGGGCCACATCTGCAGCATATGGAAGTTCCCAGGTTAGGGACTGAATCTAAGCCACAGCTATAATCTACACCACAGCTGCTGCAATGTTGGATTCTTGAACCCATTGTACTGGGCCAGGGATTGAACTCAAGCCTCTGAAGCTACCTGAGCCACTGTGCTTGGATTCTTAACCCACTGCATCATGTTGGGAACTCCAAGTCAATTTTTTAAAAATTAAAATAATTATATAATGTACTTCCGAATTAAAAAAAAAAAAAAAGGAACAAAGAACCGATATACCCACGATATGGATAAACCTTGCAAACATTAAGGCAGGAGGAAGAGGCCAGTCACACAGACCACATATCTCCTGACTCCAATGGCACGGCGTGTCCAGAACAGGAACACTGATAGGGACAGAAAGCAGACTAGTGGTCGCCTAGGGCTGGGGGATGGAGAGGCTGGGGAGAGGTGTGACAGTTACGGGGTGTGGGGTCACATTGGGGGGATAATGAAACTGTTCAAACTTGCGGTGATGGATATAGTATATAGTGACTATATTAAAATACTAAAAGCCATTGAGTTGTACACTTGAAATGGGTGGCTTGTATGGTATGTTCATTATTCCTCGATAAAGCTGTTAAAAAATCATAAGCAGCTAGCACAATGGGCTCCCACTAACAAGATGAAATGTACTGTAGCCCCATGTAACATCCAGCTCATAGACTCTGAAAACCCTCTGCACAAATATGGGATGGGGAGACAGGTGTTGACAGTGACCCCAGGAAAAGGGGGTCAGGGCTACAGTTTTTCAGCAGCTCAATATGAGCAAACAGCACGATGCAGCTGCCAGAACAGTTAAATGTGCTGAACTGAAGGCTGTCCTCTCCCAGGGGAACTTCCAGGGGCTGTTACCTGCTTTAAGGTGTGGGGTGCTCGGGAAAACAGAGTCCACAAAGACAGAGCTCACAGCCCTAACTCACTACTAGGAAAAACAAATGCAAAAAAGTGGAAGTCCTCGTGGCGGTCATTGCCACTGCTCGCATGTCAGAGGAGGCTTCTGCTCTGGCTTCAGGTTGTCTGACTTACATCGCAGGGTCCAGGGGAGGACGAGCTGCACAGATCTCAGTGGGGGAGGGGGTCCCCTCGGTTCAGGGATGTTGGCTGGGTGTCTGCAGGGGCAGCCCTATTGCCAACTTCCCTGTGGACAGGGAAAGAGGGAGTAGAGGTGGGGTGGTCAGGAATCAAAAGGGTTTGCAATGAAGAAATTCATAAGAGGTATAATTTTTTTAAAAATGTCTCCCAGGAGTTCCCGTTGTGGCTCAGCAGTACTGAACCTGACTAGTATCCATGACGATGCAGGTTCAATCCCTGGCCTCCCTCAGTGCGTTAAGGATCTGGTGTTGCTGTGACTGTGGGTCAGCAGCTGCAGCTCCAATTTGACCCCAAGCCTGGAAACTTCCATATGCCGCACCTGCAGCCCTAAAAAGACTAAATAAAAAAATAAATACAAATAAAAGTTTTCTATACAGCCATATCTCCCAATGATGCTTCATTCTCAGTAAGCCACTCTCTCACTCCCTGTGCTTCCTAAAAAGTGTGCTTTCCTTTTCTTCATTTACACTCCATCTCTCACCACAAATAATCTGAGGACAAAACAGAAAGTTTAAGTCCCAGGAAGGACTTAATATCTTTGCCCAAGTTTTGAGCAGGACTTTGAGCTCCCTGGCAGGAAGAAAACAGAATTACCTGAACTGTTCTCATTTTGGGGAAGAAGGACGCATACCACATTTCCAAAATATAAACGAGTTACTGACATGACAGCTAAAAAGAACTTTTGGGGGTTTGTTTTTGTTTTTTAGGGCCGCACCTGCAGCATATGGAAGTTCCCAGGTTGGAGCTGCAGCTGCTGGCCTGCACCACAGCCACAGCAACTCAGGATCTGAGCTGTGTCTGCGACTACACCACAGCTCATGGCAGCACCGGATCCCCGACCAAGCCCAGGATCGAAGCCAGGAATCGAACCTGCATCCTCATGGATACTAGCTGGATTCGTTTCCGCTGCGCCACAACAGGCACTCCCTAAAAAGAACTTTCTGGACTCTGTTTTAGTGGATAAAGTGTAGGTAATGGAAAATCATATTTTAGTAAGGCAGAAAAAGCATCTTATTTGACATTTATATGTGTTGCTCAAAATTGCTGGTCTATTATTTCTACCAGAGGTCCACGTATGTCACATATCCATTTAAACAGCTTAATTTCTGCTAGAATTCAGTCAAATAAATAAATAAACCAGCAATTATTTATGTGCTTCTTCTGTCTGAGCACTGGGGTCAATGAAAAGAAACCAAAGAGTGAGGATGGTATGTCCCTTCTAGAAACTGCCTGGAGTGGTAACAGTAACACACAGGAAACAATTTGAACCCTGAAACAGTACAAACTTAGATACCGGGGTGGGGAGTGGGGGGTGGCAGCCAGTACCTTACCTTGGATGGGTGGGCATCCGGAAGGAGAGGGGTGAATAAAGAAGCGTCAGAATGACGGTCTGGAAAGCCAGTCCCCAGGGTTCTGAGCCGCCACCTCCCTAAAGAGGGCACCAGGCCCACACCCATCGTGGGAAGACTGGGCCCATGCCAAAGAGGCCAGGGAGCAGAAACGGCCGCACTGCAAGCCTCATTACAGGGCAGCCGTCCCCCACAACAGATGCGGCCCCACCCAAACAAGAGAGTTGGGGGACAAAGGAGACCTAAATCCCTTGGCCACCCCCGACCCCCGCCCCTCTCAGCCGCGCTGCGGCCTCACAGGGGCCAGGTGGCACCTAGGGCCGGTCTGCCATCCGCTCCTGGGAACTGGCATTTTTAATCCCCTCAATTAGAAGTGTAACGACTTCTTGCTTCCACTCGCCAGGCTGCCAGGAGAAGGTTCAGAGAGAGCAAAGGCGCTTCGCGTGGCTCAGAAAAGCCGAGACGGCGCAACCCGGAAGCATCCTCCTCCAGAGCGACAGGCGACGGGAGCGCATGAGAAAAGACCCGGATGTGCTCAGGTCTGCCTGGTCCGCCCTGCGTGGTCGTGGTCCTGCCTGCGGAAGGGTGGGTGGGGGTGTTGGCCAAGGACACGGGCTCTGTCCCTTTCCCTCACCTCCACATAGACGGTGTCTGCTTTTACAAAGATGAAGACACTGCGCATGCAGGGCTTATGCCCCATGTCTGGCAGGTGGCAGTTTCCTGTTAGCGCTGCCCATCTCGGTGATTTCTGATATCTTCAATCCCTCCACCTGGTATTTCTAGTCTCTCCACCGCCAGGGAACACTCCAGACCATATGCCTCCCGAGATGCAAGGGGAGAGGACTCAGTCACACCACTGCCCCAGCCGCCTCAGTGGCTCAGCAGCGAGTCAGACAATGGCCTGAAACGCCCGGAGGGTCGATAGATATTTCAGGAAACCCAAGCAGGGCCTTTCCAGCATCGCAAGGCCGTCATGGCGTTTCGGGGTATTGCCCACCTCCCTGCCACTCTGCCTCACCAGAGAAAGCAGGGAGGCCTGTGTTTTTATACCGTCCTGCTCAGCCTCCACCTTTCCCACCTCCACCCAGGGCCTCCTCCCCCTTGGAGCCCGCCACACGTCAATCAAGCACGTGACAGGAAGGGGCAGGCAGAATACTGACCCTCTGAATGGACCCACACCCCAGTCCCTGCAACATGTGACTGTGCCAGGTCCCACAGCCAGGACAGTTAAGGTGGCGGATGGAGTTAGGGCTGATCATCAGCTGACCTTAGGACAGAGATGATCCCAGGTGATACTGGAGGGCCCCATGTGACCACATGGAAGCAGAAGAAGAGAGGCAGAAGGAGGTGTGACGATGGGAAAAAGGGTCAGAGAGGTGTCAGGTCACTGGCTTGGAAGAGAGAGAAGGAGAGTGACAAACTAGGGAACGTGGGAGCCTCCAGAAGCTGGAAAAGGCAATGAAGCGGATTCTCTCCTAGAGCTTCTAGAAGGAATGTGGCCCTGCTGCACCCTGAGTTTAGTCCGGTGAGACCTGTCAGACCTTCAACCTACAGAGTGTAAGAAATAAAACACACATGGTTTTAAGCCACCACGTGCGGTCACTTGCACGGCAGCCACAGAAAAGAAACACAGAATCTTTCTGCTCATCACTTGGTGACATCCATTCTGCCTCCCAAGATGGTGGTACATGGCATCTTGGTGATTTTCCTCTTGTGGTAATGGACAGGCCAGTCAAATGCTAAGACCCTATGCCCCAAAGTATATGTATAAATTCTCAGGCCGGGGGGTGGGGGTGGGGGACCTTTAGTGAGAGCCTGCCCAAGAAAGTGCAGAAAGGCCAGGAGGGAGCCGGCTGGTGCAGGTGTGTTCAGGGGGTGGCCAAGAGCCCCCATTGTTCTCCCTGATAAACTCCTCCACTGGCTTCCCAACCTCATCACCTCTGACCTCATGGCCCCAAGGTTTAAGAGATTATGTATGTGTTCATTTTTTGGCTCATTTTTCTCTTTTTATTCATCAGAGATACAGGACTTCCAACTAAAGCTTGTAATGAACAAGGAGTAGCCAGAGCTCTCACTATGAATTCGTGGAATTCCAGGCAAAAGCAAAGCTAGGAAGTTTCAGAAATCTTTCCCAGTTCAATCCTCAATTCATGATTGGTTTCCCTAAAAATTTTTTGTTGTTGTTGTTTTTTTAAGGGATGCACCTGCAGCATATGGAAATTCCCAGGCTAGGGGTTGAATTGGAGCCAAAGGCGGCAACCTACACCATAGCTACAGCATCGCCAGATCCAAGCCACATGACCTACATCACAGCTTTCAGAAATACCGGATCCTTAACCCACTGAGCGAGGCCAGGGCTCGATCCCATATCCTCATGGCTACTAGTCAGGTTCTTAACCTGCTGAGCCACAACGGGAACTCCTCCCTAAGTTGTTTGGTTTATTTATTATAGTTGATTTACAGTGTTCTGTCAGTTTCTGCTGTACAGCAAAGTGACCCAGTCATACATATATACACTCTTTTTCTCACGTTATCTTACATCATGTTCTATCACAAGTGATTGGTTATAGTTCCCTGTGTGATACAGCAGTGAGGAGGTCCCTAAGTTAATATTTAAAATACTCAGTGAAGCCCCATTACCATCTCTATGGCTTTCTATAGCCCCCAGATTGAAAACTATTGAAAAATATTTCATTTGTGTGATTCATTTAGATCCAGAACTTTATTCCTCAGTATCTAACTCTTTTCACCCCAGTGTTATTTCAGAGTGCCTTTCAGCTCTATGGTTGGAGGATTTTTTTCATTGCATTGGTAGGTTCACTTCGAGGTAGGCTTGGATTCTGATCTGCTGAGTGTATAGCCATGGTGACATCCACGGTGAGCCTTGGAGACCCCATAGTGTGTTACAGGGGCTTACCCCTGTCTGTCCTTGGGAAGAAGGGGCTGGAAACAGATTCCCTGAAATCTCCTTTTATAGACCACATGCTCCCACTTCAATAAGAGTTAAAGCACACACTTCTCCCAGAACCCAGTCAGCTGATCTGTTGATCTCTCCCAAACTGCTGCTCCAGTCCACAGACACCACTAAGAGGTCATGTCCCTCTATCTTCCCACTGAGATCACAGCTCAGGGGCACTTAGTTCACCCAGTAGGATACCGCAAAAGAGCAGAGCTATAAGCTCACCTGGAAGTCTCTAAATGCTTAGAGCAACAGTTTCAACAAAGTTTTAGAATCATCAGTGTAAGATGAGAATATGAACATAGACCCTGCAGGAATACGTGTGAACATAAATGCGCTAATTCATGGAAAGTATTACAAATAGTGTCTGTCCCATAACAGACGGTCTACAGAGGTGACTGCTCTTTCTTACCTTTTCTCCCTGAGACTCATCTTTCTCCCCCAGTGGTGAGAGGATCAAGGATGAGAGAGAAAGAGGAGGGGAGTATTCAGAAAACACAGTAATCATGACCTCCAAACATGTATCATGTATAGAAGGTATGCAGAGAAGCACTTATCCCAATCTTGCATTCACCTGGACTACACCTGGGAGTCTTTACCATTTGAGCCGTTTTTACATGCTAATAAATTGTCACCAAAAGCCTGAATCATTTGCTTCTGCATAGTTTTGTCTATGATAATGTTTCTCCAAATGTGGGTATGGTACCTTTTTAGAATCAGCTGGTGTACTAGGACAAGCAAAGCTAGATTCTGTAATAAAGAGTCCACCAATCTCAGTGGCTTAAAGATGCAGTTATTGCTCATTTCATAATTTAGTGTGTGTTAGCAGGTCGTAGGGGATGGTCTTTCCAACCAGGGGCTGAGGTTCTTTCCATCTAATGTCTCTGCTGTCACCCAGGACCACAGAGTCCTCTGCCAGATCCCCTGTATCCAGCTGGCAGATAACAAGAGGAGGGAAAGCCAATACAGAGGATTGAAGAGTGCTTTTAGGGACCAACACTAGAAGTGATCTACATCATTTTGCCTACAGTCTTTGGTCAGGACTCAATTACACAATCCCACACAGCTATAGGAGAAGCTGGGACTGTAGTTTAACTCTATCCTAGAGGAAACAGGAATGATTTTGGTAATTTCCTTGTATACCTGGAGTGACTATAAATACATATTTTTTTTCTAAGTCTGAACAGCATCAGATCTTAGATATATCTTATGCTACCCAGACCTAAGGAATCAGAATCTCTGGGACCTAGGAATGTGAGGTTTAAACAGATGATTTTCATAGGCAGATATGGCTTCCAGGCTTCCAGTACAAACAGCTCTTTTCCAAGGGCAGCCTTGCCATTGATCTTACCTTAGATCCCAGGTTGGGTACCCAGGGTATTTTTGCAAATCTTTCAGAAGTGGCAACAACTGTACTATAAGAACTCCCAGGATGGTTTGCCTTCAACACTCAGATTCCAACATCCCATTAAATAGATGGGTAAGCATGGAATTTTCCAAGTCCCTTTCTTGGCACCTGTATTCTTACTCAGACAAAGAGGATGGTGTAGGACTACACTGAGTGGCACAAACCCGAGCCAGCTCTCACAACCCAAATCCATTTGCTTTAGGGACATTGTTGAGGTCACTGCTCAAGACATCATTTTATGGGGACACAGGGAAGAAATTCTCTTGGGTGTCTTAAACAGTTGTTTTTCTATGAATCATGACATTTATTGTGTTTCCTCTTTGTATTGGCTGCTGGAAATTTTGCAGCCAAAACTTCAGACCACCTTTAGCAAGTATAAAGAACTGCATCCTGGTTACATCTTATTGTTCCTACTTTTAACCCAAATACTTTCAAATATGCCTATTTTCTTATTAAAGTGTACATATTTGCACATGCTAGTTGATATCTATTTTGCATGCGCATATTTAGAAATGAGTTTTTAATGACTGAATGGGCCTTGCATCAGAAAAGTGAGCAGGTTTTGGTGAAACCTGTGTTCTTGGTTTTTTGACCATGTTTTAGCCCAAGGGAAATGTTACCCACAAATGACATGTATGAAGCCTTAACTACTGGCTTAACCCAGTACAAAATGAGTTTCCTCAGAGACCTCAGAATAAATTCATTACTTAAAACCACATGTACTTTTCCAAGATGACTCTGTCCCAGTTGTCATCTCTTCCTGAGATGGAATCACCATAGCCTGGACCCAGAGATAATGCAGAACCGAATTACCATCCAAAAGTAGGGCACTGGGTGAACAGCTCTTGGGTATGATAGATTTTACTCTCTGTCCAAACTCTGCCTCAATAATATTTAAACCCTACGGAAGGAAAGCTAGAAAAAATTCACATAGCTTTAAGACATCCTCAGACTATAATTTACTGAAATTTTCCCACATTAAATTTAATAAGTAACTCCTGGAAGGGGTTGAGAGAAAGGTATCCAACTATCCATTCAATGAACTAAAATGTATTGAGTACCTGTTTATGTTCCAGGCACTGTGAAGTGACTTTAACATACAATCCCCATTTTAGGCACATACACACCGCACACACACACACCCCAAGCTTGCATTCTGGGCGGGAGGTATTAAAAGGGTGTCATCACATTTCTTGGAGCAGCCTCTGACAGTGGCCCTTGATTTGAAGGAGACTGCGTCCAGAGGTGCGGCAGTTACCTTCAGCACCAAGGCCAGCGCACCTGGCTCTTCCCGATTGCCCTACCTTCCCATTTCAGAACTCTCAACCCAGAACTGCAATAAAGAAATGCTCTTTCTCAATGAAACAGGCCTTCTTAACTCTTGAGATAAGCTCTTCATGGGGTGGTCCCTGGTGCCAACAGAAAAGGTTTTGACAACGAAGAGATGAAAATGATTAATGTATTGGAGACCTACCCCTTCTGAACACAGGCGCAGAGGCATGCGCACACCGCCACATAGGCAGTGTGTTGACTGAGTTCTGTACTTGTCACTCCCAGCACCTCTTCTCACGGAGAAGCAGTTAGGAAAAGCATTCTTTACATCCTGTCTCAACAAGGAGTGACTCCAGTGCAAGGACAGGGAGAGGAGGGAGAAGAGGAGCACAAGTGCTCAGGACTCTAGTTTTCTGAGATTTGTCCTGAGAGTTTTTTTTCTTTTTTCTTTTTTTTCTTTTTATCTCTGGGGTTTGCGTATAGCTCTTGACTTTAAGATTAACAGTCAATAACAATCTACCATAAAGATTGCCCTTCTCAACTAAAGTAATAAAAATCCTGAAAGGCAACCATATCTGACATTGGTAAATACTATTACCATTTCACAGACGAGGAAGCTGAGCAGAAGAGATTAAGCTACTTGCCCAGTGCGTCAGTGACAAAGGCGAACCAAAAAAGGCCAGATTTCCAGTCTTCCCTTCTGCTGGTCCTTCCTCAGCAAGACCCACACATGTATTCGCCAACTGTCTCCAGGATCCAGGTTCTGCACCCCTCCCTCTGGCCCAATTATCTGAAAACCAAAAGAGTAGAAAATCGAAAATGAGATGAAGGTCGGCAGAGACGTGAGGCGGCGTATTGCTGCCGCTTCCTTGCCTCCTTTTCAGAAGATAAAATCGACTCTGCTCTTCCTCGGTGACAGACCCTCGCCTGCGGCGCAGCTCCCGGCCTCCGCGGGGGTCCCCGCAATCTGGGCGCCTCCAGCTGCCCCATCTCCAGAGTCGCCAGCGGCAGAGCACAGGGCCAAACTGGGGCGGACCCAGGGTGCCCAGGGTGCCCGGAATGCCCATGCCAGAGCAGCTGCCGGAGCTGCCCAGGGCGCACTGTGCCGGGCGCTGCTCTCTTCTGCTCGCCCGGTGTGCTGCTCGTCCCAGAGGAGCCTCCAGCTGCGCCCCAGGCCCAGATCCTGGGCTGTGCGGAGCGCGGATCCCCGGCTTCCCCTCGCCAGCTCCCTCCTGAGTTAGCACTCAGTGCCAGGGAGAAGCACGGCTCTCTCCCCACCTCTCTCCGAGCGCACCGGGCCAGCTTCCATCTGATTAGAATGTTTCTTCCATCTGATTAGAATGACTGTAGCTTTCAAGTCATTCATTATGAGAAGAATTTTAGTCTTAAAAGAAAAAAGGGGGGGGTCCCACTGTAATTGTGAGTTGTAATAAATGCGAACTTCTGGTGCCTTCCTCTGCAGTATGTAAGACAGTAAAAAATGTGTCTCATCCAAACGCGCCTCCTCCCCAAGCCCATTGTGAAGTCAATCGCTAACAAAGGGGACATGTGAATATTCAACACAGTCTTTCAGTTGTATTTTCCGGAATCCCTGAGTCGGCCTTTTTTTTTTTTTTTTAAATCTGCGAATACCTGTTTAAGTTTTAAAAGCACATGGAAATCGCCCGCGAGCGACCATATAATTTGATTTGCCAAGCAATCTGCAGAGCGATCGCACATCATTTATAATGTTCATTGAGCATTTTGCCTAATTGTGTCTGTCTCTGAAAGGGCGGCGCACCCCCTCCCGACCGCGAGCAGCACAAGTGGCGACATTCCCATGGAGCCGCCGCGCCGCAGCTTGTCGCATTCAGCGCGGGCGGCCGGGCCGCGCGCTTCCCTGCCCGGCGACCGGGCGCGCCTGACACTAATAGCTCGCGGCTCAGGTACGAGCCGGCGCCGCGTTTGACTCCATTCAATTCACAACCGGCCGCGCTTGCAGGTGTCGCCTTTTGAAACTGCCATTCAGGCGGCCGCTGTTCACTTCTCGCTGCGCCGCGGGTTTTGTAGAAGCGCAAGAATGGGGCTGATTATTCCCGTGCCCACAGGCCTCCCCCACACGCCACCCCCCACCCCCACTCCCGCCATCGCCGGACCCGAGGCTTCCCTCCGCCAAAAGAGGAGTTTAATTAGTTCTGGGACAGCAGAGAGCCAGCGTAGCTGGCAAGGCCCGGCTCCCCAGGTAACCTCGTTTGCCGCGGCCCCGGGAGGGGGCGCCAGGCCTCCGGACGCGCGCTCCCTCCTGCGCCACGCCTTTGCCCTGCCCTCTTGCCTGCTCTCCATCCTGCCGACGGCTCACTTGCCGGGCTTGGCAGACCTTGGCCGGGGGTGCCCGCGGTCCCGGGCCGCGAGCACCTCTCCGGC
Source organism: Sus scrofa (assembly GCF_054392235.1). Lineage (NCBI taxonomy): Eukaryota > Metazoa > Chordata > Mammalia > Artiodactyla > Suidae > Sus > Sus scrofa. The sequence continues at coordinate 78,520,346 of NC_139392.1, read as the reverse complement.
GCTCGCGCCCCCTTCCTGCTTCTCTGTCCCCATTGCCAGGCCAGTGGGGGAGATGAAATCTTGATTGACAGGACTTAGCCGTGTTGCGTATGAGTGTTCTCTCCATCACGTGTCATCACTCCACCACTCCTATTTTGGGGAAATATCGGGAGAACGTTTTGGGGAAACGCTGGAAACACTTTTCCCTTTTATCCGACTTTGCGTCTTAGCACCGCGTGCGCTAAGCTCAGGGCACAAAGTTGGGCCTGGGAGATGGCGAATGCTGGCTGCCTCGCCACTGCGGCCGGTGACCCTCTCTTCACAGAAGCGGCTCGGCAGCCCAAATTCGCACGTCTCATACTCTAGGCCACCGGAGCCACAGGTACCACCACTACCCTCCAACCTCCCCCCCCACCAAAGGGATGGCGCCCCCGCAAATCTGGCTTGTGGTTGTGGGTCGCGCACGCCAGCAGGGAGGGGAGCGGAGGGCGGCCCTGTCCTGCGGGATGCTCGCCGGGTACCTTTCGGGGCGGAATGGGCCCCTCCCGACTTATCATTTGGTTTCCGCGAGCGTCCGAGGACGCAGGCACCCATTCGTTCCACTCGCTGCGCTCTGTGAACGAGCGTGGGTTGGGCGGGGGATGCCAGGCCCGGGGAGGGCCGGGTGGTCTCCCTCCCCCGCCCGCCCCGCCCGCCCCGCGGGCAGAGCCGCCGCACAAGTGTTGTGATTCCCACGGACCGGCGGGCTCTGCGGCTCGAGGCCCGAGCACCAGGGGCCCGGGAGACGCGGCGGACACAGAGGGGTTTGTAGACAAGCTGACCTCCGCGCTCCCGCTCTGAAAGGGCCTGAAAGGAGCCGTTTATGGTGCATTACCAGTCAAGGGCTCAGGTACCAGCCTCTTGTGTCGGGAAGCCCCGGCGGCCGCCCGTGCTGCAGGTGTCAACTATACAAACGCCCGGAAGGGGGGAGGATTCCGGGGAGGGCCCGGGAGGGGCGCCCGACGGCGCCAAGCGCGCCGCTCGCCTAATTTCCCGCTTTCTCCTCTGCGGCGAGAGCAGCCGGACTGGGGCGCAGACCCAGGTCCTGGGGGGCTGGGGGGGGGGGTAGAGAAAGCAGCTGGGGGCGGGGCCTACGGGATGTTATTTATGGACTGCATTTGGTGGAGAGGGGAGCCGGGAAGGCTTTGAGCCCTTGCCTGACCCAGTTTCAAGGCTGAGGGCAGAGGGAGGTCACGGGAGGCTGAAACTTCCCGTGGAGGCGAGCGCTGGGCTGGGCAAAGAGAGGCATTTTGCCCGTCTGTTGGGCCGCTTGGGCCCCCAGGGACCTGTCCAGATTTAACTTGAACTTCCCACGTGGATCCATAATCTCCCTTTGTATCTTCCCGTGCAAAAAAACGGGCCTGATCCTGGGTGCATATTTAGCAAATGTTCTTGGTTAAAGCAGTGGCCCTCTCCTCATCGGCCTCTCCCCAGGGCCTGAGTCACTTCCGGCCCAAAAGAACCCAAGGAAGGTTACCCTCAGTGGATAACCCCGTGGGCCTGTGCCCTGAAAAGCCTGACAAGCCGAGGCCTTAAACCCCTCACGTTGGCTCCTATAAAGGCACACCTCAAAATGCTTTTACCCTTGGAGGGAGATTGCTAATGAAGTTTATTGGCTCTCAGAAGTCTTCATGGCACCAAAATACAGAAAAAGAAAAATAGTAAACAAATAAAAACAAACCAAACAACCATACTGCTGCCGTTATATTAAGACCATTACAAAAATAACAAATGGTATTTGATGCTTTTCAGGGCCAATTAGAAAAAGAGGATGAGGCAGACAGAAATTGTAGGTGTGTCTGAAGGAAGCTTCTGGGTGCTCCCAAAGGTTTTATAGGTTGTCGGCCTTGCTCCTTTATTTCATGTTACCTGGAAACTTCTTTATCCTTCCTGCAGCTGCATCGCCATCATTACTTTTATATGTTTCATCTGCTATTAGAATCAGTTTTTGACAGAGTAAAACTGAGTGCTTTTCTTAAAGTGAGAAATTGGACAAGACATGGTGAAAAGGATGAAGAAGATGGGTGTGTCTCTAAAAGAGTGGGGTTTAAGAGGTGAATAAAGGAGAGAAAATAGACTCCTTACAAAGTGAAGGAAAGCCTGTCCCATCTGAAAAACAAAATCACCCCTGTCCTCTCTATCATCACATTCGCAACAAAACTTTTTTTTGTGTGTGTGTGTGTGTGTGTGTGTGTGTCTTTCATCTTTTTAGGGCTGCCCCTGCAGCATATGGAGGTTCCCAGGCTAGGGGTCTAATCTGAGCTGTAGCCGCCAGCCTACACCACAGCCACAGCCACAGCCACGCCAGATCCGAGCCATGTCTGTGACCTACACCACAGCTCACAGCAACACCGGATCCTTAACCCACTGAGCAAGGCCAGGGATCGAACCCGCAGCCTCATGGTTCCTAGTTGGATTCATTTCCACTGCGCCAATATGGGAACTCCACGAAACTTCTTGAATAAGTTACCCAAACTAGGGATCTCTATTTCCTTGACATTATTCAATCTTCAGTGCACTGCATTCTGGCTCACACTCTCACACTGGAACACTCACTCATTTGGTCATTATCACTTCCATGGCCCCCAATGTAAGGACAATGTCTGACCTTATCTTGCCTAAAATTGCAGTAAACAGGCCCACCATGTGTCCTGATACCTCCATGCAGTCTTTTGTTTCTCTCGCTCCTCCAATCCCACAGTCATAATATCAACCAAGTCCTAAAATTCTCTTTGCAAAGTATTTCTCTAGTCTGCGGCCACTACCCAGTCCAGGCCTTCATAATCTCTCAGCCGTTCTGCTGCAGCTTTCCGATGGGTCTTCCTGCCTGTCATGTCTCTTTGTTCTAATCCCTTCTCCAACAGTGCAGCCTCAATCATATGACTTTTCTAAATGGCAGCCTTGGTCATGCTACCTCTGGCTTCAAACCCTTCCCTGATTAATTATATATGAATTATAAACATGTGCTATCGTACTAACATCAATGACATACTTATGAGGAATCAGGCAAATTTTAAAAGAATGAGATAAAAATATATATGATAGTTCTAATATTTAAGAAACTGAAAAGCAGAGAAAACTGATCCATAAAAAAAGAAAAGAATGAAGCAGATATGAAGAGGGGAACAGAAAGAAGTGCAGGAAAGATGGAGAGAAATCCCCAGGCTCCTTTCCAAATTGTGGTGTGTTAACTAGGACACAAGTGAGGCTGCCCTATAAAAGAGTTGGAATATGTTGTGGTTTAAAGGAGACAGAAGTTTATTTCTCTCTCACAAAAACTGGGTAGGCATTCCAGGCCTCCCATGGGATCTAAATGATGGGGGAGATTCTGATTCCTTTATCTAGTTACTTATCCAGCCTCAACATGTAGCTTTAACTCATGGTTCAAAATGGCTGCTCCAACTCCTGCCATCGCATTGGCATTCCAATCAGTAGGAAGAGAGAAAGTAGCAAGGTGGGATGTGTTCTTCCTTTTTGAAGAGCCTCAAAGGTGAATATCACTTCTATTCATTAGTTAGAAGTTAGTTTCATAACCACACTGAGCTGCAAGGGTAGCTAGAAAATGTAGTTTTTATTCTGGGTGTCCATGTGCTCAGCTAAAATTGTGCAGTTCTATTCATATAGATATAGGGTGAATTTTTAGTCTCTGAGACTCCTGGTACTGCTGCCTTCCTGAGACCTAGCTACTAGGACATGCCCTGAATCCTGTACCAGAGCTCCCTTATTTTTTTTTTTTTTTTTGTCTTTTGTCTTTTTTTTTTTGTTGTTGTTGTTGTTGTTGTTATTGTTGCTATTTCTTGGGCCGCTCCCGCGGCATATGGAGGATCCCAGGCTAGGGGTTGAATCGGAGCTGTAGCCACCGGCCTACGCCAGAGCCACAGCAACGCGGGATCCGAGCCGCGTCTGCAACCTACACCACAGCTCACGGCAACGCCGGATCGTTAACCCACTGAGCAAGGGCAGGGATCGAACCCGCAACCTCATGGTTCCTAGTCGGATTCGTTAACCACTGCGCCACGACGGGAACTCCCAGAGCTCCCTTTTTGATGTTCACTGGTTCAAGTTGGTTTCTATTACTTGAAACCAAAAGATTTTAGACTAACATACAAATTTACCGAGTCCTAAGTGCCATGACATAGGTACATCAGGTAATCCAGGTTATTCTACAGTAGCCAAATCTTAGTGATCTCATACAAGGGTTTCTTTCTTTCTTTCTTTTTTTTTTTTGTTTTTTGTTTTTTGTTTTTTGCCTTTTCTAGGGCCATTCCCTTGGCATATGGAGGTTCCCAGGCTAGGGGTCGAATCGGCGCTGTAGCTGCTGGCCTACACCAGGGCCACAGTAACTCGGGATCCGAGCCGCATCTGCAACCTATACCTCAGCTCATGGCAACGCCAGATCCTTAACCCACTCAGCAAGGACAGGACTCCAACCCACAACCTCATGGTTCCTAGTCGGATTTGTTAACCACTGAGCCATGACAGGAACTCCAAGAGTTTATTTCTAGTACCGGTCCCCCATTCTATTCGAGTTTGCAGGGGGGTCTATTCGTCAGGGTCACTCAAGGCCCCAGGCTGACAGATGTTCTGCCCAAGTTATGTTTCCACACTGGTTACAGAAGAGAGAAGTGAAGGAGCCAAAAGCACACAGGCTCTTAAAGCTTCCTCCTGGCCTGCCCCTGCCCTGGAATCAGCCATTTCTCTAAGGGTCTCTGGAAGCTTTAAGTCAGGAATGGTTCTTAGAAGCCAAGATCTGAGAACAAAGTGTGTTCATTGCTACAAGGGCCCTTGTAGCAGACAGAGCTAGATGGATTTAAAAAAAAAAAAGGAAGAACGTGCACATACATATACAAATACCTCGGTCCATATCTATAGTCATATGTCTCTATCAATACATTCTAGCCTTTCTCCTTTCCTTATTTATAACTCCCTTCTTTAATCATGAGTTCTCATTATTCCAGTACACTTAGCCACACATTTACTCCTAGATTGCACCGAAGGTCATTTTAAAATTCCTAACCTACACCACTGTGAAAGTCAGACCTACTAAATATGGTTTAGAATTTTATAGTTCTTTTCGCTTTTTGAAAGTACTGTGTTCAAAATTTACTTGGATTGCTAAAAATAATATTTTTTTCTTTTACAGCTGCACCTGCAGCATATGGAAGTTCCTGGATCAGGAACTGAATCAGAGCTGCAGCTGCCGATCTATACCACAGCCATGGCAACGCTGGATCAGAGCCACATCTGCAAACTATGCTGCAGCTTGTGGGAATGTCAGATCCTTAACCCACTGAGTGAGGCCAGGGATCAAATCCGCATTCTCAGGGACACTATGTCTGGTTCTTAACCAACTGAGCCACAATGGAAACTCCATCAATAATATTTTTTAAGTAGTAAGGAAATTACGACAATAAATTGCACTATTGAACATGAAGCAGGAAGAAAAAGCTTCCTCCTAGAAGTGACATGACATTTCTATTCATCTTTTACTAACTCAAGCAAATTATACGGCCACATATCACCTCAAAGAAGCTAGGGAAGTACAAGGTTCTGACCCTCCTGGAAGAAGATGGAGCTCTGTGGCTTGTCCTTCCAGCTGCTCTCTCACCTAGGATGTCTTATGATGGGAGCTTTTCAAGTTAACTCTTACTGTAAAGCACCCAGAAAGTACAACAGGGTCCTTCTGCAGCTTCCTTTCTTCTCCACTCAGGGCTGCTCAGCTACAGAGGAAATTTCTCCCTAAGCACTGGGGGCCTGTGAGGTCAATGATAACATAAATCCCTCACACCACTTTAAATTGGGGCATAAATGTCATAAAATGGATGGCAGCTTGCAGAGCTTTGCAGGAGCTCTGGTAACCCTCTTAGGAAGCTCTGCACATTTTCCTAGTTCCATCCTGGAATTTTTACAGTGGGTTTGTACTCAAGCCTGGTAGGTGCCAAGCATCTGAAAAAAATACAAGGACCAGGAGCAGATCCGAAAACAGGAGGACCAGCTTCCTGAGGAGTCTCCTACTGTCCCCCAAATGCTTTGTGATGACTTCAATGGGCTACATTTTAAGAATTCACCCTGTGATGAACGGCGTTACCTTCCAGGGGCACTAGTAAAACACCCGAGAGATGGCCATCCGGTTGCCATGTGTTGCTTACACCTTAGTGGAGCAGATGTTTTCCTTTATGGCCTCTTGCTGAGACCGATGGCCCTGAAGTAATCGGCTTTTAGAGGGGGCAGAAGGGGTAACAGGATAATTTGGAGCGGGGGCATTCTCTGAGGACACAGGTCTTGGTGGGGCAGAGATGTAGTCACCATGAGGCCACTCGGTGTCTGCAACAGGGATGGGGCTGGAGGCAGGACTAAGAAAGGAGATACAAAAAGGCACATTGAAATGCACTGACCCCAGCTGGCTTGAGATGGAGCCTGTAGCATCCCACTGATTTGCTGGCACTCGTGTCCTCAAACCAGGGGAAATAGTGGGCTCTAGCATACCTCCCACTTCTGTAAATCTCTTCTGCTTCCTGGGAACAAACTCCTGCCCTCCTCTGTGGTCAGGCTCTCTCTAGCCTCACCTAGCTCAACACTGTTCCCTTTATGAAGCACTCCCTCCCCACAAGCTCCTCCTTCTCAGGCCGAGCCCTGAAACCTCGACAAACCTTCACCACACCGGGTTATAATCACCTCTCCTCTCTCTCTGCCCCAAGAATATGTTAAGGCACAGAGACAGCATCTCTGACCTCCAACACTTAATGCAGTCACTGAACACAGCTGATGCTCAAAACATCTTTTTCTTTCCTTTTTTTTTTTTAGGACCACACCCATGGCATATGGAAGTTCCCAGGCTAGGGGGTCAAGTCAAGCCATAGCTGCTGCCCTATACCACAGCCACAGCAACACGGGATCCGAGCCGTGTCTGAGCCATATCTGTGACCTACGCAACAACTCACTGCAACACTGGATCCTTAACCCACTGAGTGAGGCCAGGAATTGAACCTGCATCCTCATGGATACTAGTCAAGTACATTACTGCTGAACCACAAGGGAAACTTTCCAAAACATCTTTCTTAAAGAGATAAATAAATAAATTACGGCTTAAGCATTTACATTTTCTCATTATTTCCATATTGCTTTTAACTTTGTATATAATATGAAGAAAAAAGACCATTCAGCTTTTTAAAAATGTAATTGATTGGCTTTCTATCAAATGGTGATCTCCAGAGTGAAAAAGATGTTCCACGGAGCCAAAGGAGAACATGAGGAACTTTGAAGATATTTTTACTCATCTTCCTAAAATTTCATTTTGGGGAATGTTTGAAAACATATGCTATGAGGAATTCCCTGGTGCCTAGAGGCTGAGGACTTGGTGTGGTCACTGCTATGGCTCAGGTTAACTCCCTGGCTAGGGAATTTCTTCATGCTGTTGAGTGCAACCAAAAAAAAAGTATGCAGTATATTAATACAGTCTTATTTCTATGCAATTTTATATACATAAATTCACCTGTAGGGTATATATAAAAAATGGTCATGATAAAGTATTTCAGAGACAACTAATTCTCCCCCTTCCACAGACATACACAATATTTTTCTCTCCTTATTTGGTAGCATCCCAAGTTTTAACCAGGAGTATAGCCACTGAACTCAAGACCACTTTTGTCACTTTTTCTTTTGGTAGCTAGATGTGGCCATTTATTGATGGCTCAGGCCAACTGACTGTGAACCACAGTGATGTATGCAAACTTGAGGTTATGATCTTAAAAGGAAAGGAGGGTACCCTTCCTCTTCCCTTCTTCTTGTTGGCTGGGATGCAGACATGATGGCAGGTGCTGGTGCAGCCATTTTGGACTCAGGGTTAGAAGCCATGTTTTAGGAAGGTAGAGCATCAAGTTACAAGGAAGCTTAACTTCAACCCACTTAACCACTGTATAAACTTAGGGTTGCTTATGTTTGGACTATGTATTACATGGGAGAGCAAAAAGGTTTATATTGTCTTTAGATATTTTTTATAGAAGCCAGAACTTTATCCAGAATAATGCAGTGTGTAGTCAAAAAAAAAAAATTGGAAGAGTTCCTGCTGTGGCTCAGTGGGATAAGAACCTGACATAGCGTCCACGAGGATATGAATTCAATCCCTGGCCTCACTCAGTGGATTAAGAATCCAGCACTGCCACAAGCTGCAGCACAGGTCGCAGATGCAGCTCGGATCAGGAGTTGCTGTGGCTGTTGTGTAGGCCAGCAGGTGCAGCTTTGATTCTACCTATAGCCTGGGAACTTCCATACGCCACAGTTTCAGCACTAAAAAGAAAAAAAAAAAGAAAAAAAAAGAAAAGAATCTGACTGCATCAGCTTGGTTGCTGTGGAGATACAGGTTCTATCCCGGCTGGTGCAGTGGGTTAATAGATCCCGCATTGCTGCAGCTGAAGCTCAGATTCAATCCCTGGCCTGGGAACTTCCATATGCCTTGGGTGCAGCCATTAAAAAAAAAAAAATGGAAAGAGGTCCCGTCGTGGCTCAGCAGTTAATGAACCTGACTAGCATCCATGAGGACTCAGATTTGATGCCTGGCCTTCACTCAGTAGGTTAAGGATCTGGTGTTACTGTGAGCTGTGGTGTAGGTCGCAGATGCGGCTCCGATCTTGCATTGCTGTGGCTCTGGCATAGGCTGGCAGCTGTAGCTCCAATTAGACCTCTAGCCTGGGAACCTCCATATGCTGTGAGTGTGGCCCTAAAAAGGCGAAAAGACCAAAAAAAAAAAATGGAGATAATTAACTTTTAAATGATTTCTTTTTTTTAAAATTACTCCATGAATTTATTACATTTGTAGTTGTACTTAAATGATTTCTTTATATAGACAATCAGGGCTCAAAGTGAAAGCTACCAATGGTAGAGAATCCTTCAGTATGTTTTGTTTTCAATGTCTGTGATACCACCTTTCCTTCATATCTTTTTCTCCTGTACTTTACGGACATTTAATAAAAGCTTATTCAATACTGTATTGTATACTTGACTGTGGGTACAAGAGTAGAGCTTTAATGTTCCCACCACCACAACCAAATGGTAATTATATGAGGTAAAGGATGTGTTAACGAAGCTTATTTTGGTAAACATTGTGTAATACATACATACATCCGATCATCATACAGAACACTTCAAACTTATATAATGTTGCATGTCAATTATATTTCAATAAAGCTCAGGAAGAAGAAAAGAATAAAAAAACCTTATTGATTAATCCACTGAATATAGAAGGCAATCGCATGAAACTAGCGTTCTTTGAGAGCCTACTCTGTACCAGGTACTTTACGTATATCGTTTCATTAACTTTCCACAGCAGTCCTTCTGGTGGATATTATTCCTTCTTACTTCTACAGCCAATGAAGCTAAAGTTCAGCAAGTTTAAACAACTTATCCAGTAACAAACAACTATAAGAAGTTAAGAAATCTGTATTTTTTTTTTTTTTGTCTTTTTGCCTTTTCTAGGGCCAAACCTGCAGCACATGAGGTTCCCAGGCTAGAGGTCTAATCAGAGCAGCTGCCACCACAGCCACAGCAGCGCCAGACCCAAGCCGCGTCTGCGACCTACACCACAGCTCATGGCAACGCTGGATCCTTAACCCACTGAGCGAGGCCAGGGATGGAACCCGCCACCTCCTGGTTCCTAGTCAGATTCATTTCCGCTGTGCCATGATGGGAACTCAGACCCATGTGCATCCAAGGTCCACAGTTGCCCATTCTCCACACTTTCCTATTTCAAACACTTCCTCCTTCAGACTTGCCCACTCTTCCTCCTGCCCTTTTTCATTTTGCTTCACATCCTATTTACTCTCCTGCCCTTCCTCTCTGCCTTCAAATTTCTTCACCTGAAGCCAAACACACACATTTGATTATCCCCGGAACAGCATTTCTCAAACTTGACTCTGAATATACGTATTTATATGTGTGTACAGACATTTTTACACACACACACACACGTGCACAAAATCACCACCCTCATGCATAAAATCACCACCCTTCTCATGGAAAAACAAAGCAAAGCAACAACCAATAAAAGGTCTCCTGAGCGCTCAGTGTCAGCTTAAATGATGATTGAAATGAAGTTGCTTAAATATTCGCAGATATGAAGTTGGGATAAACTACTTATTGTGTTGTTCTTATATAACTATAAAACCAAACACACTAATAACTTCTTAATCTATAAATCCAGAAAATTCAAATTAACTTTTTTTTTTTTTTTTTTTTTTGCTTTTTAGGGCTGCACCTACATCATATGGAGATTCCCACGCTAGGGTCAAATCAGAGCTGCAGCTACCAGCCTACACCACAGCCATAGCCATGCTGGATCCTTAACCCACAGAACGAGGCCAGGGGTCGAACCCGTAACCTCATGGTTACTAGTCAGATGTGTTTCCGCTGTGGCACAATGGGAACTCCAAATTCAAATTAACCTTAACGTGATATATGATATGACCTTGCTGGGATGACATTTACCGCTGACAAAGCCAATGCGATGCTTGGCCCTGTCTTCAGCCCGCTGTGTGTCACATGATGACTTGTTTCTCCCCCAGTTTAATTAAACAACCACCATAGCTTTGTTTTTCTAGTTTGTTTTGTAGTTATTTGGTTTCTTGGCACAAGCACAGCATCTGTGTATTTTCTTTAGGCCAACGCACTTAAAATGGACTGCTCAGCACCGCTATAATCTTAAACACAAATGGAAACTCAGATTCAGGCTCCCAGTTCAAAGGTAGGGCCAGGTTTTTCGGGTGGCTATCCAGATGGACCAGAATATGCTACCCTTTGCTGTCATTATTTTTTAAGATTAGCATCTGGGTGTTCCCGTCGTGGCTCAGTGGCTAATGAATCCAACTAGGAACCATGAGGGTGCGGGTTCGATCCCTGGCCTTGCTCAGTGGGTTGAGGATCCGGCGTTGCCGTGAGCTGTGTTGTAGGTTGCAGATGCAGCTTGGATCCCGCGTTGCTGTGGCTCTGGTGTAGGCCAGTGGCTACAGCTCCGATTCGACCCCTACCTGGGAACCTCCATATGCCGTTGGAGTGGCCCTAGAAAAGGCAAAAAACAAACAACAACAACAACAAAATTAGCATCTGAACACGGTCACAAAATTGAAAAAAAAAAAGTCATAATTAACTTGTGGAGTTTTCATGTGTGGATCTAGAAAATCCACCAAAATGAGAGAGGTCCATCCAATGATAGTCTGGGACCCTCACGAGGAAAATCAAGCTCCTGGCCTTGGAAACAGCCTCTTTGTTATGAAGAGGGAAAAGCTCTAAATAGGACCCACCGATTACAGAGTGTGAGCAGGTTACAACGCAGCTGTTTTCTCTAACAAGGAAAACCACCTTGCTTTTCTTGCAGGTGAGGAAAGGCCTCTGGCTTCTCTGCAGGGCTGGTGACGAAGGAATGAGAGGGGAATGGCAGCTCAGCCAGTTCCTGCCCCTGAGACTCTGGTGCGTGTCTAAGCAGTATCTCTGAGAAGGTTAGAAACTGCAGAAGAGAAACGGGAGGGAGGAGTGCCTGCTGTGACGCAAGGGATCAGTGGCAGTTTTGGAGCAGCTGGGCCACAGGTTCGATCCCCAGCCAGCGGTCCGACTAGGTCACAACTGTGTCTCAGATCTGATCCCTGGTCCTGGAACTCCTTATGCTGCAGGGTAGCCAAAAAGATTTACAAAAAAAAAAAAAAAAAAAAAAAAGAAGAGGGATGTGTGAACACCCCCAGCTGAGCTTGCTCAGGCTTTTCTCTGTGGGCCATCCTATGGGAATGGGGACCTCTTTTCCAGCTCCCCATTCATAACCATGGGCCTTAGCAGAAGGCTGTCACCAAGCCTAACCCTAACTGACTCCAAAAGTTGTGAGAACAGCTTAGCAGAGCTGCACTGCCTCTTCCTGTTTCAACCGTGAACCAACCCCAGTCTTTGTGGGTGGATGTATCTGTGGACATTTGTCCGCTATAAATCTGGGAGGTGGGGAGGGATGGGGGAAGCCAAAAATGACTCCTACCTGACTAAGAGGGCTCCCCCCTATAACAGATGGTATATCCTCAGCCATTCCACCAGTGTTTACTGAGCACCTACTAGCCTACTTCTGCTAAAAAAATAAATGCAATTGAGCAAATAAGTTAAATTGAGCAGGGAGTTCCTGCTGTGGCACAGGGGGTTAAGAACCTGACTCTGGTCTCTGAGGAGACACAGGTTCGATCCCAGGCCCAGAACAGTTGGTTAAAGGATCTGGTGTTGCTGTGGCTGCACTCAGAAACTTCCACGTGCCTTGGTTGTGGCCATAATAAAAGTTTTTTAAATTAAAAATTAATTAATTAATTAAATTGAGCAAATACTACTGTGTGCCTGGCACTGGGTACAGATTTATCTATTTATTTATTTAGTCTTTTTGCCATTTTCTTGGGCCGCTGCCACGGCATGTGGAGGTTCCCAGGCTAGAGGTCTAATCGGAGCTGTACCTGCCAGCCTACTCCAGAGCCACAGCAACGTGTGATCCGAGCTGCGTCTGTGACCTACACCACAGCTCACAGCAGTGTCAGATCCTTAACCCACTGAGCAAAGCCAGGGATCAAACCCGCAACTTCATGGTTCCTAGTCGGATTCGTTAACCGCTGCGCCACGAGGGGACTCCAGGATACAGATTTATATTTGTTAACTCAATCTTCACCATAACCCACCAAGGTAGTACTGTTATAATTTCTTTTTGCATGGGCCAGAATGGGGGCACAGATAAATTAGTTAAGTTGCCCAAACAGCTGGTCAGTGGCAGAGCCGCTGGACTCCAGCAGCTAGGCTCCAGAGCCCACACTCACAAGTTCTGTGCTTTCTGGCCTCTCTGGGGTGGCAGTGGAAAGTGGGGTGCTACTTCCTCTGTGGCAAAAAGAGGCTGAAACTTCTAGTGGGGTCCCATCTGAGAAGGGTCTTGTAGTGACAAAACACGGGGCCAGGCAGGGTCTGTGCAGGGTGCTTATTTCTTGGAATGTAAAAACATGAAAGCTATATTCCTAAACTTGAAGCCAGTTTTCCTAAATCACTGAAGTTTCTTTCCGTTCCTCTCTTTTCCTTTCCTTTCCTTTCCTTTCCTCTCTTTTCCTTTCCTTTCCTTTCCTTTCCTTTCCTTTCCTTTCCTTTCCTTTCCTTTCCTTTCCTTTCTTTTTTGGCCACCATGAAGCATGTGGCGCTGCCGGGCCAGGGATCAGATCTGAGCTGCAGTTGCAACCTAAGCCACAGCTGTGACAACCCCGGATCCTCAAGCCACTGTGCTGGGCTGGGGATCAAACTTGCATCCCAGGGCTCCCAAGATGCCACCGATCCAATTGTGCCACAGCGGGACCTCTGAATCACTGAAATTTCTTGACTAATATAGTAGGCACTTCCCTGCTTGAACCAGGCATGGCACTGGGCTGGCATAAGTTTCTCCAAGCGCAGGTTATCCTGGCCAAGGAAAAGTTGTGTTCTAGACAGGATTTTAAGCAATAAGAACAAAAATGCCACTGCAGTACTCCTACATCTTCAGGACCACTGACACGACTGAAAGGTATTATTGAGACAAGGTAGAAAAAAATTGGAGGAAGTCGCCATCAATGGCCTGCAAACAAGGAAGAAAGTCAGCACCCAGAAAGCACAAGTTTTTCTGAGAGATGCCTAAGGTATGGCCTGAACTGTGCACTCCCGGGAGTGAGTTGTGCTGATGTGCAAATGAAATTATGAAATGATTTTAGATAAAATAAAACAATTTACCTGAAAATAAATGATTCATTTGGGACTAAAATGAATCAGTTCTATGGTGAATCGTCACGTGAAAGCCTTGTCTGTAAAGATATGGGGAAACTATGAGAGTTGGTCATGTGAAAAATGCAACACATGGAACCGAAAATACACAGAAGGAAACAGATCAAAATGTTAGCAGTAGTCACCTAGAGACTGTGGGACCGTGGATGGCGCAGACAAGGCGAGGCTTTAATGAATAGTTTTCCATTTCCTTTGTGTGGTCAAACCTCTCTAAATTTTGGTCACTCTTGATCTCATGCAGGGACTAATGCTTTAGCCTCTGCTGTTCCATTTCAGCTGCACCATAGGTGGGCCTTGGACACTTTCAGAAGGGCTCACTCAGGACCTGGTCCGCATGCAGGCCGCCTTGCCTCTGCCAGCCCTCAGTGGTCCCCTCTGCCAAAGGGTTCTTGCTGATTTTTGACGACGGCCCAAGCTAATAATGTCCAATCTCTCTGGAGGGCTGCTCTAGGGCTTATCTGAAGATATCATAAACTCCAAAGACTTTTTTTTGTCTTTTGGGGCCACACCCATGGCACTCGGAATTTCCCAGGCTAGGGGTCAAATCAAAGCTGTGCTTGCTGGCTTACATCACAGCCACAGCAACTGAGTTGTGTCTGCAACCTACACCACAGCTCTCGGGAACACTGCATCCTTAATCCACTGAGCAAGACCAGGAATTGAACCTGCATCCTTATGGATACCAGTCAAGTTCTTAACCCACTGAGCCACAACAGGAGCTCCTCCAAAGGTTTTCTTTTTTAAAAATTCATTATTTAAAGAAAAAAATCCAGTGCAATGTCCCTTTAGCACATTGTAAAAAACTCATTCTTCAATGGAATTTGCAAGTTTACAGTCTTTCCCATGAGGTGCTATGTATTCAAAGCAGTCTATAGCAATGAGGTTGCTATCTGTGAAAAAATACTATTGAACTCCACAGTAATGCATTCAGTAATAGATCAAATATAATGTAGATGAAAAAAAATTCATTATTTTTTTAATTTTATGGCTACACCTATGGCACATGGAAGTTCCCAGGCCAGGGACTGAATCTGAGCTACAGCTGTGACCTACCCAAGAGCTGTGGCAACACCAGATCCTTTAACCCACTGCACTGGGTAGGGGATCTAACCTGTGCCTCCTCAGCCACCAAGCTGCTGCAGTCTGATTCTTAACTTAACCCACTGTGCCATGGTGGGAACTCCAAAAATTCATTATTTTTTAAAAGTTCTACTTAAAATTTTTAAAAAATTTCTTCAGGTATGTTTACATATTTTAAGAAACATAAAATCCAGGAGCTCCCACTTTGGCACAATGGGATTGGCGGCCTCTTGGGAATGCTGGGATTTGGGTTTGATCCCTGGCCTGGCACAGTGGGTTGGAGATCAAGCCTTGCCATAGCTGCTGGCTTAGGTAGAGATTGCGGTTCGGATCCCATCCCTGACCCAGGAATTCCATTATGCTGCAGGGTGACCAAAAATGAAAAAAAAAAAAAATGATAAGCTCCAAAAGATTATACCATGGAAAATTGAAAAAGTCTATCTATTAGCCCCTCAGTTCCTTTCTCAATGCAGCTAACGTCTTCCGTTTCTTGTGTTTCCATCCAGAGATACTGGATAGCTGCATAAACAAATCCACTCACATATATTCACTGTCCTGTTTTTTTGTTTTTGTTTTTTAATGCAAAGGGGAGCATACTAGCCACTCTTGCTTCTCGCAGTTTAATGGTATATCTCAGAGATCACTTCACATCACTACCTCAAAAGTGTTCTCATTTTTTTTTATGGCAGCTGAATATTGCATTATATGGATGCCCCATAATTCATTTAAGGCCCTGCAAATGGACTTGATGCTAGGAAAAGGAAAAGCAGAGAGCTTTGAAGAGAAACAAAGAGAAAAAAGCTCAAAGTGCCTGTTTCTATTAAATACATTTTTTCTTCTTTCCACTGCTCCCTACAGAGGCCAAGACGAAGACGTCTGGTAATTCTGACCTTTGGTGTTTGCATTACCAAAGGCCAAACACCTTTTGGAGTAACAGGACTGAAGGACGAAGCTCAGAAGCTTTGCTATTCATCAAACAAACCTTGGCATGACAGAAAACACTGATTTGGATAATTATATCAGCATTTTGGTGTTTCTCCCCCCAAAGATTAATGTTTAACAACGGAAAATGCAGGAAGGAAGCGGTGGGTGTTGGGCACTGGGATTTTCCCTGTGTTTCGTGGCAGCCATGTGCCTCCTGCCCTCATCCTCAGATAAGACATGGCCTTGCTTTTTCTTTTCTTTTCTTTTTTTTTAAGGTTGAGTAGTTTCAGAATGGAGACTGTCTGCTGGGAAACTCTAAAAATGCTGCTGACTTCACCACTCCCCTGTGCTCAAAATCCATTTATGTCCATTTATGTCCACTTGTGGTGCCAGCTGAGTCACTCCAGGACAGTTCTTAGCATTTCTGCATCTTATGATTTGCAAAGAGGAAGGACGATACTTGCCCAGAGAGTTCCCTGGTGGTCTAATGGTTAGGACTCGTCACTTTCATCGCTGGGGCGCCGGGTCAGACCCTGGTCTGGAAACTGAGATACCACATCAAGTTGCAACAAACAACAAACAAAACAAAACAAAGCAATAACATGCCCGGTTTATCTCACAGCACTGTGTTAGCAAACAAGAGAATCCGTGGGAGAATCCTATTAAATCAGTGACATTCAGTGTGGAGACAGAGGCGGGGCAGAAAATGGTGAGGCAGTCCAGTGAGATATGGCCTGTGAGGTCAGCCAGCCGACCTGGTGTGGAGTTCGGGCCATTCTGATGGGCTACGCAGCCCTGGATTTAAGACTGGGTCTCCTCTTTTTACTGAATGAGGTAAATTCTTCAACGTACAGAATTATGACGGTAAATGATACACATATGTGAAAACCCTCCAAAATGCTCCTCTTATCTTTTCTAGCCTTCATATTATCCCTTCTCTCTATCTTAGAACCCACGGAAGATCCTCAGACCAAAGCGAGGAGCTCAGACTAGCAGACAGGACAGTAGAAAACCAGAGAGAGGTCATTATGGCACCGGAAGAAATGATAAGTTAACAAAGGAGGAAGGAAAGAGAAGACGAGGGGAATAACAGGTGGGTGGGCCTAGTTCAAGGAAGGGCTTTGAAGCTGTGTCAAGGAGTTTAGCATCATCTAGGCCAGTCATTTCCAGGATAGACTAAAATGTCACAAAATCGGAGTGCACTTTCTAAGGGGAAAAAGGGTCCATAATCTATATAGAGTGACTTTCGGAGGCCAGAGAAAGCCCCATGACCCCCCCTTTTTTTTCTGCTTTAGGGCCACACCCTCAGCATATGGAAGTTCCCAGGCTAGGGGTCAAATAGGAGCTACAACTGCTGGCCTACACCACAGCCACAGCAATGTGGGATCCGAGCCACGTCTACACCACGGCTCAGGGTAACACTGGATCCCGACCCACTCCGTGAGGCCAGGGACTGAACCCACATCCTCATGGATACTAGTCGGGTTCGTTTCCACTGAGCCACAAAGGAACTCCCTGACTATGTTTTTTAACTGTTCCAGAACCTGGGTAGGAAAGATGGGTATTATTTATTATTGTCTCAAAAACACTGTAAGCATGTGACCCCAGATTTAATTCTGCATCCTTTGTCTGAGGTTGGGAATTACTCCATTCAGTGATTCCTTTCTGCGCCCTCAGTGATCTGGGTCGGTTTAGAAGGGGATCTGGACTGACTACATTGCACATCAATATAAATGAACCTTTTAGGAGTGGGCAGAAGTAGGGCTGGAGTCTGCTGTCAGCAGCCAGGGGAACCAGCATTGGGCAGGGGCAGAATGGGATTGATGGTAACCTGCTGTGGGACCTTAGGGAAGTGACTGGGGCTCTCTGGGCCTCAGAGCCCTTTCAGCCTTAACCCCATGATTCTATTCTTCAAACTCTTTCCATATGTACAGTGGAATATTACTCAGCCATTAAAAAGAATGAAATAATGCCATTTGCAGCAACATGGATGAACCTAGAAATTATCATACTAAATTAATTGTCAGACAGTGAGAGACAAACATCATAGAAGATCACTTACATGTGGAATGTAAAAAAAAAAAAAAGGACACAAATGAATTTATTTGCAGAACAGAAACAGACAGACTTTGAAAAATTTATGGTTACCAAAGGGGACAGGTTGGGGGAAGAAGGGGTGGGTTGGGGGTTTGGGATAGAAACGTTCTAAAATTACCTTGTGATGAGAGTTGTACAACTATAAATATAATGAAATTCATTGAATTAAAAAAGAAAAACTCTTTCCTAAGAGTGGAGGGCTAAAGGGTGGCCTGATGAGGGCACTCGAGGAGAAGAGAATGTTTTCACAGAATGGGGGCAGGAGGGGGCGTGGAAAGGAAAGGGGGAACGGACACAGGTGAGTACAGTCCAGCCGCCTGGCATCACCTCTGTGTTCACAAGTGGGGGTGGGGACGACATGGGTCGGGAGGAATTAACATGGACCCATTTTCAAGTGGGGAGGCAGACCACGAATCACACCTGCAAGTACCTGCTTGCAAGCATTAAGTGCGGAGTGGGGGACGCTGGCTGCAAGACAGCTGCACCCTGTTTCTCTGGAGCTGAGGCTCCAGCAGGGAGGATGTGTGCTGAGGGCTGTCAGTGCTATGAAAGAAGAGGGGAAGGATGGAGAGCCTGGAGGTCCCTCTCTTTATTTTTTTTATTTAAAAATTTTTTTCAGCTATGCCTATATCATGCAGAAGTTCCTGGGCCAGGGATCAAACCTGAGCCACAGCCATAACCCAAATCACACTTCACCACACCACATCCTTAACCTCTAGGCCACCAGGGAACTCCCTGGAGGCCCTACCTTTCATGAGTGATCTCTGCCCAGAATCCATCCTGGGAAGGAGCGGAGGACCTGGCCTCCAACCCTCTAGTTGTTGGTCCTAAAAGCCAGAGAAAGTCTCTAGAAATGTCTGCTTTGAAACTAGTGAGCAAGTATGCAGGTCTGTGAGACCCCCTGGGAGGGATGGAGAGCTGAGAGAGACACAAGGAGAGAGAGAAAGAGATGGACACCTAGGCACACCAAGGCTTCCTCCGTGCCCAAGGGCCCTGCCAAATGTTCTCCCAGAACCTTCTTCCTTGACGGTGGCGTGGACTTCAGACAGCCCCAAAGACCGTGTGGTGGGAGCCTGTTGGGCCCAGGACAACAGGTGCCACTGAGCCCCTTGCAAAGACTTGAAAAAAAAAAAAAATCTCAGGGCCCCACCAGGATTTGACTCTAAAAGGAACCAAGCACCTTGCCACTGCCAGCCTTAGAGGACAGGTGTTATTTTATGCTGAGGCAGGGGCAAGGTTAGGGGACGTTGCTCTTGAGGACAGAGGGTGGAGTGGAGAAGCCGGAGCCTAGCAGAGGGTGGAGAGGCTTTTGGCTCTGGGGCCAGCCCTGTCCCTCTGCCCTGAAGTACCTGGAACCTTTTTGATCTTGGTCCCCTCCCAGCTCCCACTGGGCCAGGAGGATCCGGGGAGCACGGAGGGAGGGGCTGGATGAGAGGTGGGGTCTGCAGCCTGGACAGAGAGGGTTCTGTCTCAGCCGTCTCCTCATCCAACCTGTTGCTTCGAGAGGCAGAGGGCAGCCATCCTCAGTGCTGTGAGCTCCAGTGACCCAGAGAAAATTTCCTTTATTAGCGGTGAAGCCTTTCTTCTTTTTAGTAGAGAAAAGAACAATCATGTCTTACTTAAGGACAGGCTGTGTGTGTGTGTGTGTGTGTGTGTGTGTGTGTGTGTGTGTGTGTGTGTGTGAGTGTGTGTGTGAGAGAGAGAGAGAGAGAGCACATGCACGTCCACGCCAGTATTCCAGTATTGGCATCTGTAGGCCTAACCCTTGCTTCGCAATAGGACCCGACTGCAGACAAACAGCAACTCTCTAAGGGAAAAAATGGTGGGGGTGGGCAAGGAGCAGCCCGTTCTGGAACAAGTAGATATCTTTTCTTTTCCTCCTACCCCGGGCTCATCCATGCAGCCCGAGGAGCCGCCCAGAACAGCCACACCAGCTCTGCTCAGCCTCACAGGACTGTAAGCTTTCCCACCAGCATTGACTTCTCAATAGCTGACTTGGGTGCCCAAGGTAAAGTCCAGTACTCAACACAGGGAAACTGCCCACATTTGCATCCGTTTAAGTGAATCCTCTCACTAGGAAGGGGCATGAGCTATGAAGCCAAGGCAGGAAAGAACTTGCTGAAAAACAGTTACGTCTCTGGGTTAAAATTCTCCGGTGTCCTTGAGAGTTCAAGGCAGGGTCATCTCTGATCTTCTTCTAGATCTTCTACCCTTAATTGGTTGGGTCTCAGAATTCAGTTAAATACAAATATAATGTCTAAAACCAAGAAGCCTGTTGAAATCACTGTTCTGAGAGACATGGATTTGGCTTTTGAGAGGAGGCTAAACACCTGTCTCTCTGGTGGGACAAGTGTCTGAAAAAGGAAGCAACCGGCCTAGGATGGTGGTGACATTCAGTCTTCTATTGAGAGACCCCCACGCGCGGTCGCCTGCACCGCTCTCTGGAGCCTGGCTTTTAACAGAATTGCCTCGACCTAGAAGTGTAGCTTTATTACTTTCCAACTGAGGACGTCACATTACATCGCAGTCTCTGATAGTGTGTCATGGGCCTGGGCACAATTTTTCTTTTTTTTTTTTTTTTAATGCTTTTAAAGGTTGAGAAGGGAAAAAAAAATCATTCGGGGATGATCCCAGTGGTCAGTAAGAAAGGTGAGGACTTAGGCTCTGAAAACTGTTCACACTCTGTCCCTTAACTTCCATGCCCTCCCTCTGGACAGCGGGGCAGACGATTCAATCGACGCCTTTTGTATCAGGTTTTATTGCTCCAGACCCCTAGGGTTCCTATTTGCTCTCAGAAGAAACCTGCTCCCACTGAGCGGCTCTCGGAGGCGGCCCCTCCAGCGTTCCCATTTCTCTCTCCCGGCGGGGAAAGGGAGGGGAGGCGAGGCCGGCCGCGGAGCACCGAGCACCAGAGTCAGGATCCCGAGCAGCGCGCCTCGACCCCGAGCCGCGCCTGGAACGCTTTGGGAGCTGGAGCGCGTCGCCTTCCGACCTTAGCCGCTTGCGCTGTGCAAGCTTTACGAGAGTCCTGGAAAGGTCTGGTAGTGAGACAGAAGCCTGGAACGGAACCCAGGCCGTTGGCCCGCGCGCCGGCATGGCCCAGGCTCTCTTCAGTTTCTGCGCGGACCCCCGAGGGGCTGCGAGCTCTACCCGTGATCTAGCCCCGCGGTCTGGGCCGCGGACGCGCACCCCTAGGACCACTTGTGGCTGCGCAGAGACGGCGCGCGCTGCTATCCCAGCCCGGGACGGAAGGGCCCACCTTTGTGCCACGCGCGCAAGCGGGCGGCAGGAGCCTAGGGCTGCAGGTACTCCTTGGAGCTGCGAGTCTGCCAGGTACTCGCCGGAGAAGCGGGCAGGGAGGGGCGGGAGGAGCCCCGGGCTGCGTGGGCTCCGCCTCCTCCTCGCCCCGGGAGCTCCCACCGGGAGGAAAGCCTCCCCGGCCCCCGCGCCGCCGCCGGCCTCCCGGCCCCCTCCCCGCCGGCACCCCTCACTCGGTGATTGGCTGGCGCCGCGGGTCCCTGGCACGCGCCTGTGGATGTAGTTATAAGAATCCTCGCGTGCCGGCTCTCAGCTTCAGCACATCGGCACAGCCCTCCCCAGAGCAGCGCGGGCGCCGGCCGGAGTGCAGCGGCCGCGGGCACTGCAGGGAGGCCAGGGGCGGGAAGCGGGCGGGCCTTCCTTGCCGCCTCCCTCACGGGACCCGGAGGGAGGGGGCTGCCAGACGAGCCCGAACTGCGGCAGCAAACTTTCAGAGAACACCCCCAGCCCAGGCCAGGAGTCCCCCGGGCCCTCGGCGGCACAGAGCATGGACGCGGTGCTGCTAGAGCACTTCCCCGGGGGCCTGGACGCCTTCCCGTCCTCTTACTTTGACGAGGAGGACTTCTTCACCGACCAGTCTTCTCGGGACCCTCTGGAGGACGGCGATGAGCTGCTGGCGGATGAGCAGGCCGAGGTGGAGTTCCTCAGCCACCAGCTGCACGAGTACTGCTACCGCGACGGGGCGTGCCTGCTGCTGCAGCCCGCGCCCTCGGCGGCCCCGCACGCGCTCGCCCCGCCGCCCACCGTGGGCCCAGGCGAGCGGGAGCACGGCGGCGGCGGCGGCTACTGCTGGGAGGCGGGGGCGCCCCCCGGCGGCTTCCCCTTCTCACCCGGCTCGCCGCCCTCATGCCTCGCCTACCCGTGCGCCCGGGCGGCAGTGCTGAACCCCGGGGCGCGGCTGCGCGGCCTAAGCGGGGCGGCGGCGGCGGCGGCGGCCCGGCGGCGGCGGCGGGTGCGCTCAGAGGCAGAGCTGCAGCAGCTGCGACAGGCGGCCAATGTGCGCGAGCGGCGGCGCATGCAGTCCATCAATGACGCCTTCGAGGGGCTGCGCTCGCACATCCCCACGCTGCCCTATGAGAAGCGCCTCTCCAAGGTGGACACGCTGCGCCTGGCCATCGGCTACATCAACTTCCTCAGCGAGCTCGTGCAGGCAGACCTGCCCCTGCGCGGCGGCGGCGCGGGCGGCGGCGGGGGGCCGGGCGGCGGGCGCCTGGGCGGGGACAGCCTGGGTAGCCAGGCCCAGAAGGTCATCATCTGCCACCGGGGCACCCGTAAGTGCGTCCGCCTCCCGGCTCGGGGAGACAGGGACGGGCACGGGAAGGTCCCGGAGGGGCTGGGTGAGCAGACCGACCAGCCGACTGACAGACGGACGGCTGGGCCGTGAGCACCTGCCACCTTGAGAGCGAGCTGACGTTTCTCGGTTTTTTTTTTTTTTTTCTGCCACTTCGACCTTGGCTGGGAGGGTGCGCGTCCCCGACAGACATGCAACTTCTGGGATTTCGCGGTGGGGGCGTGGGAGGCTTGAGGGTGGTGGAAGAGGGTCTAATGAAGCCTAAGACGCCTGTCAGGCGCTTAAGAAGGGATCCTAAAGGACCGGAGGGCGACGCTGGGAACAGAGTTGGACATTCACGGTCTGTTTTCTCTTCTCACCCCCTCAGGGTCCCCCTCTCCCAGCGACCCGGATTATGGCCTCCCTCCCCTTGCAGGACACTCTCTCTCTTGGACTGATGAAAAACAACTCAAAGAACAAAATATTATCCGAACAGCCAAAGTGTGGACCCCAGAGGACCCCAGGAAACTCAACAGCAAATCTTCCTTCAACAACATAGAAAATGAACCGCCTTTCGAGTTTGTGTCCTGAGAAGTCCCAGACCCTCCTGAGGATCTGGTTATGTCTGTGTGCATATTGTACATGTAAATATCTATAATGCAAATGTAATTTAAGAATCACATTTTTCTAATGGCAATCAACTGTTATTTATCTATTTATTATCCTGTCGAGTTAATGAACTAGATGATCTCTTTTTAAATATATAATTTATATAATTTATCCTGATTTTTCTAAAAATATGCAATAGCCTGTGATTCCCCACCCCCAGCACCTTTGGAAGAACTTTGCGTTGTTGGAACAACTCTGGCCAGAAAACTTCATGCTAATTTATTACAGATACGGCTTATTTCCAAGCAATGTTAATAAATGCTATTTACACCTTTTTCTAAAAGTTAATTGTTTAATACATGATGGGGTGTAGCTATACCTTTAAATTAAAGAAGAATGAACTTACTTTGTAAAAACAGTAGCTGAACCAGAGACTCAAGAGGTAGCTATCTAATAAGAGCCACCTCTTAGATTGAGCTGAAAGGGAGTGGATTAGAGAGTTAGGCCTCAGTTCTCTTGGGGCCTCTTCCTGTTCATCACCAGCCCTAAATAGTAACTTTGGCCTGTATTTTTAGCCTGCCCTCCAAACACCCTATGAGACCAGTAGGTCATGGAGTATTGACTGTTCTGGTTTTTCAGACAGGAAGGCTAAGGCTTCAAGAGGATCTTTGAGTTACCCAAGGTCACTGGCCCCTGGCATCCTGCCTAATGTTAGTGCATAAAGTGAACACACTGGGTGTCCAGTGGTAACAGGGGCCGAGTTTCTGGGCGAGCCAAGGGAAGGGGGTCTTTCCACCTTCACGTGCTGGGGAGAAAGGGTTGCTGTTGAGCTGCCCCATCCCTTCTGCAGTTACAGCATCAGGTACATAGAAGTCAGTTGTTCTTCCCTCGAAGAAGATGGGGAAGGCGATCGCGCTGAACAAAACCCTCCCAACAAAAGTCAGGGTTTTTTAGGTTGGGCTAGAAGGGGCACGCCCTCTCTGCCACTTCTGCACCTGGGTTATTTCTGAAATTGGCTAGGTTTTGTCTCCAGTAGAACCTAGTCCTTTTAGGCAAGCAGCGTAGGAGAAAGCGCGTCTCCGGCTCAGGGCGCAAGGCCGCCCCCTAGCGAAGGGGAGAGGCGAAAGGGCGCGGCCGGGAGAGACTCGGAAGCTGGGGCTCCAGCTAGTCTCCTCCCCGATACCTGGTGCCTCCCTGGTTTCGGGGCGCCCTCAGCTGGAGTTGGGGTGCGCGGTGCTATGGGCCGGGCCCCGCGCGCTCGGACAGCGCCGGTGCAGAGGGGGAGGCGCAGAGCGGGGCCGCGCGCACTCGACGCGCACCTCGGGCGGACCTGCAGCCTCCGCGCCCCGCACCCTCTGCGGGGCACAAATGCAGTTCCCCGACCGGCAGCGGCCTGGTCAGCCTACGTATGATCGTGCATCTCCTCTGGTACCCACGGCCCTGACGAAGGACAATATGTTGGCAGCATGCTAATTGCTTTAACCTAGTTTCAGACCCACCGAGGGGTTCCCCGCGCGCCGCGGGTGCCATGGACGTCATCCAAGAGCAATTAAAGCGAGGCCGCTGGGCCGACCCGCTGCGCGGCCTGGCCAGACGCACGGAGATTCTGGGTCGCGAAGCTCCCAGGAGACCCTTGGCCATGGACCCTCTCATCCCTTTCAGCCTCTGCAGCATCTCCCATCCCTCCCCCTAAAAGACAGAGATTTCACACTGGAGGCAGAATTTGGGAACGAGAGAAAATAATTCGATTTTGTCCTGTATTAGGGCCTCATTAAACACGAAAGTTGCTTTTGCACAAGTGCTTCTATCAGGCATGTAATCTCATTACACTCATTAGAAAGTCAAATGGTAGGCAGCCCTCAACCTAATTGTACGTTATGTAAGTATTGTACCTTTTTCTTGGGCTGTGTAGACCTGCGTTTCAGTGGGATTGGGGAATGTGGCACTCCGGGCGTTAAAACACTACCGTCATTGTGATGTGGCACCTTTTATTTTGAGTGCCACTTTTTTGTGATTCAATGCTTCAACGACATCCTTTAGTGCGGTGCAGATGAAGCGGAAGAGCCGGGCTGAGCATGTAAAACACCAGGGTCTCTATCTTGTCACTCTTCTGTCCTGACTTGGCAAGTCCCTTTAAACACAACCTTCAAAGAGACTGACAGCTTCTTTTTATTTACTCATAATCCATTCATTCTAGTGCAGCAATTCTTAAAAAAAAAATGTGTCAGTAAAA